>NW_028133312.1:0-701630 GCF_964374135.1 Grampus griseus
GGGAGAAGTGTATGGTGTTTCCTGAAGGAACTAAGAAACAAAGCAACAAAGCCTAGGGCACTTCCACTTATGGTCCTATAGCTTAGGGAAATTAAAATCAAAAAGACACAGCCACCCCAAAGTTTGGGACGCCTCTGTTTACAAGAACCTCGTTTACCGTACAGGTTCAATATCACAGAAAGTGAAAAATGGATAAAGAACTTGTGGTACTTACGTACAATGCAGTATCACTCAGCAATGAAATCTATGTCATCAGGCCCGTAGCAGCATAATGAGTGGATTCAGGTACGATGATTCTAACTGAAATAATTCACACAGAAAAAGAAACATCATAAGATATCACTAATACACGGAATGTAAACTTGGCTACACAGGAACTGAATTCCAAAACAGAACAGGGTCTCAAATTTAGAAAACCAACTTATGCTTGCTTAAGGGGAAAGGTGAGTTGGGGTGCTGCATAAAACCAGAGATTGAAATGAGCACAGATAAAGTTCCTTAAGCCAAATATGGAATAGACAAGAGCTACTCCTTGCTCAACGAAATGGACTCAACACCGCATATTAAACACCTAAGAATGTACCTGACTAGTAAGTATCTTAAAACCTATGGATTGCTATGTCTCCAAAAGAGAATCAAGCGTGTGTACAGGGGCATAAACGCAGCAGTGATAGGATTGGAGAGGTTTGGTGAGCAAATGAAGACCCTTTGAAGTCATATTGCATGGTACCCATTCCACGGGTCTCAACTCTCCATGTTTAAGGTATTCTTCCTTCAGCTAAATCATGCACGTGGAACCCAGAGTATGATCAACCGTGTGAACGGGAGACGTGTTCAAATATGTCTCAGTTTTCCTCCCCTGGTACTCGGGTGCAACATTCCAGACGCTTTACTAACACTCTCCCCACTTGGAGAGTCAGCGCCTTTAACCTCCTGTTTGGCCCAGTTTGCAATTTCTGCGGAAGATGAACAGGAATAGCGAGAACCAATGAGAGACTAGCTGGAGGTGTCTGGACGGGCAAATTTAACTCTCATTTCCCACCAGGAAGGGGAATTAACCAAAGGCTCAGCGTGCCGTGCCGGAACCAGATTAGGGCCTGAAGCCATCCTGCGGTGTTGCGGCCAGCTCACAAGAAAGCGAGTTGAAGAAAGGAGCTCAGGGACACTGTAATTCTCAAACCTGCAGAGTTATAAATGACAGCTATCGTCCAAAAATATACTGAAGTAAGGCTGCCAAGAGGACTTGAAAGCGGGGCAGAATTGCAGGAAACCGATTTCAGGAGGTAGACTGGAATTGCATTGAAAGCATAGGAAAAGAGGCAGAACGTCCACAATGATGCACTTGGCCAAAAAGGCCGTATGCGTTTTTTCCTGAATATATTCAGGAAAAAACGCATACGCCCTTTTTGGCCAACCAAGCAAGCTTGCAAAGGAAATCTGCACTACAATGAAGTCTCACTTCCCCCCGGTCAAAAGGGCCATCTGAAAAAAGTGTAAAATCCAGAAAGGCAGGACAGGCCATGGAGAACTGGGAGCCTTGTTATGCTGATGGGCAGGATGTAAATTGCCAACAGACACTCGGGAGGAGTGTATGGTGTTTCCTGATGCATCTAAGAAACAAAGCAACAGAGCCTAGGGCACTTCCACTTATGGTCCTATAGCTTAGGGAAATTAAAATCAAAAAGACACAGCCACCCCGAAGTTTGGAACGGCTCTGTTTACAAGAACCTTGTTTACAGTACAAGTTCAACATCACAGAAATTGAAAAATGGATAAAGAAGTTGTGGTATTTACTTACAAAGCAATATCACTCAGCAATGAAATCTATGTCATTAGGCCCTTAGCAGCACAATGAGTGGATTCAGGTATGATGATTCTAACTGAAATAAGTCACACAGAAAAAGAAACATCATAAGATATCAGTAATACACGGAATGTAAACTTGGCTACACAGGAACTGAATTACAGAACAGAACAGGGTCTCAAATTTAGAAAACCAACTTATGCTTGCTTAAGGGGAAAGGTGAGTTGGGGTACTGCATAAAACCAGAGAATGAAATGAGCACAGATAAAGTTCCTTAAGCCAAATATGGAATAGACAAGAGCTACTCCTTGCTCAACGAAATGGACTCAACACCGCATATTAAACGCCTAAGAATGTACCTGACTAGTAAGTATCTTAAAACCTATGGATTACTATGTCTGCGAAAGAGAATCAAGCATGTGTGCAAGGGCATAAACGCAGCAGTGATAGGATAGGAGAGGTTCGGTGAGCAAATGAAGACCCTTTGAAGTCATATTGCATGGTACCCATTCCACGGGTTTCAAGTACCCAGGTTTAAGGTATTCTTCCTTCAGCTAAAACATGCATGTGGAACCCAGAGTATGATCAACCGTGTGAACGGGAGACGTGTTCAAATATGTCTCAGTTTTCCTCCCCTGGTACTCGGGTGCAACATTCCAGACGCTTTACTAACACTCTCCCCACTTGGAGAGTCAGCGCCTTTAACCTCCTGTTTGGCCCAGTTTGCAATTTCTGCGGAAGATGAACACGAATAGCGAGAACCAATGAGAGACTAGCTGGAGGTGTCTGGACGGGCAAATTTAACTCTCATTTCCCACCAGGAAGAAGAATTAACCAAAGGCTCAGCGTGCCGTGCCGGAACCAGATTAGGGCCTGAAGCCATCCTGCGGTGTTGCGGCCAGCTCACAAGAAAGCGAGTTGAAGAAAGGAGCTCAGGGGCACTGTAATTCACAAACCTGCAGAGTTATAAATGACAGCTATCGTCCAAAAATATACTGAAGTAAGGCTGCCAAGAGGACTTGAAAGCGGGGCAGAATTGCAGGAAACCGATTTCAGGAGGTAGACTGGAATTGCATTGAAAGCATAGGAAAAGAGGCAGAAGGTCCACAATGATGCACTTGGCCAAAAAGGCCGTATGCGTTTTTTCCTGAATATATTCAGGAAAAAACGCATACGCCCTTTTTGGCCAACCAAGCAAGCTTGCAAAGGAAATCTGCACTACAATGAAGTCTCACTTCCCCCCGGTCAAAAGGGCCATCTGATAAAAGTGTAAAATCCAGAAAGGCAGGAGAGGCCATGAAGAACTGGGAGCCTTGTTATGCTGATGGGCGGGATGTAAATTGCCAACAGACACTCGGGAGAAGTGTATGGTGTTTCCTGAAACATCTAAAAAACAAAGCAACAGAGCCTAGGGCACTTCCATTTATGGTCCTATAGCTTAGGGAAATTAAAATCAAAAAAACACAGCCACCCCAAAGTTTGGAACGGCTCTGTTTACAAGAACCTCGTTTACAGAACAAGTTCAACATCGCAGAAATTGAAAAATGGATAAAGAAGTTGTGGTATATACTTACAAAGCAATATCACTCAGCACTGAAATCTATGTCATCAGGCACTTAGCAGCACAATGAGTGGATTCAGGTATGATGATTCTAACTGAAATAAGTCACACAGAAAAAGAAACATCATAAGATATCAGTAATACACGGAATGTAAACTTGGCTACACAGGAACTGAATTACAGAACAGAACAGGGTCTCAAATTTAGAAAACCAACTTATGCTTGCTTAAGGGGAAAGGTGAGTTGAGGTGCTGCATAAAACCAGAGATTGAAATGAGCACAGATAAAGTTCCTTAAGCCAAATATGGAATAGACTAGAGCTACTCCTTGCTCAACGAAATGGACTCAACACCGCATATTAAACGCCTAAGAATGTACCTGACTAGTAAGTATCTTAAAACCTATGGATTACTATGTCTGCGAAAGAGAATCAAGCATGTGTGCAGGGGCATAAACGCAGCAGTGATAGGATTGGAGAGGTTCGGTGAGCAAATGAAGACCCTTTGAGGTCGTATTGCATGGTACCCATTCCACGGGTTTCAAGTACCCAGGTTTAAGGTATTCTTCCTTCAGCTAAAACATGCATGTGGAACCCAGAGTATGATCAACCGTGTGAACGGGAGACGTGTTCAAATATGTCTCAGTTTTCCTCCCCTGGTACTCGGGTGCAACATTCCAGACGCTTTACTAACACTCTCCCCACTTGGAGAGTCAGCGCCTTTAACCTCCTGTTTGGCCCAGTTTGCAATTTCTGCGGAAGATGAACACGAATAGCGAGAACCAATGAGAGACTAGCTGGAGGTGTCTGGACGGGCAAATTTCACTCTCATTTCCCAGCAGGAAGAGGAATTAACCAAAGGCTCAGCATGCCATGCCGGAACAAGATTAGGGCCTGAAGCCATCCGGCGGTGTTGCGGCCAGGTCACAAGAAAGCGAGTTGAAGAAAGGAGCTCAGGGGCACTGTAATTCACAAACCTGCAGAGTTATAAATGACAGCTATCGTCCAAAAATATACTGAAGTAAGGCTGCCAAGAGGACTTGAAAGCGGGGCAGAATTGCAGGACACCGATTTCAGGAGGTAGACTGGAATTGCATTGAAAGCATAGGAAAAGAGGCAGAACGTCCACAATGATGCACTTGGCCAAAAAGGCCGTATGCGTTTTTTCCTGAATATATTCAGGAAAAAACGCATACGCCCTTTTTGGACAACCAAGCAAGCTTGCAAAGGAAATCTGCACTACAATGAAGTCTCACTTCCCCCCGGTCAAAAGGGCCATCTGAAAAAAGTGTAAAATCCAGAAAGGCAGGACAGGCCATGGAGAACTGGGAGCCTTGTTATGCTGATGGGCGGGATGGAAATTGCCAACAGACACTCGGGAGGAGTGTATGGTGTTTCCTGATGCATCTAAGAAACAAAGCAACAGAGCCTAGGGCACTTCCACTTATGGTCCTATAGCTTAGGGAAATTAAAATCAAAAAGACACAGCCACCCCGAAGTTTGGAACGGCTCTGTTTACAAGAACCTCGTTTACAGTACAAGTTCAACATCACAGAAATTGAAAAATGGATAAAGAAGTTGTGGTATTTACTTACAAAGCAATATCACTCAGCAATGAAATCTATGTCATTAGGCCCTTAGCAGCACAATGAGTGGATTCAGGTATGATGATTCTAACTGAAATAAGTCACACAGAAAAAGAAACATCATAAGATATCAGTAATACACGGAATGTAAACTTGGCTACACAGGAACTGAATTACAGAACAGAACAGGGTCTCAAATTTAGAAAACCAACTTATGCTTGCTTAAGGGGAAAGGTGAGTTGGGGTACTGCATAAAACCAGAGAATGAAATGAGCACAGATAAAGTTCCTTAAGCCAAATATGGAATAGACAAGAGCTACTCCTTGCTCAACGAAATGGACTCAACACCGCATATTAAACGCCTAAGAATGTACCTGACTAGTAAGTATCTTAAAACCTATGGATTACTATGTCTGCGAAAGAGAATCAAGCATGTGTGCAAGGGCATAAACGCAGCAGTGATAGGATTGGAGAGGTTCGGTGAGCAAATGAAGACCCTTTGAAGTCGTATTGCATGGTACCCATTCCACGGGTTTCAAGTACCCAGGTTTAAGGTATTCTTCCTTCAGCTAAAACATGCATGTGGAACCCAGAGTATGATCAACCGTGTGAACGGGAGACGTGTTCAAATATGTCTCAGTTTTCCTCCCCTGGTACTCGGGTGCAACATTCCAGACGCTTTACTAACACTCTCCCAACTTGGAGAGTCAGTCCCTTTAACCTCCTATTTGGCCCAGTTTGCAATTTCTGTGGAAGATGAACAGGAATAGCGAGAACCAATGAGAGACTAGCTGGAGGTGTCTGGAAGGGCAAATTTAACTCTCATTTCCCACCAGGAAGAGGAATTAACCAAAGGCTCAGCGTGCCGTGCCGGAACCAGATTAGGGCCTGAAGCCATCCTGCGGTGTTGCAGCCAGGTCACAAGAAAGCGAGTTGAAGAAAGGAGCTCAGGGGCATTGTAATTCACAAACCTGCAGAGTTATAAATGACAACTATCGTCCAAAAATATACTGAAGTAAGGCTGCCAAGAGGACTTGAAAGTGGGGCAGAATTGCAGGAAACCGATTTCAGGAGGTAGACTGGAATTGCATTGAAAGCATCGGCAAAGAGGCAGAACGTCCACAATGATGCACTTGGCCATAAAGGGCGTATGCGTTTTTTCCTGAATATATTCAGGAAAAAACGCATACACCCTTTTTGGCCAACCAAGCAAACTTGCAAAGGAAATCTGCACTACAATGAAGTCTCACTTTCCCCCGGTCAAAAGGGCCATCTGAAAAAAGTGTAAAATCCAGAAAGGCAGGACAGGCCATGGAGAACTGGGAGCCTTGTTATGCTGATGGGCGGGATGTAAATTGCCAACAGACACCCAGGAGAAGTGTATGGTGTTTCCTGAAACATCTAAAAAACAAAGCAACAGAGCCTAGGGCACTTCCACTTATGGTCCTATAGCTTAGGGAAATTAAAATCAAAAAGACACAGCCACCCCAAAGTTTGGGACGCCTCTGTTTACAAGAACCTCGTTTACAGTACAAGTTCAACATCGCAGAAATTGAAAAATGGATATATAAGTTGTGGTATTTACTTACAAAGCAATATCACTCAGCACTGAAATCTATGTCATCAGGCCGTTAGCAGCACAATGAGTGGATTCAGATATGATGATTCTAACTGAAATAAGTCACACAGAAAAAGAAACATCATAAGATATCAGTAATACACGGAATGTAAACTTGGCTACACAGGAACTGAATTACAGAACAGAACAGTGTCTCAAATTTAGAAAACCAACTTATGCTTGCTTAAGGGGAAAGTTGAGTTGGGGTGCTGCATAAAACCAGAGATTGAAATGAGCACAGATAAAGTTCCTTAAGCCAAATATGGAATAGACAAGAGCTACTCCTTGCTCAACGAAATGGACTCAACACCCCATATTAAACGCCTAAGAATGTACCTGACTAGTAAGTATCTTAAAACCTATGGATTGCTATGTCTCCGAAAGAGAATCAAGCATGTGTACAGGGGCATAAACGCAGCAGTGATAGGATTGGAGAGGTTCACTGAGCAAATGAATACCCTTTGAAGTCATATTTCATGGTACCCATTCCACGGGTGTCAATTACCCAGGTTTAAGGTATTCTTCCTTCAGCTAAAACATGCATGTGGAACCCAGAGTATGATCAACCGTGTGAATGGGAGACTTCTTCAAATATGTCTCAGTTTACCTCCCCTGGTACTCGGGTGCAACATTCCAGACGCTTTACTAACACTCTCCCCACTTGGAGAGTCAGCGCCTTTAACATCCTGTTTGGCCCAGTTTGCAATTTCTGTGGAAGATCAACAGGAATAGTGAGAACCAATGAGAGACTAGCTGGAGGTGTCTGGACGGGCAAATTTAACTCTCATTTCCCACCAGGAAGAGGAAATAACCAAAGGTTCAGTGTGCCGTGCCGGAACCAGATTAGGGCCTGAAGCCATCCTGCGGTGTTGCGGCCAGCTCAAAAGAAAGCAAGTTGAAGAAAGGAGCTCAGGGGCACTGTAATTCACAAACCTGCAGAGTTATAAATGACAGCTATCGTCCAAAAATATACTGAAGTAAGGCTGCCAAGAGGACTTGAAAGCGGGGCAGAATTGCAGGAAACCGATTTCAGGAGGTAGACTGGAATTGCATTGAAAGCATAGGAAAAGAGGCAGAACGTCCACAATGATGCACTTGGCCAAAAAGGCCGTATGCGTTTTTTCCTGAATATATTCAGGAAAAAACGCATACGCCCTTTTTGGCCAACCAAGCAAACTTACACAGGAAATCTGCACTACAATGAAGTCTCACTTCCCCCCGGTCAAAAGGGCCATCTGAAAAAAGTGTAAAATCCAGAAAGGCAGGACAGGCCATGGAGAACTGGGAGCCTTGTTATGCTGATGGGCGGGATGTAAATTGCCAACAGACACTCCGGAGAAGTGTATGGTGTTTCCTAAAGCATCTAAGAAACAAAGCAACAGAGCCTAGGGCACTTCCACTTATGGTCCTATAGTTTAGGGAAATTAAAATCAAAAAGACACAGCCACCCCAAAGTTTGGGACGCCTCTGTTTACAAGAACCTCGTTTACCGTACAAGTTCAATATCACAGAAAGTGAAAAATGGATAAAGAACTTGTGGTACTTACGTACAATGCAGTATCACTCAGCAATGAAATCTATGTCGTCAGGCCCGTAGCAGCATAATGAGTGGATTCAGGTACGATGATTCTAACTGAAATAAGTCACACAGAAAATGAAACATCATAAGATATCACTAATACACGGAATGTAAACTTGGCTACACAGGAACTGAATTCCAAAACAGAACAGGGTCTCAAATTTAGAAAACCAACTTATGCTTGCTTAAGGGGAAAGGTGAGTTGGGGTGCTGCATAAAACCAGAGATTGAAATGAGCACAGATAAAGTTCCTTAAGCCAAATATGGAATAGACAAGAGCTACTCCTTGCTCAACGAAATGGACTCAACACCCCAAATTAAACGCCTAAGAATGTACCTGACTAGTAAGTATCTTAAAACCTATGGATTGCTATGTCTCCATGAGAGAATCAAGCGTGTGTACAGGGGCATAAATGCAGCAGTGATATGATTGGAGAGGTTCGGTGAGCAAATGAAGACCCTTTGAAGTCATATTGCATGGTACCCATTCCACGGGTCTCAACTCTCCAGGTTTAAGGTATTCTTCCTTCAGCTAATACATGCATGTGGAACCCAGAGTGTGATCAACCGTGTGAACGGGAGACGTGTTCAAATATGTCTCAGTTTTCCTCCCCTGGTACTCGGGTGCAACATTCCAGATGCTTTACTAACACTCTCCCCACTTGGAGAGTCAGAGCCTTTAACCTCCTGTTTGGCCCAGTTTGCAATTTCTGCAGAAGATGAACAGGAATAGGGAGAACCAATGAGAGACTAGCTGGAGGTGTCTGGATGGGCAAATTTAACTCTCATTTCCCACCAGGAAGAGGAAATAACCAAAGGCTCAGCATGCCGTGCCGGAACCAGATTAGGGCCTGAAGCCATCCTGCGGTGTTGTGACCAGCTCAAAAGAAAGCGAGTTGAAGAAAGGAGCTCAGGGGCACTGTAATGCACAAACCTGCAGAGTTATAAATGACAGCTATCGTCCAAAAATATACTGAAGTAAGGCTGCCAAGAGGACTTGAAAGCGGGGCAGAATTGCAGGAAACCGATTTCAGGAGGTAGACTGGAATTGCATTGAAAGCATCGGCAAAGAGGCAGAACGTCCACAATGATGCACTTGGCCATAAAGGGCGTATGCGTTTTTTCCTGAATATATTCAGGAAAAAACGCATACGCCCTTTTTGGCCAACCAAGCAAACTTGCAAAGGAAATCTGCACTACAATGAAGTCTCACTTTCCCCCGGTCAAAAGGGCCATCTGAAAAAAGTGTAAAATCCAGAAAGACAGGACAGGCCATGGAGAACTGGGAGCCTTGTTATGCTGATGGGCGGGATGTAAATTGCCAACAGACACCCAGGAGAAGTGTATGGTGTTTCCTGAAACATCTAAAAAACAAAGCAACAGAGCCTAGGGCACTTCCACTTATGGTCCTATAGCTTAGGGAAATTAAAATCAAAAAGACACAGCCACCCCAAAGTTTGGGACGCCTCTGTTTACAAGAACCTCGTTTACAGTACAAGTTCAACATCGCAGAAATTGAAAAATGGATATATAAGTTGTGGTATTTACTTACAAAGCAATATCACTAAGCACTGAAATCTATGTCATCAGGCCGTTAGCAGCACAATGAGTGGATTCAGATATGATGATTCTAACTGAAATAAGTCACACAGAAAAAGAAACATCATAAGATATCAGTAATACACGGAATGTAAACTTGGCTACACAGGAACTGAATTACAGAACAGAACAGTGTCTCAAATTTAGAAAACCAACTTATGCTTGCTTAAGGGGAAAGGTGAGTTGGGGTGCTGCATAAAACCAGAGATTGAAATGAGCACAGATAAAGTTCCTTAAGCCAAATATGGAATAGACAAGAGCTACTCCTTGCTCAACGAAATGGACTCAACACCCCATATTAAACGCCTAAGAATGTACCTGACTAGTAAGTATCTTAAAACCTATGCATTGCTATGTCTCCATAAGAGAATCAAGCGTGTGTACAGGGGCATAAATGCAGCAGTGATAGGATTGGAGAGGTTCGGTGAGCAAATGAAGACCCTTTGAAGTCATATTGCATGGTACCCATTCCACGGGTCTCAACTCTCCAGGTTTAAGGTATTCTTCCTTCAGCTAAAACATGCATGTGGAACCCAGAGTATGATCAACCGTGTGAACAGGACACGTGTTCAAATATGTCTCAGTTTTCCTCCCCGGTACTCGGGTGCAACATTCCAGACGCTTTACTAACACTCTCCCGACTTGGAGAGTCAGCGCCTTTAACCTCCTGTTTGGCCCAGTTTGCAATTTCTGTGGAAGATGAACAGGAATAGGGAGAACCAATGAGAGACTAGCTGGAGGTGTCTGGACGGGCAAATTTAACTCTCATTTCCCACCAGGAAGAGGAAATAACCAAAGGCTCAGCGTGCCATGCCGGAACCAGATTAGGGCCTGAAGCCATCCTACGTTGTTGCGGTCAGCTCAAAAGAAAGCGAGTTGAAGAAAGGAGCTCAGGGGCACTGTAATTCACAAACCTGCAGAGTTATAAATGACAGCTATCGTCCAAAAATATACTGAAGTAAGGCTGCCAAGAGGACTTGAAAGCAGGGCAGAATTGCAGGAAACCGATTTCAGGAGGTAGACTGGAATTGCATTGAAAGCATAGGAAAAGAGGCAGAACGTCCACAATGATGCACTTGGCCAAAAAGGGCGTATGCGTTTTTTCCTGAATATATTCAGGAAAAAACGCATACGCCCTTTTTGGCCAACCAAGCAAGCTTGCGAAGGAAATCTGCACTACAATGAAGTCTCACTTCCCCCCGGTCAAAGAGGCCATCTGAAAAAAGTGTAAAATCCAGAAAGGCAGGACAGGCCATGGAGAACTGGGAGCCTTGTTATGCTGATGGGCGCGATGTAAATTGCCAACAGACACTCGGGAGAAGTGTATGGTGTTTCCTAGAACATCTAAAAATCAAAGCAACAGAGCCTAGGGCACTTCCACTTATGGTCCTATAGCTTAGGGAAATTAAAATCAAAAAGACACAGCCACCCCGAAGTTTGGAACAGCTCTGTTTACAAGAACCTCGTTTACAGTACAAGTTCAACATCGCAGAAAGTGAAGAATGGATAAAGAAGTTGTGGTATTTACTTACAAAGCAATATCACTCAGCAATGAAATCTATGTCATCAGGCCCTTAGCAGCACAATGAGTGGATTCAGGTATGATGATACTAACTGAAATAAGTCACAAAGAAAAAGAAACATCATAAGTTATCAGTAATACACGGAATGTAAACTTGGCTACACAGGAACTGAATTCCAAAACAGAACAGGGTCTCAAAGTTAGAAAACCAACTTATGCTTGCTTAAGGGGAAAGGTGAGTTGGGGTGCTGCATAAAACCAGAGATTGAAATGAGCACAGATAAAGTTCCTTAAGCCAAATATGGAATAGACAAGAGCTACTCCTTGCTCAACGAAATGGACTCAACACCCCAAATTAAACGCCTAAGAATGTACCTGAGTAGTAAGTATCTTAAAACCTATGGATTGCTATGTCTCCAAAAGAGAATCAAGCATGTGTACGGGGCATAAACGCAGCAGTGATAGGATTGGAGAGGTTCGGTGAGCAAATGAAGACCCTTTGAAGTCATATTGCATGGTACCCATTCCACGGGTCTCAACTCTCCAGGTTTAAGGTATTCTTCCTTCAGCTAATACATGCATGTGGAACCGAGAGTGTGATCAACCGTGTGAACGGGAGACGTGTTCAAATATGTCTCAGTTTTCCTCCCCTGGTACTCGGGTGCAACATTCCAGACGCTTTACTAACACTCTCCCCACTTGGAGAGTCAGCGCCTTTAACCTCCTGTTTGGCCCAGTTTGCAATTTCTCCAGAAGATGAACAGGAATAGGGAGAACCAATGAGAGACTAGCTGGAGGTGTCTGGATGGGCAAATTTAACTCTCATTTCCCACCAGGAAGAGGAAATAACCAAAGGCTCAGCATGCCGTGCCGGAACCAGATTAGGGCCTGAAGCCATCCTGCGGTGTTGTGACCAGCTCAAAAGAAAGCGAGTTGAAGAAAGGAGCTCAGGGGCACTGTAATGCACAAACCTGCAGAGTTATAAATGACAGCTATCGTCCAAAAATATACTGAAGTAAGGCTGCCAAGAGGACTTGAAAGCGGGGCAGAATTGCAGGAAACCGATTTCAGGAGGTAGACTGGAATTGCATTGAAAGCATCGGCAAAGAGGCAGAACGTCCACAATGATGCACTTGGCCAAAAAGGGCGTATGCGTTTTTTCCTGAATTTATTCAGGAAAAAACGCATACGCCCTTTTTGGCCAACCAAGCAAACTTGCAAAGGAAATCTGCACTACAATGAAGTCTCACTTCCCCCCGGTCAAAAGGGCCATCTGAAAAAAGTGTAAAATCCAGAAAGGCAGGACAGGCCATGGAGAACTGGGAGCATTGTTATGCTCATGGGCGGGATGTAAATTGCCAACAGACACTCGGGAGAAGTGTATGGTGTTTCCTGAAGGAACTAAGAAACAAAGCAACAAAGCCTAGGGCACTTCCACTTATGGTCCTATAGCTTAGGGAAATTAAAATCAAAAAGACACAGCCACCCCAAAGTTTGGGACGCCTCTGCTTACAAGAACCTCGTTTACCGTACAAGTTCAATATCACAGAAAGTGAAAAATGGATAAAGAACTTGTGGTACTTACGTACAATGCAGTATCACTCAGCAATGAAATCTATTTCATCAGGCCCGTAGCAGCATAATGAGTGGATTCAGGTACGATGATTCTAACTGAAATAAGTCACACAGAAAAAGAAACATCATAAGATATCACTAATACACGGAATGTAAACTTGGCTACACAGGAACTGAATTACAGAACAGAACAGTGTCTCAAATTTAGAAAACCAACTTATGCTTGCTTAAGGGGAAAGGTGAGTTGGGGTGCTGCATAAAACCAGAGATTGAAATGAGCACAGATAAAGTTCCTTAAGCCAAATATGGAATAGACAAGAGCTACTCCTTGCTCAACGAAATGGACTCAACACCCCAAATTAAACGCCTAAGAATGTACCTGACTAGTAAGTATCTTAAAACCTATGGATTGCTATGTCTCCATAAGAGAATCAAGCGTGTGTACAGGGGCATAAATGCAGCAGTGATAGGATTGGAGAGGTTCGGTGAGCAAATGAAGACCCTTTGAAGTCATATTGCATGGTACCCATTCCACGGGTCTCAACTCTCCAGGTTTAAGGTATTCTTCCTTCAGCTAAAACATGCATGTGGAACCCAGAGTATGATCAACCGTGTGAACAGGAGACGTGTTCAAATATGTCTCAGTTTTCCTCCCCGGTACTCGGGTGCAACATTCCAGACGCTTTACTAACACTCTCCCGACTTGGAGAGTCAGCGCCTTTAACCTCCTGTTTGGCCCAGTTTGCAATTTCTGTGGAAGATGAACAGGAATAGGGAGAACCAATGAGAGACTAGCTGGAGGTGTCTGGACGGGCAAATTTAACTCTCATTTCCCACCAGGAAGAGGAAATAACCAAAGGCTCAGCGTGCCATGCCTGAACCAGATTAGGGCCTGAAGCCATCCTGCGTTGTTGCGGTCAGCTCAAAAGAAAGCGAGTTGAAGAAAGGAGCTCAGGGGCACTGTAATTCACAAACCTGCAGAGTTATAAATGACAGCTATCGTCCAAAAATATACTGAAGTAAGGCTGCCAAGAGGACTTGAAAGCAGGGCAGAATTGCAGGAAACCGATTTCAGGAGGTAGACTGGAATTGCATTGAAAGCATAGGAAAAGAGGCAGAACGTCCACAATGATGCACTTGGCCAAAAAGGGCGTATGCGTTTTTTCCTGAATATATTCAGGAAAAAACGCATACGCCCTTTTTGGCCAACCAAGCAAGCTTGCAAAGGAAATCTGCACTACAATGAAGTCTCACTTCCCCCCGGTCAAAGAGGCCATCTGAAAAAAGTGTAAAATCCAGAAAGGCAGGACAGGCCATGGAGAACTGGGAGCCTTGTTATGCTGATGGGCGCGATGTAAATTGCCAACAGACACTCGGGAGAAGTGTATGGTGTTTCCTAGAACATCTAAAAATCAAAGCAACAGAGCCTAGGGCACTTCCACTTATGGTCCTATAGCTTAGGGAAATTAAAATCAAAAAGACACAGCCACCCCGAAGTTTGGAACAGCTCTGTTTACAAGAACCTCTTTTACCGTACAAGTTCAATATCACAGAAAGTGAAAAATGGATAAAGAACTTGTGGTACTTACGTACAATGCAGTATCACTCAGCAATGAAATCTATGTCATCAGGCCCGTAGCAGCATAATGAGTGGATTCAGGTACGATGATTCTAACTGAAATAAGTCACACAGAAAAAGAAACATCATAAGATATCACTAATACACGGAATGTAAACTTGGCTACACAGGAACTGAATTCCAAAACAGAACAGGGTCTCAAATTTAGAAAACCAACTTATGCTTGCTTAAGGGGAAAGGTGAGTTGGGGTGCTGCATAAAACCAGAGATTGAAATGAGCACAGATAAAGTTCCTTAAGCCAAATATGGAATAGACAAGAGCTACTCCTTGCTCAACGAAATGGACTCAACACCGCATATTAAACACCTAAGAATGTACCTGACTAGTAAGTATCTTAAAACCTATGGATTGCTATGTCTCCAAAAGAGAATCAAGCGTGTGTACAGGGGCATAAACGCAGCAGTGATAGGATTGGAGAGGTTCGGTGAGCAAATGAAGACCCTTTGAAGTCATATTGCATGGTACCCATTCCACGGGTCTCAACTCTCCAGGTTTAAGGTATTCTTCCTTCAGCTAAATCATGCACGTGGAACCCAGAGTATGATCAATCGTGTGAACGGGAGACGTGTTCATATGTGTCTCAGTTTTACTCCCCTGGTACTCGGGTGCAACATTCCAGACGCTTTACTAACACTCTCCCCACTTGGAGAGTCAGCGCCTTTAACCTCCTGTTTGGCCCAGTTTGCAATTTCTGCGGAATATGAACAGGAATAGGGAGAACCAATGAGAGACTAGCTGGAGGTGTCTGGACGGGCAAATTTAACTCTCATTTCCCACCAGGAAGAGGAATTAACCAAAGGCTCAGCGTGCCGTGCCGGAACCAGATTAGGGCCTGAAGCCATCCTGCGGTGTTGCGGCCATCTCACAAGAAAGCGAGTTGAAGAAAGGAGCTCAGGGGCACTGTAATTCACAAACCTGCAGAGTTATAAATGACAGCTATCGTCCAAAAATATACTGAAGTAAGGCTGCCAAGAGGACTTGAAAGCGGGGCAGAATTGCAGGAAACCGATTTCAGGAGGTAGAGTGGAATTGCATTGAAAGCATAGGAAAAGAGGCAGAACGTCCACAATGATGCACTTGGCCAAAAAGGGCGTATGCGTTTTTTCCTGAATATATTCAGGAAAAAACGCATACGCCCTTTTTGGCCAACCAAGCAAGCTTGCAAAGGAAATCTGCACTACAATGAAGTCTCACTTCCCCCTGGTCAAAAGGGCCATCTGAAAAAAGTGTAAAATCCAGAAAGGCAGGACAGGCCATGGAGAACTGGGAGCCTTGTTATGCTGATGGGAGGGATGTAAATTGCCAACAGACACTCGGGAGAAGTGTATGGTGTTTCCTGAAACATCTAAAAAACAAAGCAACAGAGCCTAGGGCACTTCCACTTATGGTCCTATAGCTTAGGGAAATTAAAATCAAAAAGACACAGCCACCCCAAAGTTTGGGACGCCTCTGTTTACAAGAACCTCGTTTACCGTACAAGTTCAATATCACAGAAAGTGAAAAATGGATAAAGAACTTGTGGTACTTACGTACAATGCAGTATCACTCAGCAATGAAATCTATGTCATCAGGCCCGTAGCAGCATAATGAGTGGATTCAGGTATGATGATTCTAACTGAAATAAGTCACACAGAAAAAGAAACATCATAAGATATCAGTAATACACGGAATGTAAACTTGGCTACACAGGAACTGAATTCCAAAACAGAACAGGGTCTCAAATTTAGAAAACCAACTTATGCTTGCTTAAGGGGAAAGGTGAGTTGGGGTGCTGCATAAAACCAGAGATTGAAATGAGCACAGATAAAGTTCCTTAAGCCAAATATGGAATAGACAAGAGCTACTCCTTGCTCAACGAAATGGACTCAACACCCCATATTAAACGCCTAAGAATGTACCTGACTAGTAAGTATCTTAAAACCTATGGATTGCTATGTCTCCAAAAGAGAATCAAGCGTGTGTACAGGGGCATAAACGCAGCAGTGATAGGATTGGAGAGGTTCGGTGAGCAAATGAAGACCCTTTGAAGTCATATTGCATGCTACCCATTCCACGGGTCTCAACTCTCCAGGTTTAAGGTATTCTTCCTTCAGCTAAATCATGCACGTGGAACCCAGAGTATGATCAACCGTGTGAACGGGAGACGTGTTCAAATATGTCTCAGTTTTCGTACCCTGGTACTCGGGTGCAACATTCCAGACGCTTTACTAACACTCTCCCGACATGGAGAGTCAGTCCCTTTAACCTCCTGTATGGCTCAGTTTGCAATATCTGCGGAAGATGAACAGGAATAGCGAGAACCAATGAGAGACTAGCTGGAGGTGTCTGGACGGGCAAATTTAACTCTCATTTCCCACCACGAAGAGGAATTAACCAAAGGCTCAGCGTGCCGTGCCGGAACCAGATTAGGGCCTGAAGCCATCCTGCGGTGTTGCGGCCATCTCACAAGAAAGCGAGTTGAAGAAAGGAGCTCAGGGGCACTGTAATTCACAGACCTGCAGAGTTATAAATGACAGCTATCGTCCAAAAATATACTGAAGTAAGGCTGCCAAGAGGACTTGAAAGCGGGGCAGAATTGCAGGAAACCGATTTCAGGAGGTAGACTGGAATTACATTGAAAGCATAGGAAAAGAGGCAGAACGTCCACAATGATGCACTTGGCCAAAAAGGGCGTATGCGTTTTTTGCTGAATATATTCAGGAAAAAACGCATACGCCCTTTTTGGCCAACCAAGCAAGCTTGCAAAGAAAATCTGCACTACAATGAAGTCTCACTTCCCCCCGGTCAAAAGGGCCATCTGAAAAAAGTGTAAAATCCAGAAAGGCAGGACAGGCCATGGAGAACTGGGAGCCTTGTTATGCTGATGGGAGGGATGTAAATTGCCAACAGACACTCGGGAGAAGTGTATGGTGTTTCCTGAAACATCTACAAAACAAAGCAACAGAGCCTAGGGCACTTCCACTTATGGTCCTATAGCTTAGGGAAATTAAAATCAAAAAGACACAGCCACCCCAATGTTTGGGACGGCTCTGTTTACAAGAACCTCGTTTACAATACAAGTTCAACATCGCAGAAAGTGAAAAATGGATAAAGAAGTTGTGGTATTTACTTACAAAGCAATATCACTCAGCAATGAAATCTATGTCATCAGGCCCTTAGCAGCACAATGAGTGGATTCAGGTATGATGATTCTAACTGAAATAAGTCACACAGAAATAGAAACATCATAAGATATCAGTAATACACGGAATGTAAACTTGGCTACACAGGAACAGAATTACAGAACAGAACAGGGTCTCAAATTTAGAAAACCAACTTATGCTTGCTTAAGGGGAAAGGTGAGTTGGGGTGCTGCATAAAACCAGAGATTGAAATGAGCACAGATAAAGTTCCTTAAGCCAAATATGGAATAGACAAGAGCTACTCCTTGCTCAACGAAATGGACTCAACACCCCAAATTAAACGCCTAAGAATGTACCTGACTAGTAAGTATCTTAAAACCTATGGATTGCTATGTCTCCGAAAGAGAATCAAGCATGTGTACAGGGGCATAAACGCAGCAGTGATAGGATTGGAGAGGTTCACTGAGCAAATGAAGACCCTTTGAAGTCATATTGCATGGTACCCATTCCACGGGTTTCAACTACCCAGGTTTAAGGTATTCTTCCTTCAGCTAAAACATGCATGTGGAACCTAGAGTATGATCAACCATGTGATCGGGAGACGTGTTCAAATATGTCTCAGTTTTCGTACCCTGGTACTCGGGTGCAACATTCCAGATGCTTTACTAACACTCTCCCGACATGGAGAGTCAGTCCCTTTAACCTCCTGTTTGGCCCACTTTGCAATTTCTGCGGAAGATGAACAGGAATAGGGAGAACCAATGAGAGACTAACTGGAGGTGTCTGGACGGGCAAATTTAACTCTCATTTCCCACCAGGAAGAGGAATTAACCAAAGGCCCAGCGTGCCTTGCCGGAACCAGATTAGGGCCTGAATCCATCCTGCGGTGTTGAGGCCATCTCACAAGAAAGCGAGTTGAAGAAAGGAGCTCAGGGGCACTGTAATTCACAAACCTGCAGAGTTATAAATGACAGCTATCGTCCAAAAATATACTGAAGTAAGGCTCCCAAGAGGACTTGAAAGCGGGGCAGAATTGCAGGAAACCGATTTCAGGAGGTAGACTGGAATTGCATTGAAAGCATAGGAAAAGAGGCAGAACGTCCACAATGATGCACTTGGCCAAAAAGGGCGTATGCGTTTTTTCCTGAATATATTCAGGAAAAAACGCATACGCCCTTTTAGGCCAACCAAGCAAGCTTGCAAAGGAAATCTGCACTACATGAAGTCTCACTTCCCCCAGGTCAAAAGGGCCATCTGAAAAAAGTGTAAAATCCAGAAAGGCAGGACAGGCCATGGAGAACTGGGAGCCTTGTTATGCTGATGGGCGGGATGTAAATTGCCAACAGACACCTGGGAGAAGTGTATGGTGTTTCCTGAAACATCTAAAAAACAAAGCAACAGAGCCTAGGGCACTTCCACTTATGGTCCTATAGCTTAGGGAAATTAAAATCAAAAAGACACAGCCACCCCAAAGTTTGGGACGCCTCTGTTTACAAGAACCTCGTTTACCGTACAAGTTCAATATCACAGAAAGTGAAAAATGGATAAAGAACTTGTGGTACTTACGTACAATGCAGTATCACTCAGCAATGAAATCTATGTCATCAGGCCCGTAGCAGCATAATGAGTGGATTCAGGTATGATGATTCTAACTGAAATAAGTCACACAGAAAAAGAAACATCATAAGATATCAGTAATACACGGAATGTAAACTTGGCTACACAGGAACTGAATTCCAAAACAGAACAGGGTCTCAAATTTAGAAAACCAACTTATGCTTGCTTAAGGGGAAAGGTGAGTTGGGGTGCTGCATAAAACCAGAGATTGAAATGAGCACAGATAAAGTTCCTTAAGCCAAATATGGAATAAACAAGAGCTACTCCTTGCTCAACGAAATGGACTCAACACCCCATATTAAACGCCTAAGAATGTACCTGACTAGTAAGTATCTTAAAACCTATGGATTGCTATGTCTCCAAAAGAGAATCAAGGGTGTGTACAGGGGCATAAACGCAGCAGTGATAGGATTGGAGAGGTTCGGTGAGCAAATGAAGACCCTTTGAAGTCATATTGCATGCTACCCATTCCACAGGTCTCAACTCTCCAGGTTTAAGGTATTCTTCCTTCAGCTAAATCATGCACGTGGAACCCAGAGTATGATCAACCGTGTGAACGGGAGACGTGTTCAAATATGTCTCAGTTTTCGTACCCTGGTACTCGGGTGCAACATTCCAGACGCTTTACTAACACTCTCCCCACTTGGAGAGTCAGTCCCTTTAACTTCCTGTATGGCTCAGTTTGCAATATCTGCGGAAGATGAACAGGAATAGCGAGAACCAATGAGAGACTAGCTGGAGGTGTCTGGACGGGCAAATTTAACTCTCATTTCCCACCAGGAAGAGGAATTAACCAAAGGCTCAGCGTGCCGTGCCGGAACCAGATTAGGGCCTGAAGCCATCCTGCGGTGTTGCGGCCATCTCACAAGAAAGCGAGTTGAAGAAAGGAGCTCAGGGGCACTGTAATTCACAAACCTGCAGAGTTATAAATGACAGCTATCGTCCAAAAATATACTGAAGTAAGGCTGCCAAGAGGACTTGAAAGCGGGGCAGAATTGCAGGAAACCGATTTCAGGAGGTAGACTGGAATTACATTGAAAGCATAGGAAAAGAGGCAGAACGTCCACAATGATGCACTTGGCCAAAAAGGGCGTATGCGTTTTTTGCTGAATATATTCAGGAAAAAACGCATACGCCCTTTTTGGCCAACCAAGCAAGCTTGCAAAGAAAATCTGCACTACAATGAAGTCTCACTTCCCCCCGGTCAAAAGGGCCATCTGAAAAAAGTGTAAAATCCAGAAAGGCAGGACAGGCCATGGAGAACTAGGAGCCTTGTTATGCTGATGGGAGGGATGTAAATTGCCAACAGACACTCGGGAGAAGTGTATGGTGTTTCCTGAAACATCTACAAAACAAAGCAACAGAGCCTAGGGCACTTCCACTTATGGTCCTATAGCTTAGGGAAATTAAAATCAAAAAGACACAGCCACCCCAAAGTTTGGGACACCTCTGTTTACAAGATCCATGTTTACAGTACAAGTTCAACATCGCAGAAAGTGAAAAATGGATAAAGAAGTTGTGGTATTTACTTACAAAGCAATATCACTCAGCAATGAAATCTATGTCATCAGGCCCTTAGCAGCACAATGAGTGGATTCAGATATGATGATTCTAACTGAAATAAGTCACACAGAAAAAGAAACATCATAAGATATCAGTAATACACAGAATGTAAACTTGGCTACACAGGAACTGAATTACAGAACAGAACAGTGTCTCAAATTTAGAAAACCAACTTATTCTTGCTTAAGGGGAAAGGTGAGTTGGGGTGCTGCATAAAACCAGAGATTGAAATGAGCACAGATAAAGTTCCTTAAGCCAAATATGGAATAGACAAGAGCTACTCCTTGCTCAACGAAATGGACTCAACACCCCATATTAAACGCCTAAGAATGTACCTGACTAGTAAGTATCTTAAAACCTATGGATTGCTATGTCTCCAAAAGAGAATCAAGCATGTGTACAGGGGCATAAACGCAGCAGTGATAGGATTGGAGAGGTTCACTGAGCAAATGAATACCCTTTGAAGTCATATTTCCTGGTACCCATTCCACGGGTGTCAACTACCCAGGTTTAAGGTATTCTTCCTTCAGCTAAAACATGCATTTGGAACCCAGAGTATGATCAACCGTGTGAACGGGAGACGTGTTCAAATATGTCTCAGTTTTCCTCCCCTGGTACTCGGGTGCAACATTCCAGACGCTTTACTAACACTCTCCCCACTTGGAGAGTCAGCGCCTTTAAACTCCTGTTTGGCCCAGTTTGCAATTTCTGCGGAAGATGAACAGGAATAGGGAGAACCAATGAAAGACTAGCTGGAGGTGTCTGGACGGGCAAATTTAACTCTCATTTCCCACCAGGAAGAGGAACTAACCAAAGGCTCAGTGTGCCATTCCGGAACCAGATTAGGGCCTGAAGCCATCCTGCGGTGTTGCTGCCAGCTCAAAAGAAAGCGAGTTGAAGAAAGGAGCTCAGGGGCACTGCAATTCACGAATCTGCCGAGTTATAAATGACAGCTATCGTCCAAAAATATACTGAAGTAAGGCTGCCAAGAGGACTTGAAAGCGGGGCAGAATTGCAGGAAACCGATTTCAGGAGGTAGACTGGAATTGCATTGAAAGCATAGGAAAAGAGGCAGAACGTCCACAATGATGCACTTGGCCAAAAAGGGCGTATGCGTTTTTTCCTGAATATATTCAGGAAAAAACGCATACGCCCTTTTTGGCCAACCAAGCAAGCTTGCAAAGGAAATCTGCACTACAATGAAGTCTCACTTCCCCCAGGTCAAAAGGGCCATCTGAAAAAAGTGTAAAATCCAGAAAGGCAGGACAGCCCATGGAGAACTGGGAGCCTTGTTATGCTGATGGGCGGGATGTAAATTGCCAACAGACACTCGGGAGAAGTGTATGGTGTTTCCTGAAACATCTAAAAAACAAAGCAACAGAGCCTAGGGCACTTCCACTTATGGTCCTATAGCTTAGGGAAATTAAAATCAAAAAGACACAGCCACCCCAAAGTTTGGGACGCCTCTGTTTACAAGAACCTCATTTACCATACAAGTTCAATATCACAGAAAGTGAAAAATGGATAAAGAATTGTGGTACTTATTTACAATGCAGTATCACTCAGCAATGAAATCTATGTCATCAGGCCCGTAGCAGCATAATGAGTGGATTCAGGTACGATGATTCTAACTGAAATAAGTCACACAGAAAAAGAAACATCATAAGATATCAGTAATACACGGAATGTAAACTTGGCTACACAGGAACTGAATTCCAAAACAGAACAGGGTCTCAAATTTAGAAAACCATCTTATGCTTGCTTAAGGGGAAAGGTGAGTTGGGGTGCTGCATAAAACCAGAGATTGAAATGAGCACAGATAAAGTTCCTTAAGCCAAATATGGAATAGACAAGAGCTACTCCTTGCTCAACGAAATGGACTCAACACCCCATATTAAACGCCTAAGAATGTACCTGACTAGTAAGTATCTTAAAACCTATGGATTGCTATGTCTCCAAAAGAGAATCAAGCGTGTGTACAGGGGCATAAACGCAGCAGTGATAGGATTGGAGAGGTTCGGTGAGCAAATGAAGACCCTTTGAAGTCATATTGCATGGTACCCATTCCACGGGTTTCAACCACCCAGTTTTAAGGTATTCTTCCCTCAGCTAAAACATGCATGTGGAACCTAGAGTATGATCAACCGTGTGATCGGGAGACGTGTTCAAATATGTCTCAGTTTTCGTACCCTGGTACTCGGGTGCAACATTCCAGACGCTTTACTAACACTCTCCCGACTTGGAGAGTCAGTCCCTTTAACCTCCTGTTTGGCCCAGTTTGCAATTTCTGCGGAATATGAACAGGAATAGGGAGAACCAATGAGAGACTAGCTGGAGGTGTCTGGACGGGCAAATTTAACTCTCATTTCCCACCAGGAAGAAGAATTAACCAAAGGCTCAGCGTGCCGTGCCGGAACCAGATTAGGGCCTGAAGCCATCCTGCGGTGTTTCAGCCAGGTCACAAGAAAGCGAGTTGAAGAAAGGAGCTCAGGGGCATTGTAATTCACAAACCTGCAGAGTTATAAATGACAACTATCGTCCAAAAATATACTGAAGTAAGGCTGCCAAGAGGACTTGAAAGCAGGGCAGAATTGCAGGAAACCGATTTCAGGAGGTAGACTGGAATTGCATTGAAAGCATAGGAAAAGAGGCAGAACGTCCAAAATGATGCACTTGGCCATAAAGGGCGTATGCGTTTTTTCCTGAATATATTCAGGAAAAAACGCATACGCCCTTTTTGGCCAACCAAGCAAACTTGCAAAGGAAATCTGCACTACAATGAAGTCTCACTTCCCCCCGGTCAAAAGGGCCATCTGAAAAAAGTGTAAAATCCAGAAAGGCAGGACAGGCCATGGAGAACTGGGAGCCTTGTTATGCTGATGGGCTGGATGTAAATTGCCAACAGACACTCGGGAGAAGTGTATGGTGTTTCCTGAAACATCTAAAAAACAAAGCAACAGAGCCTAGGGCACTTCCACTTATGGTCCTATAGCTTAGGGAAATTAAAATCAAAAAGACACAGCCACCCCAAAGTTTGGGACGCCTCTGTTTACAAGAACCTCGTTTACCGTACAAGTTCAACATCGCAGAAATTGAAAAATGGATAAATAAGTTGTGGTATTTACTTACAAAGCAATATCACTCAGCACTGAAATCTATGTCATCAGGCCCTTAGCAGCACAATGAGTGGATTCAGATATGATGATTCTAACTGAAATAAGTTACACAGAAAAAGAAACATCATAAGATATCAGTAATACACGGAATGTAAACTTGGCTACACAGGAACTGAATTACAGAACAGAACAGTGTCTCAAATTTAGAAAACCAACTTATTCTTGCTTAAGGGGAAAGGTGAGTTGGGGTGCTGCATAAAACCAGAGATTGAAATGAGCACAGATAAAGTTCCTTAAGCCAAATATGGAATAGACAAGAGCTACTCCTTGCTCAACGAAATGGACTCAACACCCCATATTAAACGCCTAAGAATGTACCTGACTACTAAGTATCTTAAAACCTATGGATTGCTGTGTCTCCAAAAGAGAATCAAGCCTGTGTACAGGGGCATAAACGCAGCAGTGATAGGATTGGAGAGGTTTGGTGAGCAAATGAAGACCCTTTGAAGTCATATTGCATGGTACCCATTACACGGGTCTCAACTCTCCAGGTTTAAGGTATTCTTCCTTCAGCTAAAACATGCATGTGGAACCCAGAGTATGATCAACCGTGTGAACGGGAGATGTGTTCAAATATGTCTCAGTTTTCCTCCCCTGGTACTCGGGTGCAACATTCCAGACGCTTTACTAACACTCTCCCCACTTGGAGAGTCAGCGCCTTTAAGATCCTGTTTGGCCCAGTTTGCAATTTCTGTGGAAGATGAACAGGAATAGTGAGAACCAATGAGAGACTAGCTGGAGGTGTCTGGACGGGCAAATTTAACTCTCATTTCCCACCAGGAAGAGGAAATAACCAAAGGCTCAGCGTGCCGTGCCGGAACCAGATTAGGGCCTGAAGCCATCCTGCGGTGTTGCGGCCAGGTCACAAGAAAGCGAGTTGAAGAAAGGAGCTCAGGGGCACTGTAATTCACAAACCTGCAGAGTTATAAATGACAGCTATCGTCCAAAAATATACTGAAGTAAGGCTGCCAAGAGGACTTGAAAGCGGGGCAGAATTGCAGGAAACCGATTTCAGGAGGTAGACTGGAATTGCATTGAAAGCATAGGAAAAGAGGCAGAACGTCCATAATGATGCACTTGGCCAAAAAGGGCGTATGCGTTTTTTCCTGAATATATTCAGGAAAAAACGCATACGCCCTTTTTGGCCAACCAAGCAAGCTTGCAAAGGAAATCTGCACTACAATGAAGTCTCACTTCCCCCGGTCAAAAGGGCCATCTGAAAAAAGTGTAAAATCCAGAAAGGCAGGACAGGCCATGGAGAACTGGGAGCCTTGTTATGCTGATGGGAGGGATGGAAATTGCCAACAGACACTCGGGAGAAGTGTATGGTGTTTCCTGAAACATCTAAAAAACAAAGCAACAGAGCCTAGGGCACTTCCACTTATGGTCCTATAGCTTAGGGAAATTAAAATCAAAAAGACACAGCCACCCCAAAGTTTGGGACACCTCTGTTTACAAGAACCTCTTTTACCGTACAAGTTCAATATCACAGAAAGTGAAAAATGGATAAAGAACTTGTGGTACTTACGTACAATGCAGTATCACTCAGCAATGAAATCTATGTCATCAGGCCCGTAGCAGCATAATGAGTGGATTCAGGTACGATGATTCTAACTGAAATAAGTCACACAGAAAAAGAAACATCATAAGATATCACTAATACACGGAATGTAAACTTGGCTACACAGGAACTGAATTCCAAAACAGAACAGGGTCTCAAATTTAGAAAACCAACTTATGCTTGCTTAAGGGGAAAGGTGAGTTGGGGTGCTGCATAAAACCAGAGATTGAATTGAGCACAGATAAAGTTCCTTAAGCCAAATATGGAATAGACTAGAGCTACTCCTTGCTCAACGAAATGGACTCAACACCCCATATTAAACGCCTAAGAATGTACCTGACTAGTAAGTATCTTAAAACCTATGGATTGCTATGTCTCCAAAAGAGAATCAAGCGTGTGTACAGGGGCATAAACGCAGCAGTGATAGGATTGGAGAGGTTCGGTGAGCAAATGAAGACCCTTTGAAGTCATATTGCATGGTACCCATTCCACGGGTCTCAACTCTCCAGGTTTAAGGTATTCTTCCTTCAGCTAAATCATGCACGTGGAACCCAGAGTATGATCAACCGTGTGAACGGGAGACGTGTTCATATGTGTCTCAGTTTTACTCCCCTGGTACTCGGGTGCAACATTCCAGACGCTTTACTAACACTCTCCCCACTTGGAGAGTCAGCGCCTTTAACCTCCTGTTTGGCCCAGTTTGCAATTTCTGCGGAATATGAACAGGAATAGGGAGAACCAATGAGAGACTAGCTGGAGGTGTCTGGACGGGCAAATTTAACTCTCATTTCCCACCAGGAAGAGGAAATAACCAAAGGCTCAGCGTGACATGCCGGAACCAGATTAGGGCCTGAAGCCATCCTGCGGTGTTGCGGCCAGGTCACAAGAAAGCGAGTTGAAGAAAGGAGCTCAGGGGCAGTGTAATTCACAAACCTGCAGAGATATAAATGACAGCTATCGTCCAAAAATATACTGAAGTAAGGCTGCCAAGAGGACTTGAAAGCGGGGCAGAATTGCAGGAAACCGATTTCATGAGGTAGACTGGAATTGCATTGAAAGCATAGGATAAGAGGCAGAACGTCCACAATGATGCACTTGGCCAAAAAGGGCGTATGCGTTTTTTCCTGAATATATTCAGGAAAAAACGCATACGCCCTTTTTGGCCAACCAAGCAAGCTTGCAAAGGAAATCTGCACTACAATGAAGTCTCAATTCCCTCCGGTCAAAAGGGCCATCTGAAAAAAGTGTAAAATCCAGAAAGGCAGGACAGGCCATGGAGAACTGGGAGCCTAGTTATGCTGATGGGCGGGATGTAAATTGCCAACAAAAACTCGGGAAAGTGTATGGTGTTTCCTGAAACATCTAAAAAACAAAGCAACAGAGCCTAGGGCACTTCCACTTATGGACCTATAGCTTAGGGAAATTAAAATCAAAAAGACACAGCCACCCCAAAATTTGGGACGCCTCTGTTTACAAGATCCTTGTTTACAGTACATGTTCAACATCGCAGAAAGTGAAAAATGGATAAAGAAATTGTATTTACTTACAAAGCAATATGACTCAGCAATGAAATCTATCTCATCAGGCCCTTGGCAGCACAATGAGTGGATTCAGGTATGATGATTCTAACTGAAATAAGTCACACAGAAAAGGAAACATCATAAGATATCAGTAATACACGGAATGTAAACTTGGCTACACAGGAACTGAATTACAGAACAGAACAGGGTCTCAAATTTAGAAAACCATCTTATGCTTGCTTAAGGGGAAAGGGGAGTTGGGGTGCTGCATAAAACCAGAGATTGAAATGAGCACAGATAAAGTTCCTTAAGCCAAATATGGAATAGACAAGAGCTACTCCTTGCTCAACGAAATGGACTCAACACCCCATATTAAACGCCTAAGAATGTACTTGACTAGTAAGTATCTTAAAACCTATGGATTTCTATGTCTCCAAAAGAGAATCAAGCATGTGTACAGGGGCATAAACGCAGCAGTGATAGGATGGGAGAGGTTTGATGAGCAAATGAAGACCCTTTGAAGTCATATTGCATGGTACCCATTCCACGGGTTTCAACTACCCAGGTTTAAGTTATTCTTCATTCAGCTAAAACATGCATGTGGAACCTAGAGTATGATCAACCATGTGATCGGGAGACGTGTTCAAATATGTCTCAGTTTTCGTACCCTGGTACTCGGGTGCAACATTCCAGATGCTTTACTAACACTCTCCCGACTTGGAGAGTCAGTCCCTTTAACCTCCTGTTTGGCCCACTTTGCAATTTCTGTGGAAGACGAACAGGAATAGGGAGAACAAATGAGAGACTAGCTGGAGGTGTCTGGACGGGCAAATTTAACTCTCATTTCCCACCAGGAAGAGGAATTAACCAAAGGCCCAGCGTGCCTTGGCGGAACCAGATTAGGGCCTGAAGCCATCCTGCGGTGTTGTGGCCAGCTCACAAGAAAGCGAGTTGAAGAAAGGAGCTCAGGGGCACTGTAATTCAGAAACCTGCAGAGTTATAAATGACAGCTATCGTCCAAAAATATACTGAAGTAAGGCTCCCAAGAGGACTTGAAAGCGGGGCAGAATTGCAGGAAACCGATTTCAGGAGGTGGACTGGAATTGCATTGAAAGCATAGGAAAAGAGGCAGAACGTCCACAATGATGCACTTGGCCAAAAAGGGCGTATGCGTTTTTTCCTGAATATATTCAGGAAAAAACGCATACGCCCTTTTAGGCCAACCAAGCAAGCTTGCAAAGGAAATCTGCACTACATGAAGTCTCACTTCCCCCCGGTCAAAAGGGCCATCTGAAAAAAGTGTAAAATCCAGAAAGGCAGGACAGGCCATGGAGAACTGGGAGCCTTGTTATGCTGATGGGCGGGATGGAAATTGCCAACAGACACTCGGTAGAAGTGTATGGTGTTTCCTGAAACATCTAAAAAACAAAGCAACAGAGCCTAGGGCACTTCCACTTATGGTCCTATAGCTTAGGGAAATTAAAATCAAAAAGACACAGCCACCCCAAAGTTTGAGACACCTCTGTTTACAAGAACCTCTTTTACCGTACAAGTTCAATATCACAGAAAGTGAAAAATGGATAAAGAACTTGTGGTACTTACGTACAATGCAGTATCACTCAGCAATGAAATCTATGTCATCAGGCCCGTAACAGCATAATGAGTGGATTCAGGTACGATGATTCTAACTGAAATAAGTCACACAGAAAAAGAAACATCATAAGATATCACTAATACACGGAATGTAAACTTGGCTACACAGGAACTGAATTACAGAACAGAACAGGGTCTCAAATTTAGGAAACCAACTTCTGCTTGCTTAAGGGTAAAGGTGAGTTGGGGTGCTGCATAAAACCAGAGATTGAAATGAGCACAGATAAAGTTCCTTAAGCCAAATATGGAATAGACAAGAGCTACACCTTGCTCAACGAAATGGACTCAACACTCCATATTAAACGCCTAAGAATGTACCTGACTAGTAAGTATCTTAAAACCTATGGATTGCTATGTCTCCAAAAGAGAATCAAGCATGTGTACAGGGGCATAAACGCAGCAGTGATAGGATTGGAGAGGTTCGATGAGCAAATGAAGACCCTTTGAAGTCATATTGCATGGTACCCATTCCACGGGTTTCAACTACCCAGGTTTAAGTTATTCTTCATTCAGCTAAAACATGCATGTGGAACCTAGAGTATGATCAACCATGTGATCGGGAGACGTGTTCAAATATGTCTCAGTTTTCGTACCCTGGTACTCGGGTGCAACATTCCAGATGCTTTACTAACACTCTCCCGACTTGGAGAGTCAGTCCCTTTAACCTCCTGTTTGGCCCACTTTGCAATTTCTGCGGAAGATGAACAGGAATAGGGAGAACCAATGAGAGACTAGCTGGAGGTGTCTAGACGGGCAAATTTAACTCTCATTTCCCACCAGGAAGAGGAATTAACCAAAGGCCCAGCGTGCCTTGGCGGAACCAGATTAGGGCCTGAAGCCATCCTGCGGTGTTGCGGCCAGCTCACAAGAAAGCGAGTTGAAGAAAGGAGCTCAGGGGCACTGTAATTCAGAAACCTACAGAGTTATAAATGACAGCTATCGTCCAAAAATATACTGAAGTAAGGCTGCCAAGAGGACTTGAAAGCGGGGCAGAATTGCAGGAAACCGATTTCAGGAGGTAGACTGGAATTGCATTGAAAGCATAGGAAAAGAGGCAGAACGTCCACAATGATGCACTTGGCCAAAAAGGGCGTATGCGTTTTTTCCTGAATATATTCAGGAAAAAACGCATACGCCCTTTTAGGCCAACCAAGCAAGCTTGCAAAGGAAATCTGCACTACAATGAAGTCTCACTTCCCCCCGGTCAAAAGGGCCATCTGAAAAAAGTGTAAAATCCAGAAAGGCAGGACAGGCCATGGAGAACTGGGAGCCTTGTTATGCTGATGGGCGGGATGTAAATTGCCAACAGACACTCGGGAGAAGTGTATGGTGTTTCCTGAAACATATAAAAAACAAAGCAACAGAGCCTAGGGCACTTCCACTTATGGTCCTATAGCTTAGGGAAATTAAAATAAAAAAGACACAGCCACCCCAAAGTTTGGGACGCCTCTGTTTACAAGAACCTCGTTTACCGTACAAGTTCAATATCACAGAAAGTGAAAAATGGATAAAGAACTTGTGGTACTTACGTACAATGCAGTATCACTCAGCAATGAAATCTATGTCATCAGGCCCTTAGCAGCATAATGAGTGGATTCATGTATGATGATTCTAACTGAAATAAGTCACACAGAAAAAGAAACATCATAAGATATCAGTAATACACGGAATGTAAACTTGGCTACACAGGAACTGAATTCCAAAACAGAACAGGGTCTCAAATTTAGAAAAACAACCTATGCTTGCTTAAGGGGAAAGGTGAGCTGGGGTGCTGCATAAAACCAGAGATTGAAATGAGCACAGATAAAGTTCCTTAAGCCAAATATGTAATAGACAAGAGCTACTCCTTGCTCAACGAAATGGACTCAACACCCCATATTAAACGCCTAAGAATGTACCTGACTAGTAAGTATCTTAAAACCTATGGATTGCTATGTCTCCAAAAGAGAATCAAGCGTGTGTACAGGGGCATAAACGCAGCAGTGATAGGATTGGAGAGGTTCGGTGAGCAAATGAAGACCCTTTGAAGTCATATTGCATGCTACCCATTCAACGGGTCTCAACTCTCCAGGTTTAAGGTATTCTTCCTTCAGCTAAATCATGCACGTGGAACCCAGAGTATGATCAACCGTGTGAACGGGAGACGTGTTCAAATATGTCTCAGTTTTCGTACCCCGGTACTCGGGTGCAACATTCCAGACGCTTTACTAACACTCTCCCGACATGGAGAGTCAGTCCCTTTAACCTCATGTATGGCTCAGTTTGCAATTTCTGCGGAAGATGAACAGGAATAGCGAGAACCAATGAGAGACTAGCTGGAGGTGTCTGGACGGGCAAATTTAACTCTCATTTCCCACCAGGAAGAGGAATTAACCAAAGGCTCAGCGTGCCGTGCCGGAACCAGATTAGGGCCTGAAGCCATCCTGCGGTGTTGCGGCCATCTCACAAGAAAGCGAGTTGAAGAAAGGAGCTCAGGGGCACTGTAATTCACAAACCTGCAGAGTTATAAATGACAGCTATCGTCCAAAAATATACTGAAGTAAGGCTGCCAAGAGGACTTGAAAGTGGGGCAGAATTGCAGGAAACCGATTTCAGGAGGTAGACTGGAATTGCATTGAAAGCATAGGAAAAGAGGCAGAACGTCCACAATGATGCACTTGGCCAAAAAGGGCGTATGCGTTTTTTCCTGAATATATTCAGGAAAAAACGCATACGCCCTTTTTGGCCAACCAAGCAAGCTTGCAAAGGAAATCTGCACTACAGTGAAGTCTCACTGCCCCCCGGTCAAAAGGGCCATCTGAAAAAAGTGTAAAATCCAGAAAGGCAGGACAGGCCATGGAGAACTGGGAGCCTTGTTATGCTGATGGGAGGGATGTAAATTGCCAACAGACACTCGGGAGAAGTGTATGGTGTTTCCTGAAACATCTAAGAAACAAAGCAACAGAGCCTAGGGCACTTCCACTTATGGTCCTATAGCTTAGGGAAATTAAAATCAAAAAGACACAGCCACGCCAAAGTTTGGGACGCCTCTGTTTACAAGATCCTTGTTTACAGTACATGTTGAACATCGCAGAAAGTGAAAAATGGATAGAGAAGTTGTATTTACTTACAAAGCAATATCACTCAGCAATGAAATCTATGTCATCAGGCCCTTAGCAGCACAATGAGTGGATTCAGGTATGATGATTCTAACTGAAATAAGTCACACGGAAAAAGAAACATCATAAGATATCAGTAATACACGGAATGTAAACTTGGCTACACAGGAACTGAATTACAGAACAGAACAGGGTCTCAAATTTAGAAAACCAACTTCTGCTTGCTTAAGGGGAAAGGTGAGTTGGGGTGCTGCATAAAACCAGAGATTGAAATGAGCACAGATAAAGTTCCTGAAGCCAAATACGGAATAGACAAGAGCTACTCCTTGCTCAAAGAAATGGACTCAACACCGCATATTAAACGCCTAAGAATGTACCTGACTAGTAAGTATCTTAAAACCTATGGATTGCTATGTCTCCGAAAGAGAATCAAGCGTGTGTACAGGGGCATAAACGCAGCAGTGATAGGATTGGAGATATTCGATGAGCAAATGAAGACCCTTTGAAGTCATATTGCATGGTACCCATTCCACAGGTTTCAACTACCCACGTTTAAGGTATTCTTCCTTCAGCTAAAACATGCATGTGGAACCTAGAGTATGATCAACCGTGTGATCGGGAGACGTGTTCAAATATGTCTCAGTTTTCGTACCCTGGTACACGGGTGCAACATTCCAGACGCTTTACTAACACTCTCCCGACTTGGAGAGTCAGTCCCTTTAACCTCCTGTTTGGCCCAGTTTGCAATTTCTGCGGAAGATGAACAGGAATAGCGAGAACCAATGAGAGACTAGCTGGAGGTGTCTGGACGGGCAAATTTAACTCTCGTTTCCCACCAAGAAGAGGAATTAACCAAAGGCTCAGCGTGCCGTGCCGGAACCAGATTAGGGCCTGAAGCCATCCTGCGGTGTTGCGGCCAGCTCACAAGAAAGCGAGTTGAAGAAAGGAGCTCAGGGGCACTGTAATTCACAAACCTGCAGAGTTATAAATGACAGCTATCGTCCAAAAATATACTGAAGTAAGGCTGCCAAGAGGACTTGAAAGCGGGGCAGAATTGCAGGAAACCGATTTCAGGAGGTAGACTGGAATTGCATTGAAAGCATAGGAAAAGAGGCAGAACGTCCACAATGATGCACTTGGCCAAAAAGGGCGTATGCGTTTTTTCCTGAATATATTCAGGAAAAAACGCATACGCCCTTTTTGGCCAACCAAGCAAGCTTGCAAAGGAAATCTGCACTACAATGAAGTCTCACTTCCCCCCGGTCAAAAGGGCCATCTGAAAAAAGTGTAAAATCCAGAAAGGCAGGACAGGCCATGGAGAACTGGGAGCCTTGTTATGCTGATGGGCGGGATGTAAATTGCCAACAGACACTCGGGAGAAGTGTATGGTGTTTCCTGAAACATCTAAAAAACAAAGCAACAGAGCCTAGGGCACTTCCACTTATGGTCCTATAGCTTAGGGAAATTAAAATCAAAAAGACCCAGCCACGCCAAAGTTTGGGACGCCTCTGTTTACAAGATCCTTGTTTACAGTACATGTTGAACATCGCAGAAAGTGAAAAATGGATAAAGAAGTTGTATTTACTTACAAAGCAATATCACTCAGCAATGAAATCTATGTCATCAGGCCCTTAGCAGCACAATGAGTGGATTCAGGTATGATGATTCTAACTGAAATAAGTCACACGGAAAAAGAAACATCATAAGATATCAGTAATACACGGAATGTAAACTTGGCTACACAGGAACTGAATTACAGAACAGAACAGGGTCTCAAATTTAGAAAACCAACTTCTGCTTGCTTAAGGGGAAAGGTGAGTTGGGGTGCTGCATAAAACCAGAGATTGAAATGAGCACAGATAAAGTTCCTGAAGCCAAATACGGAATAGACAAGAGCTACTCCTTGCTCAAAGAAATGGACTCAACACCGCATATTAAACGCCTAAGAATGTACCTGACTAGTAAGTATCTTAAAACCTATGGATTGCTATGTCTCCGAAAGAGAATCAAGCGTGTGTACAGGGGCATAAACGCAGCAGTGATAGGATTGGAGATATTCGATGAGCAAATGAAGACCCTTTGAAGTCATATTGCATGGTACCCATTCCACAGGTTTCAACTACCCACGTTTAAGGTATTCTTCCTTCAGCTAAAACATGCATGTGGAACCTAGAGTATGATCAACCGTGTGATCGGGAGACGTGTTCAAATATGTCTCAGTTTTCGTACCCTGGTACTCGGGTGCAACATTCCAGACGCTTTACTAACACTCTCCCGACTTGGAGAGTCAGTCCCTTTAACCTCCTGTTTGGCCCAGTTTGCAATTTCTGCGGAAGATGAACAGGAATAGCGAGAACCAATGAGAGACTAGCTGGAGGTGTCTGGACGGGCAAATTTAACTCTCGTTTCCCACCAAGAAGAGGAATTAACCAAAGGCTCAGCGTGCCGTGCCGGAACCAGATTAGGGCCTGAAGCCATCCTGCGGTGTTGCGGCCAGCTCACAAGAAAGCGAGTTGAAGAAAGGAGCTCAGGGGCACTGTAATTCACAAACCTGCAGAGTTATAAATGACAGCTATCGTCCAAAAATATACTGAAGTAAGGCTGCCAAGAGGACTTGAAAGCGGGGCAGAATTGCAGGAAACCGATTTCAGGAGGTAGACTGGAATTGCATTGAAAGCATAGGAAAAGAGGCAGAACGTCCACAATGATGCACTTGGCCAAAAAGGGCGTATGCGTTTTTTCCTGAATATATTCAGGAAAAAACGCATACGCCCTTTTTGGCCAACCAAGCAAGCTTGCAAAGGAAATCTGCACTACAATGAAGTCTCACTTCCCCCCGGTCAAAAGGGCCATCTGAAAAAAGTGTAAAATCCAGAAAGGCAGGACAGGCCATGGAGAACTGCGAGCCTTGTTATGCTGATGGGCGGGATGTAAATTGCCAACAGACACTCGGGAGAAGTGTATGGTGTTTCCTGAAACATCTAAAAAACAAAGCAACAGAGCCTACGGCACTTCCACTTATGGTCCTATAGCTTAGGGAAATTAAAATCAAAAAGACACAGCCACCCCAATGTTTGGGACGCCTCTGTTTACAAGAACCTCGTTTACCGTACAAGTTCAATATCACAGAAAGTGAAAAATGGATAAAGAACTTGTGGTACTTACGTACAATGCAGTATCACTCAGCAATGAAATCTATGTCATCAGGCCCGTAGCAGCATAATGAGTGGATTCAGGTATGATGATTCTAACTGAAATAAGTCACACAGAAAAAGAAACATCATAAGATATCAGTAATACACGGAATGTAAACTTGGCTACACAGGAACTGAATTCCAAAACAGAACAGGGTCTCAAATTTAGAAAACCAACCTATGCTTGCTTAAGGGAAAGGTGAGTTGGGGTGCTGCATAAAACAAGAGATTGAAATGAGCACAGATAAAGTTCCTTAAGCCAAATATGGAATAGACAAGAGCTACTCCTTGCTCAACGAAATGGACTCAACACCCCATATTAAACGCCTAAGAATGTACCTGACTAGTAAGTATCTTAAAACCTATGGATTGCTATGTCTCCAAAAGAGAATCAAGCGTGTGTACAGGGGCATAAACGCAGCAGTGATAGGATTGGAGAGGTTCGGTGAGCAAATGAAGACCCTTTGAAGTCATATTGCATGCTACCCATTCCACGGGTCTCAACTCTCCAGGTTTAAGGTATTCTTCCTTCAGCTAAATCATGCACGTGGAACCCAGAGTATGATCAACCGTGTGAACGGGAGACGTGTTCAAATATGTCTCAGTTTTCGTACCCTGGTACTCGGGTGCAACATTCCAGACGCTTTACTAACACTCTCCCGACATGGAGAGTCAGTCCCTTTAACCTCCTGTATGGCTCAGTTTGCAATTTCTGTGGAAGATGAACAGGAATAGCGAGAACCAATGAGAGACTAGCTGGAGGTGTCTGGACGGGCAAATTTAACTCTCATTTCCCACCAGGAAGAGGAATTAACCAAAGGCTCAGCGTGCCGTGCCGGAACCAGATTAGGGCCTGAAGCCATCCTGCGGTGTTGCGGCCATCTCACAAGAAAGCGAGTTGAAGAAAGGAGCTCAGGGGCACTGTAATTCACAAACCTGCAGAGTTATAAATGACAGCTATCGTCCAAAAATATACTGAAGTAAGGCTGCCAAGAGGACTTGAAAGCGGGGCAGAATTGCAGGAAACCGATTTCAGGAGGTAGACTGGAATTGCATTGAAAGCATAGGAAAAGAGGCAGAACGTCCACAATGATGCACTTGGCCAAAAAGGGCGTATGCGTTTTTTCCTGAATATATTCAGGAAAAAACACATACGCCCTTTTTGGCCAACCAAGCAAGCTTGCAAAGGAAATCTGCACTACAATGAAGTCTCACTTCCCCCCGGTCAAAAGGGCCATCTGAAAAAAGTGTAAAATCCAGAAAGGCAGGACAGGCCATGGAGAACTGGGAGCCTTGTTATGCTGATGGGAGGGATGTAAATTGCCAACAGACACTGGGGAGAAGTGTATGGTGTTTCCTGAAACATCTAAGAAACAAAGCAACAGAGCCTAGGGCACTTCCACTTAGGGTCCTATAGCTTAGGGAAATTAAAATCAAAAAGACACAGCCACGCCAAAGTTTGGGACGCCTCTGTTTACAAGATCCTTGTTTACAGTACATGTTCAACATCGCAGAAAGTGAAAAATGGATAAAGAAGTTGTATTTACTTACAAAGCAATATCACTCAGCAATGAAATCTATGTCATCAGGCCCTTAGCAGCACAATGAGTGGATTCAGGTATGATGATTCTAACTGAAATAAGTCACACGGAAAAAGAAACATCATAAGATATCAGTAATACACGGAATGTAAACTTGGCTACACAGGAACTGAATTACAGAACAGAACAGGGTCTCAAATTTAGAAAACCAACTTCTGCTTGCTTAAGGGGAAAGGTGAGTTGGGGTGCTGCATAAAACCAGAGATTGAAATGAGCACAGATAAAGTTCCTGAAGCCAAATACGGAATAGACAAGAGCTACTCCTTGCTCAAAGAAATGGACTCAACACCGCATATTAAACGCCTAAGAATGTACCTGACTAGTAAGTATCTTAAAACCTATGGATTGCTATGTCTCCGAAAGAGAATCAAGCGTGTGTACAGGGGCATAAACGCAGCAGTGATAGGATTGGAGATATTCGATGAGCAAATGAAGACCCTTTGAAGTCATATTGCATGGTACCCATTCCACAGGTTTCAACTACCCACGTTTAAGGTATTCTTCCTTCAGCTAAAACATGCATGTGGAACCTAGAGTATGATCAACCGTGTGATCGGGAGACGTGTTCAAATATGTCTCAGGTTTCGTACCCTGGTACTCGGGTGCAACATTCCAGACGCTTTACTAACACTCTCCCGACTTGGAGAGTCAGTCCCTTTAACCTCCTGTTTGGCCCAGTTTGCAATATCTGCGGAAGATGAACAGGAATAGCGAGAACCAATGAGAGACTAGCTGGAGGTGTCTGGACGGGCAAATTTAACTCTCGTTTCCCACCAAGAAGAGGAATTAACCAAAGGCTCAGCGTGCCGTGCCGGAACCAGATTAGGGCCTGAAGCCATCCTGCGGTGTTGCGGCCAGCTCACAAGAAAGCGAGTTGAAGAAAGGAGCTCAGGGGCACTGTAATTCACAAACCTGCAGAGTTATAAATGACAGCTATCGTCCAAAAATATACTGAAGTAAGGCTGCCAAGAGGACTTGAAAGCGGGACAGAATTGCAGGAAACCGATTTCAGGAGGTAGACTGGAATTGCATTGAAAGCATAGGAAAAGAGGCAGAACGTCCACAATGATGCACTTGGCCAAAAAGGGCGTATGCGTTTTTTCCTGAATATATTCAGGAAAAAACGCATACGCCCTTTTTGGCCAACCAAGCAAGCTTGCAAAGGAAATCTGCACTACAATGAAGTCTCACTTCCCCCCGGTCAAAAGGGCCATCTGAAAAAAGTGTAAAATCCAGAAAGGCAGGACAGGCCATGGAGAACTGGGAGCCTTGTTATGCTGATGGGCGGGATGTAAATTGCCAACAGACACTCGGGAGAAGTGTATGGTGTTTCCTGAAACATCTAAAAAACAAAGCAACAGAGCCTAGGGCAATTCCACTTATGGTCCTATAGCTTAGGGAAATTAAAATCAAAAAGACACAGCCACCCCAAAGTTTGGGACGCCTCTGTTTACAAGAACCTCGTTTACCGTACAAGTTCAATATCACAGAAAGTGAAAAATGGATAAAGAACTTGTGGTACTTACGTACAATGCAGTATCACTCAGCAATGAAATCTATGTCATCAGGCCCGTAGCAGCATAATGAGTGGATTCAGGTATGATGATTCTAACTGAAATAAGTCACACAGAAAAAGAAACATCATAAGATATCAGTAATACACGGAATGTAAACTTGGCTACACAGGAACTGAATTCCAAAACAGAACAGGGTCTCAAATTTAGAAAACCAACCTATGCTTGCTTAAGGGGAAAGGTGAGTTGGGCTGCTGCATAAAACCAGAGATTGAAATGAGCACAGATAAAGTTCCTTAAGCCAAATATGGAATAGACAAGAGCTACTCCTTGCTCAACGAAATGGACTCAACACCCCATATTAAACGCCTAAGAATGTACCTGACTAGTAAGTATCTTAAAACCTATGGATTGCTATGTCTCCAAAAGAGAATCAAGCGTGTGTACAGGGGCATAAACGCAGCAGTGATAGGATTGGAGAGGTTCGGTGAGCAAATGAAGACCCTTTGAAGTCATATTGCATGCTACCCATTCCACGGGTCTCAACTCTCCAGGTTTAAGGTATTCTTCCTTCAGCTAAATCATGCACGTGGAACCCAGAGTATGATCAACCGTGTGAACGGGAGACGTGTTCAAATATGTCTCAGTTTTCGTACCCTGGTACTCGGGTGTAACATTCCAGATGCTTTACTAACACTCTCCCGACATGGAGAGTCAGTCCCTTCAACCTCCTGTATGGCTCAGTTTGCAATTTCTGCGGAAGATGAACAGGAATAGCGAGAACCAATGAGAGACTAGCTGGAGGTGTCTGGACGGGCAAATTTAACTCTCATTTCCCACCAGGAAGAGGAATTAACCAAAGGCTCAGCGTGCCGTGCCGGAACCAGATTAGGGCCTGAAGCCATCCTGCGGTGTTGCGGCCATCTCACAAGAAAGCGAGTTGAAGAAAGGAGCTCAGGGGCACTGTAATTCACAAACCTGCAGAGTTATAAATGACAGCTATCGTCCAAAAATATACTGAAGTAAGACTGCCAAGAGGACTTGAAAGCGGGGCAGAATTGCAGGAAACCGATTTCAGGAGGTAGACTGGAATTGCATTGAAAGCATAGGAAAAGAGGCAGAACGTCCACAATGATGCACTTGGCCAAAAAGGGCGTATGCGTTTTTTCCTGAATATATTCAGGAAAAAACGTATACGCCCTTTTTGGCCAACCAAGCAAGCTTGCAAAGGAAATCTGCACTACAATGAAGTCTCACTTCCCCCAGGTCAAAAGGGCCATCTGAAAAAAGTGTAAAATCCAGAAAGGCAGGACAGGCCATGGAGAACTGGGAGCCTTGTTATGCTGATGGGAGGGATGTAAATTGCCAACAGACACTCGGGAGAAGTGTATGGTGTTTCCTGAAACATCTAAGAAACAAAGCAACAGAGCCTAGGGCACTTCCACTTAGGGTCCTATAGCTTAGGGAAATTAAAATCAAAAAGACACAGCCACGCCAAAGTTTGGGACGCCTCTGTTTACAAGATCCTTGTTTACAGTACATGTTCAACATCGCAGAAAGTGAAAAATGGATAAAGAAGTTGTATTTACTTACAAAGAAATATCACTCAGCAATGAAATCTATGTCATCAGGCCCTTAGCAGCACAATGAGTGGATTCAGGTATGATGATTCTAACTGAAATAAGTCACACGGAAAAAGAAACATCATAAGATATCAGTAATACACGGAATGTAAACTGGGCTACACAGGAACTGAATTACAGAATAGAACAGGGTCTCAAATTTAGAAAACCAACTTCTGCTTGCTTAAGGGGAAAGGTGAGTTGGGGTGCTGCATAAAACCAGAGATTGAAATGAGCACAGATAAAGTTCCTGAAGCCAAATACGGAATAGACAAGAGCTACTCCTTGCTCAAAGAAATGGACTCAACACCGCATATTAAACGCCTAAGAATGTACCTGACTAGTAAGTATCTTAAAACCTATAGATTGCTATGTCTCCGAAAGAGAATCAAGCGTGTGTACAGGGGCATAAACGCAGCAGTGATAGGATTGGAGATATTCGATGAGCAAATGAAGACCCTTTGAAGTCATATTGCATGGTACCCATTCCACAGGTTTCAACTACCCACGTTTAAGGTATTCTTCCTTCAGCTAAAACATGCATGTGGAACCTAGAGTATGGTCAACCATGTGATCGGGAGACGTGTTCAAATATGTATCAGTTTTCGTATCCTGGTACTCGGGTGCAACATTCCAGACGCTTTACTAACACTCTCCCGACTTGGAGAGTCAGTCCCTTTAACCTCCTGTTTGGCCCAGTTTGCAATTTCTGCGGAAGATGAACAGGAATAGCGAGAACCAATGAGAGACTAGCTGGAGGTGTCTGGACGGGCAAATTTAACTCTCGTTTCCCACCAAGAAGAGGAATTAACCAAAGGCTCAGCGTGCCGTGCCGGAACCAGATTAGGGCCTGAAGCCATCCTGCGGTGTTGCGGCCAGCTCACAAGAAAGCGAGTTGAAGAAAGGAGCTCAGGGGCACTGTAATTCACAAACCTGCAGAGTTATAAATGACAGCTATCGTCCAAAAATATACTGAAGTAAGGCTGCCAAGAGGACTTGAAAGCGGGGCAGAATTGCAGGAAACCGATTTCAGGAGGTAGACTGGAATTGCATTGAAAGCATAGGAAAAGAGGCAGAACGTCCACAATGATGCACTTGGCCAAAAAGGGCGTATGCGTTTTTTCCTGAATATATTCAGGAAAAAACGCATACGCCCTTTTTGGCCAACCAAGCAAGCTTGCAAAGGAAATCTGCACTACAATGAAGTCTCACTTCCCCCCGGTCAAAAGGGCCATCTGAAAAAAGTGTAAAATCCAGAAAGGCAGGACAGGCCATGGAGAACTGGGAGCCTTGTTATGCTGATGGGCGGGATGTAAATTGCCAACAGCCACTCGGGAGAAGTGTATGGTGTTTCCTGAAACATCTAAAAAACAAAGCAACAGAGCCTAGGGCACTTCCACTTATGGTCCTATAGCTTAGGGAAATTAAAATCAAAAAGACACAGCCACCCCAAAGTTTGGGACGCCTCTGTTTATAAGAACCTCGTTTACCGTACAAGTTCAATATCACAGAAAGTGAAAAATGTATAAAGAACTTGTGGTACTTATGTACAATGCAGTATCACTCAGCAATGAAATCTATGTCATGAGGCCCGTAGCAGCATAATGAGTGGATTCAGGTACGATGATTCTAACTGAAATAAGTCACACAGAAAAAGAAACATCATAAGATATCAGTAATACACGGAATGTAAACTTGGCTACACAGGAACTGAATTCCAAAACAGAACAGTGTCTCAAAATTAGAAAACCAACTTATGCTTGCTTAAGGGGAAAGGTGAGTTGGGGTGCTGCATAAAACCAGAGATTGAAATGAGCACAGATAAAGTTCCTTAAGCCAAATATGGAATAGACAAGAGCTACTCCTTGCTCAACGAAATGGACTCAACACCCCATATTAAACGCCTAAGAATGTACCTGACTAGTAAGTATCTTAAAACCTATGGATTGCTATGTCTCCAAAAGAGAATCAAGCGAGTGTACAGGGGCATAAACGCAGAAGTGATAGGATTGGAGAGGTTCGGTGAGCAAATGAAGACCCTTTGAAGTCATATTGCATGGTACCCATTCCACGGGTTTCAACCACCCAGTTTTAAGGTATTCTTCCTTCAGCTAAAACATGCATGTGGAACCTAGAGTATGATCAACCGTGTGATCGGGAGACGTGTTCAAATATGTCTCAGTTTTCGTACCTTGTTACTCGGGTGCAACATTCCAGACGCTTTACTAACACTCTCCCGACTTGGAGAGTCAGTCCCTTTAACCTCCTGTTTGGCCCAGTTTCCAATTTTTGCGGAAGATGAACAGGAATAGCGAGAACCAATGAGAGACTAGCTGGAGGTGTCTGGACGGGCAAATTTAACTCTCATGTCCCACCAGGAAGAGGAATTAACCAAAGGCTCAGCGTGCCGTGCCGGAACCAGATTAGGGCCTGAAGCCATCCTGGGGTGTTGCGGCCAGGTCACAAGAAAGCGAGTTGAAGAAAGGAACTCAGGGGCACTGTAATTCACAAACCTGCAGAGTTATAAATGACAGCTATCGTCTAAAAATATACTGAAGTAAGGCTGCCAAGAGGACTTGAAAGCGGGGCAGAATTGCAGGAAACCGATTTCAGGAGGTAGACTGTAATTGCATTGAAAGCATAGGAAAAGAGGCAGAACGTCCACAATGATGCACTTGGCCAAAAAGGGCGTATGCGTTTTTTCCTGAATATATTCAGGAAAAAACGCATACGCCCTTTTTGGCCAACCAAGCAAGCTTGCAAAGGAAATCTGCACTACAATGAAGTCTCACTTCCCCCTGGTCAAAAGGGCCATCTGAAAAAAGTGTAAAATCCAGAAAGGCAGGACAGGCCATGGAGAACTGGGAGCCTTGTTATGCTGATGGGTGGGACGTAAATTGCCAACAGCCACTCGGGAGAAGTGTATGGTGTTTCCTGAAACATCTACAAAACAAAGCAACAGAGCCTAGGGCACTTCCACTTATGGTCCTATAGCTTAGGGAAATTAAAATAAAAAAGACACAGCCACCCCAAAGTTTGGGACGCCTCTGTTTACAAGAACCTCGTTTACCGTACATGTTCAATATCACAGAAAGTGAAAAATGGATAAAGAACTTGTGGTACTTACGTACAATGCAGTATCACTCAGCAATGAAATCTATGTCATCAGGCCCGTAGCAGCATAATGAGTGGATTCAGGTACGATGATTCTAACTGAAATAAGTCACACAGAAAAAGAAACATCATAAGATATCAGTAATACACGGAATGTAAACTTGGCTACACAGGAACTGAATTACAGAACAGAACAGGGTCTCAAATTTAGAAAACCAACTTATGCTTGCTTAAGGGTAAAGGTGAGTTGGGGTGCTGCATAAAACCAGAGATTGAAAGGAGCACAGATAAAGTTCCTTAAGGCAAATATGGAATAGACAAGAGCTACTCCTTGCTCAACGAAATGGACTCAACACCGCATATTAAACGCCTAAGAATGTACTTGACTAGTAAGTATCTTAAAACCTATGGATTGCTATGTCTCCAAAAGAGAATCAAGCATGTGTACAGGGGCATAAACGCAGCAGTGATAGGATTGGAGAGGTTCGGTGAGCAAATGAAGACCCTTTGAAGTCATATTGCATGGTACCCATTTCACGGGTTTCAACTACCCAGGTTTAAGGTATTCTTCCTTCAGCTAAAACATGCATGTGGAACCCAGGGTATGATCAACCGTGTGAACGGGAGACGTGTTCAAATATGTCTCAGTTTTCCTCCCCTGGTACTCGGGTGCAACATTCCAGACGCTTTACTAACACTCTCCCCACTTGGAGAGTCAGCGCCTTTAACCTCCTGTTTGGCCCAGTTTGCAATTTCTGCGGAAGATGAACAGGAATAGCGAGAACCAATGAGAGACTAGCTGGAGGTGTCTGGACGGGCAAATTTAACTCTCATTTCCCACCAGGAAGAGGAAATAACCAAAGTCTCAGCGTGCCGTGCCGGAACCAGATTAGGGCCTGAAGCCATCCTGCGGTGTTGCGGCCAGCTCACAAGAAAGCGAGTTGAAGAAAGGAGCTCAGGGGCACTGTAATTCTCAAACCTGCAGAGTTATAAATAACAGCTATCGTCCAAAAATATACTGAAGTAAGGCTGCCAAGAGGACTTGAAAGCGGGGCAGAATTGCAGGAAACCGATTTCAGGAGGTAGACAGGAATTGCATTGAAAGCATAGGAAAAGAGGCAGAACGTCCACAATGATGCACTTGGCCAAAAAGGGCGTATGCGTTTTTTCCTGAATATATTCAGGAAAAAACGCATACGCCCTTTTTGGCCAACCAAGCAAGCTTGCAAAGGAAATCTGCACTACAATGAAGTCTCACTTCCCCCCGGTCAAAAGGGCCATCTGAAAAAAGTGTAAAATCCAGAAAGGCAGGACAGGCCATGGAGAACTAGGAGCCTTGTTATGCTGATGGGCGGGATGTAAATTGCCAACAGACACTCGGGAGAAGTGTATGGTGTTTCCTGAAACATCTAAAAAACAAAGCAACAGAGCCTAGGGCACTTCCACTTATGGTCCTATAGCTTAGGGAAATTAAAATCAAAAAGACACAGCCACCCCGAAGTTTGGAACGGCTCTGTTTAGAAGAACCTCGTTTACAGTACAAGTTCAACATCACAGAAAGTGAAAAATGGATAAAGAAGTTGTGGTATTTACTTACAAAGCAATATCACTCAGCAATGAAATCTATGTCATCAGGCCCTTAGCAGCACAATGAGTGGATTCAGGTATGATGATTCTAACTGAAATAAGACACACAGAAAAAGAAACATCATAAGATATCAGTAATACACGGAATGTAAACTTGGGTACACAGGAACTGAATTACAGAACAGATCAGGGTCTCAAATTTAGAAAACCAACTTATGCTTGCTTAAGGGGAAAGGTGAGTTGAGGTGCTGCATAAAACCAGAGAATGAAATGAGCACAGATAAAGTTCCTTAAGCCAAATATGGAATAGACAAGAGCTACTCCTTGCTCAACGAAATGGACTCAACACCGCATATTAAACGCCTAAGAATGTACCTGACTAGTAAGTATCTTAAAACCTATGGATTGCTATGTCTCCAAAAGAGAATCAAGCGTGTGTACAGGGGCATAAACGCAGCAGTGATAGGATTGGAGAGGTTCGGTGAGCAAATGAAGACCCTTTGAAGTCATATTGCATGGTACCCATTCCACAGGTTTCAACTACCCACGTTTAAGGTATTCTTCCTTCAGCTAAAACATGCATGTGGAACCTAGAGTATGATCAACCGTGTGATCGGGAGACGTGTTCAAATATGTCTCAGTTTTCGTACCCTGGTACTCGGGTGCAACATTCCAGACGCTTTACTAACACTCTCCCGACTTGGAGAGTCAGTCCCTTTAACCTCCTGTTTGGCCCAGTTTGCAATTTCTGCGGAAGATGAACAGGAATAGCGAGAACCAATGAGAGACTAGCTGGAGGTGTCTGGACGGGCAAATTTAACTCTCGTTTCCCACCAAGAAGAGGAATTAACCAAAGGCTCAGCGTGCCGTGCCGGAACCAGATTAGGGCCTGAAGCCATCCTGCGGTGTTGCGGCCAGCTCACAAGAAAGCGAGTTGAAGAAAGGAGCTCAGGGGCACTGTAATTCACAAACCTGCAGAGTTATAAATGACAGCTATCGTCCAAAAATATACTGAAGTAAGGCTGCCAAGAGGACTTGAAAGCGGGGCAGAATTGCAGGAAACCGATTTCAGGAGGTAGACTGGAATTGCATTGAAAGCATAGGAAAAGAGGCAGAACGTCCACAATGATGCACTTGGCCAAAAAGGGCGTATGCGTTTTTTCCTGAATATATTCAGGAAAAAACGCATACGCACTTTTTGGCCAACCAAGCAAGCTTGCAAAGGAAATCTGCACTACAATGAAGTCTCACTTCCCCCCGGTCAAAAGGGCCATCTGAAAAAAGTGTAAAATCCAGAAAGGCAGGACAGGCCATGGAGAACTGGGAGCCTTGTTATGCTGATGGGCGCGATGTAAATTGCCAACAGACACTCCGGAGAAGTGTATGGTGTTTCCTGAAACATCTAAAAAACAAAGCAACAGAACCTAGGGCACTTCCACTTATGGTCCTATAGCTTAGGGAAATTAAAATCAAAAAGACACAGCCACCCCAAAGTTTGGGACGCCTCTGTTTACAAGAACCTCGTTTACCGTACAAGTTCAATATCACAGAAAGTGAAAAATGGATAAAGAACTTGTGGTACTTACGTACAATGCAGTATCACTCAGCAATGAAATCTATGTCATCAGGCCCGTAGCAGCATAATGAGTGGATTCAGGTATGATGATTCTAACTGAAATAAGTCACACAGAAAAAGAAACATCATAAGATATCAGTAATACACGGAATGTAAACTTGGCTACACAGGAACTGAATTCCAAAACAGAACAGGGTCTCAAATTTAGAAAACCAACCTATGCTTGCTTAAGGGGAAAGGTGAGTTGGGGTGCTGCATAAAACCAGAGATTGAAATGAGCACAGATAAAGTTCCTTAAGCCAAATATGGAATAGACAAGAGCTACTCCTTGCTCAACGAAATGGACTCAACACCCCATATTAAACGCCTAAGAATGTACCTGACTAGTAAGTATCTTAAAACCTATGGATTGCTATGTCTCCAAAAGAGAATCAAGCGTGTGTACAGGGGCATAAACGCAGCAGTGATAGGATTGGAGAGGTTCGGTGAGCAAATGAAGACCCTTTGAAGTCATATTGCATGGTACCCATTCCACGGGTCTCAACTCTCCAGGTTTAAGGTATTCTTCCTTCAGCTAAATCATGCACGTGGAACCCAGAGTATGATCAACCGTGTGAACGGGAGACGTGTTCAAATATGTCTCAGTTTTCGTACCCTGGTACTCGGGTGCAACATTCCAGACGCTTTACTAACACTCTCCCGACATGGAGAGTCAGTCCCTTTAACCTCCTGTATGGCTCAGTTTGCAATTTCTGCGGAAGATGAACAGGAATAGCGAGAACCAATGAGAGACTAGCTAGAGGTGTCTGGACGGGCAAATTTAACTCTCATTTCCCACCAGGAAGAGGAATTAACCAAAGGCTCAGCGTGCCGTGCCGGAACCAGATTAGGGCCTGAAGCCATCCTGCGGTGTTGCGGCCAGCTCACAAGAAAGCGAGTTGAAGAAAGGAGCTCAGGGGCACTGTAATTCACAAACCTGCAGAGTTATAAATGACAGCTATCGTCCAAAAATATACTGAAGTAAGGCTGCCAAGAGGACTTGAAAGCGGGGCAGAATTGCAGGAAACCGATTTCAGGAGGTAGACTGGAATTGCATTGAAAGCATAGGAAAAGAGGCAGAACGTCCACAATGATGCACTTGGCCAAAAAGGGCGTATGCGTTTTTTCCTGAATATATTCAGGAAAAAACGCATACGCCCTTTTTGGCCAACCAAGCAAGCTTGCAAAGGAAATCTGCACTACAATGAAGTCTCACTTCCCCCCGGTCAAAAGGGCCATCTGAAAAAAGTGTAAAATCCAGAAAGGCAGGACAGGCCATGGAGAACTGGGAGCCTTGTTATGCTGATGGGCGGGATGTAAATTGCCAACAGACACTCCGGAGAAGTGTATGGTGTTTCCTGAAACATCTAAAAAACAAAGCAACAGAACCTAGGGCACTTCCACTTATGGTCCTATAGCTTAGGGAAATTAAAATCAAAAAGACACAGCCACCCCAAAGTTTGGGACGCCTCTGTTTACAAGAAACTCGTTTACCGTACAAGTTCAATATCACAGAAAGTGAAAAATGGATAAAGAACTTGTGGTACTTACGTACAATGCAGTATCACTCAGCAATGAAATCTATGTCATCAGGCCCGTAGCAGCATAATGAGTGGATTCAGGTATGATGATTCTAACTGAAATAAGTCACACAGAAAAAGAAACATCATAAGATATCAGTAATACACGGAATGTAAACTTGGCTACACAGGAACTGAATTCCAAAACAGAACAGGGTCTCAAATTTAGAAAACCAACCTATGCTTGCTTAAGGGGAAAGGTGAGTTGGGGTGCTGCATAAAACCAGAGATTGAAATGAGCACAGATAAAGTTCCTTAAGCCAAATATGGAATAGACAAGAGCTACTCCTTGCTCAACGAAATGGACTCAACACCCCATATTAAACGCCTAAGAATGTACCTGACTAGTAAGTATCTTAAAACCTATGGATTGCTATGTCTCCAAAAGAGAATCAAGCGTGTGTACAGGGGCATAAACGCAGCAGTGATAGGATTGGAGAGGTTCGGTGAGCAAATGAAGACCCTTTGAAGTCATATTGCATGGTACCCATTCCACGGGTCTCAACTCTCCAGGTTTAAGGTATTCTTCCTTCAGCTAAATCATGCACGTGGAACCCAGAGTATGATCAACCGTGTGAACGGGAGACGTGTTCAAATATGTCTCAGTTTTCGTACCCTGGTACTCGGGTGCAACATTCCAGACGCTTTACTAACACTCTCCCGACATGGAGAGTCAGTCCCTTTAACCTCCTGTATGGCTCAGTTTGCAATTTCTGTGGAAGATGAACAGGAATAGCGAGAACCAATGAGAGACTAGCTGGAGGTGTCTGGACGGGCAAATTTAACTCTCATTTCCCACCAGGAAGAGGAATTAACCAAAGGCTCAGCGTGCCGTGCCGGAACCAGATTAGGGCCTGAAGCCATCCTGCGGTGTTGCGGCCATCTCACAAGAAAGCGAGTTGAAGAAAGGAGCTCAGGGGCACTGTAATTCACAAACCTGCAGAGTTATAAATGACAGCTATCGTCCAAAAATATACTGAAGTAAGACTGCCAAGAGGACTTGAAAGCGGGGCAGAATTGCAGGAAACCGATTTCAGGAGGTAGACTGGAATTGCATTGAAAGCATAGGAAAAGAGGCAGAACGTCCACAATGATGCACTTGGCCAAAAAGGGCGTATGCGTTTTTTCCTGAATATATTCAGGAAAAAACGCATTCGCCCTTTTTGGCCAACCAAGCAAGCTTGCAAAGGAAATCTGCACTACAATGAAGTCTCACTTCCCCCAGGTCAAAAGGGCCATCTGAAAAAAGTGTAAAATCCAGAAAGGCAGGACAGGCCATGGAGAACTGGGAGCCTTGTTATGCTGATGGGAGGGATGTAAATTGCCAACAGACACTCGGGAGAAGTGTATGGTGTTTCCTGAAACATCTAAGAAACAAAGCAACAGAGCCCAGGGCACTTCCACTTAGGGTCCTATAGCTTAGGGAAATTAAAATCAAAAAGACACAGCCACGCCAAAGTTTGGGACGCCTCTGTTTACAAGATCCTTGTTTACAGTACATGTTCAACATCGCAGAAAGTGAAAAATGGATAAAGAAGTTGTATTTACTTACAAAGCAATATCACTCAGCAATGAAATCTATGTCATCAGGCCCTTAGCAGCACAATGAGTGGATTCAGGTATGATGATTCTAACTGAAATAAGTCACACGGAAAAAGAAACATCATAAGATATCAGTAATACACGGAATGTAAACTTGGCTACACAGGAACTGAATTACAGAACAGAACAGGGTCTCAAATTTAGAAAACCAACTTCTGCTTGCTTAAGGGTAAAGGTGAGTTGGGGTGCTGCATAAAACCAGAGATTGAAATGAGCACAGATAAAGTTCCTGAAGCCAAATACGGAATAGACAAGAGCTACTCCTTGCTCAAAGAAATGGACTCAACACCGCATATTAAACGCCTAAGAATGTACCTGACTAGTAAGTATCTTAAAACCTATGGATTGCTATGTCTCCGAAAGAGAATCAAGCGTGTGTACAGGGGCATAAACGCAGCAGTGATAGGATTGGAGATATTCGATGAGCAAATGAAGACCCTTTGAAGTCATATTGCATGGTACCCATTCCACAGGTTTCAACTACCCACGTTTAAGGTATTCTTCCTTCAGCTAAAACATGCATGTGGAACCTAGAGTATGATCAACCGTGTGATCGGGAGACGTGTTCAAATATGTCTCAGTTTTCGTACCCTGGTACTCGGGTGCAACATTCCAGACGCTTTACTAACACTCTCCCGACTTGGAGAGTCAGTCCCTTTAACCTCCTGTTTGGCCCAGTTTGCAATTTCTGCGGAAGATGAACAGGAATAGCGAGAACCAATGAGAGACTAGCTGGAGGTGTCTGGACGGGCAAATTTAACTCTCGTTTCCCACCAAGAAGAGGAATTAACCAAAGGCTCAGCGTGCCGTGCCGGAACCAGATTAGGGCCTGAAGCCATCCTGCGGTGTTGCGGCCAGCTCAAAAGAAAGCGAGTTGAAGAAAGGAGCTCAGGGGCACTGTAATTCACAAACCTGCAGAGTTATAAATGACAGCTATCGTCCAAAAATATACTGAAGTAAGGCTGCCAAGAGGACTTGAAAGCGGGGCAGAATTGCAGGAAACCGATTTCAGGAGGTAGACTGGAATTGCATTGAAAGCATAGGAAAAGAGGCAGAACGTCCACAATGATGCACTTGGCCAAAAAGGGCGTATGCGTTTTTTCCTGAATATATTCAGGAAAAAACGCATACGCACTTTTTGGCCAACCAAGCAAGCTTGCAAAGGAAATCTGCACTACAATGAAGTCTCACTTCCCCCCGGTCAAAAGGGCCATCTGAAAAAAGTGTAAAATCCAGAAAGGCAGGACAGGCCATGGAGAACTGGGAGCCTTGTTATGCTGATGGGCGGGATGTAAATTGCCAACAGACACTCCGGAGAAGTGTATGGTGTTTCCTGAAACATCTAAAAAACAAAGCAACAGAACCTAGGGCACTTCCACTTATGGTCCTATAGCTTAGGGAAATTAAAATCAAAAAGACACAGCCACCCCAAAGTTTGGGACGCCTCTGTTTACAAGAACCTCGTTTACCGTACAAGTTCAATATCACAGAAAGTGAAAAATGGATAAAGAACTTGTGGTACTTACGTACAATGCAGTATCACTCAGCAATGAAATCTATGTCATCAGGCCCGTAGCAGCATAATGAGTGGATTCAGGTATGATGATTCTAACTGAAATAAGTCACACAGAAAAAGAAACATCATAAGATATCAGTAATACACGGAATGTAAACTTGGCTACACAGGAACTGAATTCCAAAACAGAACAGGGTCTCAAATTTAGAAAACCAACCTATGCTTGCTTAAGGGGAAAGGTGAGTTGGGGTGCTGCATAAAACCAGAGATTGAAATGAGCACAGATAAAGTTCCTTAAGCCAAATATGGAATAGACAAGAGCTACTCCTTGCTCAACGAAATGGACTCAACACCCCATATTAAACGCCTAAGAATGTACCTGACTAGTAAGTATCTTAAAACCTATGGATTGCTATGTCTCCAAAAGAGAATCAAGCGTGTGTACAGGGGCATAAACGCAGCAGTGATAGGATTGGAGAGGTTCGGTGAGCAAATGAAGACCCTTTGAAGTCATATTGCATGGTACCCATTCCACGGGTCTCAACTCTCCAGGTTTAAGGTATTCTTCCTTCAGCTAAATCATGCACGTGGAACCCAGAGTATGATCAACCGTGTGAACGGGAGACGTGTTCAAATATGTCTCAGTTTTCGTACCCTGGTACTCGGGTGCAACATTCCAGACGCTTTACTAACACTCTCCCGACATGGAGAGTCAGTCCCTTTAACCTCCTGTATGGCTCAGTTTGCAATTTCTGCGGAAGATGAACAGGAATAGCGAGAACCAATGAGAGACTAGCTAGAGGTGTCTGGACGGGCAAATTTAACTCTCATTTCCCACCAGGAAGAGGAATTAACCAAAGGCTCAGCGTGCCGTGCCGGAACCAGATTAGGGCCTGAAGCCATCCTGCGGTGTTGCGGCCAGCTCACAAGAAAGCGAGTTGAAGAAAGGAGCTCAGGGGCACTGTAATTCACAAACCTGCAGAGTTATAAATGACAGCTATCGTCCAAAAATATACTGAAGTAAGGCTGCCAAGAGGACTTGAAAGCGGGGCAGAATTGCAGGAAACCGATTTCAGGAGGTAGACTGGAATTGCATTGAAAGCATAGGAAAAGAGGCAGAACGTCCACAATGATGCACTTGGCCAAAAAGGGCGTATGCGTTTTTTCCTGAATATATTCAGGAAAAAACGCATACGCCCTTTTTGGCCAACCAAGCAAGCTTGCAAAGGAAATCTGCACTACAATGAAGTCTCACTTCCCCCCGGTCAAAAGGGCCATCTGAAAAAAGTGTAAAATCCAGAAAGGCAGGACAGGCCATGGAGAACTGGGAGCCTTGTTATGCTGATGGGCGGGATGTAAATTGCCAACAGACACTCCGGAGAAGTGTATGGTGTTTCCTGAAACATCTAAAAAACAAAGCAACAGAACCTAGGGCACTTCCACTTATGGTCCTATAGCTTAGGGAAATTAAAATCAAAAAGACACAGCCACCCCAAAGTTTGGGACGCCTCTGTTTACAAGAACCTCGTTTACCGTACAAGTTCAATATCACAGAAAGTGAAAAATGGATAAAGAACTTGTGGTACTTACGTACAATGCAGTATCACTCAGCAATGAAATCTATGTCATCAGGCCCGTAGCAGCATAATGAGTGGATTCAGGTATGATGATTCTAACTGAAATAAGTCACACAGAAAAAGAAACATCATAAGATATCAGTAATACACGGAATGTAAACTTGGCTACACAGGAACTGAATTCCAAAACAGAACAGGGTCTCAAATTTAGAAAACCAACCTATGCTTGCTTAAGGGGAAAGGTGAGTTGGGGTGCTGCATAAAACCAGAGATTGAAATGAGCACAGATAAAGTTCCTTAAGCCAAATATGGAATAGACAAGAGCTACTCCTTGCTCAACGAAATGGACTCAACACCCCATATTAAACGCCTAAGAATGTACCTGACTAGTAAGTATCTTAAAACCTATGGATTGCTATGTCTCCAAAAGAGAATCAAGCGTGTGTACAGGGGCATAAACGCAGCAGTGATAGGATTGGAGAGGTTCGGTGAGCAAATGAAGACCCTTTGAAGTCATATTGCATGGTACCCATTCCACGGGTCTCAACTCTCCAGGTTTAAGGTATTCTTCCTTCAGCTAAATCATGCACGTGGAACCCAGAGTATGATCAACCGTGTGAACGGGAGACGTGTTCAAATATGTCTCAGTTTTCGTACCCTGGTACTCGGGTGCAACATTCCAGACGCTTTACTAACACTCTCCCGACATGGAGAGTCAGTCCCTTTAACCTCCTGTATGGCTCAGTTTGCAATTTCTGTGGAAGATGAACAGGAATAGCGAGAACCAATGAGAGACTAGCTGGAGGTGTCTGGACGGGCAAATTTAACTCTCATTTCCCACCAGGAAGAGGAATTAACCAAAGGCTCAGCGTGCCGTGCCGGAACCAGATTAGGGCCTGAAGCCATCCTGCGGTGTTGCGGCCATCTCACAAGAAAGAGAGTTGAAGAAAGGAGCTCAGGGGCACTGTAATTCACAAACCTGCAGAGTTATAAATGACAGCTATCGTCCAAAAATATACTGAAGTAAGGCTGCCAAGAGGACTTGAAAGCGGGGCAGAATTGCAGGAAACCGATTTCAGGAGGTAGACTGGAATTGCATTGAAAGCATAGGAAAAGAGGCAGAACGTCCACAATGATGCACTTGGCCAAAAAGGGCGTATGCGTTTTTTCCTGAATATATTCAGGAAAAAACGCATACGCCCTTTTTGGCCAACCAAGCAAGCTTGCAAAGGAAATCTGCACTACAATGAAGTCTCACTTCCCCCAGGTCAAAAGGGCCATCTGAAAAAAGTGTAAAATCCAGAAAGGCAGGACAGGCCATGGAGAACTGGGAGCCTTGTTATGCTGATGGGAGGGATGTAAATTGCCAACAGACACTCGGGAGAAGTGTATGGTGTTTCCTGAAACATCTAAGAAACAAAGCAACAGAGCCCAGGGCACTTCCACTTAGGGTCCTATAGCTTAGGGAAATTAAAATCAAAAAGACACAGCCACGCCAAAGTTTGGGACGCCTCTGTTTACAAGATCCTTGTTTACAGTACATGTTCAACATCGCAGAAAGTGAAAAATGGATAAAGAAGTTGTATTTACTTACAAAGCAATATCACTCAGCAATGAAATCTATGTCATCAGGCCCTTAGCAGCACAATGAGTGGATTCAGGTATGATGATTCTAACTGAAATAAGTCACACGGAAAAAGAAACATCATAAGATATCAGTAATACACGGAATGTAAACTTGGCTACACAGGAACTGAATTACAGAACAGAACAGGGTCTCAAATTTAGAAAACCAACTTCTGCTTGCTTAAGGGTAAAGGTGAGTTGGGGTGCTGCATAAAACCAGAGATTGAAATGAGCACAGATAAAGTTCCTGAAGCCAAATACGGAATAGACAAGAGCTACTCCTTGCTCAAAGAAATGGACTCAACACCGCATATTAAACGCCTAAGAATGTACCTGACTAGTAAGTATCTTAAAACCTATGGATTGCTATGTCTCCGAAAGAGAATCAAGCGTGTGTACAGGGGCATAAACGCAGCAGTGATAGGATTGGAGATATTCGATGAGCAAATGAAGACCCTTTGAAGTCATATTGCATGGTACCCATTCCACAGGTTTCAACTACCCACGTTTAAGGTATTCTTCCTTCAGCTAAAACATGCATGTGGAACCTAGAGTATGGTCAACCGTGTGATCGGGAGACGTGTTCAAATATGTCTCAGTTTTCGTACCCTGGTACTCGGGTGCAACATTCCAGACGCTTTACTAACACTCTCCCGACTTGGAGAGTCAGTCCCTTTAACCTCCTGTTTGGCCCAGTTTGCAATTTCTGCGGAAGATGAACAGGAATAGCGAGAACCAATGAGAGACTAGCTGGAGGTGTCTGGACGGGCAAATTTAACTCTCGTTTCCCACCAAGAAGAGGAATTAACCAAAGGCTCAGCGTGCCGTGCCGGAACCAGATTAGGGCCTGAAGCCATCCTGCGGTGTTGCGGCCAGCTCACAAGAAAGCGAGTTGAAGAAAGGAGCTCAGGGGCACTGTAATTCACAAACCTGCAGAGTTATAAATGACAGCTATCGTCCAAAAATATACTGAAGTAAGGCTGCCAAGAGGACTTGAAAGCGGGGCAGAATTGCAGGAAACCGATTTCAGGAGGTAGACTGGAATTGCATTGAAAGCATAGGAAAAGAGGCAGAACGTCCACAATGATGCACTTGGCCAAAAAGGGCGTATGCGTTTTTTCCTGAATATATTCAGGAAAAAATGCATACGCCCTTTTTGGCCAACCAAGCAAGCTTGCAAAGGAAATCTGCACTACAATGAAGTCTCACTTCCCCCCGGTCAAAAGGGCCATCTGAAAAAAGTGTAAAATCCAGAAAGGCAGGACAGGCCATGGAGAACTGGGAGCCTTGTTATGCTGATGGGCGGGATGTAAATTGCCAACAGACACTCGGGAGAAGTGTATGGTGTTTCCTGAAACATCTAAAAAACAAAGCAACAGAGCCTAGGGCACTTCCACTTATGGTCCTATAGCTTAGGGAAATTAAAATCAAAAAGACACAGCCACCCCAAAGTTTGGGACGCCTGTGTTTACAAGAACCTCGTTTACCGTACAAGTTCAATATCACAGAAAGTGAAAAATGGATAAAGAACTTGTGGTACTTACGTACAATGCAGTATCACTCAGCAATGAAATCTATGTCATCAGGCCCGTAGCAGCATAATGAGTGGATTCAGGTACGATGATTCTAACTGAAATAAGTCACACAGAAAAAGAAACATCATAAGATATCACTAATACACGGAATGTAAACTTGGCTACACAGGAACTGAATTACAGAACAGAACAGGGTCTCAAATTTAGAAAACCATCTTATGCTTGCTTAAGGGGAAAGGTGAGTTGGGGTGCTGCATAAAACCAGAGATTGAAATGAGCACAGATAAAGTTCCTTAAGCCAAATATGGAATAGACAAGAGCTACTCCTTGCTCAACGAAATGGACTCAACACCCCATATTAAATGCCTAAGAATGTACCTGACTAGTAAGTATCTAAAAACCTATGGATTGCTATGTCTCCAAAAGAGAATCAAGCGTGTGTACAGGGGCATAAACGCAGCAGTGATAGGATTGGAGAGGTTCGGTGAGCAAATGAAGACCCTTTGAAGTCATATTGCATGGTACCCATTCCACGGGTTTCAACCACCCAGTTTTAAGGTATTCTTCCTTCAGCTAAAACATGCATGTGGAACCTAGAGTATGATCAACCGTGTGATTGGGAGACGTGTTCAAATATGTCTCAGTTTTCGTACCCTGGTACTCGGGTGCAACATTCCAGACGCTTTACTAACACTCTCCCGACTTGGAGAGTCAGTCCCTTTAACCTCCTGTTTGGCCCAGTTTGCAATTTCTGCGGAAGATGAACAGGAATAGCGAGAACCAATGAGAGACTAGCTGGAGGTGTCTGGACGGGCAAATTTAACTCTCGTTTCCCACCAAGAAGAGGAATTAACCAAAGGCTCAGCGTGCCGTGCCGGAACCAGATTAGGGCCTGAAGCCATCCTGCGGTGTTGCGGCCAGCTCAAAAGAAAGCGAGTTGAAGAAAGGAGCTCAGGGGCACTGTAATTCACAAACCTGCAGAGTTATAAATGACAGCTATCGTCCAAAAATATACTGAAGTAAGGCTGCCAAGAGGACTTGAAAGCGGGGCAGAATTGCAGGAAACCGATTTCAGGATGTAGACTGGAATTTCATTCAAAGCATAGGAAAAGAGGCAGAACGTCCACAATGATGCACTTGGCCAAAAAGGGCGTATGCGTTTTTTCCTGAATATATTCAGAAAAAAACGTATACGCCCTTTTTGGAAAACCAAAGAAGCTTGCAAAGGAAATCTGCACTACAATGAAGTCTCACTTCCCCCCGGTCAAAAGGGCCATCTGCAAAAAGTGTAAAATCCAGAAAGGCAGGACAGGCCATGGAGAACTGGGAGCCTTGTTATGCTGATGGGCGGGATGTAAATTGCCAACAGCCACTCGGGAGAAGTGTATGGTGTTTCCTGAAACATCTACAAAACAAAGCAACAGAGCCTAGGGCACTTCCACTTATGGTCCTATAGCTTAGGGAAATTAAAATAAAAAAGACACAGCCACCCCAAAGTTTGAGACGCCTCTGTTTACAAGAACCTCGTTTACCGTACAAGTTCAATATCTCAGAAAGTGAAAAATGGATAAAGAATTTGTGGTACTTACGTACAATGCAGTATCACTCAGCAATGAAATCTATGTCATCAGGCCCGTAGCAGCATAATGAGTGGATTCAGGTACGATGATTCTAACTGAAATAAGTCACACAGAAAAAGAAACATCATAAGATATCACTAATACACGGAATGTAAACTTGGCTACACAGGAACTGAATTACAGAACAGAACAGGGTCTCAAATTTAGAAAACCATCTTATGCTTGCTTAAGGGGAAAGGTGAATTGGGGTGCTGCATAAAACCAGAGATTGAAATGAGCACAGATAAAGTTCCTTAAGCCAAATATGGAATAGACAAGAGCTACTCCTTGCTCAACGAAATGGACTCAACACCCCATATTAAATGCCTAAGAATGTACCTGACTAATAAGTATCTTAAAACCTATGGATTGCTATGTCTCCAAAAGAGAATCAAGCGTGTGTACAGGGGCATAAACGCAGCAGTGATAGGATTGGAGAGGTTCGGTGAGCAAATGAAGACCCTTTGAAGTCATATTGCATGGAACCCATTCCAAGGGTTTCAACCACCCAGTTTTAAGGTATTCTTCCTTCAGCTAAAACATGCATGTGGAACCTAGAGTATGATCAACCATGTGATCGGGAGACGTGTTCAAATATGTCTCAGTTTTCGTACCCTGGTACTCGGGTGCAACATTCCAGACGCTTTACTAACACTCTCCCGACTTGGAGAGTCAGTCCCTTTAACCTCCTGTTTGGCCCAGTTTGCAATTTCTGCGGAAGATGAACAGGAATAGCGAGAACCAATGAGAGACTAGCTGGAGGTGTCTGGACGGGCAAATTTAACTCTCATTTCCCACCAGGAAGAGGAATTAACCAAAGGCTCACCGTGCCGTGCCGGAACCAGATTAGGGCCTGAAGCCATCCTGCGGTGTTGCGGCCAGGTCACAAGAAAGCGAGTTGAAGAAAGGAGCTCAGGGGCACTGTAATTCACAAACCTGCAGAGTTATAAATGACAGCTATCGTCCAAAAATATACTGAAGTAAGGCTGCCAAGAGGACTTGAAAGCGGGGCAGAATTGCAGGAAACTGATTTCAGGAGGTAGACTGGAATTGCATTGAAAGCATAGGAAAAGAGGCAGAACGTCCACAATGATGCACTTGGCCAAAAAGGGCGTATGCGTTTTTTCCTGAATATATTCAGGAAAAAACGCATACGCACTTTTTGGCCAACCAAGCAAGCTTGCAAAGGAAATCTGCACTACAATGAAGTCTCACTTCCCCCAGGTCAAAAGGGCCATCTGAAAAAAGTGTAAAATCCAGAAAGGCAGGACAGGCCACGGAGAACTGGGAGCCTTGTTATGCTGATGGGCGGGATGTAAATTGCCAACCGCCACTCGGGAGAAGTGTATGGTGTTTCCTGAAACATCTAAAAAACAAAGCAACAGAGCCTAGGGCACTTCCACTTATGGTCCTATAGCTTAGGGAAATTAAAATCAAAAAGACACAGCCACCCCAAAGTTTGGGACGCCTCTGTTTATAAGAACCTCGTTTACCGTACAAGTTCAATATCACAGAAAGTGAAAAATGTATAAAGAACTTGTGGTACTTATGTACAATGCAGTATCACTCAGCAATGAAATCTATGTCATGAGGCCCGTAGCAGCATAATGAGTGGATTCAGGTACGATGATTCTAACTGAAATAAGTCACACAGAAAAAGAAACATCATAAGATATCAGTAATACACGGAATGTAAACTTGGCTACACAGGAACTGAATTCCAAAACAGAACAGTGTCTCAAAATTAGAAAACCAACTTATGCTTGCTTAAGGGGAAAGGTGAGTTGGGGTGCTGCATAAAACCAGAGATTGAAATGAGCACAGATAAAGTTCCTTAAGCCAAATATGGAATAGACAAGAGCTACTCCTTGCTCAACGAAATGGACTCAACACCCCATATTAAACGCCTAAGAATGTACCTGACTAGTAAGTATCTTAAAACCTATGGATTGCTATGTCTCCAAAAGAGAATCAAGCGAGTGTACAGGGGCATAAACGCAGAAGTGATAGGATTGGAGAGGTTCGGTGAGCAAATGAAGACCCTTTGAAGTCATATTGCATGGTACCCATTTCACGGGTTTCAACTACCCAGGTTTAAGGTATTCTTCCTTCAGCTAAAACATGCATGTGGAACCCAGAGTATGATCAACCGTGTGAACGGGAGACGTGTTCAAATATGTCTCAGTTTTCCTCCCCTGGTACTCGGGTGCAACATTCCAGATGCTTTACTAACACTCTCCCCACTTGGAGAGTCAGCGCCTTTAACCTCCTGTTTGGCCCAGTTTGCAATTTCTGCGGAAGATGAACAGGAATAGCGAGAACCAATGAGAGACTAGCTGGAGGTGTCTGGACGGGCAAATTTAACTCTCATTTCCCACCAGGAAGAGGAAATAACCAAAGTCTCAGCGTGCCGTGCCGGAACCAGATTAGGGCCTGAAGCCATCCTGCGGTGTTGCGGCCAGCTCACAAGAAAGCGAGTTGAAGAAAGGAGCTCAGGGGCACTGTAATTCTCAAACCTGCAGAGTTATAAATAACAGCTATCGTCCAAAAATATACTGAAGTAAGGCTGCCAAGAGGACTTGAAAGCGGGGCAGAATTGCAGGAAACCGATTTCAGGAGGTAGACAGGAATTGCATTGAAAGCATAGGAAAAGAGGCAGAACGTCCACAATGATGCACTTGGCCAAAAAGGGCGTATGCGTTTTTTCCTGAATATATTCAGGAAAAAACGCATACGCCCTTTTTGGCCAACCAAGCAAGCTTGCAAAGGAAATCTGCACTACAATGAAGTCTCACTTCCCCCCGGTCAAAAGGGCCATCTGAAAAAAGTGTAAAATCCAGAAAGGCAGGAGAGGCCATGAAGAACTGGGAGCCTTGTTATGCTGATGGGCGTGATGTAAATTGCCAACAGCCACTCGGGAGAAGTGTATGGTGTTTCCTGAAACATCTAAAAAACAAAGCAACAGAGCCTAGGGCACTTCCACTTATGGTCCTATAGCTTAGGGAAATTAAAATAAAAAAGACACAGCCACCCCGAAGTTTGGAACGGCTCTGTTTAGAAGAACCTCGTTTACAGTAGAAGTTCAACATCACAGAAAGTGAAAAATGGATAAAGAAGTTGTGGTATTTACTTACAAAGCAATATCACTCAGCAATGAAATCTATGTCATCAGGCCCTTAGCAGCACAATGAGTGGATTCAGGTATGATGATTCTAACTGAAATAAGACACACAGAAAAAGAAACATCATAAGATATCAGTAATACACGGAATGTAAACTTGGCTACACAGGAACTGAATTACAGAACAGATCAGGGTCTCAAATTTAGAAAACCAACTTCTGCTTGCTTAAGGGGAAAGGTGAGTTGAGGTGCTGCATAAAACCAGAGAATGAAATGAGCACAGATAAAGTTCCTTAAGCCAAATATGGAATAGACAAGAGCTACTCCTTGCTCAACGAAATGGACTCAACACCGCATATTAAACGCCTAAGAATGTACCTGACTAGTAAGTATCTTAAAACCTATGGATTGCTATGTCTCCGAAAGAGAATCAAGCGTGTGTACAGGGGCATAAACGCAGCAGTGATAGGATTGGAGATATTCGATGAGCAAATGAAGACCCTTTGAAGTCATATTGCATGGTACCCATTCCACAGGTTTCAACTACCCACGTTTAAGGTATTCTTCCTTCAGCTAAAACATGCATGTGGAACCTAGAGTATGATCAACCGTGTGATCGGGAGACGTGTTCAAATATGTCTCAGTTTTCGTACCCTGGTACTCGGGTGCAACATTCCAGACGCTTTACTAACACTCTCCCGACTTGGAGAGTCAGTCCCTTTAACCTCCTGTTTGGCCCAGTTTGCAATTTCTGCGGAAGATGAACAGGAATAGCGAGAACCAATGAGAGACTAGCTGGAGGTGTCTGGACGGGCAAATTTAACTCTCGTTTCCCACCACGAAGAGGAATTAACCAAAGGCTCAGCGTGCCATGCCGGAACCAGATTAGGGCCTGAAGCCATCCTGCGGTGTTGCGGCCAGCTCACAAGAAAGCGAGTTGAAGAAAGGAGCTCAGGGGCACTGTAATTCACAAACCTGCAGAGTTATAAATGACAGCTATCGTCCAAAAATATACTGAAGTAAGGCTGCCAAGAGGACTTGAAAGCGGGGCAGAATTGCAGGAAACCGATTTCAGGAGGTAGACTGGAATTGCATTGAAAGCATAGGAAAAGAGGCAGAACGTCCACAATGATGCACTTGGCCAAAAAGGGCGTATGCGTTTTTTCCTGAATATATTCAGGAAAAAACGCATACGCCCTTTTTGGCCAACCAAGCAAGCTTGCAAAGGAAATCTGCACTACAATGAAGTCTCACTTCCCCCCGATCAAAAGGGCCATCTGAAAAAAGTGTAAAATCCAGAAAGGCAGGACAGGCCATGGAGAACTGGGAGCCTTGTTATGCTGATGGGCGGGATGTAAATTGCCAACAGACACTCGGGAGAAGTGTATGGTGTTTCCTGAAACATCTAAAAAACAAAGCAACAGAGCCTAGGGCACTTCCACTTATGGTCCTATAGCTTAGGGAAATTAAAATCAAAAAGACACAGCCACCCCAAAGTTTGGGACGCCTCTGTTTACAAGAACCTCGTTTACCGTACAAGTTCAATATCACAGAAAGTGAAAAATGGATAAAGAACTTGTGGTACTTACGTACAATGCAGTATCACTCAGCAATGAAATCTATGTCATCAGGCCCGTAGCAGCATAATGAGTGGATTCAGGTATGATGATTCTAACTGAAATAAGTCACACAGAAAAAGAAACATCATAAGATATCAGTAATACACGGAATGTAAACTTGGCTACACAGGAACTGAATTCCAAAACAGAACAGGGTCTCAAATTTAGAAAACCAACCTATGCTTGCTTAAGGGGAAAGGTGAGTTGGGCTGCTGCATAAAACCAGAGATTGAAATGAGCACAGATAAAGTTCCTTAAGCCAAATATGGAATAGACAAGAGCTACTCCTTGCTCAACGAAATGGACTCAACACCCCATATTAAACGCCTAAGAATGTACCTGACTAGTAAGTATCTTAAAACCTATGGATTGCTATGTCTCCAAAAGAGAATGAAGCGTGTGTACAGGGGCATAAACGCAGCAGTGATAGGATTGGAGAGGTTCGGTGAGCAAATGAAGACCCTTTGAAGTCATATTGCATGCTACCCATTCCACGGGTCTCAACTCTCCAGGTTTAAGGTATTCTTCCTTCAGCTAAATCATGCACGTGGAACCCAGAGTATGATCAACCGTGTGAACGGGAGACGTGTTCAAATATGTCTCAGTTTTCGTACCCTGGTACTCGGGTGCAACATTCCAGACGCTTTACTAACACTCTCCCGACATGGAGAGTCAGTCCCTTTAACCTCCTGTATGGCTCAGTTTGCAATTTCTGTGGAAGATGAACAGGAATAGCGAGAACCAATGAGAGACTAGCTGGAGGTGTCTGGACGGGCAAATTTAACTCTCATTTCCCACCAGGAAGAGGAATTAACCAAAGGCTCAGCGTGCCGTGCCGGAACCAGATTAGGGCCTGAAGCCATCCTGCGGTGTTGCGGCCATCTCACAAGAAAGCGAGTTGAAGAAAGGAGCTCAGGGGCACTGTAATTCACAAACCTGCAGAGTTATAAATGACAGCTATCGTCCAAAAATATACTGAAGTAAGGCTGCCAAGAGGACTTGAAAGCGGGGCAGAATTGCAGGAAACCGATTTCAGGAGGTAGACTGGAATTGCATTGAAAGCATAGGAAAAGAGGCAGAACGTCCACAATGATGCACTTGGCCAAAAAGGGCGTATGCGTTTTTTCCTGAATATATTCAGGAAAAAACGCATACGCCCTTTTTGGCCAACCAAGCAAGCTTGCAAAGGAAATCTGCACTACAATGAAGTCTCACTTCCCCCCGGTCAAAAGGGCCATCTGAAAAAAGTGGAAAATCCAGAAAGGCAGGACAGGCCATGGAGAACTGGGAGCCTTGTTATGCTGATGGGCGGGATGTAAATTGCCAACAGACACTCGGGAGAAGTGTATGGTGTTTCCTGAAACATCTAAAAAACAAAGCAACAGAGCCTAGGGCACTTCCACTTATGGTCCTATAGCTTAGGGAAATTAAAATCAAAAAGACACAGCCACCCCAAAGTTTGGGACGCCTCTGTTTACAAGAACCTCGTTTACCGTACAAGTTCAATATCACAGAAAGTGAAAAATGGATAAAGAACTTGTGGTACTTATGTACAATGCAGTATCACTCAGCAATGAAATCTATTTCATCAGGCCCGTAGCAGCATAATGAGTGGATTCAGGTACGATGATTCTAACTGAAATAAGTCACACAGAAAAAGAAACATCATAAGATATCACTAATACACGGAATGTAAACTTGGCTACACAGGAACTGAATTACAGAACAGAACAGTGTCTCAAATTTAGAAAACCAACTTATGCTTGCTTAAGGGGAAAGGTGAGTTGGGGTGCTGCATAAAACCAGAGATTGAAATGAGCACAGATAAAGTTCCTTAAGCCAAATATGGAATAGACAAGAGCTACTCCTTGCTCAACGAAATGGACTCAACACCCCAAATTAAACGCCTAAGAATGTACCTGACTAGTAAGTATCTTAAAACCTATGGATTGCTATGTCTCCATAAGAGAATCAAGCGTGTGTACAGGGGCATAAATGCAGCAGTGATAGGATTGGAGAGGTTCGGTGAGCAAATGAAGACCCTTTGAAGTCATATTGCATGGTACCCATTCCACGGGTCTCAACTCTCCAGGTTTAAGGTATTCTTCCTTCAGCTAAAACATGCATGTGGAACCCAGAGTATGATCAACCGTGTGAACAGGAGACGTGTTCAAATATGTCTCAGTTTTCCTCCCCGGTACTCGGGTGCAACATTCCAGACGCTTTACTAACACTCTCCCGACTTGGACAGTCAGCGCCTTTAACCTCCTGTTTGGCCCAGTTTGCAATTTCTGTGGAAGATGAACAGGAATAGGGAGAACCAATGAGAGACTAGCTGGAGGTGTCTGGACGGGCAAATTTAACTCTCATTTCCCACCAGGAAGAGGAAATAACCAAAGGCTCAGCGTGCCATGCCTGAACCAGATTAGTGCCTGAAGCCATCCTGCGTTGTTGCGGTCAGCTCAAAAGAAAGCGAGTTGAAGAAAGGAGCTCAGGGGCACTGTAATTCACAAACCTGCAGAGTTATAAATGACAGCTATCGTCCAAAAATATACTGAAGTAAGGCTGCCAAGAGGACTTGAAAGCAGGGCAGAATTGCAGGAAACCGATTTCAGGAGGTAGACTGGAATTGCATTGAAAGCATAGGAAAAGAGGCAGAACGTCCACAATGATGCACTTGGCCAAAAAGGGCGTATGCGTTTTTTCCTGAATATATTCAGGAAAAAACGCATACGCCCTTTTTGGCCAACCAAGCAAGCTTGCAAAGGAAATCTGCACTACAATGAAGTCTCACTTCCCCCCGGTCAAAGAGGCCATCTGAAAAAAGTGTAAAATCCAGAAAGGCAGGACAGGCCATGGAGAACTGGGAGCCTTGTTATGCTGATGGGCGCGATGTAAATTGCCAACAGACACTCGGGAGAAGTGTATGGTGTTTCCTAGAACATCTAAAAATCAAAGCAACAGAGCCTAGGGCACTTCCACTTATGGTCCTATAGCTTAGGGAAATTAAAATCAAAAAGACACAGCCACCCCGAAGTTTGGAACAGCTCTGTTTACAAGAACCTCGTTTACAGTACAAGTTCAACATCGCAGAAAGTGAAAAATGGATAAAGAAGTTGTGGTATTTACTTACAAAGCAATATCACTCAGCAATGAAATCTATGTCATCAGGCCCTTAGCAGCACAATGAGTGGATTCAGGTATGATGATACTAACTGAAATAAGTCACAAAGAAAAAGAAACATCATAAGTTATCAGTAATACACGGAATGTAAACTTGGCTACACAGGAACTGAATTCCAAAACAGAACAGGGTCTCAAAGTTAGAAAACCAACTTATGCTTGCTTAAGGGGAAAGGTGAGTTGGGGTGCTGCATAAAACCAGAGATTGAAATGAGCACAGATAAAGTTCCTTAAGCCAAATATGGAATAGACAAGAGCTACTCCTTGCTCAACGAAATGGACTCAACACCGCATATTAAACGCCTAAGAATGTACCTGAGTAGTAAGTATCTTAAAACCTATGGATTGCTATGTCTCCAAAAGAGAATCAAGCATGTGTACGGGGCATAAACGCAGCAGTGATAGGATTGGAGAGGTTCGGTGAGCAAATGAAGACCCTTTGAAGTCATATTGCATGGTACCCATTCCACGGGTCTCAACTCTCCAGGTTTAAGGTATTCTTCCTTCAGCTAAAACATGCATGTGGAACCCAGAGTATGATCAACCGTGTGAACGGGAGACGTGTTCAAATATGTCTCAGTTTTCCTCCCCTGGTACTCGGGTGCAACATTCCAGACGCTTTACTAACACTCTCCCCACTTGGAGAGTCAGCGCCTTTAACCTCCTGTTTGGCCCAGTTTGCAATTTCTGCGGAAGATGAAAAGGAATAGCGAGAACCAATGAGAGACTAGCTGGAGGTGTCTCGACGGGCAAATTTAACTCTCATTTCCCACCAGGAAGAGGAAATAACCAAAGGCTCAGTGTGCCGTGCCGGAACCAGATTAGGGCCTGAAGCCATCCTGCGGTGTTGCGGCCAGTTCACAAGAAAGCGAGTTGAAGAAAGGAGCTCAGGGACACTGTAATTCACAAATCTGCAGAGTTATAAATGACAGCTATCGTCCAAAAATACACTGAAGTAAGGCTGCCAAGAGGACTTGAAAGCGGGGCAGAATTGCAGGAAACCGATTTCAGGAGGTAGACTGGAATTGCATTGAAAGCATAGGAAAAGAGGCAGAACGTCCACAATGATGCACTTGGCCAAAAAGGGCGTATGTGTTTTTTCCTGAATATATTCAGGAAAAAACGCATACGCCCTTTTTGGCCAACCAAGCAAGCTTGCAAAGGAAATCTGCACTACAATGAAGTCTCACTTCCCCCCGGTCAAAAGGGCCATCTGAAAAAAGTGTAAAATCCAGAAAGGCAGGACAGGCCATGGAGAACTGGGAGCATTGTTATGCTCATGGGCGGGATGTAAATTGCCAACAGACACTCGGGAGAAGTGTATGGTGGTTCCTGAAGGAACTAAGAAACAAAGCAACAAAGCCTAGGGCACTTCCACTTATGGTCCTATAGCTTAGGGAAATTAAAATCAAAAAGACACAGCCACCCCAAAGTTTGGGACGCCTCTGCTTACAAGAACCTCGTTTACCGTACAAGTTCAATATCACAGAAAGTGAAAAATGGATAAAGAACTTGTGGTACTTACGTACAATGCAGTATCACTCAGCAATGAAATCTATTTCATCAGGCCCGTAGCAGCATAATGAGTGGATTCAGGTACGATGATTCTAACTGAAATAAGTCACACAGAAAAAGAAACATCATAAGATATCACTAATACACGGAATGTAAACTTGGCTACACAGGAACTGAATTACAGAACCGAACAGTGTCTCAAATTTAGAAAACCAACTTATGCTTGCTTAAGGGGAAAGGTGAGTTGGGGTGCTGCATAAAACCAGAGATTGAAATGAGCACAGATAAAGTTCCTTAAGCCAAATATGGAATAGACAAGAGCTACTCCTTGCGCAACGAAATGGACTCAACACCCCAAATTAAACGCCTAAGAATGTACCTGACTAGTAAGTATCTTAAAACCTATGGATTGCTATGTCTCCATAAGAGAATCAAGCGTGTGTACAGGGGCATAAATGCAGCAGTGATAGGATTGGAGAGGTTCGGTGAGCAAATGAAGACCCTTTGAAGTCATATTGCATGGTACCCATTCCACGGGTCTCAACTCTCCAGGTTTAAGGTATTCTTCCTTCAGCTAAAACATGCATGTGGAACCCAGAGTATGATCAACCGTGTGAACAGGAGACGTGTTCAAATATGTCTCAGTTTTCCTCCCCGGTACTCGGGTGCAACATTCCAGACGCTTTACTAACACTCTCCCGACTTGGAGAGTCAGCGCCTTTAACCTCCTGTTTGGCCCAGTTTGCAATTTCTGTGGAAGATGAACAGGAATAGGGAGAACCAATGAGAGACTAGCTGGAGGTGTCTGGACGGGCAAATTTAACTCTCATTTCCCACCAGGAAGAGGAAATAACCAAAGGCTCAGCGTGCCATGCCTGAACCAGATTAGTGCCTGAAGCCATCCTGCGTTGTTGCGGTCAGCTCAAAAGAAAGCGAGTTGAAGAAAGGAGCTCAGGGGCACTGTAATTCACAAACCTGCAGAGTTATAAATGACAGCTATCGTCCAAAAATATACTGAAGTAAGGCTGCCAAGAGGACTTGAAAGCAGGGCAGAATTGCAGGAAACCGATTTCAGGAGGTAGACTGGAATTGCATTGAAAGCATAGGAAAAGAGGCAGAACGTCCACAATGATGCACTTGGCCAAAAAGGGCGTATGCGTTTTTTCCTGAATATATTCAGGAAAAAACGCATACGCCCTTTTTGGCCAACCAAGCAAGCTTGCAAAGGAAATCTGCACTACAATGAAGTCTCACTTCCCCCCGGTCAAAGAGGCCATCTGAAAAAAGTGTAAAATCCAGAAAGGCAGGACAGGCCATGGAGAACTGGGAGCCTTGTTATGCTGATGGGCGCGATGTAAATTGCCAACAGACACTCGGGAGAAGTGTATGGTGTTTCCTGGAACATCTAAAAAACAAAGCAACAGAGCCTAGGGCACTTCCACTTATGGTCCTATAGCTTAGGGAAATTAAAATCAAAAAGACACAGCCACCCCGAAGTTTGGAACAGCTCTGTTTACAAGAACCTTGTTTACAGTACAAGTTCAACATCGCAGAAAGTGAAAAATGGATAAAGAAGTTGTGGTATTTACTTACAAAGCAATATCACTCAGCAATGAAATCTATGTCATCAGGCCCTTAGCAGCACAATGAGTGGATTCAGGTATGATGATACTAACTGAAATAAGTCACAAAGAAAAAGAAACATCATAAGTTATCAGTAATACACGGAATGTAAACTTGGCTACACAGGAACTGAATTCCAAAACAGAACAGGGTCTCAAAGTTAGAAAACCAACTTATGCTTGCTTAAGGGGAAAGGTGAGTTGGGGTGCTGCATAAAACCAGAGATTGAAATGAGCACAGATAAAGTTCCTTAAGCCAAATATGGAATAGACAAGAGCTACTCCTTGCTCAACGAAATGGACTCAACACCGCATATTAAACGCCTAAGAATGTACCTGAGTAGTAAGTATCTTAAAACCTATGGATTGCTATGTCTCCAAAAGAGAATCAAGCATGTGTACGGGGCATAAACGCAGCAGTGATAGGATTGGAGAGGTTCGGTGAGCAAATGAAGACCCTTTGAAGTCATATTGCATGGTACCCATTCCACGGGTCTCAACTCTCCAGGTTTAAGGTATTCTTCCTTCAGCTAAAACATGCATGTGGAACCCAGAGTATGATCAACCGTGTGAACGGGAGACGTGTTCAAATATGTCTCAGTTTTCCTCCCCTGGTACTCGGGTGCAACATTCCAGACGCTTTACTAACACTCTCCCCACTTGGAGAGTCAGCGCCTTTAACCTCCTGTTTGGCCCAGTTTGCAATTTCTGCGGAAGATGAAAAGGAATAGCGAGAACCAATGAGAGACTAGCTGGAGGTGTCTCGACGGGCAAATTTAACTCTCATTTCCCACCAGGAAGAGGAAATAACCAAAGGCTCAGTGTGCCGTGCCGGAACCAGATTAGGGCCTGAAGCCATCCTGCGGTGTTGCGGCCAGTTCACAAGAAAGCGAGTTGAAGAAAGGAGCTCAGGGACACTGTAATTCACAAATCTGCAGAGTTATAAATGACAGCTATCGTCCAAAAATATACTGAAGTAAGGCTGCCAAGAGGACTTGAAAGCGGGGCAGAATTGCAGGAAACCGATTTCAGGAGGTAGACTGGAATTGCATTGAAAGCATAGGAAAAGAGGCAGAACGTCCACAATGATGCACTTGGCCAAAAAGGGCGTATGCGTTTTTTCCTGAATATATTCAGGAAAAAACGCATACGCCCTTTTTGGCCAACCAAGCAAGCTTGCAAAGGAAATCTGCACTACAATGAAGTCTCACTTCCCCCCGGTCAAAAGGGCCATCTGAAAAAAGTGTAAAATCCAGAAAGGCAGGACAGGCCATGGAGAACTGGGAGCCTTGTTATGCTGATGGGCGGGATGTAAATTTCCAACAGACAATCGGGAGAAGTGTATGGTGTTTCCTGAAACATCTAAAAAACAAAGCAACAAAGCCTAGGGCACTTCCACTTATGGTCCTATAGCTTAGGGAAATTAAAATCAAAAAGACACAGCCACCCCAAAGTTTGGGACACCTCTGTTTACAAGAACCTCTTTTACCGTACAAGTTCAATATCACAGAAAGTGAAAAATGGATAAAGAACTTGTGGTACTTACGTACAATGCAGTATCACTCAGCAATGAAATCTATGTCATCAGGCCCGTAGCAGCATAATGAGTGGATTCAGGTACGATGATTCTAACTGAAATAAGTCACACAGAAAAAGAAACATCATAAGATATCACTAATACACGGAATGTAAACTTGGCTACACAGGAACTGAATTCCAAAACAGAACAGGGTCTCAAATTTAGAAAACCAACTTATGCTTGCTTAAGGGGAAAGGTGAGTTGGGGTGCTGCATAAAACCAGAGATTGAAATGAGCACAGATAAAGTTCCTTAAGCCAAATATGGAATAGACAAGAGCTACTCCTTGCTCAACGAAATGGACTCAACACCCCATATTAAACGCCTAAGAATGTACCTGACTAGTAAGTATCTTAAAACCTATGGATTGCTATGTCTCCAAAAGAGAATCAAGCGTGTGTACAGGGGCATAAACGCAGCAGTGATAGGATTGGAGAGGTTCGGTGAGCAAATGAAGACCCTTTGAAGTCATATTGCATGCTACCCATTCCACGGGTCTCAACTCTCCAGGTTTAAGGTATTCTTCCTTCAGCTAAATCATGCACGTGGAACCCAGAGTATGATCAACCGTGTGAACGGGAGACGTGTTCAAATATGTCTCAGTTTTCGTACCCTGGTACTCGGGTGCAACATTCCAGACGCTTTACTAACACTCTCCCGACATGGAGAGTCAGTCCCTTTAACCTCCTGTATGGCTCAGTTTGCAATATCTGCGGAAGATGAACAGGAATAGCGAGAACCAATGAGAGACTAGCTGGAGGTGTCTGGACGGGCAAATTTAACTCTCATTTCCCACCAGGAAGAGGAATTAACCAAAGGCTCAGCGTGCCGTGCCGGAACCAGATTAGGGCCTGAAGCCATCCTGCGGTGTTGCGGCCATCTCACAAGAAAGCGAGTTGAAGAAAGGAGCTCAGGGGCACTGTAATTCACAAACCTGCAGAGTTATAAATGACAGCTATCGTCCAAAAATATACTGAAGTAAGGCTGCCAAGAGGACTTGAAAGCGGGGCAGAATTGCAGGAAACCGATTTCAGGAGGTAGACTGGAATTACATTGAAAGCATAGGAAAAGAGGCAGAACGTCCACAATGATGCACTTGGCCAAAAAGGGCGTATGCGTTTTTTGCTGAATATATTCAGGAAAAAACGCATACGCCCTTTTTGGCCAACCAAGCAAGCTTGCAAAGAAAATCTGCACTACAATGAAGTCTCACTTCCCCCCGGTCAAAAGGGCCATCTGAAAAAAGTGTAAAATCCAGAAAGGCAGGACAGGCCATGGAGAACTGGGAGCCTTGTTATGCTGATGGGAGGGATGTAAATTGCCAACAGACACTCGGGAGAAGTGTATGGTGTTTCCTGAACCATCTACAAAACAAAGCAACAGAGCCTAGGGCACTTCCACTTATGGTCCTATAGCTTAGGGAAATTAAAATCAAAAAGACACAGCCACCCCAAAGTTTGGGACGGCTCTGTTTACAAGAACCTCGTTTACAATACAAGTTCAACATTGCAGAAAGTGAAAAATGGATAAAGAAGTTGTGGTATTTACTTACAAAGCAATATCACTCAGCAATGAAATCTATGTCATCAGGCCCTTAGCAGCACAATGAGTGGATTCAGGTATGATGATTCTAACTGAAATAAGTCACACAGAAATAGAAACATCATAAGATATCAGTAATACACGGAATGTAAACTTGGCTACACAGGAACAGAATTACAGAACAGAACAGGGTCTCAAATTTAGAAAACCAACTTATGCTTGCTTAAGGGGAAAGGTGAGTTGGGGTGCTGCATAAAACCAGAGATTGAAATGAGCACAGATAAAGTTCCTTAAGCCAAATATGGAATAGACAAGAGCTACTCCTTGCTCAACGAAATGGACTCAACACCCCAAATTAAACGCCTAAGAATGTACCTGACTAGTAAGTATCTTAAAACCTATGGATTGCTATGTCTCCGAAAGAGAATCAAGCATGTGTACAGGGGCATAAACGCAGCAGTGATAGGATTGGACAGGTTCACTGAGCAAATGAAGACCCTTTGAAGTCATATTGCATGGTACCCATTCCACGGGTTTCAACTACCCAGGTTTAAGGTATTCTTCCTTCAGCTAAAACATGCATGTGGAACCTAGAGTATGATCAACCATGTGATCGGGAGACGTGTTCAAATATGTCTCAGTTTTCGTACCCTGGTACTCGGGTGCAACATTCCAGATGCTTTACTAACACTCTCCCGACATGGAGAGTCAGTCCCTTTAACCTCCTGTTTGGCCCACTTTGCAATTTCTGCGGAAGATGAACAGGAATAGGGAGAACCAATGAGAGACTAGCTGGAGGTGTCTGGACGGGCAAATTTAACTCTCATTTCCCACCAGGAAGAGGAATTAACCAAAGGCCCAGCGTGCCTTGCCGGAACCAGATTAGGGCCTGAATCCATCCTGCGGTGTTGAGGCCAGCTCACAAGAAAGCGAGTTGAAGAAAGGAGCTCAGGGGCACTGTAATTCAGAAACCTGCAGAGTTATAAATGACAGCTATCGTCCAAAAATATACTGAAGTAAGGCTCCCAAGAGGACTTGAAAGCGGGGCAGAATTGCAGGAAACCGATTTCAGGAGGTAGACTGGAATTGCATTGAAAGCATAGGAAAAGAGGCAGAACGTCCACAATGATGCACTTGGCCAAAAAGGGCGTATGCGTTTTTTCCTGAATATATTCAGGAAAAAACGCATACGCCCTTTTAGGCCAACCAAGCAAGCTTGCAAAGGAAATCTGCACTACATGAAGTCTCACTTCCCCCCGGTCACAAGGGCCATCTGAAAAAAGTGTAAAATCCAGAAAGGCAGGACAGGCCATGGAGAACTGGGAGCCTTGTTATGCTGATGGGCGGGATGTAAATTGCCAACAGACACCTGGGAGAAGTGTATGGTGTTTCCTGAAACATCTAAAAAACAAAGCAACAGAGCCTAGGGCACTTCCACTTATGGTCCTATAGCTTAGGGAAATTAAAATCAAAAAGACACAGCCACCCCAAAGTTTGGGACGCCTCTGTTTACAAGAACCTCGTTTACCGTACAAGTTCAATATCACAGAAAGTGAAAAATGGATAAAGAACTTGTGGTACTTACGTACAATGCAGTATCACTCAGCAATGAAATCTATGTCATCAGGCCCGTAGCAGCATAATGAGTGGATTCAGGTATGATGATTCTAACTGAAATAAGTCACACAGAAAAAGAAACATCATAAGATATCAGTAATACACGGAATGTAAACTTGGCTACACAGGAACTGAATTCCAAAACAGAACAGGGTCTCAAATTTAGAAAACCAACTTATGCTTGCTTAAGGGGAAAGGTGAGTTGGGGTGCTGCATAAAACCAGAGATTGAAATGAGCACAGATAAAGTTCCTTAAGCCAAATATGGAATAGACAAGAGCTACTCCTTGCTCAACGAAATGGACTCAACACCCCATATTAAACGCCTAAGAATGTACCTGACTAGTAAGTATCTTAAAACCTATGGATTGCTATGTCTCCAAAAGAGAATCAAGCGTGTGTACAGGGGCATAAACGCAGCAGTGATAGTATTGGAGAGGTTCGGTGAGCAAATGAAGACCCTTTGAAGTCATATTGCATGCTACCCATTCCACGGGTCTCAACTCTCCAGGTTTAAGGTATTCTTCCTTCAGCTAAATCATGCACGTGGAACCCAGAGTATGATCAACCGTGTGAACGGGAGACGTGTTCAAATATGTCTCAGTTTTCGTACCCTGGTACTCGGGTGCAACATTCCAGACGCTTTACTAACACTCTCCCGACATGGAGAGTCAGTCCCTTTAACCTCCTGTATGGCTCAGTTTGCAATATCTGCGGAAGATGAACAGGAATAGCGAGAACCAATGAGAGACTAGCTGGAGGTGTCTGGACGGGGAAATTTAACTCTCATTTCCCACCAGGAAGAGGAATTAACCAAAGGCTCAGCGTGCCGTGCCGGAACCAGATTAGGGCCTGAAGCCATCCTGCGGTGTTGCGGCCATCTCACAAGAAAGCGAGTTGAAGAAAGGAGCTCAGGGGCACTGTAATTCACAAACCTGCAGAGTTATAAATGACAGCTATCGTCCAAAAATATACTGAAGTAAGGCTGCCAAGAGGACTTGAAAGCGGGGCAGAATTGCAGGAAACCGATTTCAGGAGGTAGACTGGAATTACATTGAAAGCATAGGAAAAGAGGCAGAACGTCCACAATGATGCACTTGGCCAAAAAGGGCGTATGCGTTTTTTGCTGAATATATTCAGGAAAAAACGCATACGCCCTTTTTGGCCAACCAAGCAAGCTTGCAAAGAAAATCTGCACTACAATGAAGTCTCACTTCCCCCCGGTCAAAAGGGCCATCTGAAAAAAGTGTAAAATCCAGAAAGGCAGGACAGGCCATGGAGAACTAGGAGCCTTGTTATGCTGATGGGCGGGATGTAAATTGCCAACAGACACTCGGGAGAAGTGTATGGTGTTTCCTGAAACATCTACAAAACAAAGCAACAGAGCCTAGGGCACTTCCACTTATGGTCCTATAGCTTAGGGAAATTAAAATCAAAAAGACACAGCCACCCCAAAGTTTGGGACACCTCTGTTTACAAGATCCATGTTTACAGTACAAGTTCAACATCGCAGAAAGTGAAAAATGGATAAAGAAGTTGTGGTATTTACTTACAAAGCAATATCACTCAGCAATGAAATCTATGTCATCAGGCCCTTAGCAGCACAATGAGTGGATTCAGGAATGATGATTCTAACTGAAATAAGTCACACAGAAATAGAAACATCATAAGATATCAGTAATACACGGAATGTAAACTTGGCTACACAGGAACTGAATTACAGAACAGAACAGGGTCTCAAATTTAGAAAACCAACTTATGCTTGCTTAAGGGGAAAGGTGAGTTGGGGTGCTGCATAAAACCAGAGATTGAAATGAGCACAGATAAAGTTCCTTAAGCCAAATATGGAATAGACAAGAGCTACTCCTTGCTCAACGAAATGGACTCAACACCGCATATTAAACGCCTAAGAATGTACCTGACTAGTAAGTATCTTAAAACCTATGGATTGCTATGTCTCCGAAAGAGAATCAAGCATGTGTACAGGGGCATAAACGCAGCAGTGATAGGATTGGAGAGGTTCACTGAGCAAATGAAGACCCTTTGAAGTCATATTGCATGGTACCCATTCCACGGGTTTCAACTACACAGGTTTAAGGTATTCTTCCTTCAGCTAAAACATGCATGTGGAACCTAGAGTATGATCAACCATGTGATCGGGAGACGTGTTCAAATATGTCTCAGTTTTCGTACCCTGGTACTCGGGTGCAACATTCCAGATGCTTTACTAACACTCTCCCGACATGGAGAGTCAGTCCCTTTAACCTCCTGTTTGGCCCACTTTGCAATTTCTGCGGAAGATGAACAGGAATAGGGAGAACCAATGAGAGACTAGCTGGAGGTGTCTGGACGGGCAAATTTAACTCTCATTTCCCACCAGGAAGAGGAATTAACCAAAGGCTCAGCATGCCGTGCCGGAACCAGATTAGGGCCTGAAGCCATCCTGCGGTGTTGCGGCCAGCTCACAAGAAAGCGAGTTGAAGAAAGGAGCTCAGGGGCACTGTAATTCAGAAACCTGCAGAGTTATAAATGACAGCTATCGTCCAAAAATATACTGAAGTAAGGCTGCCAAGAGGACTTGAAAGCGGGGCAGAATTGCAGGAAACCGATTTCAGGAGGTAGACTGGAATTGCATTGAAAGCATAGGAAAAGAGGCAGAACGTCCACAATGATGCACTTGGCCATAAAGGGCGTATGCGTTTTTTCCTGAATATATTCAGGAAAAAACGCATACGCCCTTTTTGGCCAACCAAGCAAACTTGCAAAGGAAATCTGCACTACAATGAAGTCTCACTTCCCCCCGGTCAAAAGGGCCATCTGAAAAAAGTGTAAAATCCAGAAAGGCAGGACAGACCATGGAGAACTGGGAGCCTTGTTATGCTGATGGGCGGGATGTAAATTGCCAACAGACACCCGGGAGAAGTGTATGGTGTTTCCTGAAACATCTAAAAAACAAAGCAACAGAGCCTAGAGCACTTCCACTTATGGTCCTATAGCTTAGGGAACTTAAAATCAAAAAGACACAGCCACCCCAAAGTTTGGGACGCCTCTGTTTACAAGAACCTCGTTTACAGTACAAGTTCAACATCGCAGAAATTGAAAAATGGATAAATAAGTTGTGGTATTTACTTACAAAGCAATATCACTCAGCACTGAAATCTATGTCATCAGGCCCTTAGCAGCACAATGAGTGGATTCAGATATGATGATTCTAACTGAAATAAGTCACACAGAAAAAGAAACATCATAAGATATCAGTAATACACGGAATGTAAACTTGGCTACACAGGAACTGAATTACAGAACAGAACAGTGTCTCAAATTTAGAAAACCAACTTATTCTTGCTTAAGGGGAAAGGTGAGTTGGGGTGCTGCATAAAACCAGAGATTGAAATGAGCACAGATAAAGTTCCTTAAGCCAAATATGGAATAGACAAGAGCTACTCCTTGCTCAACGAAATGGACTCAACACCCCATATTAAACGCCTAAGAATGTACCTGACTAGTAAGTATCTTAAAACCTATGGATTGCTATGTCTCCAAAAGAGAATCAAGCATGTGTACAGGGGCATAAACGCAGCAGTGATAGGATTGGAGAGGTTCACTGAGCAAATGAATACCCTTTGAAGTCATATTTCATGGTACCCATTCCACGGGTGTCAACTACCCAGGTTTAAGGTATTCTTCCTTCAGCTAAAACATGCATGTGGAACCCAGAGTATGATCAACCGTGTGAACGGGAGACGTGTTCAAATATGTCTCAGTTTTCCTCCCCTGGTACTCGGGTGCAACATTCCAGACGCTTTACTAACACTCTCCCCACTTGGAGAGTCAGCGCCTTTAAACTCCTGTTTGGCCCAGTTTGCAATTTCTGCGGAAGATGAACAGGAATAGGGAGAACCAATGAAAGACTAGCTGGAGGTGTCTGGACGGGCAAATTTAACTCTCATTTCCCACCAGGAAGAGGAACTAACCAAAGGCTCAGCGTGCCATGCCGGAACCAGATTAGGGCCTGAAGCCATCCTGCGGTGTTGCTGCCAGCTCAAAAGAAAGCGAGTTGAAGAAAGGAGCTCAGGGGCACTGCAATTCACGAATCTGCCAAGTTATAAATGACAGCTATCGTCCAAAAATATACTGAAGTAAGGCTGCCAAGAGGACTTGAAAGCGGGGCAGAATTGCAGGAAACCGATTTCAGGAGGTAGACTGGAATTGCATTGAAAGCATAGGAAAAGAGGCAGAACGTCCACAATGATGCACTTGGCCAAAAAGGGCGTATGCGTTTTTTCCTGAATATATTCAGGAAAAAACGCATACGCCCTTTTTGGCCAACCAAGCAAGCTTGCAAAGGAAATCTGCACTACAATGAAGTCTCACTTCCCCCAGGTAAAAAGGGCCATCTGAAAAAAGTGTAAAATCCAGAAAGGCAGGACAGGCCATGGAGAACTGGGAGCCTTGTTATGCTGATGGGCGGGATGTAAATTGCCAACAGACACTCGGGAGAAGTGTATGGTGTTTCCTGAAACATCTAAAAAACAAAGCAACAGAGCCTAGGGCACTTCCACTTATGGTCCTATAGCTTAGGGAAATTAAAATCAAAAAGACACAGCCACCCCAAAGTTTGGGACGCCTCTGTTTACAAGAACCTCATTTACCATACAAGTTCAATATCACAGAAAGTGAAAAATGGATAAAGAATTGTGGTACTTATTTACAATGCAGTATCACTCAGCAATGAAATCTATGTCATCAGGCCCGTAGCAGCATAATGAGTGGATTCAGGTACGATGATTCTAACTGAAATAAGTCACACAGAAAAAGAAACATCATAAGGTATCAGTAATACACGGAATGTAAACTTGGCTACACAGGAACTGAATTCCAAAACAGAACAGGGTCTCAAATTTAGAAAACCATCTTATGCTTGCTTAAGGGGAAAGGTGAGTTGGGGTGCTGCATAAAACCAGAGATTGAAATGAGCACAGATAAAGTTCCTTAAGCCAAATATGGAATAGACAAGAGCTACTCCTTGCTCAACGAAATGGACTCAACACCCCATATTAAACGCCTAAGAATGTACCTGACTAGTAAGTATCTTAAAACCTATGGATTGCTATGTCTCCAAAAGAGAATCAAGCGTGTGTACAGGGGCATAAACGCAGCAGTGATAGGATTGGAGAGGTTCGGTGAGCAAATGAAGACCCTTTGAAGTCATATTGCATGGTACCCATTCCACGGGTTTCAACCACCCAGTTTTAAGGTATTCTTCCCTCAGCTAAAACATGCATGTGGAACCTAGAGTATGATCAACCGTGTGATCGGGAGACGTGTTCAAATATGTCTCAGTTTTCGTACCCTGGTACTCGGGTGCAACATTCCAGACGCTTTACTAACACTCTCCCGACTTGGAGAGTCAGTCCCTTTAACCTCCTGTTTGGCCCAGTTTGCAATTTCTGCGGAATATGAACAGGAATAGGGAGAACCAATGAGAGACTAGCTGGAGGTGTCTGGACGGGCAAATTTAACTCTCATTTCCCACCAGGAAGAAGAATTAACCAAAGGCTCAGCGTGCCGTGCCGGAACCAGATTAGGGCCTGAAGCCATCCTGCGGTGTTTCAGCCAGGTCACAAGAAAGCGAGTTGAAGAAAGGAGCTCAGGGGCATTGTAATTCACAAACCTGCAGAGTTATAAATGACAACTATCGTCCAAAAATATACTGAAGTAAGGCTGCCAAGAGGACTTGAAAGTGGGGCAGAATTGCAGGAAACCGATTTCAGGAGGTAGACTGGAATTGCATTGAAAGCATAGGAAAAGAGGCAGAACGTCCACAATGATGCACTTGGCCATAAAGGGCGTATGCGTTTTTTCCTGAATATATTCAGGAAAAAACGCATACGCCCTTTTTGGCCAACCAAGCAAACTTGCAAAGGAAATCTGCACTACAATGAAGTCTCACTTCCCCCCGGTCAAAAGGGCCATCTGAAAAAAGTGTAAAATCCAGAAAGGCAGGACAGGCCATGGAGAACTGGGAGCCTTGTTATGCTGATGGGCTGGATGTAAATTGCCAACAGACACTCGGGAGAAGTGTATGGTGTTTCCTGAAACATCTAAAAAACAAAGCAACAGAGCCTAGGGCACTTCCACTTATGGTCCTATAGCTTAGGGAAATTAAAATCAAAAAGACACAGCCACCCCAATGTTTGGGACGCCTCTGTTTACAAGAACCTCGTTTACAGTACAAGTTCAACATCGCAGAAATTGAAAAATGGATAAATAAGTTGTGGTATTTACTTACAAAGCAATATCACTCAGCACTGAAATCTATGTCATCAGGCCCTTAGCAGCACAATGAGTGGATTCAGATATGATGATTCTAACTGAAATAAGTTACACAGAAAAAGAAACATCATAAGATATCAGTAATACACGGAATGTAAACTTGGCTACACAGGAACTGAATTACAGAACAGAACAGTGTCTCAAATTTAGAAAACCAACTTATTCTTGCTTAAGGGGAAAGGTGAGTTGGGGTGCTGCATAAAACCAGAGATTGAAATGAGCACAGATAAAGTTCCTTAAGCCAAATATGGAATAGACAAGAGCTACTCCTTGCTCAACGAAATGGACTCAACACCCCATATTAAACGCCTAAGAATGTACCTGACTAGTAAGTATCTTAAAACCTATGGATTGCTGTGTCTCCAAAAGAGAATCAAGCCTGTGTACAGGGGCATAAACGCAGCAGTGATAGGATTGGAGAGGTTTGGTGAGCAAATGAAGACCCTTTGAAGTCATATTGCATGGTACCCATTACACGGGTCTCAACTCTCCAGGTTTAAGGTATTCTTCCTTCAGCTAAAACATGCATGTGGAACCCAGAGTATGATCAACCGTGTGAACGGGAGATGTGTTCAAATATGTCTCAGTTTTCCTCCCCTGGTACTCGGGTGCAACATTCCAGACGCTTTACTAACACTCTCCCCACTTGGAGAGTCAGCGCCTTTAAGATCCTGTTTGGCCCAGTTTGCAATTTCTGTGGAAGATGAACAGGAATAGTGAGAACCAATGAGAGACTAGCTGGAGGTGTCTGGACGGGCAAATTTAACTCTCATTTCCCACCAGGAAGAGGAAATAACCAAAGGCTCAGCGTGCCGTGCCGGAACCAGATTAGGGCCTGAAGCCATCCTGCGGTGTTGCGGCCAGGTCACAAGAAAGCGAGTTGAAGAAAGGAGCTCAGGGGCACTGTAATTCACAAACCTGCAGAGTTATAAATGACAGCTATCATCCAAAAATATACTGAAGTAAGGCTGCCAAGAGGACTTGAAAGCGGGGCAGAATTGCAGGAAACCGATTTCAGGAGGTAGACTGGAATTGCATTGAAAGCATAGGAAAAGAGGCAGAACGTCCATAATGATGCACTTGGCCAAAAAGCGCGTATGCGTTTTTTCCTGAATATATTCAGGAAAAAACGCATACGCCCTTTTTGGCCAACCAAGCAAGCTTGCAAAGGAAATCTGCACTACAATGAAGTCTCACTTCCCCCGGTCAAAAGGGCCATCTGAAAAAAGTGTAAAATCCAGAAAGGCAGGACAGGCCATGGAGAACTGGGAGCCTTGTTATGCTGATGGGAGGGATGGAAATTGCCAACAGACACTCGGGAGAAGTGTATGGTGTTTCCTGAAACATCTAAAAAACAAAGCAACAGAGCCTAGGGCACTTCCACTTATGGTCCTATAGCTTAGGGAAATTAAAATCAAAAAGACACAGCCACCCCAAAGTTTGGGACACCTCTGTTTACAAGAACCTCTTTTACCGTACAAGTTCAATATCACAGAAAGTGAAAAATGGATAAAGAACTTGTGGTACTTACGTACAATGCAGTATCACTCAGCAATGAAATCTATGTCATCAGGCCCGTAGCAGCATAATGAGTGGATTCAGGTACGATGATTCTAACTGAAATAAGTCACACAGAAAAAGAAACATCATAAGATATCACTAATACACGGAATGTAAACTTGGCTACACAGGAACTGAATTCCAAAACAGAACAGGGTCTCAAATTTAGAAAACCAACTTATGCTTGCTTAAGGGGAAAGGTGAGTTGGGGTGCTGCATAAAACCAGAGATTGAATTGAGCACAGATAAAGTTCCTTAAGCCAAATATGGAATAGACTAGAGCTACTCCTTGCTCAACGAAATGGACTCAACACCCCATATTAAACGCCTAAGAATGTACCTGACTAGTAAGTATCTTAAAACCTATGGATTGCTATGTCTCCAAAAGAGAATCAAGCGTGCGTACAGGGGCATAAACGCAGCAGTGATAGGATTGGAGAGGTTAGGTGAGCAAATGAAGACCCTTTGAAGTCATATTGCATGGTACCCATTCCACGGGTCTCAACTCTCCAGGTTTAAGGTATTCTTCCTTCAGCTAAATCATGCACGTGGAACCCAGAGTATGATCAACCGTGTGAACGGGAGACGTGTTCATATGTGTCTCAGTTTTACTCCCCTGGTACTCGGGTGCAACATTCCAGACGCTTTACTAACACTCTCCCCACTTGGAGAGTCAGCGCCTTTAACCTCCTGTTTGGCCCAGTTTGCAATTTCTGCGGAATATGAACAGGAATAGGGAGAACCAATGAGAGACTAGCTGGAGGTGTCTGGACGGGCAAATTTAACTCTCATTTCCCACCAGGAAGAGGAAATAACCAAAGGCTCAGCGTGCCATGCCGGAACCAGATTAGGGCCTGAAGCCATCCTGCGGTGTTGCGGCCAGGTCACAAGAAAGCGAGTTGAAGAAAGGAGCTCAGGGGCAGTGTAATTCACAAACCTGCAGAGATATAAATGACAGCTATCGTCCAAAAATATACTGAAGTAAGGCTGCCAAGAGGACTTGAAAGCGGGGCAGAATTGCAGGAAACCGATTTCATGAGGTAGACTGGAATTGCATTGAAAGCATAGGATAAGAGGCAGAACGTCCACAATGATGCACTTGGCCAAAAAGGGCGTATGCGTTTTTTCCTGAATATATTCAGGAAAAAACGCATACGCCCTTTTTGGCCAACCAAGCAAGCTTGCAAAGGAAATCTGCACTACAATGAACTCTCAATTCCCTCCGGTCAAAAGGGCCATCTGAAAAAAGTGTAAAATCCAGAAAGGCAGGACAGGCCATGGAGAACTGGGAGCCTAGTTATGCTGATGGGCGGGATGTAAATTGCCAACAGACACTGGGGAGAAGTGTATGGTGTTTCCTGAAACATCTAAAAAGCAAAGCAACAGAGCCTAGGGCACTTCCACTTAGGGTCCTATAGCTTAGGGAAATTAAAATCAAAAAGACACAGCCACGCCAAAGTTTGGGACGCCTCTGTTTACAAGATCCTTGTTTACAGTACATGTTCAACATCGCAGAAAGTGAAAAATGGATAAAGAAGTTGTATTTACTTACAAAGCAATATCACTCAGCAATGAAATCTATGTCATCAGGCCCGTAGCAGCACAATGAGTGGATTCAGGTATGATGATTCTAACTGAAATAAGTCACACGGAAAAAGAAACATCATAAGATATCAGTAATACACGGAATGTAAACTTGGCTACACAGGAACTGAATTACAGAACAGAACAGGGTCTCAAATTTAGAAAACCAACTTCTGCTTGCTTAAGGGGAAAGGTGAGTTGGGGTGCTGCATAAAACCAGAGATTGAAATGAGCACAGATAAAGTTCCTGAAGCCAAATACGGAATAGACAAGAGCTACTCCTTGCTCAAAGAAATGGACTCAACACCGCATATTAAACGCCTAAGAATGTACCTGACTAGTAAGTATCTTAAAACCTATGGATTGCTATGTCTCCGAAAGAGAATCAAGCGTGTGTACAGGGGCATAAACGCAGCAGTGATAGGATTGGAGATATTCGATGAGCAAATGAAGACCCTTTGAAGTCATATTGCATGGTACCCATTCCACAGGTTTCAACTACCCACGTTTAAGGTATTCTTCCTTCAGCTAAAACATGCATGTGGAACCTAGAGTATGATCAACCGTGTGATCGGGAGACGTGTTCAAATATGTCTCAGTTTTCGTACCCTGGTACTCGGGTGCAACATTCCAGACGCTTTACTAACACTCTCCCGACTTGGAGAGTCAGTCCCTTTAACCTCCTGTTTGGCCCAGTTTGCAATATCTGCGGAAGATGAACAGGAATAGCGAGAACCAATGAGAGACTAGCTGGAGGTGTCTGGACGGGCAAATTTAACTCTCGTTTCCCACCAAGAAGAGGAATTAACCAAAGGCTCAGCGTGCCGTGCCGGAACCAGATTAGGGCCTGAAGCCATCCTGCGGTGTTGCGGCCAGCTCACAAGAAAGCGAGTTGAAGAAAGGAGCTCAGGGGCACTGTAATTCACAAACCTGCAGAGTTATAAATGACAGCTATCGTCCAAAAATATACTGAAGTAAGGCTGCCAAGAGGACTTGAAAGCGGGGCAGAATTGCAGGAAACCGATTTCAGGAGGTAGACTGGAATTGCATTGAAAGCATAGGAAAAGAGGCAGAACGTCCACAATGATGCACTTGGCCAAAAAGGGCGTATGCGTTTTTTCCTGAATATATTCAGGAAAAAACGCATACGCCCTTTTTGGCCAACCAAGCAAGCTTGCAAAGGAAATCTGCACTACAATGAAGTCTCACTTCCCCCTGGTCAAAAGGGCCATCTGAAAAAAGTGTAAAATCCAGAAAGGCAGGACAGGCCATGGAGAACTTGGAGCCTTGTTATGCTGATGGGCGGGATGTAAATTGCCAACAGACACTCGGGAGAAGTGTATGGTGTTTCCTGAAACATCTAAAAAACAAAGCAACAGAGCCTAGGGCACTTCCACTTATGGTCCTATAGCTTAGGGAAATTAAAATCAAAAAGACACAGCCACCCCAAAGTTTGGGACGCCTCTGTTTACAAGAACCTCGTTTACCGTACAAGTTCAATATCACAGAAAGTGAAAAATGGATAAAGAACTTGTGGTACTTACGTACAATGCAGTATCACTCAGCAATGAAATCTATGTCATCAGGCCCGTAGCAGCATAATGAGTGGATTCAGGTATGATGATTCTAACTGAAATAAGTCACACAGAAAAAGAAACATCATAAGATATCAGTAATACACGGAATGTAAACTTGGCTACACAGGAACTGAATTCCAAAACAGAACAGGGTCTCAAATTTAGAAAACCAACCTATGCTTGCTTAAGGGGAAAGGTGAGTTGGGCTGCTGCATAAAACCAGAGATTGAAATGAGCACAGATAAAGTTCCTTAAGCCAAATATGGAATAGACAAGAGCTACTCCTTGCTCAACGAAATGGACTCAACACCCCATATTAAACGCCTAAGAATGTACCTGACTAGTAAGTATCTTAAAACCTATGGATTGCTATGTCTCCAAAAGAGAATCAAGCGTGTGTACAGGGGCATAAACGCAGCAGTGATAGGATTGGAGAGGTTCGGTGAGCAAATGAAGACCCTTTGAAGTCATATTGCATGCTACCCATTCCACGGTTCTCAACTCTCCAGGTTTAAGGTATTCTTCCTTCAGCTAAATCATGCACGTGGAACCCAGAGTATGATCAACCGTGTGAACGGGAGACGTGTTCAAATATGTCTCAGTTTTCGTACCCTGGTACTCGGGTGTAACATTCCAGATGCTTTACTAACACTCTCCCGACATGGAGAGTCAGTCCCTTTAACCTCCTGTATGGCTCAGTTTGCAATTTCTGCGGAAGATGAACAGGAATAGCGAGAACCAATGAGAGACTAGCTGGAGGTGTCTGGACGGGCAAATTTAACTCTCATTTCCCACCAGGAAGAGGAATTAACCAAAGGCTCAGCGTGCCGTGCCGGAACCAGATTAGGGCCTGAAGCCATCCTGCGGTGTTGCGGCCATCTCACAAGAAAGCGAGTTGAAGAAAGGAGCTCAGGGGCACTGTAATTCACAAACATGCAGAGTTATAAATGACAGCTATCGTCCAAAAATATACTGAAGTAAGACTGCCAAGAGGACTTGAAAGCGGGGCAGAATTGCAGGAAACCGATTTCAGGAGGTAGACTGGAATTGCATTGAAAGCATAGGAAAAGAGGCAGAACGTCCACAATGATGCACTTGGCCAAAAAGGGCGTATGCGTTTTTTCCTGAATATATTCAGGAAAAAACGTATACGCCCTTTTTGGCCAACCAAGCAAGCTTGCAAAGGAAATCTGCACTACAATGAAGTCTCACTTCCCCCAGGTCAAAAGGGCCATCTGAAAAAAGTGTAAAATCCAGAAAGGCAGGACAGGCCATGGAGAACTGGGAGCCTTGTTATGCTGATGGGAGGGATGTAAATTGCCAACAGACACTCGGGAGAAGTGTATGGTGTTTCCTGAAACATCTAAGAAACAAAGCAACAGAGCCTAGGGCACTTCCACTTAGGGTCCTATAGCTTAGGGAAATTAAAATCAAAAAGACACAGCCACGCCAAAGTTTGGGACGCCTCTGTTTACAAGATCCTTGTTTACAGTACATGTTCAACATCGCAGAAAGTGAAAAATGGATAAAGAAGTTGTATTTACTTACAAAGCAATATCACTCAGCAATGAAATCTATGTCATCAGGCCCTTAGCAGCACAATGAGTGGATTCAGGTATGATGATTCTAACTGAAATAAGTCACACGGAAAAAGAAACATCATAAGATATCAGTAATACACGGAATGTAAACTTGGCTACACAGGAACTGAATTACAGAACAGAACAGGGTCTCAAATTTAGAAAACCAACTTCTGCTTGCTTAAGGGGAAAGGTGAGTTGGGGTGCTGCATAAAACCAGAGATTGAAATGAGCACAGATAAAGTTCCTGAAGCCAAATACGGAATAGACAAGAGCTACTCCTTGCTCAAAGAAATGGACTCAACACCGCATATTAAACGCCTAAGAATGTACCTGACTAGTAAGTATCTTAAAACCTATGGATTGCTATGTCTCCGAAAGAGAATCAAGCGTGTGTACAGGGGCATAAACGCAGCAGTGATAGGATTGGAGATATTCGATGAGCAAATGAAGACCCTTTGAAGTCATATTGCATGGTACCCATTCCACAGGTTTCAACTACCCACGTTTAAGGTATTCTTCCTTCAGCTAAAACATGCATGTGGAACCTAGAGTATGGTCAACCGTGTGATCGGGAGACGTGTTCAAATATGTCTCAGTTTTCGTACCCTGGTACTCGGGTGCAACATTCCAGACGCTTTACTAACACTCTCCCGACTTGGAGAGTCAGTCCCTTTAACCTCCTGTTTGGCCCAGTTTGCAATTTCTGCGGAAGATGAACAGGAATAGCGAGAACCAACGAGAGACTAGCTGGAGGTGTCTGGACGGGCAAATTTAACTCTCGTTTCCCACCAAGAAGAGGAATTAACCAAAGGCTCAGCGTGCCGTGCCGGAACCAGATTAGGGCCTGAAGCCATCCTGCGGTGTTGCGGCCAGCTCACAAGAAAGCGAGTTGAAGAAAGGAGCTCAGGGGCACTGTAATTCACAAACCTGCAGAGTTATAAATGACAGCTATCGTCCAAAAATATACTGAAGTAAGGCTGCCAAGAGGACTTGAAAGCGGGGCAGAATTGCAGGAAACCGATTTCAGGAGGTAGACTGGAATTGCATTGAAAGCATAGGAAAAGAGGCAGAACGTCCACAATGATGCACTTGGCCAAAAAGGGCGTATGCGTTTTTTCCTGAATATATTCAGGAAAAAATGCATACGCCCTTTTTGGCCAACCAAGCAAGCTTGCAAAGGAAATCTGCACTACAATGAAGTCTCACTTCCCCCCGGTCAAAAGGGCCATCTGAAAAAAGTGTAAAATCCAGAAAGGCAGGACAGGCCATGGAGAACTGGGAGCCTTGTTATGCTGATGGGCGGGATGTAAATTGCCAACAGACACTCGGGAGAAGTGTATGGTGTTTCCTGAAACATCTAAAAAACAAAGCAACAGAGCCTAGGGCACTTCCACTTATGGTCCTATAGCTTAGGGAAATTAAAATCAAAAAGACACAGCCACCCCAAAGTTTGGGACGCCTGTGTTTACAAGAACCTCGTTTACCGTACAAGTTCAATATCACAGAAAGTGAAAAATGGATAAAGAACTTGTGCTACTTACGTACAATGCAGTATCACTCAGCAATGAAATCTATGTCATCAGGCCCGTAGCAGCATAATGAGTGGATTCAGGTACGATGATTCTAACTGAAATAAGTCACACAGAAAAAGAAACATCATAAGATATCACTAATACACGGAATGTAAACTTGGCTACACAGGAACTGAATTACAGAACAGAACAGGGTCTCAAATTTAGAAAACCATCTTATGCTTGCTTAAGGGGAAAGGTGAGTTGGGGTGCTGCATAAAACCAGAGATTGAAATGAGCACAGATAAAGTTCCTTAAGCCAAATATGGAATAGACAAGAGCTACTCCTTGCTCAACGAAATGGACTCAACACCCCATATTAAATGCCTAAGAATGTACCTGACTAGTAAGTATCTAAAAACCTATGGATTGCTATGTCTCCAAAAGAGAATCAAGCGTGTGTACAGGGGCATAAACGCAGCAGTGATAGGATTGGAGAGGTTCGGTGAGCAAATGAAGACCCTTTGAAGTCATATTGCATGGTACCCATTCCACGGGTTTCAACCACCCAGTTTTAAGGTATTCTTCCTTCAGCTAAAACATGCATGTGGAACCTAGAGTATGATCAACCATGTGATTGGGAGACGTGTTCAAATATGTCTCAGTTTTCGTACCCTGGTACTCGGGTGCAACATTCCAGACGCTTTACTAACACTCTCCCGACTTGGAGAGTCAGTCCCTTTAACCTCCTGTTTGGCCCAGTTTGCAATTTCTGCGGAAGATGAACAGGAATAGCGAGAACCAATGAGAGACTAGCTGGAGGTGTCTGGACAGGCAAATTTAACTCTCGTTTCCCACCAAGAAGAGGAATTAACCAAAGGCTCAGCGTGCCGTGCCGGAACCAGATTAGGGCCTGAAGCCATCCTGCGGTGTTGCGGCCAGCTCAAAAGAAAGCGAGTTGAAGAAAGGAGCTCAGGGGCACTGTAATTCACAAACCTGCAGAGTTATAAATGACAGCTATCGTCCAAAAATATACTGAAGTAAGGCTGCCAAGAGGACTTGAAAGCGGGGCAGAATTGCAGGAAACCGATTTCAGGATGTAGACTGGAATTTCATTCAAAGCATAGCAAAAGAGGCAGAACGTCCACAATGATGCACTTGGCCAAAAAGGGCGTATGCGTTTTTTCCTGAATATATTCAGGAAAAAACGCATACGCCCTTTTTGGCCAACCAAGCAAGCTTGCAAAGGAAATCTGCACTACAATGAAGTCTCACTTCCCCCCGGTCAAAAGGGCCATCTGAAAAAAGTGTAAAATCCAGAAAGGCAGGACAGGCCATGGAGAACTGGGAGCCTTGTTATGCTGATGGGCGGGATGTAAATTGCCAACAGCCACTCGGGAGAAGTGTATGGTGTTTCCTGAAACATCTACAAAACAAAGCAACAGAGCCTAGGGCACTTCCACTTATGGTCCTATAGCTTAGGGAAATTAAAATAAAAAAGACACAGCCACCCCAAAGTTTGAGACGCCTCTGTTTACAAGAACCTCGTTTACCGTACAAGTTCAATATCACAGAAAGTGAAAAATGGATAAAGAATTTGTGGTACTTACGTACAATGCAGTATCACTCAGCAATGAAATCTATGTCATCAGGCCCGTAGCAGCATAATGAGTGGATTCAGGTACGATGATTCTAACTGAAATAAGTCACACAGAAAAAGAAACATCATAAGATATCACTAATACACGGAATGTAAACTTGGCTACACAGGAACTGAATTACAGAACAGAACAGGGTCTCAAATTTAGAAAACCATCTTATGCTTGCTTAAGGGGAAAGGTGAATTGGGGTGCTGCATAAAACCAGAGATTGAAATGAGCACAGATAAAGTTCCTTAAGCCAAATATGGAATAGACAAGAGCTACTCCTTGCTCAACGAAATGGACTCAACACCCCATATTAAATGCCTAAGAATGTACCTGACTAATAAGTATCTTAAAACCTATGGATTGCTATGTCTCCAAAAGAGAATCAAGCGTGTGTACAGGGGCATAAACGCAGCAGTGATAGGATTGGAGAGGTTCGGTGAGCAAATGAAGACCCTTTGAAGTCATATTGCATGGAACCCATTCCACGGGTTTCAACCACCCAGTTTTAAGGTATTCTTCCTTCAGCTAAAACATGCATGTGGAACCTAGAGTATGATCAACCATGTGATCGGGAGACGTGTTCAAATATGTCTCAGTTTTCGTACCCTGGTACTCGGGTGCAACATTCCAGACGCTTTACTAACACTCTCCCGACTTGGATTGTCAGTCCCTTTAACCTCCTGTTTGGCCCAGTTTGCAATTTCTGCGGAAGATGAACAGGAATAGCGAGAACCAATGAGAGACTAGCTGGAGGTGTCTGGACGGGCAAATTTAACTCTCATTTCCCACCAGGAAGAGGAATTAACCAAAGGCTCACCGTGCCGTGCCGGAACCAGATTAGGGCCTGAAGCCATCCTGCGGTGTTGCGGCCAGGTCACAAGAAAGCGAGTTGAAGAAAGGAGCTCAGGGGCACTGTAATTCACAAACCTGCAGAGTTATAAATGACAGCTATCGTCCAAAAATATACTGAAGTAAGGCTGCCAAGAGGACTTGAAAGCGGGGCAGAATTGCAGGAAACTGATTTCAGAAGGTAGACTGGAATTGCATTGAAAGCATAGGAAAAGAGGCAGAACGTCCACAATGATGCACTTGGCCAAAAAGGGCGTATGCGTTTTTTCCTGAATATATTCAGGAAAAAAACGCATACGCACTTTTTGGCCAACCAAGCAAGCTTGCAAAGGAAATCTGCACTACAATGAAGTCTCACTTCCCCCAGGTCAAAAGGGCCATCTGAAAAAAGTGTAAAATCCAGAAAGGCAGGACAGGCCACGGAGAACTGGGAGCCTTGTTATGCTGATGGGCGGGATGTAAATTGCCAACAGCCACTCGGGAGAAGTGTATGGTGTTTCCTGAAACATCTAAAAAACAAAGCAACAGAGCCTAGGGCACTTCCACTTATGGTCCTATAGCTTAGGGAAATTAAAATCAAAAAGACACAGCCACCCCAAAGTTTGGGACGCCTCTGTTTATAAGAACCTCGTTTACCGTACAAGTTCAATATCACAGAAAGTGAAAAATGTATAAAGAACTTGTGGTACTTATGTACAATGCAGTATCACTCAGCAATGAAATCTATGTCATGAGGCCCGTAGCAGCATAATGAGTGGATTCAGGTACGATGATTCTAACTGAAATAAGTCACACAGAAAAAGAAACATCATAAGATATCAGTAATACACGGAATGTAAACTTGGCTACACAGGAACTGAATTCCAAAACAGAACAGTGTCTCAAAATTAGAAAACCAACTTATGCTTGCTTAAGGGGAAAGGTGAGTTGGGGTGCTGCATAAAACCAGAGATTGAAATGAGCACAGATAAAGTTCCTTAAGCCAAATATGGAATAGACAAGAGCTACTCCTTGCTCAACGAAATGGACTCAACACCCCATATTAAACGCCTAAGAATGTACCTGACTAGTAAGTATCTTAAAACCTATGGATTGCTATGTCTCCAAAAGAGAATCAAGCGAGTGTACAGGGGCATAAACGCAGAAGTGATAGGATTGGAGAGGTTCGGTGAGCAAATGAAGACCCTTTGAAGTCATATTGCATGGTACCCATTCCACGGGTTTCAACCACCCAGTTTTAAGGTATTCTTCCTTCAGCTAAAACATGCATGTGGAACCTAGAGTATGATCAACCGTGTGATCGGGAGACGTGTTCAAATATGTCTCAGTTTTCGTACCCTGGTACTCGGGTGCAACATTCCAGACGCTTTACTAACACTCTCCCGACATGGAGAGTCAGTCCCTTTAACCTCCTGTTTGGCCCAGTTTGCAATTTCTGCGGAAGATGAACAGGAATAGCGAGAACCAATGAGAGACTAGCTGGAGGTGTCTGGACGGGCAAATTTAACTCTCATGTCCCACCAGGAAGAGGAATTAACCAAAGGCTCAGCGTGCCGTGCCGGAACCAGATTAGGGCCTGAAGCCATCCTGCGGTGTTGCGGCCAGCTCACAAGAAAGCGAGTTGAAGAAAGGAGCTCAGGGGCACTGTAATTCACAAACCTGCAGAGTTATAAATGACAGCTATCGTCCAAAAATATACTGAAGTAAGGCTGCCAAGAGGACTTGAAAGCGGGGCAGAATTGCAGGAAACCGATTTCAGGAGGTAGACTGTAATTGCATTGAAAGCATAGGAAAAGAGGCAGAACGTCCACAATGATGCACTTGGCCAAAAAGGGCGTATGCGTTTTTTCCTGAATATATTCAGGAAAAAACGCATACGCCCTTTTTGGCCAACCAAGCAAGCTTGCAAAGGAAATCTGCACTACAATGAAGTCTCACTGACCCCTGGTCAAAAGGGCCATCTGAAAAAAGTGTAAAATCCAGAAAGGCAGGACAGGCCATGGAGAACTGGGAGCCTTGTTATGCTGATGGGTGGGATGTAAATTGCCAACAGCCACTCGGGAGAAGTGTATGGTGTTTCCTGAAACATCTACAAAACAAAGCAACAGAGCCTAGGGCACTTCCACTTATGGTCCTATAGCTTAGGGAAATTAAAATCAAAAAGACACAGCCACCCCAAAGTTTGGGACGCCTCTGTTTACAAGAACCTCGTTTACCGTACAAGTTCAATATCACAGAAAGTGAAAAATGGATAAAGAACTTGTGGTACTTACGTACAATGCAGTATCACTCAGCAATGAAATCTATGTCATCAGGCCCGTAGCAGCATAATGAGTGGATTCAGGTACGATGATTCTAACTGAAATAAGTCACACAGAAAAAGAAACATCATAAGATATCAGTAATACACGGAATGTAAACTTGGCTACACAGGAACTGAATTACAGAACAGAACAGGGTCTCAAATTTAGAAAACCAACTTATGCTTGCTTAAGGGTAAAGGTGAGTTGGGGTGCTGCATAAAACCAGAGATTGAAAGGAGCACAGATAAATTTCCTTAAGGCAAATATGGAATAGACAAGAGCTACTCCTTGCTCAACGAAATGGACTCAACACCGCATATTAAACGCCTAAGAATGTACTTGACTAGTAAGTATCTTAAAACCTATGGATTGCTATGTCTCCAAAAGAGAATCAAGCATGTGTACAGGGGCATAAACGCAGCAGTGATAGGATTGGAGAGGTTCGGTGAGCAAATGAAGACCCTTTGAAGTCATATTGCATGGTACCCATTTCACGGGTTTCAACTACCCAGGTTTAAGGTATTCTTCCTTCAGCTAAAACATGCATGTGGAACCCAGAGTATGATCAACCGTGTGAACGGGAGACGTGTTCAAATATGTCTCAGTTTTCCTCCCCTGGTACTCGGGTGCAACATTCCAGACGCTTTACTAACACTCTCCCCACTTGGAGAGTCAGCGCCTTTAACCTCCTGTTTGGCCCAGTTTGCAATTTCTGCGGAAGATGAACAGGAATAGCGAGAACCAATGAGAGACTAGCTGGAGGTGTCTGGACGGGCAAATTTAACTCTCGTTTCCCACCAAGAAGAGGAATTAACCAAAGGCTCAGCGTGCCGTGCCGGAACCAGATTAGGGCCTGAAGCCATCCTGCGGTGTTGCGGCCAGCTCACAAGAAAGCGAGTTGAAGAAAGGAGCTCAGGGGCACTGTAATTCACAAACCTGCAGAGTTATAAATGACAGCTATCGTCCAAAAATATACTGAAGTAAGGCTGCCAAGAGGACTTGAAAGCGGGGCAGAATTGCAGGAAACCGATTTCAGGAGGTAGACTGGAATTGCATTGAAAGCATAGGAAAAGAGGCAGAACGTCCACAATGATGCACTTGGCCAAAAAGGGCGTATGCGTTTTTTCCTGAATATATTCAGGAAAAAACGCATACGCCCTTTTTGGCCAACCAAGCAAGCTTGCAAAGGAAATCTGCACTACAATGAAGTCTCACTTCCCCCCGGTCAAAAGGGCCATCTGAAAAAAGTGTAAAATCCAGAAAGGCAGGACAGGCCATGGAGAACTGGGAGCCTTGTTATGCTGATGGGCGGGATGTAAATTGCCAACAGACACTCCGGAGAAGTGTATGGTGTTTCCTGAAACATCTAAAAAACAAAGCAACAGAACCTAGGGCACTTCCACTTATGGTCCTATAGCTTAGGGAAATTAAAATCAAAAAGACACAGCCACCCCAAAGTTTGGGACGCCTCTGTTTACAAGAACCTCGTTTACCGTACAAGTTCAATATCACAGAAAGTGAAAAATGGATAAAGAACTTGTGGTACTTACGTACAATGCAGTATCACTCAGCAATGAAATCTATGTCATCAGGCCCGTAGTAGCATAATGAGTGGATTCAGGTATGATGATTCTAACTGAAATAAGTCACACAGAAAAAGAAACATCATAAGATATCAGTAATACACGGAATGTAAACTTGGCTACACAGGAACTGAATTCCAAAACAGAACAGGGTCTCAAATTTAGAAAACCAACCTATGCTTGCTTAAGGGGAAAGGTGAGTTGGGGTGCTGCATAAAACCAGAGATTGAAATGAGCACAGATAAAGTTCCTTAAGCCAAATATGGAATAGACAAGAGCTACTCCTTGCTCAACGAAATGGACTCAACACCCCATATTAAACGCCTAAGAATGTACCTGACTAGTAAGTATCTTAAAACCTATGGATTGCTATGTCTCCAAAAGAGAATCAAGCGTGTGTACAGGGGCATAAACGCAGCAGTGATAGGATTGGAGAGGTTCGGTGAGCAAATGAAGACCCTTTGAAGTCATATTGCATGGTACCCATTCCACGGGTCTCAACTCTCCAGGTTTAAGGTATTCTTCCTTCAGCTAAATCATGCACGTGGAACCCAGAGTATGATCAACCGTGTGAACGGGAGACGTGTTCAAATATGTCTCAGTTTTCGTACCCTGGTACTCGGGTGCAACATTCCAGACGCTTTACTAACACTCTCCCGACATGGAGAGTCAGCCCCTTTAACCTCCTGTATGGCTCAGTTTGCAATTTCTGTGGAAGATGAACAGGAATAGCGAGAACCAATGAGAGACTAGCTGGAGGTGTCTGGACGGGCAAATTTAACTCTCATTTCCCACCAGGAAGAGGAATTAACCAAAGGCTCAGCGTGCCGTGCCGGAACCAGATTAGGGCCTGAAGCCATCCTGCGGTGTTGCGGCCATCTCACAAGAAAGCGAGTTGAAGAAACGAGCTCAGGGGCACTGTAATTCACAAACCTGCAGAGTTATAAATGACAGCTATCGTCCAAAAATACACTGAAGTAAGACTGCCAAGAGGACTTGAAAGCGGGGCAGAATTGCAGGAAACCGATTTCAGGAGGTAGACTGGAATTGCATTGAAAGCATAGGAAAAGAGGCAGAACGTCCACAATGATGCACTTGGCCAAAAAGGGCGTATGCGTTTTTTCCTGAATATATTCAGGAAAAAACGCATACGCCCTTTTTGGCCAACCAAGCAAGCTTGCAAAGGAAATCTGCACTACAATGAAGTCTCACTTCCCCCAGGTCAAAAGGGCCATCTGAAAAAAGTGTAAAATCCAGAAAGGCAGGACAGGCCATGGAGAACTGGGAGCCTTGTTATGCTGATGGGAGGGATGTAAATTGCCAACAGACACTCGGGAGAAGTGTATGGTGTTTCCTGAAACATCTAAGAAACAAAGCAACAGAGCCTAGGGCACTTCCACTTAGGGTCCTATAGCTTAGGGAAATTAAAATCAAAAAGACACAGCCACGCCAAATTTTGGGACGCCTCTGTTTACAAGATCCTTGTTTACAGTACATGTTCAACATCGCAGAAAGTGAAAAATGGATAAAGAAGTTGTATTTACTTACAAAGCAATATCACTCAGCAATGAAATCTATGTCATCAGGCCCTTAGCAGCACAATGAGTGGATTCAGGTATGATGATTCTAACTGAAATAAGTCACACGGAAAAAGAAACATCATAAGATATCAGTAATACACGGAATGTAAACTTGGCTACACAGGAACTGAATTACAGAACAGAACAGGGTCTCAAATTTAGAAAACCAACTTCTGCTTGCTTAAGGGGAAAGGTGAGTTGGGGTGCTGCATAAAACCAGAGATTGAAATGAGCACAGATAAAGTTCCTGAAGCCAAATACGGAATAGACAAGAGCTACTCCTTGCTGAAAGAAATGGACTCAACACCGCATATTAAACGCCTAAGAATGTACCTGACTAGTAAGTATCTTAAAACCTATGGATTGCTATGTCTCCGAAAGAGAATCAAGCGTGTGTACAGGGGCATAAACGCAGCAGTGATAGGATTGGAGATATTCGATGAGCAAATGAAGACCCTTTGAAGTCATATTGCATGGTACCCATTCCACAGGTTTCAACTACCCACGTTTAAGGTATTCTTCCTTCAGCTAAAACATGCATGTGGAACCTAGAGTATGGTCAACCGTGTGATCGGGAGACGTGTTCAAATATGTCTCAGTTTTCGTACCCTGGTACTCGGGTGCAACATTCCAGACGCTTTACTAACACTCTCCCGACTTGGAGAGTCAGTCCCTTTAACCTCCTGTTTGGCCCAGTTTGCAATTTCTGCGGAAGATGAACAGGAATAGCGAGAACCAATGAGAGACTAGCTGGAGGTGTCTGGACGGGCAAATTTAACTCTCGTTTCCCACCAAGAAGAGGAATTAACCAAAGGCTCAGCGTGCCGTGCCGGAACCAGATTAGGGCCTGAAGCCATCCTGCGGTGTTGCGGCCAGCTCACAAGAAAGCGAGTTGAAGAAAGGAGCTCAGGGGCACTGTAATTCACAAACCTGCAGAGTTATAAATGACAGCTATCGTCCAAAAATATACTGAAGTAAGGCTGCCAAGAGTACTTGAAAGCGGGGCAGAATTGCAGGAAACCGATTTCAGGAGGTAGACTGGAATTGCATTGAAAGCATAGGAAAAGAGGCAGAACGTCCACAATGATGCACTTGGCCAAAAAGGGCGTATGCGTTTTTTCCTGAATATATTCAGGAAAAAATGCATACGCCCTTTTTGGCCAACCAAGCAAGCTTGCAAAGGAAATCTGCACTACAATGAAGTCTCACTTCCCCCCGGTCAAAAGGGCCATCTGAAAAAAGTGTAAAATCCAGAAAGGCAGGACAGGCCATGGAGAACTGGGAGCCTTGTTATGCTGATGGGCGGGATGTAAATTGCCAACAGACACTCCGGAGAAGTGTATGGTGTTTCCTGAAACATCTAAAAAACAAAGCAACAGAACCTAGGGCACTTCCACTTATGGTCCTATAGCTTAGGGAAATTAAAATCAAAAAGACACAGCCACCCCAAAGTTTGGGACGCCTCTGTTTACAAGAACCTCGTTTACCGTACAAGTTCAATATCACAGAAAGTGAAAAATGGATAAAGAACTTGTGGTACTTACGTACAATGCAGTATCACTCAGCAATGAAATCTATGTCATCAGGCCCGTAGTAGCATAATGAGTGGATTCAGGTATGATGATTCTAACTGAAATAAGTCACACAGAAAAAGAAACATCATAAGATATCAGTAATACACGGAATGTAAACTTGGCTACACAGGAACTGAATTCCAAAACAGAACAGGGTCTCAAATTTAGAAAACCAACCTATGCTTGCTTAAGGGGAAAGGTGAGTTGGGGTGCTGCATAAAACCAGAGATTGAAATGAGCACAGATAAAGTTCCTTAAGCCAAATATGGAATAGACAAGAGCTACTCCTTGCTCAACGAAATGGACTCAACACCCCATATTAAACGCCTAAGAATGTACCTGACTAGTAAGTATCTTAAAACCTATGGATTGCTATGTCTCCAAAAGAGAATCAAGCGTGTGTACAGGGGCATAAACGCAGCAGTGATAGGATTGGAGAGGTTCGGTGAGCAAATGAAGACCCTTTGAAGTCATATTGCATGGTACCCATTCCACGGGTCTCAACTCTCCAGGTTTAAGGTATTCTTCCTTCAGCTAAATCATGCACGTGGAACCCAGAGTATGATCAACCGTGTGAACGGGAGACGTGTTCAAATATGTCTCAGTTTTCGTACCCTGGTACTCGGGTGCAACATTCCAGACGCTTTACTAACACTCTCCCGACATGGAGAGTCAGCCCCTTTAACCTCCTGTATGGCTCAGTTTGCAATTTCTGTGGAAGATGAACAGGAATAGCGAGAACCAATGAGAGACTAGCTGGAGGTGTCTGGACGGGCAAATTTAACTCTCATTTCCCACCAGGAAGAGGAATTAACCAAAGGCTCAGCGTGCCGTGCCGGAACCAGATTAGGGCCTGAAGCCATCCTGCGGTGTTGCGGCCATCTCACAAGAAAGCGAGTTGAAGAAACGAGCTCAGGGGCACTGTAATTCACAAACCTGCAGAGTTATAAATGACAGCTATCGTCCAAAAATACACTGAAGTAAGACTGCCAAGAGGACTTGAAAGCGGGGCAGAATTGCAGGAAACCGATTTCAGGAGGTAGACTGGAATTGCATTGAAAGCATAGGAAAAGAGGCAGAACGTCCACAATGATGCACTTGGCCAAAAAGGGCGTATGCGTTTTTTCCTGAATATATTCAGGAAAAAACGCATACGCCCTTTTTGGCCAACCAAGCAAGCTTGCAAAGGAAATCTGCACTACAATGAAGTCTCACTTCCCCCAGGTCAAAAGGGCCATCTGAAAAAAGTGTAAAATCCAGAAAGGCAGGACAGGCCATGGAGAACTGGGAGCCTTGTTATGCTGATGGGAGGGATGTAAATTGCCAACAGACACTCGGGAGAAGTGTATGGTGTTTCCTGAAACATCTAAGAAACAAAGCAACAGAGCCTAGGGCACTTCCACTTAGGGTCCTATAGCTTAGGGAAATTAAAATCAAAAAGACACAGCCACGCCAAATTTTGGGACGCCTCTGTTTACAAGATCCTTGTTTACAGTACATGTTCAACATCGCAGAAAGTGAAAAATGGATAAAGAAGTTGTATTTACTTACAAAGCAATATCACTCAGCAATGAAATCTATGTCATCAGGCCCTTAGCAGCACAATGAGTGGATTCAGGTATGATGATTCTAACTGAAATAAGTCACACGGAAAAAGAAACATCATAAGATATCAGTAATACACGGAATGTAAACTTGGCTACACAGGAACTGAATTACAGAACAGAACAGGGTCTCAAATTTAGAAAACCAACTTCTGCTTGCTTAAGGGGAAAGGTGAGTTGGGGTGCTGCATAAAACCAGAGATTGAAATGAGCACAGATAAAGTTCCTGAAGCCAAATACGGAATAGACAAGAGCTACTCCTTGCTGAAAGAAATGGACTCAACACCGCATATTAAACGCCTAAGAATGTACCTGACTAGTAAGTATCTTAAAACCTATGGATTGCTATGTCTCCGAAAGAGAATCAAGCGTGTGTACAGGGGCATAAACGCAGCAGTGATAGGATTGGAGATATTCGATGAGCAAATGAAGACCCTTTGAAGTCATATTGCATGGTACCCATTCCACAGGTTTCAACTACCCACGTTTAAGGTATTCTTCCTTCAGCTAAAACATGCATGTGGAACCTAGAGTATGGTCAACCGTGTGATCGGGAGACGTGTTCAAATATGTCTCAGTTTTCGTACCCTGGTACTCGGGTGCAACATTCCAGACGCTTTACTAACACTCTCCCGACTTGGAGAGTCAGTCCCTTTAACCTCCTGTTTGGCCCAGTTTGCAATTTCTGCGGAAGATGAACAGGAATAGCGAGAACCAATGAGAGACTAGCTGGAGGTGTCTGGACGGGCAAATTTAACTCTCGTTTCCCACCAAGAAGAGGAATTAACCAAAGGCTCAGCGTGCCGTGCCGGAACCAGATTAGGGCCTGAAGCCATCCTGCGGTGTTGCGGCCAGCTCACAAGAAAGCGAGTTGAAGAAAGGAGCTCAGGGGCACTGTAATTCACAAACCTGCAGAGTTATAAATGACAGCTATCGTCCAAAAATATACTGAAGTAAGGCTGCCAAGAGTACTTGAAAGCGGGGCAGAATTGCAGGAAACCGATTTCAGGAGGTAGACTGGAATTGCATTGAAAGCATAGGAAAAGAGGCAGAACGTCCACAATGATGCACTTGGCCAAAAAGGGCGTATGCGTTTTTTCCTGAATATATTCAGGAAAAAATGCATACGCCCTTTTTGGCCAACCAAGCAAGCTTGCAAAGGAAATCTGCACTACAATGAAGTCTCACTTCCCCCCGGTCAAAAGGGCCATCTGAAAAAAGTGTAAAATCCAGAAAGGCAGGACAGGCCATGGAGAACTGGGAGCCTTGTTATGCTGATGGGCGGGATGTAAATTGCCAACAGACACTCGGGAGAAGTGTATGGTGTTTCCTGAAACATCTAAAAAACAAAGCAACAGAGCCTAGGGCACTTCCACTTATGGTCCTATAGCTTAGGGAAATTAAAATCAAAAAGACACAGCCACCCCAAAGTTTGGGACGCCTGTGTTTACAAGAACCTCGTTTACCGTACAAGTTCAATATCACAGAAAGTGAAAAATGGATAAAGAACTTGTGGTACTTACGTACAATGCAGTATCACTCAGCAATGAAATCTATGTCATCAGGCCCGTAGTAGCATAATGAGTGGATTCAGGTACGATGATTCTAACTGAAATAAGTCACACAGAAAAAGAAACATCATAAGATATCACTAATACACGGAATGTAAACTTGGCTACACAGGAACTGAATTACAGAACAGAACAGGGTCTCAAATTTAGAAAACCATCTTATGCTTGCTTAAGGGGAAAGGTGAGTTGGGGTGCTGCATAAAACCAGAGATTGAAATGAGCACAGATAAAGTTCCTTAAGCCAAATATGGAATAGACAAGAGCTACTCCTTGCTCAACGAAATGGACTCAACACCCCATATTAAATGCCTATGAATGTACCTGACTAGTAAGTATCTAAAAACCTATGGATTGCTATGTCTCCAAAAGAGAATCAAGCGTGTGTACAGGGGCATAAACGCAGCAGTGATAGGATTGGAGAGGTTCGGTGAGCAAATGAAGACCCTTTGAAGTCATATTGCATGGTACCCATTCCACGGGTTTCAACCACCCAGTTTTAAGGTATTCTTCCTTCAGCTAAAACATGCATGTGGAACCTAGAGTATGATCAACCGTGTGATTGGGAGACGTGTTCAAATATGTCTCAGTTTTCGTACCCTGGTACTCGGGTGCAACATTCCAGACGCTTTACTAACACTCTCCCGACTTGGAGAGTCAGTCCCTTTAACCTCCTGTTTGGCCCAGTTTGCAATTTCTGCGGAAGATGAACAGGAATAGCGAGAACCAATGAGAGACTAGCTGGAGGTGTCTGGACGGGCAAATTTAACTCTCGTTTCCCACCAAGAAGAGGAATTAACCAAAGGCTCAGCGTGCCGTGCCGGAACCAGATTAGGGCCTGAAGCCATCCTGCAGTGTTGCGGCCAGCTCAAAAGAAAGCGAGTTGAAGAAAGGAGCTCAGGGGCACTGTAATTCACAAACCTGCAGAGTTATAAATGACAGCTATCGTCCAAAAATATACTGAAGTAAGGCTGCCAAGAGGACTTGAAAGCGGGGCAGAATTGCAGGAAACCGATTTCAGGATGTAGACTGGAATTTCATTCAAAGCATAGGAAAAGAGGCAGAACGTCCACAATGATGCACTTGGCCAAAAAGGGCGTATGCGTTTTTTCCTGAATATATTCAGGAAAAAACGCATACGCCCTTTTTGGCCAACCAAGCAAGCTTGCAAAGGAAATCTGCACTACAATGAAGTCTCACTTCCCCCCGGTCAAAAGGGCCATCTGAAAAAAGTGGAAAATCCAGAAAGGCAGGACAGGCCATGGAGAACTGGGAGCCTTGTTATGCTGATGGGCGGGATGTAAATTGCCAACAGCCACTCGGGAGAAGTGTATGGTGTTTCCTGAAACATCTACAAAACAAAGCAACAGAGCCTAGGGCACTTCCACTTATGGTCCTATAGCTTAGGGAAATTAAAATAAAAAAGACACAGCCACCCCAAAGTTTGAGACGCCTCTGTTTACAAGAACCTCGTTTACCGTACAAGTTCAATATCACAGAAAGTGAAAAATGGATAAAGAATTTGTGGTACTTACGTACAATGCAGTATCACTCAGCAATGAAATCTATGTCATCAGGCCCGTAGCAGCATAATGAGTGGATTCAGGTACGATGATTCTAACTGAAATAAGTCACACAGAAAAAGAAACATCATAAGATATCAGTCATACACGGAATGTAAACTTGGCTACACAGGAACTGAATTACAGAACAGAACAGTGTCTCAAATTTAGAAAACCATCTTATGCTTGCTTAAGGGGAAAGGTGAATTGGGGTGCTGCATAAAACCAGAGATTGAAATGAGCACAGATAAAGTTCCTTAAGCCAAATATGGAATAGACAAGAGCTACTCCTTGCTCAACGAAATGGACTCAACACCCCATATTAAATGCCTAAGAATGTACCTGACTAATAAGTATCTTAAAACCTATGGATTGCTATGTCTCCAAAAGAGAATCAAGCGTGTGTACAGGGGCATAAACGCAGCAGTGATAGGATTGGAGAGGTTCGGTGAGCAAATGAAGACCCTTTGAAGTCATATTGCATGGAACCCATTCCACGGGTTTCAACCACCCAGTTTTAAGGTATTCTTCCTTCAGCTAAAACATGCATGTGGAACCTAGAGTATGATCAACCGTGTGATCGGGAGACGTGTTCAAATATGTCTCAGTTTTCGTACCCTGGTACTCGGGTGCAACATTCCAGACGCTTTACTAACACTCTCCCGACTTGGAGAGTCAGTCCCTTTAACCTCCTGTTTGGCCCAGTTTGCAATTTCTGCGGAAGATGAACAGGAATAGCGAGAACCAATGAGAGACTAGCTGGAGGTGTCTGGACGGGCAAATTTAACTCTCGTTTCCCACCAAGAAGAGGAATTAACCAAAGGCTCAGCGTGCCGTGCCGGAACCAGATTAGGGCCTGAAGCCATCCTGCGGTGTTGCGGCCAGCTCACAAGAAAGCGAGTTGAAGAAAGGAGCTCAGGGGCACTGTAATTCACAAACCTGCAGAGTTATAAATGACAGCTATCGTCCAAAAATATACTGAAGTAAGGCTGCCAAGAGGACTTGAAAGTGGGGCAGAATTGCAGGAAACCGATTTCAGGAGGTAGACTGGAATTGCATTGAAAGCATAGGAAAAGAGGCAGAACGTCCACAATGATGCACTTGGCCAAAAAGGGCGTATGCGTTTTTTCCTGAATATATTCAGGAAAAAACGCATACGCCCTTTTTGGCCAACCAAGCAAGCTTGCAAAGGAAATCTGCACTACAATGAAGTCTCACTTCCCCCCGGTCAAAAGGGCCATCTGAAAAAAGTGTAAAATCCAGAAAGGCAGGACAGGCCATGGAGAACTGGGAGCCTTGTTATGCTGATGGGCGGGATGTAAATTGCCAACAGAAACTCGGGAGAAGTGTATGGTGTTTCCTGAAACATCTAAAAAACAAAGCAACAGAGCCTAGGGCACTTCCACTTATGGTCCTATAGCTTAGGGAAATTAAAATCAAAAAGACACAGCCACCCCAAAGTTTGGGACGCCTCTGTTTACAAGAACCTCGTTTACCGTACAAGTTCAATATCACAGAAAGTGAAAAATGGATAAAGAACTTGTGGTACTTACGTACAATGCAGTATCACTCAGCAATGAAATCTATGTCATCAGGCCCGTAGCAGCATAATGAGTGGATTCAGGTATGATGATTCTAACTGAAATAAGTCACACAGAAAAAGAAACATCATAAGATATCAGTAATACACGGAATGTAAACTTGGCTACACAGGAACTGAATTCCAAAACAGAACAGGGTCTCAAATTTAGAAAACCAACCTATGCTTGCTTAAGGGGAAAGGTGAGTTGGGCTGCTGCATAAAACCAGAGATTGAAATGAGCACAGATAAAGTTCCTTAAGCCAAATATGGAATAGACAAGAGCTACTCCTTGCTCAACGAAATGGACTCAACACCCCATATTAAACGCCTAAGAATGTACCTGACTAGTAAGTATCTTAAAACCTATGGATTGCTATGTCTCCAAAAGAGAATGAAGCGTGTGTACAGGGGCATAAACGCAGCAGTGATAGGATTGGAGAGGTTCGGTGAGCAAATGAAGACCCTTTGAAGTCATATTGCATGCTAACCATTCCACGGGTCTCAACTCTCCAGGTTTAAGGTATTCTTCCTTCAGCTAAATCATGCACGTGGAACCCAGAGTATGATCAACCGTGTGAACGGGAGACGTGTTCAAATATGTCTCAGTTTTCGTACCCTGGTACTCGGGTGCAACATTCCAGACGCTTTACTAACACTCTCCCGACATGGAGAGTCAGTCCCTTTAACCTCCTGTATGGCTCAGTTTGCAATTTCTGTGGAAGATGAACAGGAATAGCGAGAACCAATGAGAGACTAGCTGGAGGTGTCTGGACGGGCAAATTTAACTCTCATTTCCCACCAGGAAGAGGAATTAACCAAAGGCTCAGCGTGCCGTGCCGGAACCAGATTAGGGCCTGAAGCCATCCTGCGGTGTTGCGGCCATCTCACAAGAAAGCGAGTTGAAGAAAGGAGCTCAGGGCACTGTAATTCACAAACCTGCAGAGTTATAAATGACAGCTATCGTCCAAAAATATACTGAAGTAAGACTGCCAAGAGGACTTGAAAGCGGGGCAGAATTGCAGGAAACCGATTTCAGGAGGTAGACTGGAATTGCATTGAAAGCATAGGAAAAGAGGCAGAACGTCCACAATGATGCACTTGGCCAAAAAGGGCGTATGCGTTTTTTCCTGAATATATTCAGGAAAAAACGCATACGCCCTTTTTGGCCAACCAAGCAAGCTTGCAAAGGAAATCTGCACTACAATGAAGTCTCACTTCCCCCCGGTCAAAAGGGCCATCTGAAAAAAGTGTAAAATCCAGAAAGGCAGGACAGGCCATGGAGAACTGGGAGCCTTGTTATGCTGATGGGAGGGATGTAAATTGCCAACAGACACTCGGGAGAAGTGTATGGTGTTTCCTGAAACATCTAAGAAACAAAGCAACAGAGCCTAGGGCACTTCCACTTAGGGTCCTATAGCTTAGGGAAATTAAAATCAAAAAGACACAGCCACGCCAAAGTTTGGGACACCTCTGTTTACAAGATCCTTGTTTACAGTACATGTTCAACATCGCAGAAAGTGAAAAATGGATAAAGAAGTTGTATTTACTTACAAAGCAATATCACTCAGCAATGAAATCTATGTCATCAGGCCCTTAGCAGCACAATGAGTGGATTCAGGTATGATGATTCTAACTGAAATAAGTCACACGGAAAAAGAAACATCATAAGATATCAGTAATACACGGAATGTAAACTTGGCTACACAGGAACTGAATTACAGAACAGAACAGGGTCTCAAATTTAGAAAACCAACTTCTGCTTGCTTAAGGGGAAAGGTGAGTTGGGGTGCTGCATAAAACCAGAGATTGAAATGAGCACAGATAAAGTTCCTGAAGCCAAATACGGAATAGACAAGAGCTACTCCTTGCTCAAAGAAATGGACTCAACACCGCATATTAAACGCCTAAGAATGTACCTGACTAGTAAGTATCTTAAAACCTATGGATTGCTATGTCTCCGAAAGAGAATCAAGCGTGTGTACAGGGGCATAAACGCAGCAGTGATAGGATTGGAGATATTCGATGAGCAAATGAAGACCCTTTGAAGTCATATTGCATGGTACCCATTCCACAGGTTTCAACTACCCACGTTTAAGGTATTCTTCCTTCAGCTAAAACATGCATGTGGAACCTAGAGTATGATCAACCGTGTGATCGGGAGACGTGTTCAAATATGTCTCAGTTTTCGTACCCTGGTACTCGGGTGCAACATTCCAGACGCTTTACTAACACTCTCCCGACTTGGAGAGTCAGTCCCTTTAACCTCCTGTTTGGCCCAGTTTGCAATTTCTGCGGAAGATGAACAGGAATAGCGAGAACCAATGAGAGACTAGCTGGAGGTGTCTGGACGGGCAAATTTAACTCTCGTTTCCCACCAAGAAGAGGAATTAACCAAAGGCTCAGCGTGCCGTGCCGGAACCAGATTAGGGCCTGAAGCCATCCTGCGGTGTTGCGGCCAGCTCACAAGAAAGCGAGTTGAAGAAAGGAGCTCAGGGGCACTGTAATTCACAAACCTGCAGAGTTATAAATGACAGCTATCGTCCAAAAATATACTGAAGTAAGGCTGCCAAGAGGACTTGAAAGCGGGGCAGAATTGCAGGAAACCGATTTCAGGAGGTAGACTGGAATTGCATTGAAAGCATAGGAAAAGAGGCAGAACGTCCACAATGATGCACTTGGCCAAAAAGGGCGTATGCGTTTTTTCCTGAATATATCCAGGAAAAAACGCATACGCCCTTTTTGGCCAACCAAGCAAGCTTGCAAAGGAAATCTGCACTACAATGAAGTCTCACTTCCCCCCGGTCAAAAGGGCCATCTGAAAAAAGTGTAAAATCCAGAAAGGCAGGACAGGCCACGGAGAACTGGGAGCCTTGTTATGCTGATGGGCGGGATGTAAATTGCCAACAGCCACTCGGGAGAAGTGTATGGTGTTTCCTGAAACATCTAAAAAACAAAGCAACAGAGCCTAGGGCACTTCCACTTATGGTCCTATAGCTTAGGGAAATTAAAATCAAAAAGACACAGCCACCCCAAAGTTTGGGACGCCTCTGTTTATAAGAACCTCGTTTACCGTACAAGTTCAATATCACAGAAAGTGAAAAATGTATAAAGAACTTGTGGTACTTATGTACAATGCAGTATCACTCAGCAATGAAATCTATGTCATGAGGCCCGTAGCAGCATAATGAGTGGATTCAGGTACGATGATTCTAACTGAAATAAGTCACACAGAAAAAGAAACATCATAAGATATCAGTAATACACGGAATGTAAACTTGGCTACACAGGAACTGAATTCCAAAACAGAACAGTGTCTCAAAATTAGAAAACCAACTTATGCTTGCTTAAGGGGAAAGGTGAGTTGGGGTGCTGCATAAAACCAGAGATTGAAATGAGCACAGATAAAGTTCCTTAAGCCAAATATGGAATAGACAAGAGCTACTCCTTGCTCAACGAAATGGACTCAACACCCCATATTAAACGCCTAAGAATGTACCTGACTAGTAAGTATCTTAAAACCTATGGATTGCTATGTCTCCAAAAGAGAATCAAGCGAGTGTACAGGGGCATAAACGCAGAAGTGATAGGATTGGAGAGGTTCGGTGAGCAAATGAAGACCCTTTGAAGTCATATTGCATGGTACCCATTCCACGGGTTTCAACCACCCAGTTTTAAGGTATTCTTCCTTCAGCTAAAACATGCATGTGGAACCTAGAGTATGATCAACCATGTGATCGGGAGACGTGTTCAAATATGTCTCAGTTTTCGTACCCTGGTACTCGGGTGCAACATTCCAGACGCTTTACTAACACTCTCCCGACTTGGAGAGTCAGTCCCTTTAACCTCCTGTTTGGCCCAGTTTCCAATTTTTGCGGAAGATGAACAGGAATAGCGAGAACCAATGAGAGACTAGCTGGAGGTGTCTGGACGGGCAAATTTAACTCTCATGTCCCACCAGGAAGAGGAATTAACCAAAGGCTCAGCGTGCCGTGCCGGAACCAGATTAGGGCCTGAAGCCATCCTGGGGTGTTGCGGCCAGGTCACAAGAAAGCGAGTTGAAGAAAGGAGCTCAGGGGCACTGTAATTCACAAACCTGCAGAGTTATAAATGACAGCTATCGTCCAAAAATATACTGAAGTAAGGCTGCCAAGAGGACTTGAAAGCGGGGCAGAATTGCAGGAAACCGATTTCAGGAGGTAGACTGTAATTGCATTGAAAGCATAGGAAAAGAGGCAGAACGTCCACAATGATGCACTTGGCCAAAAAGGGCGTATGCGTTTTTTCCTGAATATATTCAGGAAAAAACGCATACGCCCTTTTTGGCCAACCAAGCAAGCTTGCAAAGGAAATCTGCACTACAATGAAGTCTCACTTCCCCCTGGTCAAAAGGGCCATCTGAAAAAAGTGTAAAATCCAGAAAGGCAGGACAGGCCATGGAGAACTGGGAGCCTTGTTATGCTGATGGGTGGGATGTAAATTGCCAACAGCCACTCGGGAGAAGTGTATGGTGTTTCCTGAAATATCTACAAAACAAAGCAACAGAGCCTAGGGCACTTCCACTTATGGTCCTATAGCTTAGGGAAATTAAAATCAAAAAGACACAGCCACCCCAAAGTTTGGGACGCCTCTGTTTACAAGAACCTCGTTTACCGTACAAGTTCAATATCACAGAAAGTGAAAAATGGATAAAGAACTTGTGGTACTTACGTACAATGCAGTATCACTCAGCAATGAAATCTATGTCATCAGGCCCGTAGCAGAATAATGAGTGGATTCAGGTACGATGATTCTAACTGAAATAAGTCACACAGAAAAAGAAACATCATAAGATATCAGTAATACACGGAATGTAAACTTGGCTACACAGGAACTGAATTACAGAACAGAACAGGGTCTCAAATTTAGAAAACCAACTTATGCTTGCTTAAGGGTAAAGGTGAGTTGGGGTGCTGCATAAAACCAGAGATTGAAAGGAGCACAGATAAAGTTCCTTAAGGCAAATATGGAATAGACAAGAGCTACTCCTTGCTCAACGAAATGGACTCAACACCGCATATTAAACGCCTAAGAATGTACTTGACTAGTAAGTATCTTAAAACCTATGGATTGCTATGTCTCCAAAAGAGAATCAAGCATGTGTACAGGGGCATAAACGCAGCAGTGATAGGATTGGAGAGGTTCGGTGAGCAAATGAAGACCCTTTGAAGTCATATTGCATGGTACCCATTTCACGGGTTTCAACTACCCAGGTTTAAGGTATTCTTCCTTCAGCTAAAACATGCATGTGGAACCCAGAGTATGATCAACCGTGTGAACGGGAGACGTGTTCAAATATGTCTCAGTTTTCCTCCCCTGGTACTCGGGTGCAACATTCCAGACGCTTTACTAACACTCTCCCCACTTGGAGAGTCAGCGCCTTTAACCTCCTGTTTGGCCCAGTTTGCAATTTCTGCGGAAGATGAACAGGAATAGCGAGAACGAATGAGAGACTAGCTGGAGGTGTCTGGACGGGCAAATTTAACTCTCATTTCCCACCAGGAAGAGGAAATAACCAAAGTCTCAGCGTGCCGTGCCGGAACCAGATTAGGGCCTGAAGCCATCCTGCGGTGTTGCGGCCAGCTCACAAGAAAGCGAGTTGAAGAAAGGAGCTCAGGGGCACTCTAATTCTCAAACCTGCAGAGTTATAAATAACAGCTATCGTCCAAAAATATACTGAAGTAAGGCTGCCAAGAGGACTTGAAAGCGGGGCAGAATTGCAGGAAACCGTTTTCAGGAGGTAGACTGGAATTGCATTGAAAGCATAGGAAAAGAGGCAGAACGTCCACAATGATGCACTTGGCCAAAAAGGGCGTATGCGTTTTTTCCTGAATATATTCAGGAAAAAACGCATACGCCCTTTTTGGCCAACCAAGCAAGCTTGCAAAGGAAATCTGCACTACAATGAAGTCTCACTTCCCCCCGGTCAAAAGGGCCATCTGAAAAAAGTGTAAAATCCAGAAAGGCAGGAGAGGCCATGAAGAACTGGGAGCCTTGTTATGCTGATGGGCGTGATGTAAATTGCCAACAGCCACTCGGGAGAAGTGTATGGTGTTTCCTGAAACATCTAAAAAACAAAGCAACAGAGCCTAGGGCACTTCCACTTATGGTCCTATAGCTTAGTGAAATTAAAATCAAAAAGACACAGCCACCCCGAAGTTTGGAACGGCTCTGTTTAGAAGAACCTCGTTTACAGTACAAGTTCAACATCACAGAAAGTGAAAAATGGATAAAGAAGTTGTGGTATTTACTTACAAAGCAATATCACTCAGCAATGAAATCTATGTCATCAGGCCCTTAGCAGCACAATGAGTGGATTCAGGTATGATGATTCTAACTGAAATAAGACACACAGAAAAAGAAACATCATAAGATATCAGTAATACACGGAATGTAAACTTGGCTACACAGGAACTGAATTACAGAACAGATCAGGGTCTCAAATTTAGAAAACCAACTTATGCTTGCTTAAGGGGAAAGGTGAGTTGAGGTGCTGCATAAAACCAGAGAATGAAATGAGCACAGATAAAGTTCCTTAAGCCAAATATGGAATAGACAAGAGCTACTCCTTGCTCAACGAAATGGACTCAACACCGCATATTAAACGCCTAAGAATGTACCTGACTAGTAAGTATCTTAAAACCTATGGATTGCTATGTCTCCGAAAGAGAATCAAGCGTGTGTACAGGGGCATAAACGCAGCAGTGATAGGATTGGAGATATTCGATGAGCAAATGAAGACCCTTTGAAGTCATATTGCATGGTACCCATTCCACAGGTTTCAACTACCCACGTTTAAGATATTCTTCCTTCAGCTAAAACATGCATGTGGAACCTAGAGTATGATCAACCGTGTGATCGGGAGACGTGTTCAAATATGTCTCAGTTTTCGTACCCTGGTACTCGGGTGCAACATTCCAGACGCTTTACTAACACTCTCCCGACTTGGAGAGTCAGTCCCTTTAACCTCCTGTTTGGCCCAGTTTGCAATTTCTGCGGAAGATGAACAGGAATAGCGAGAACCAATGAGAGACTAGCTGGAGGTGTCTGGACGGGCAAATTTAACTCTCGTTTCCCACCAAGAAGAGGAATTAACCAAAGGCTCAGCGTGCCGTGCCGGAACCAGATTAGGGCCTGAAGCCATCCTGCGGTGTTGCGGCCAGCTCACAAGAAAGCGAGTTGAAGAAAGGAGCTCAGGGGCACTGTAATTCACAAACCTGCAGAGTTATAAATGACAGCTATCGTCCAAAAATATACTGAAGTAAGGCTGCCAAGAGGACTTGAAAGCGGGGCAGAATTGCAGGAAACCGATTTCAGGAGGTAGACTGGAATTGCATTGAAAGCATAGGAAAAGAGGCAGAACGTCCACAATGATGCACTTGGCCAAAAAGGGCGTATGCGTTTTTTCCTGAATATATTCAGGAAAAAACGCATACGCCCTTTTTGGCCAACCAAGCAAGCTTGCAAAGGAAATCTGCACTACAATGAAGTCTCACTTCCCCCCGGTCAAAAGGGCCATCTGAAAAAAGTGTAAAATCCAGAAAGGCAGGACAGGCCATGGAGAACTGGGAGCCTTGTTATGCTGATGGGCGGGATGTAAATTGCCAACAGACACTCGGGAGAAGTGTATGGTGTTTCCTGAAACATCTAAAAAACAAAGCAACAGAGCCTAGGGCACTTCCACTTATGGTCCTATAGCTTAGGGAAATTAAAATCAAAAAGACACAGCCACCCCAAAGTTTGGGACGCCTCTGTTTACAAGAACCTCGTTTACCGTACAAGTTCAATATCACAGAAAGTGAAAAATGGATAAAGAACTTGTGGTACTTACGTACAATGCAGTATCACTCAGCAATGAAATCTATGTCATCAGGCCCGTAGCAGCATAATGAGTGGATTCAGGTATGATGATTCTAACTGAAATAAGTCACACAGAAAAAGAAACATCATAAGATATCAGTAATACACGGAATGTAAACTTGGCTACACAGGAACTGAATTCCAAAACAGAACAGGGTCTCAAATTTAGAAAACCAACCTATGCTTGCTTAAGGGGAAAGGTGAGTTGGGCTGCTGCATAAAACCAGAGATTGAAATGAGCACAGATAAAGTTCCTTAAGCCAAATATGGAATAGACAAGAGCTACTCCTTGCTCAACGAAATGGACTCAACACCCCATATTAAACGCCTAAGAATGTACCTGACTAGTAAGTATCTTAAAACCTATGGATTGCTATGTCTCCAAAAGAGAATCAAGCGTGTGTACAGGGGCATAAACGCAGCAGTGATAGGATTGGAGAGGTTCGGTGAGCAAATGAAGACCCTTTGAAGTCATATTGCATGCTACCCATTCCACGGGTCTCAACTCTCCAGGTTTAAGGTATTCTTCCTTCAGCTAAATCATGCACGTGGAACCCAGAGTATGATCAACCGTGTGAACGGGAGACGTGTTCAAATATGTCTCAGTTTTCGTACCCTGGTACTCGGGTGCAACATTCCAGACGCTTTACTAACACTCTCCCGACTTGGAGAGTCAGTCCCTTTAACCTCCTGTTTGGCCCAGTTTCCAATTTTTGCGGAAGATGAACAGGAATAGCGAGAACCAATGAGAGACTAGCTGGAGGTGTCTGGACGGGCAAATTTAACTCTCATGTCCCACCAGGAAGAGGAATTAACCAAAGGCTCAGCGTGCCGTGCCGGAACCAGATTAGGGCCTGAAGCCATCCTGGGGTGTTGCGGCCAGGTCACAAGAAAGCGAGTTGAAGAAAGGAGCTCAGGGGCACTGTAATTCACAAACCTGCAGAGTTATAAATGACAGCTATCGTCCAAAAATATACTGAAGTAAGGCTGCCAAGAGGACTTGAAAGCGGGGCAGAATTGCAGGAAACCGATTTCAGGAGGTAGACTGTAATTGCATTGAAAGCATAGGAAAAGAGGCAGAACGTCCACAATGATGCACTTGGCCAAAAAGGGCGTATGCGTTTTTTCCTGAATATATTCAGGAAAAAACGCATACGCCCTTTTTGGCCAACCAAGCAAGCTTGCAAAGGAAATCTGCACTACAATGAAGTCTCACTTCCCCCTGGTCAAAAGGGCCATCTGAAAAAAGTGTAAAATCCAGAAAGGCAGGACAGGCCATGGAGAACTGGGAGCCTTGTTATGCTGATGGGTGGGATGTAAATTGCCAACAGCCACTCGGGAGAAGTGTATGGTGTTTCCTGAAACATCTACAAAACAAAGCAACAGAGCCTAGGGCACTTCCACTTATGGTCCTATAGCTTAGGGAAATTAAAATCAAAAAGACACAGCCACCCCAAAGTTTGGGACGCCTCTGTTTACAAGAACCTCGTTTACCGTACAAGTTCAATATCACAGAAAGTGAAAAATGGATAAAGAACTTGTGGTACTTACGTACAATGCAGTATCACTCAGCAATGAAATCTATGTCATCAGGCCCGTAGCAGAATAATGAGTGGATTCAGGTACGATGATTCTAACTGAAATAAGTCACACAGAAAAAGAAACATCATAAGATATCAGTAATACACGGAATGTAAACTTGGCTACACAGGAACTGAATTACAGAACAGAACAGGGTCTCAAATTTAGAAAACCAACTTATGCTTGCTTAAGGGTAAAGGTGAGTTGGGGTGCTGCATAAAACCAGAGATTGAAAGGAGCACAGATAAAGTTCCTTAAGGCAAATATGGAATAGACAAGAGCTACTCCTTGCTCAACGAAATGGACTCAACACCGCATATTAAACGCCTAAGAATGTACTTGACTAGTAAGTATCTTAAAACCTATGGATTGCTATGTCTCCAAAAGAGAATCAAGCATGTGTACAGGGGCATAAACGCAGCAGTGATAGGATTGGAGAGGTTCGGTGAGCAAATGAAGACCCTTTGAAGTCATATTGCATGGTACCCATTTCACGGGTTTCAACTACCCAGGTTTAAGGTATTCTTCCTTCAGCTAAAACATGCATGTGGAACCCAGAGTATGATCAACCGTGTGAACGGGAGACGTGTTCAAATATGTCTCAGTTTTCCTCCCCTGGTACTCGGGTGCAACATTCCAGACGCTTTACTAACACTCTCCCCACTTGGAGAGTCAGCGCCTTTAACCTCCTGTTTGGCCCAGTTTGCAATTTCTGCGGAAGATGAACAGGAATAGCGAGAACGAATGAGAGACTAGCTGGAGGTGTCTGGACGGGCAAATTTAACTCTCATTTCCCACCAGGAAGAGGAAATAACCAAAGTCTCAGCGTGCCGTGCCGGAACCAGATTAGGGCCTGAAGCCATCCTGCGGTGTTGCGGCCAGCTCACAAGAAAGCGAGTTGAAGAAAGGAGCTCAGGGGCACTCTAATTCTCAAACCTGCAGAGTTATAAATAACAGCTATCGTCCAAAAATATACTGAAGTAAGGCTGCCAAGAGGACTTGAAAGCGGGGCAGAATTGCAGGAAACCGTTTTCAGGAGGTAGACTGGAATTGCATTGAAAGCATAGGAAAAGAGGCAGAACGTCCACAATGATGCACTTGGCCAAAAAGGGCGTATGCGTTTTTTCCTGAATATATTCAGGAAAAAACGCATACGCCCTTTTTGGCCAACCAAGCAAGCTTGCAAAGGAAATCTGCACTACAATGAAGTCTCACTTCCCCCCGGTCAAAAGGGCCATCTGAAAAAAGTGTAAAATCCAGAAAGGCAGGAGAGGCCATGAAGAACTGGGAGCCTTGTTATGCTGATGGGCGTGATGTAAATTGCCAACAGCCACTCGGGAGAAGTGTATGGTGTTTCCTGAAACATCTAAAAAACAAAGCAACAGAGCCTAGGGCACTTCCACTTATGGTCCTATAGCTTAGTGAAATTAAAATCAAAAAGACACAGCCACCCCGAAGTTTGGAACGGCTCTGTTTAGAAGAACCTCGTTTACAGTACAAGTTCAACATCACAGAAAGTGAAAAATGGATAAAGAAGTTGTGGTATTTACTTACAAAGCAATATCACTCAGCAATGAAATCTATGTCATCAGGCCCTTAGCAGCACAATGAGTGGATTCAGGTATGATGATTCTAACTGAAATAAGACACACAGAAAAAGAAACATCATAAGATATCAGTAATACACGGAATGTAAACTTGGCTACACAGGAACTGAATTACAGAACAGATCAGGGTCTCAAATTTAGAAAACCAACTTATGCTTGCTTAAGGGGAAAGGTGAGTTGAGGTGCTGCATAAAACCAGAGAATGAAATGAGCACAGATAAAGTTCCTTAAGCCAAATATGGAATAGACAAGAGCTACTCCTTGCTCAACGAAATGGACTCAACACCGCATATTAAACGCCTAAGAATGTACCTGACTAGTAAGTATCTTAAAACCTATGGATTGCTATGTCTCCGAAAGAGAATCAAGCGTGTGTACAGGGGCATAAACGCAGCAGTGATAGGATTGGAGATATTCGATGAGCAAATGAAGACCCTTTGAAGTCATATTGCATGGTACCCATTCCACAGGTTTCAACTACCCACGTTTAAGATATTCTTCCTTCAGCTAAAACATGCATGTGGAACCTAGAGTATGATCAACCGTGTGATCGGGAGACGTGTTCAAATATGTCTCAGTTTTCGTACCCTGGTACTCGGGTGCAACATTCCAGACGCTTTACTAACACTCTCCCGACTTGGAGAGTCAGTCCCTTTAACCTCCTGTTTGGCCCAGTTTGCAATTTCTGCGGAAGATGAACAGGAATAGCGAGAACCAATGAGAGACTAGCTGGAGGTGTCTGGACGGGCAAATTTAACTCTCGTTTCCCACCAAGAAGAGGAATTAACCAAAGGCTCAGCGTGCCGTGCCGGAACCAGATTAGGGCCTGAAGCCATCCTGCGGTGTTGCGGCCAGCTCACAAGAAAGCGAGTTGAAGAAAGGAGCTCAGGGGCACTGTAATTCACAAACCTGCAGAGTTATAAATGACAGCTATCGTCCAAAAATATACTGAAGTAAGGCTGCCAAGAGGACTTGAAAGCGGGGCAGAATTGCAGGAAACCGATTTCAGGAGGTAGACTGGAATTGCATTGAAAGCATAGGAAAAGAGGCAGAACGTCCACAATGATGCACTTGGCCAAAAAGGGCGTATGCGTTTTTTCCTGAATATATTCAGGAAAAAACGCATACGCCCTTTTTGGCCAACCAAGCAAGCTTGCAAAGGAAATCTGCACTACAATGAAGTCTCACTTCCCCCCGGTCAAAAGGGCCATCTGAAAAAAGTGTAAAATCCAGAAAGGCAGGACAGGCCATGGAGAACTGGGAGCCTTGTTATGCTGATGGGCGGGATGTAAATTGCCAACAGACACTCGGGAGAAGTGTATGGTGTTTCCTGAAACATCTAAAAAACAAAGCAACAGAGCCTAGGGCACTTCCACTTATGGTCCTATAGCTTAGGGAAATTAAAATCAAAAAGACACAGCCACCCCAAAGTTTGGGACGCCTCTGTTTACAAGAACCTCGTTTACCGTACAAGTTCAATATCACAGAAAGTGAAAAATGGATAAAGAACTTGTGGTACTTACGTACAATGCAGTATCACTCAGCAATGAAATCTATGTCATCAGGCCCGTAGCAGCATAATGAGTGGATTCAGGTATGATGATTCTAACTGAAATAAGTCACACAGAAAAAGAAACATCATAAGATATCAGTAATACACGGAATGTAAACTTGGCTACACAGGAACTGAATTCCAAAACAGAACAGGGTCTCAAATTTAGAAAACCAACCTATGCTTGCTTAAGGGGAAAGGTGAGTTGGGCTGCTGCATAAAACCAGAGATTGAAATGAGCACAGATAAAGTTCCTTAAGCCAAATATGGAATAGACAAGAGCTACTCCTTGCTCAACGAAATGGACTCAACACCCCATATTAAACGCCTAAGAATGTACCTGACTAGTAAGTATCTTAAAACCTATGGATTGCTATGTCTCCAAAAGAGAATCAAGCGTGTGTACAGGGGCATAAACGCAGCAGTGATAGGATTGGAGAGGTTCGGTGAGCAAATGAAGACCCTTTGAAGTCATATTGCATGCTACCCATTCCACGGGTCTCAACTCTCCAGGTTTAAGGTATTCTTCCTTCAGCTAAATCATGCACGTGGAACCCAGAGTATGATCAACCGTGTGAACGGGAGACGTGTTCAAATATGTCTCAGTTTTCGTACCCTGGTACTCGGGTGCAACATTCCAGACGCTTTACTAACACTCTCCCGACATGGAGAGTCAGTCCCTTTAACCTCCTGTATGGCTCAGTTTGCAATTTCTGTGGAAGATGAACAGGAATAGCGAGAACCAATGAGAGACTAGCTGGAGGTGTCTGGACGGACAAATTTAACTCTCATTTCCCACCAGGAAGAGGAATTAACCAAAGGCTCAGCGTGCCGTGCCGGAACCAGATTAGGGCCTGAAGCCATCCTGCGGTGTTGCGGCCATCTCACAAGAAAGCGAGTTGAAGAAAGGAGCTCAGGGGCACTGTAATTCACAAACCTGCAGAGTTATAAATGACAGCTATCGTCCAAAAATATACTGAAGTAAGACTGCCAAGAGGACTTGAAAGCGGGGCAGAATTGCAGGAAACCGATTTCAGGAGGTAGACTGGAATTGCATTGAAAGCATAGGAAAAGAGGCAGAACGTCCACAATGATGCACTTGGCCAAAAAGGGCGTATGCGTTTTTTCCTGAATATATTCAGGAAAAAACGCATACGCACTTTTTGGCCAACCAAGCAAGCTTGCAAAGGAAATCTGCACTACAATGAAGTCTCACTTCCCCCAGGTCAAAAGGGCCATCTGAAAAAAGTGTAAAATCCAGAAAGGCAGGACAGGCCATGGAGAACTGGGAGCCTTGTTATGCTGATGGGAGGGATGTAAATTGCCAACAGACACTCGGGAGAAGTGTATGGTGTTTCCTGAAACATCTAAGAAACAAAGCAACAGAGCCTAGGGCACTTCCACTTAGGGTCCTATAGCTTAGGGAAATTAAAATCAAAAAGACACAGCCACGCCAAAGTTTGGGACGCCTCTGTTTACAAGATCCTTGTTTACAGTACATGTTCAACATCGCAGAAAGTGAAAAATGGATAAAGAAGTTGTATTTACTTACAAAGCAATATCACTCAGCAATGAAATCTATGTCATGAGGCCCTTAGCAGCACAATGAGTGGATTCAGGTATGATGATTCTAACTGAAATAAGTCACACGGAAAAAGAAACATCATAAGATATCAGTAATACACGGAATGTAAACTTGGCTACACAGGAACTGAATTACAGAACAGAACAGGGTCTCAAATTTAGAAAACCAACTTCTGCTTGCTTAAGGGGAAAGGTGAGTTGGGGTGCTGCATAAAACCAGAGATTGAAATGAGCACAGATAAAGTTCCTGAAGCCAAATACGGAATAGACAAGAGCTACTCCTTGCTCAAAGAAATGGACTCAACACCGCATATTAAACGCCTAAGAATGTACCTGACTAGTAAGTATCTTAAAACCTATGGATTGCTATGTCTCCGAAAGAGAATCAAGCGTGTGTACAGGGGCATAAACGCAGCAGTGATAGGATTGGAGATATTCGATGAGCAAATGAAGACCCTTTGAAGTCATATTGCATGGTACCCATTCCACAGGTTTCAACTACCCACGTTTAAGGTATTCTTCCTTCAGCTAAAACATGCATGTGGAACCTAGAGTATGATCAACCGTGTGATCGGGAGACGTGTTCAAATATGTCTCAGTTTTCGTACCCTGGTACTCGGGTGCAACATTCCAGACGCTTTACTAACACTCTCCCGACTTGGAGAGTCAGTCCCTTTAACCTCCTGTTTGGCCCAGTTTGCAATTTCTGCGGAAGATGAACAGGAATAGCGAGAACCAATGAGAGACTAGCTGGAGGTGTCTGGACGGGCAAATTTAACTCTCGTTTCCCACCAAGAAGAGGAATTAACCAAAGGCTCAGCGTGCCGTGCCAGAACCAGATTAGGGCCTGAAGCCATCCTGCGGTGTTGCGGCCAGCTCACAAGAAAGCGAGTTGAAGAAAGGAGCTCAGGGGCACTGTAATTCACAAACCTGCAGAGTTATAAATGACAGCTATCGTCCAAAAATATACTGAAGTAAGGCTGCCAAGAGGACTTGAAAGCGGGGCAGAATTGCAGGAAACCGATTTCAGGAGGTAGACTGGAATTGCATTGAAAGCATAGGAAAAGAGGCAGAACGTCCACAATGATGCACTTGGCCAAAAAGGGCGTATGCGTTTTTTCCTGAATATATTCAGGAAAAAACGCATACGCCCTTTTTGGCCAACCAAGCAAGCTTGCAAAGGAAATCTGCACTACAATGAAGTCTCACTTCCCCCCGGTCAAAAGGGCCATCTGAAAAAAGTGGAAAATCCAGAAAGGCAGGACAGGCCATGGAGAACTGGGAGCCTTGTTATGCTGATGGGCGGGATGTAAATTGCCAACAGACACTCGGGAGAAGTGTATGGTGTTTCCTGAAACATCTAAAAAACAAAGCAACAGAGCCTAGGGCACTTCCACTTATGGTCCTATAGCTTAGGGAAATTAAAATCAAAAAGACACAGCCACCCCAAAGTTTGGGACGCCTCTGTTTACAAGAACCTCGTTTACCGTACAAGTTCAATATCACAGAAAGTGAAAAATGGATAAAGAACTTGTGGTACTTATGTACAATGCAGTATCACTCAGCAATGAAATCTATGTCATCAGGCCCGTAGCAGCATAATGAGTGGATTCAGGTATGATGATTCTAACTGAAATAAGTCACACAGAAAAAGAAACATCATAAGATATCAGTAATACACGGAATGTAAACTTGGCTACACAGGAACTGAATTCCAAAACAGAACAGGGTCTCAAATTTAGAAAACCAACCTATGCTTGCTTAAGGGGAAAGGTGAGTTGGGGTGCTGCATAAAACCAGAGATTGAAATGAGCACAGATAAAGTTCCTTAAGCCAAATATGGAATAGACAAGAGCTACTCCTTGCTCAACGAAATGGACTCAACACCCCATATTAAACGCCTAAGAATGTACCTGACTAGTAAGTATCTTAAAACCTATGGATTGCTATGTCTCCAAAAGAGAATCAAGCGTGTGTACAGGGGCATAAACGCAGCAGTGATAGGATTGGAGAGGTTCGGTGAGCAAATGAAGACCCTTTGAAGTCATATTGCATGGTACCCATTCCACGGGTCTCAACTCTCCAGGTTTAAGGTATTCTTCCTTCACCTAAATCATGCACGTGGAACCCAGAGTATGATCAACCGTGTGAACGGGAGACGTGTTCAAATATGTCTCAGTTTTCGTACCCTGGTACTCGGGTGCAACATTCCAGATGCTTTACTAACACTCTCCCGACATGGAGAGTCAGTCCCTTTAACCTCCTGTATGGCTCAGTTTGCAATTTCTGTGGAAGATGAACAGGAATAGCGAGAACCAATGAGAGACTAGCTGGAGGTGTCTGGACGGGCAAATTTAACTCTCATTTCCCACCAGGAAGAGGAATTAACCAAAGGCTCAGCGTGCCGTGCCGGAACCAGATTACGGCCTGAAGCCATCCTGCGGTGTTGCGGCCATCTCACAAGAAAGCGAGTTGAAGAAAGGAGCTCAGGGGCACTGTAATTCACAAACCTGCAGAGTTATAAATGACAGCTATCGTCCAAAAATATACAGAAGTAAGGCTGCCAAGAGGACTTGAAAGCGGGGCAGAATTGCAGGAAACCGATTTCAGGAGGTAGACTGTAATTGCAATGAAAGCATAGGAAAAGAGGCAGAACGTCCACAATGATGCACTTGGCCAAAAAGGGCGTATGCATTTTTTCCTGAATATATTCAGGAAAAAACGCATACGCCCTTTTTGGCCAACCAAGCAAGCTTGCAAAGGAAATCTGCACTACAATGAAGTCTCACTGCCCCACGGTCAAAAGGGCCATCTGAAAAAAGTGTAAAATCCAGAAAGGCAGGACAGGCCATGGAGAACTGGGAGCCTTGTTATGCTGATGGGCGGGATGTAAATTGCCAACAGACACTCGGGAGAAGTGTATGGTGTTTCCTGAAACATCTAAAAAACAAAGCAACAGAGCCTAGGGCACTTCCACTTATGGTCCTATAGCTTAGGGAAATTAAAATCAAAAAGACACAGCCACCCCAAAGTTTGGGACACCTCTGTTTACAAGATCCTTGTTTACAGTACATGTTCAACATCGCAGAAAGTGAAAAATGGATAAAGAAGTTGTATTTACTTACAAAGCAATATCACTCAGCAATGAAATCTATGTCATCAGGCCCTTAGCAGCACAATGAGTGGATTCAGGTATGATGATTCTAACTGAAATAAGTCACACGGAAAAAGAAACATCATAAGATATCAGTAATACACGGAATGTAAACTTGGCTACACAGGAACTGAATTCCAAAACAGAAGAGGGTCTCAAATTTAGAAAACCAACTTCTGCTTGCTTAAGGGGAAAGGTGAGTTGGGGTGCTGCATAAAACCAGAGATTGAAATGAGCACAGATAAAGTTCCTGAAGCCAAATACGGAATAGACAAGAGCTACTCCTTGCTCAAAGAAATGGACTCAACACCGCATATTAAACGCCTAAGAATGTACCTGACTAGTAAGTATCTTAAAACCTATGGATTGCTATGTCTCCGAAAGAGAATCAAGCGTGTGTACAGGGGCATAAACGCAGCAGTGATAGGATTGGAGATATTCGATGAGCAAATGAAGACCCTTTGAAGTCATATTGCATGGTACCCATTCCACAGGTTTCAACTACCCACGTTTAAGGTATTCTTCCTTCAGCTAAAACATGCATGTGGAACCTAGAGTATGATCAACCGTGTGATCGGGAGACGTGTTCAAATATGTCTCAGTTTTCGTACCCTGGTACTCGGGTGCAACATTCCAGACGCTTTACTAACACTCTCCCGACTTGGAGAGTCAGTCCCTTTAACCTCCTGTTTGGCCCAGTTTGCAATTTCTGCGGAAGATGAACAGGAATAGCGAGAACCAATGAGAGACTAGCTGGAGGTGTCTGGACGGGCAAATTTAACTCTCGTTTCCCACCAAGAAGAGGAATTAACCAAAGGCTCAGCGTGCCGTGCCGGAACCAGATTAGGGCCTGAAGCCATCCTGCGGTGTTGCGGCCAGCTCACAAGAAAGCGAGTTGAAGAAAGGAGCTCAGGGGCACTGTAATTCACAAACCTGCAGAGTTATAAATGACAGCTATCGTCCAAAAATATACTGAAGTAAGACTGCCAAGAGGACTTGAAAGCGGGGCAGAATTGCAGGAAACCGATTTCAGGAGGTAGACTGGAATTGCATTGAAAGCATAGGAAAAGAGGCAGAACGTCCACAATGATGCACTTGGCCAAAAAGGGCGTATGCGTTTTTTCCTGAATATATTCAGGAAAAAACGCATACGCCCTTTTTGGCCAACCAAGCAAGCTTGCAAAGGAAATCTGCACTACAATGAAGTCTCACTTCCCCCCGGTCAAAAGGGCCATCTGAAAAAAGTGTAAAATCCAGAAAGGCAGGACAGGCCATGGAGAACTGGGAGCCTTGTTATGCTGATGGGCGGGATGTAAATTGCCAACAGACACTCGGGAGAAGTGTATGGTGTTTCCTGAAACATCTAAAAAACAAAGCAACAGAGCCTAGGGCACTTCCACTTATGGTCCTATAGCTTAGGGAAATTAAAATCAAAAAGACACAGCCACCCCAAAGTTTGGGACGCCTCTGTTTACAAGAACCTCGTTTACCGTACAAGTTCAATATCACAGAAAGTGAAAAATGGATAAAGAACTTGTGGTACTTACGTACAATGCAGTATCACTCAGCAATGAAATCTATGTCATCAGGCCCGTAGCAGCATAATGAGTGGATTCAGGTACGATGATTCTAACTGAAATAAGTCACACAGAAAAAGAAACATCATAAGATATCACTAATACACGGAATGTAAACTTGGCTACACAGGAACTGAATTACAGAACAGAACAGGGTCTCAAATTTAGAAAACCATCTTATGCTTGCTTAAGGGGAAAGGTGAGTTGGGGTGCTGCATAAAACCAGAGATTGAAATGAGCACAGATAAAGTTCCTTAAGCCAAATATGGAATAGACAAGAGCTACTCCTTGCTCAACGAAATGGACTCAACACCCCATATTAAATGCCTAAGAATGTACCTGACTAGTAAGTATCTAAAAACCTATGGATTGCTATGTCTCCAAAAGAGAATCAAGCGTGTGTACAGGGGCATAAACGCAGCAGTGATAGGATTGGAGAGGTTCGGTGAGCAAATGAAGACCCTTTGAAGTCATATTGCATGGTACCCATTCCACGGGTTTCAACCACCCAGTTTTAAGGTATTCTTCCTTCAGCTAAAACATGCATGTGGAACCTAGAGTATGATCAACCGTGTGATTGGGAGACGTGTTCAAATATGTCTCAGTTTTCGTACCCTGGTACTCGGGTGCAACATTCCAGACGCTTTACTAACACTCTCCCGACTTGGAGAGTCAGTCCCTTTAACCTCCTGTTTGGCCCAGTTTGCAATTTCTGCGGAAGATGAACAGGAATAGTGAGAACCAATGAGAGACTAGCTGGAGGTGTCTGGACGGGCAAATTTAACTCTCGTTTCCCTCCAAGAAGAGGAATTAACCAAAGGCTCAGCGTGCCGTGCCGGAACCAGATTAGGGCCTGAAGCCATCCTGCGGTGTTGCGGCCAGCTCAAAAGAAAGCGAGTTGAAGAAAGGAGCTCAGGGGCACTGTAATTCACAAACCTGCAGAGTTATAAATGACAGCTATCGTCCAAAAATATACTGAAGTAAGGCTGCCAAGAGGACTTGAAAGCGGGGCAGAATTGCAGGAAACCGATTTCAGGATGTAGACTGGAATTTCATTCAAAGCATAGGAAAAGAGGCAGAACGTCCACAATGATGCACTTGGCCAAAAAGGGCGTATGCGTTTTTTCCTGAATATATTCAGGAAAAAACGCATACGCCCTTTTTGGCCAACCAAGCAAGCTTGCAAAGGAAATCTGCACTACAATGAAGTCTCACTTCCCCCCGGTCAAAAGGGCCATCTGAAAAAAGTGTAAAATCCAGAAAGGCAGGACAGGCCATGGAGAACTGGGAGCCTTGTTATGCTGATGGGCGGGATGTAAATTGCCAACAGACACTCGGGAGAAGTGTATGGTGTTTCCTGAAACATCTAAAAAACAAAGCAACAGAGCCTAGGGCACTTCCACTTATGGTCCTATAGCTTAGGGAAATTAAAATCAAAAAGACACAGCCACCCCAAAGTTTGGGACGCCTCTGTTTACAAGAACCTCGTTTACCGTACAAGTTCAATATCACAGAAAGTGAAAAATGGATAAAGAATTTGTGGTACTTACGTACAATGCAGTATCACTCAGCAATGAAATCTATGTCATCAGGCCCGTAGCAGCATAATGAGTGGATTCAGGTACGATGATTCTAACTGAAATAAGTCACACAGAAAAAGAAACATCATAAGATATCACTAATACACGGAATGTAAACTTGGCTACACAGGAACTGAATTACAGAACAGAACAGGGTCTCAAATTTAGAAAACCATCTTATGCTTGCTTAAGGGGAAAGGTGAATTGGGGTGCTGCATAAAACCAGAGATTGAAATGAGCACAGATAAAGTTCCTTAAGCCAAATATGGAATAGACAAGAGCTACTCCTTGCTCAACGAAATGGACTCAACACCCCATATTAAATGCCTAAGAATGTACCTGACTAGTAAGTATCTTAAAACCTATGGATTGCTATGTCTCCAAAAGAGAATCAAGCGTGTGTACAGGGGCATAAACGCAGCAGTGATAGGATTGGAGAGGTTCGGTGAGCAAATGAAGACCCTTTGAAGTCATATTGCATGGTACCCATTCCACGGGTTTCAACCACCCAGTTTTAAGGTATTCTTCCTTCAGCTAAAACATGCATGTGGAACCTAGAGTATGATCAACCATGTGATCGGGAGACGTGTTCAAATATGTCTCAGGTTTCGTACCCTGGTACTCGGGTGCAACATTCCAGACGCTTTACTAACACTCTCCCGACTTGGAGAGTCAGTCCCTTTAACCTCCTGTTTGGCCCAGTTTGCAATTTCTGCGGAAGATGAACAGGAATAGCGAGAACCAATGAGAGACTAGCTGGAGGTGTCTGGACGGGCAAATTTAACTCTCATTTCCCACCAGGAAGAGGAATTAACCAAAGGCTCAGCGTGCCGTGCCGGAACCAGATTAGGGCCTGAAGCCATCCTGCGGGGTTGCGGCCAGCTCACAAGAAAGCGAGTTGAAGAAAGGAGCTCAGGGGCACTGTAATTCACAAACCTGCAGAGTTATAAATGACAGCTATCGTCCAAAAATATACTGAAGTAAGGCTGCCAAGAGGACTTGAAAGCGGGGCAGAATTGCAGGAAACCGATTTCAGGAGGTAGACTGGAATTGCATTGAAAGCATAGGAAAAGAGGCAGAACGTCCACAATGATGCACTTGGCCAAAAAGGGCGTATGCGTTTTTTCCTGAATATATTCAGGAAAAAACGCATACGCCCTTTTTGGCCAACCAAGCAAGCTTGCAAAGGAAATCTGCACTACAATGAAGTCTCACTTCCCCCTGGTCAAAAGGGCCATCTGAAAAAAGTGTAAAATCCAGAAAGGCAGGACAGGCCATGGAGAACTGGGAGCCTTGTTATGCTGATGGGTGGGATGTAAATTGCCAACAGCCACTCGGGAGAAGTGTATGGTGTTTCCTGAAACATCTACAAAACAAAGCAACAGAGCCTAGGGCACTTCCACTTATGGTCCTATAGCTTAGGGAAATTAAAATCAAAAAGACACAGCCACCCCAAAGTTTGGGACGCCTCTGTTTACAAGAACCTCGTTTACCGTACAAATTCAATATCACAGAAAGTGAAAAATGGATAAAGAACTTGTGGTACTTACGTACAATGCAGTATCACTCAGCAATGAAATCTATGTCATCAGGCCCGTAGCAGAATAATGAGTGGATTCAGGTACGATGATTCTAACTGAAATAAGTCACACAGAAAAAGAAACATCATAAGATATCAGTAATACACAGAATGTAAACTTGGCTACACAGGAACTGAATTACAGAACAGAACAGGGTCTCAAATTTAGAAAACCAACTTATGCTTGCTTAAGGGTAAAGGTGAGTTGGGGTGCTGCATAAAACCAGAGATTGAAAGGAGCACAGATAAAGTTCCTTAAGGCAAATATGGAATAGACAAGAGCTACTCCTTGCTCAACGAAATGGACTCAACACCGCATATTAAACGCCTAAGAATGTACTTGACTAGTAAGTATCTTAAAACCTATGGATTGCTATGTCTCCAAAAGAGAATCAAGCATGTGTACAGGGGCATAAACGCAGCAGTGATAGGATTGGAGAGGTTCGGTGAGCAAATGAAGACCCTTTGAAGTCATATTGCATGGTACCCATTTCACGGGTTTCAACTACCCAGGTTTAAGGTATTCTTCCTTCAGCTAAAACATGCATGTGGAACCCAGAGTATGATCAACCGTGTGAACGGGAGACGTGTTCAAATATGTCTCAGTTTTCCTCCCCTGGTACTCGGGTGCAACATTCCAGACGCTTTACTAACACTCTCCCCACTTGGAGAGTCAGCGCCTTTAACCTCCTGTTTGGCCCAGTTTGCAATTTCTGAGGAAGATGAACAGGAATAGCGAGAACCAATGAGAGACTAGCTGGAGGTGTCTGGACGGGCAAATTTAACTCTCATTTCCCACCAGGAAGAGGAAATAACCAAAGTCTCAGCGTGCCGTGCCGGAACCAGATTAGGGCCTGAAGCCATCCTGCGGTGTTGCGGCCAGCTCACAAGAAAGCGAGTTGAAGAAAGGAGCTCAGGGGCACTGTAATTCTCAAACCTGCAGAGTTATAAATAACAGCTATCGTCCAAAAATATACTGAAGTAAGGCTGCCAAGAGGACTTGAAAGCGGGGCAGAATTGCAGGAAACCGATTTCAGGAGGTAGACAGGAATTGCATTGAAAGCATAGGAAAAGAGGCAGAACGTCCACAATGATGCACTTGGCCAAAAAGGGCGTATGCGTTTTTTCCTGAATATATTCAGGAAAAAACGCATACGCCCTTTTTGGCCAACCAAGCAAGCTTGCAAAGGAAATCTGCACTACAATGAAGTCTCGCTTCCCCCCGGTCAAAAGGGCCATCTGAAAAAAGTGTAAAATCCAGAAAGGCAGGAGAGGCCATGAAGAACTGGGAGCCTTGTTATGCTGATGGGCGGGATGTAAATTGCCAACAGCCACTCGGGAGAAGTGTATGGTGTTTCCTGAAACATCTAAAAAACAAAGCAACAGAGCCTAGGGCACTTCCACTTATGGTCCTATAGCTTAGGGAAATTAAAATCAAAAAGACACAGCCACCCCAAAGTTTGGGACGCCTCTGTTTACAAGAACCTCGTTTACCGTACAAGTTCAATATCACAGAAAGTGAAAAATGGATAAAGAACTTGTGGTACTTACGTACAATGCAGTATCACTCAGCAATGAAATCTATGTCATCAGGCCCGTAGCAGCATAATGAGTGGATTCAGGTACGATGATTCTAACTGAAATAAGTCACACAGAAAAAGAAACATCATAAGATATCACTAATACACGGAATGTAAACTTGGCTACACAGGAACTGAATTACAGAACAGAACAGGGTCTCAAATTTAGAAAACCATCTTATGCTTGCTTAAGGGGAAAGGTGAGTTGGGGTGCTGCATAAAACCAGAGATTGAAATGAGCACAGATAAAGTTCCTTAAGCCAAATATGGAATAGACAAGAGCTACTCCTTGCTCAACGAAATGGACTCAACACCCCATATTAAATGCCTAAGAATGTACCTGACTAGTAAGTATCTAAAAACCTATGGATTGCTATGTCTCCAAAAGAGAATCAAGCGTGTGTACAGGGGCATAAACGCAGCAGTGATAGGATTGGAGAGGTTCGGTGAGCAAATGAAGACCCTTTGAAGTCATATTGCATGGTACCCATTCCACGGGTTTCAACCACCCAGTTTTAAGGTATTCTTCCTTCAGCTAAAACATGCATGTGGAACCTAGAGTATGATCAACCGTGTGATTGGGAGACGTGTTCAAATATGTCTCAGTTTTCGTACCCTGGTACTCGGGTGCAACATTCCAGACGCTTTACTAACACTCTCCCGACTTGGAGAGTCAGTCCCTTTAACCTCCTGTTTGGCCCAGTTTGCAATTTCTGCGGAAGATGAACAGGAATAGTGAGAACCAATGAGAGACTAGCTGGAGGTGTCTGGACGGGCAAATTTAACTCTCGTTTCCCTCCAAGAAGAGGAATTAACCAAAGGCTCAGCGTGCCGTGCCGGAACCAGATTAGGGCCTGAAGCCATCCTGCGGTGTTGCGGCCAGCTCAAAAGAAAGCGAGTTGAAGAAAGGAGCTCAGGGGCACTGTAATTCACAAACCTGCAGAGTTATAAATGACAGCTATCGTCCAAAAATATACTGAAGTAAGGCTGCCAAGAGGACTTGAAAGCGGGGCAGAATTGCAGGAAACCGATTTCAGGATGTAGACTGGAATTTCATTCAAAGCATAGGAAAAGAGGCAGAACGTCCACAATGATGCACTTGGCCAAAAAGGGCGTATGCGTTTTTTCCTGAATATATTCAGGAAAAAACGCATACGCCCTTTTTGGCCAACCAAGCAAGCTTGCAAAGGAAATCTGCACTACAATGAAGTCTCACTTCCCCCCGGTCAAAAGGGCCATCTGAAAAAAGTGTAAAATCCAGAAAGGCAGGACAGGCCATGGAGAACTGGGAGCCTTGTTATGCTGATGGGCGGGATGTAAATTGCCAACAGACACTCGGGAGAAGTGTATGGTGTTTCCTGAAACATCTAAAAAACAAAGCAACAGAGCCTAGGGCACTTCCACTTATGGTCCTATAGCTTAGGGAAATTAAAATCAAAAAGACACAGCCACCCCAAAGTTTGGGACGCCTCTGTTTACAAGAACCTCGTTTACCGTACAAGTTCAATATCACAGAAAGTGAAAAATGGATAAAGAATTTGTGGTACTTACGTACAATGCAGTATCACTCAGCAATGAAATCTATGTCATCAGGCCCGTAGCAGCATAATGAGTGGATTCAGGTACGATGATTCTAACTGAAATAAGTCACACAGAAAAAGAAACATCATAAGATATCACTAATACACGGAATGTAAACTTGGCTACACAGGAACTGAATTACAGAACAGAACAGGGTCTCAAATTTAGAAAACCATCTTATGCTTGCTTAAGGGGAAAGGTGAATTGGGGTGCTGCATAAAACCAGAGATTGAAATGAGCACAGATAAAGTTCCTTAAGCCAAATATGGAATAGACAAGAGCTACTCCTTGCTCAACGAAATGGACTCAACACCCCATATTAAATGCCTAAGAATGTACCTGACTAGTAAGTATCTTAAAACCTATGGATTGCTATGTCTCCAAAAGAGAATCAAGCGTGTGTACAGGGGCATAAACGCAGCAGTGATAGGATTGGAGAGGTTCGGTGAGCAAATGAAGACCCTTTGAAGTCATATTGCATGGTACCCATTCCACGGGTTTCAACCACCCAGTTTTAAGGTATTCTTCCTTCAGCTAAAACATGCATGTGGAACCTAGAGTATGATCAACCATGTGATCGGGAGACGTGTTCAAATATGTCTCAGGTTTCGTACCCTGGTACTCGGGTGCAACATTCCAGACGCTTTACTAACACTCTCCCGACTTGGAGAGTCAGTCCCTTTAACCTCCTGTTTGGCCCAGTTTGCAATTTCTGCGGAAGATGAACAGGAATAGCGAGAACCAATGAGAGACTAGCTGGAGGTGTCTGGACGGGCAAATTTAACTCTCATTTCCCACCAGGAAGAGGAATTAACCAAAGGCTCAGCGTGCCGTGCCGGAACCAGATTAGGGCCTGAAGCCATCCTGCGGGGTTGCGGCCAGCTCACAAGAAAGCGAGTTGAAGAAAGGAGCTCAGGGGCACTGTAATTCACAAACCTGCAGAGTTATAAATGACAGCTATCGTCCAAAAATATACTGAAGTAAGGCTGCCAAGAGGACTTGAAAGCGGGGCAGAATTGCAGGAAACTGATTTCAGGAGGTAGACTGGAATTGCATTGAAAGCATAGGAAAAGAGGCAGAACGTCCACAATGATGCACTTGGCCAAAAAGGGCGTATGCGTTTTTTCCTGAATATATTCAGGAAAAAACGCATACGCACTTTTTGGCCAACCAAGCAAGCTTGCAAAGGAAATCTGCACTACAATGAAGTCTCACTTCCCCCAGGTCAAAAGGGCCATCTGAAAAAAGTGTAAAATCCAGAAAGGCAGGACAGGCCATGGAGAACTGGGAGCCTTGTTATGCTGATGGTCGGGATGTAAATTGCCAACAGCCACTCGGGAGAAGTGTATAGTGTTTCCTGAAACATCTAAAAAACAAAGCAACAGAGCCTAGGGCACTTCCACTTATGGTCCTATAGCTTAGGGAAATTAAAATCAAAAAGACACAGCCACCCCAAAGTTTGGGACGCCTCTGTTTATAAGAACCTCGTTTACCGTACAAGTTCAATATCACAGAAAGTGAAAAATGTATAAAGAACTTGTGGTACTTATGTACAATGCAGTATCACTCAGCAATGAAATCTATGTCATGAGGCCCGTAGCAGCATAATGAGTGGATTCAGGTACGATGATTCTAACTGAAATAAGTCACACAGAAAAAGAAACATCATAAGATATCAGTAATACACGGAATGTAAACTTGGCTACACAGGAACTGAATTCCAAAACAGAACAGTTTCTCAAAATTAGAAAACCAACTTATGCTTGCTTAAGGGGAAAGGTGAGTTGGGGTGCTGCATAAAACCACAGATTGAAATGAGCACAGATAAAGTTCCTTAAGCCAAATATGGAATAGACAAGAGCTACTCCTTGCTCAACGAAATGGACTCAACACCCCATATTAAACGCCTAAGAATGTACCTGACTAGTAAGTATCTTAAAACCTATGGATTGCTATGTCTCCAAAAGAGAATCAAGCGAGTGTACAGGGGCATAAACACAGAAGTGATAGGATTGGAGAGGTTCGGTGAGCAAATGAAGACCCTTTGAAGTCATATTGCATGGTACCCATTCCACGGGTTTCAACCACCCACTTTTAAGGTATTCTTCCTTCAGCTAAAACATGCATGTGGAACCTAGAGTATGATCAACCGTGTGATCGGGAGACGTGTTCAAATATGTCTCAGTTTTCGTACCCTGGTACTCGGGTGCAACATTCCAGACGCTTTACTAACACTCTCCCGACTTGGAGAGTCAGTCCCTTTAACCTCCTGTTTGGCCCAGTTTCCAATTTTTGCGGAAGATGAACAGGAATAGCGAGAACCAATGAGAGACTAGCTGGAGGTGTCTGGACGGGCAAATTTAACTCTCATGTCCCACCAGGAAGAGGAATTAACCAAAGGCTCAGCGTGCCGTGCCAGAACCAGATTAGGGACTGAAGCCATCCTGGGGTGTTGCGGCCAGGTCACAAGAAAGCGAGTTGAAGAAAGGAGCTCAGGGGCACTGTAATTCACAAACCTGCAGAGTTATAAATGACAGCTATCGTCCAAAAATATACTGAAGTAAGGCTGCCAAGAGGACTTGAAAGCGGGGCAGAATTGCAGGAAACCGATTTCAGGAGGTAGACTGTAATTGCATTGAAAGCATAGGAAAAGAGGCAGAACGTCCACAATGATGCACTTGGCCAAAAAGGGCGTATGCGTTTTTTCCTGAATATATTCAGGAAAAAACGCATACGCCCTTTTTGGCCAACCAAGCAAGCTTGCAAAGGAAATCTGCACTACAATGAAGTCTCACTTCCCCCAGGTCAAAAGGGCCATCTGAAAAAAGTGTAAAATCCAGAAAGGCAGGACAGGCCATGGAGAACTGGGAGCCTTGTTATGCTGATGGGTGGGATGTAAATTGCCAACAGCCACTCGGGAGAAGTGTATGGTGTTTCCTGAAACATCTACAAAACAAAGCAACAGAGCCTAGGGCACTTCCACTTATGGTCCTATAGCTTAGGGAAATTAAAATCAAAAAGACACAGCCACCCCAAAGTTTGGGACGCCTCTGTTTACAAGAACCTCGTTTACCGTACAAATTCAATATCACAGAAAGTGAAAAATGGATAAAGAACTTGTGGTACTTACGTACAATGCAGTATCACTCAGCAATGAAATCTATGTCATCAGGCCCGTAGCAGAATAATGAGTGGATTCAGGTACGATGATTCTAACTGAAATAAGTCACACAGAAAAAGAAACATCATAAGATATCAGTAATACACAGAATGTAAACTTGGCTACACAGGAACTGAATTACAGAACAGAACAGGGTCTCAAATTTAGAAAACCAACTTATGCTTGCTTAAGGGTAAAGGTGAGTTGGGGTGCTGCATAAAACCAGAGATTGAAAGGAGCACAGATAAAGTTCCTTAAGGCAAATATGGAATAGACAAGAGCTACTCCTTGCTCAACGAAATGGACTCAACACCGCATATTAAACGCCTAAGAATGTACTTGACTAGTAAGTATCTTAAAACCTATGGATTGCTATGTCTCCAAAAGAGAATCAAGCATGTGTACAGGGGCATAAACGCAGCAGTGATAGGATTGGAGAGGTTCGGTGAGCAAATGAAGACCCTTTGAAGTCATATTGCATGGTACCCATTTCACGGGTTTCAACTACCCAGGTTTAAGGTATTCTTCCTTCAGCTAAAACATGCATGTGGAACCCAGAGTATGATCAACCGTGTGAACGGGAGACGTGTTCAAATATGTCTCAGTTTTCCTCCCCTGGTACTCGGGTGCAACATTCCAGACGCTTTACTAACACTCTCCCCACTTGGAGAGTCAGCGCCTTTAACCTCCTGTTTGGCCCAGTTTGCAATTTCTGCGGAAGATGAACAGGAATAGCGAGAACCAATGAGAGACTAGCTGGAGGTGTCTGGACGGGCAAATTTAACTCTCATTTCCCACCAGGAAGAGGAAATAACCAAAGTCTCAGCGTGCCGTGCCGGAACCAGATTAGGGCCTGAAGCCATCCTGCGGTGTTGCGGCCAGCTCACAAGAAAGCGAGTTGAAGAAAGGAGCTCAGGGGCACTGTAATTCTCAAACCTGCAGAGTTATAAATAACAGCTATCGTCCAAAAATATACTGAAGTAAGGCTGCCAAGAGGACTTGAAAGCGGGGCAGAATTGCAGGAAACCGATTTCAGGAGGTAGACAGGAATTGCATTGAAAGCATAGGAAAAGAGGCAGAACGTCCACAATGATGCACTTGGCCAAAAAGGGCGTATGCGTTTTTTCCTGAATATATTCAGGAAAAAACGCATACGCCCTTTTTGGCCAACCAAGCAAGCTTGCAAAGGAAATCTGCACTACAATGAAGTCTCGCTTCCCCCCGGTCAAAAGGGCCATCTGAAAAAAGTGTAAAATCCAGAAAGGCAGGAGAGGCCATGAAGAACTGGGAGCCTTGTTATGCTGATGGGCGGGATGTAAATTGCCAACAGCCACTCGGGAGAAGTGTATGGTGTTTCCTGAAACATCTAAAAAACAAAGCAACAGAGCCTAGGGCACTTCCACTTATGGTCCTATAGCTTAGGGAAATTAAAATCAAAAAGACACAGCCACCCCGAAGTTTGGAACGGCTCTGTTTAGAAGAACCTCGTTTACAGTACAAGTTCAAAATCACAGAAAGTGAAAAATGGATAAAGAAGTTGTGGTATTTACTTACAAAGCAATATCACTCAGCAATGAAATCTATGTCATCAGGCCCTTAGCAGCACAATGAGTGGATTCAGGTATGATGATTCTAACTGAAATAAGACACACAGAAATAGAAACATCATAAGATATCAGTAATACACGGAATGTAAACTTGGCTACACAGGAACTGAATTCCAAAACAGAACAGGGTCTCAAATTTAGAAAACCAACTTATGCTTGCTTAAGGGGAAAGGTGAGTTGAGGTGCTGCATAAAACCAGAGAATGAAATGAGCACAGATAAAGTTCCTTAAGCCAAATATGGAATAGACAAGAGCTACTCCTTGCTCAACGAAATGGACTCAACACCGCATATTAAACGCCTAAGAATGTACCTGACTAGTAAGTATTTTAAAACCTATGGATTACTATGTCTGCGAAAGAGAATCAAGCATGTGTGCAAGGGCATAAACGCAGCAGTGATAGGATTGGAGAGGTTCGGTGAGCAAATGAAGACCCTTTGAAGTCATATTGCATGGGACCCATTCCACGGGTTTCAACTACCCAGGTTTAAGGTATTCTTCCTTCAGCTAAAACATGCATGTGGAACCCAGAGTATGATCAACCGTGTGAACGGGAGACGTGTTCAAATATGTCTCAGTTTTCGTACCCTGGTACTCGGGTGCAACATTCCAGACGCTTTACTAACACTCTCCCGACTTGGAGAGTCAGCGCCTTTAACCTCCTGTTTGGCCCAGTTTGCAATTTCTGCGGAAGATGAACAGGAATAGCGAGAACCAATGAGAGACTAGCTGGAGGTGTCTGGACGGGCAAATTTAACTCTCATTTCCCACCAGGAAGAGGAAATAACCAAAGTCTCAGCGTGCCGTGCCAGAACCAGATTAGGGCCTGAAGCCATCCTGCGGTGTTGCGGCCAGCTCACAAGAAAGCGAGTTGAAGAAAGGAGCTCAGGGGCACTGTAATTCTCAAACCTGCAGAGTTATAAATAACAGCTATCGTCCAAAAATATACTGAAGTAAGGCTGCCAAGAGGACTTGAAAGCGGGGCAGAATTGCAGGAAACCGATTTCAGGAGGTAGACTGGAATTGCATTGAAAGCATAGGAAAAGAGGCAGAACGTCCACAATGATGCACTTGGCCAAAAAGGGCGTATGCGTTTTTTCCTGAATATATTCAGGAAAAAACGCATACGCCCTTTTTGGCCAACCAAGCAAGCTTGCAAAGGAAATCTGCACTACAATGAAGTCTCACTTCCCCCCGGTCAAAAGGGCCATCTGAAAAAAGTGTAAAATCCAGAAAGGCAGGACAGGCCATGGAGAACTGGGAGCCTTGTTATGCTGATGGGCGGGATGTAAATTGCCAACAGCCACTCGGGAGAAGTGTATGGTGTTTCCTGAAACATCTAAAAAACAAAGCAACAGAGCCTAGGGCACTTCCACTTATGGTCTTATAGCTTAGGGAAATTAAAATCAAAAAGACACAGCCACCCCAAAGTTTGGGACGCCTCTGTTTATAAGAACCTCGTTTACCGTACAAGTTCAATATCACAGAAAGTGAAAAATGTATAAAGAACTTGTGGTACTTATGTACAATGCAGTATCACTCAGCAATGAAATCTATGTCATGAGGCCCGTAGCAGCATAATGAGTGGATTCAGGTACGATGATTCTAACTGAAATAAGTCACACAGAAAAAGAAACAATATAAGATATCAGTAATACACGGAATGTAAACTTGGCTACACAGGAACTGAATTCCAAAACAGAACAGTGTCTCAAAATTAGAAAACCAACTTATGCTTGCTTAAGGGGAAAGGTGAGTTGGGGTGCTGCATAAAACCAGAGATTGAAATGAGCACAGATAAAGTTCCTTAAGCCAAATATGGAATAGACAAGAGCTACTCCTTGCTCAACGAAATGGACTCAACACCCCATATTAAACGCCTAAGAATGTACCTGACTAGTAAGTATCTTAAAACCTATGGATTGCTATGTCTCCAAAAGAGAATCAAGCGATTGTACAGGGGCATAAACGCAGAAGTGATAGGATTGGAGAGGTTCGGTGAGCAAATGAAGACCCTTTGAAGTCATATTGCATGGTACCCATTCCACGGGTTTCAAGTACCCAGATTTAAGGTATTCTTCCTTCAGCTAAAACATGCATGTGGAACCCAGAGTATGATCAACCGTGTGTACAGGAGACGTGTTCAAATATGTCTCAGTATTCCTCCCCTGGTACTCGGGTGCAACATTCCAGACGCTTTACTAACACTCTCCCCACTTGGAGAGTCAGCGCCTTTAACCTCCTGTTTGGCCCAGTTTGCAATTTCTGTGGAAGATGAAGAGGAATAGCGAGAACCAATGAGAGACTAGCTGGAGGTGTCTGGACGGGCAAATTTAACTCTCATTTCCCACCAGGAAGAGGAATTAACCAAAGGCTCAGCGTGCCGTGCCGGAACCAGATTAGGGCCTGAAGCCATCCACCGGTGTTGCGGCCAGCTCACAACACAGCGAGTTGAAGAAAGGAGCTCAGGGGCACTGTAATTCTCAAACCTGCAGAGTTATAAATGACAGCTATCGTCCAAAAATATACTGAAGTAAGGCTGCCAAGAGGAATTGAATGCGGGGCAGAATTGCAGGAAACCGATTTCAGGAGGTAGACTGGAATTGCATTGAAAGCATAGGAAAAGAGGCAGAACGTCCACAATGATGCACTTGGCCAAAAAGGGCGTATGCGTTTTTTCCTGAATATATTCAGGAAAAAACGCATACGCCCTTTTTGGCCAACCAAGCAAGCTTGCAAAGGAAATCTGCACTACAATGAAGTCTCACTTCCCCCCGGTCAAAAGGGCCATCTGAAAAAAGTGTAAAATCCAGAAAGGCAGGACAGGCCATGGAGAACTGGGAGCCTTGTTATGCTGCTGGGCGCGATGTAAATTACCAACAGCCACTCGGGAGAAGTGTATGGTGTTTCCTGAAACATCTAAAAAACAAAGCAAAAGAGCCTAGGGCACTTCCACTTATGGTCCTATAGCTTAGGGAAATTAAAATCAAAAAGACACAGCCACCCCGAAGTTTGGAACGGCTCTGTTTACAGGAACCTCGTTTACAGTACAAGTTCTACATCACAGAAAGTGAAAAATGGATAAAGAAGTTGTGGTATTTACTTACAAAGCAATATCACTCAGCAATGAAATCTATGTCATCAGGCCCTTAGCAGCACAATGAGTGGATTCAGGTATGATGATTCTAACTGAAATAAGTCACACAGAAAAAGAAACATCATAAGATATCAGTAATACACGGAATGTAAACTTGGCTACACAGGAACTGAATTACAGAACAGAACAGGGTCTCAAATTTAGAAAACCAACTTATGCTTGCTTAAGGGGAAAGGTGAGTTGAGGTGCTGCATAAAACCAGAGATTGAAATGAGCACAGATAAAGTTCCTTAAGCCAAATATGGAATAGACAAGAGCTACTCCTTGCTCAACGAAATGGACTCAACACCGCATATTAAATGCCTAAGAATGTACCTGACTAGTAAGTATCTTAAAACCTATGGATTACTATGTCTGCGAAAGAGAATCAAGCATGTGTGCAGGGGCATAAACGCAGCAGTGATAGGATTGGAGAGGTTCGGTGAGCAAATGAAGACCCTTTGAGGTCGTATTGCATGGTACCCATTCCACGGGTTTCAAGTACCCAGGTTTAAGGTATTCTTCCTTCAGCTAAAACATGCATGTGGAACCCAGAGTATGATCAACCATGTGAACGGGAGACGTGTTCAAATATGTCTCAGTTTTCCTCCCCTGGTATTCGGGTGCAACATTCCAGACGCTTTACTAACACTCTCTCCACTTGGAGAGTCAGCGCCTTTAACCTCCTGTTTGGCCCACTTTGCAATTTCTGCGGAAGATGAACAGGAATAGCGAGAACCAATGAGAGACTAGCTGGAGGTGTCTGGACGGGCAAATTTCACTCTCATTTCCCACCAGGAGAGGAATTAACCAAAGGCTCAGCGTGCCGTGCCGGAACCAGATTAGGGCCTGAAGCCATCCTGCGGTGTTGCGGCCAGGTCACAAGAAAGCGAGTTGAAGAAAGGAGCTCAGGGGCACTGTAATTCACAAACCTGCAGAGTTATAAATGACAGCTATCGTCCAAAAATATACTGAAGTAAGGCTGCCAAGAGGACTTGAAAGCGGGGCAGAATTGCAGGAAACCGATTTCAGGAGGTAGACTGGAATTGCATTGAAAGCATAGGAAAAGAGGCAGAACGTCCACAATGATGCACTTGGCCAAAAAGGCCGTATTCGTTTTTTCCTGAATATATTCAGGAAAAAACGCATACGCCCTTTTTGGCCAACCAAGCAAGCTTGCAAAGGAAATCTGCACTACAATGAAGTCTCACTTCCCCCCGGTCAAAAGGGCCATCTGAAAAAAGTGTAAAATCCAGAAAGGCAGGACAGGCCATGGAGAACTGGGAGCCTTGTTATGCTGATGGGCGGGATGTAAATTGCCAACAGCCACTCGGGAGAAGTGTATGGTGTTTCCTGATGCATCTAAGAAACAAAGCAACAGAGCCTAGGGCACTTCCACTTATGGTCCTATAGCTTAGGGAAATTAAAATCAAAAAGACACAGCCACCCCAAAGTTTGGGACGCCTCTGTTTACAAGAACCTCATTTACCGTACAAGTTCAATATCACAGAAAGTGAAAAATGGATAAAGAACTTGTGGTACTTACGTACAATGCAGTATCACTCAGCAATGAAATCTATGTCATCAGGCCCGTAGCAGCATAATGAGTTGATTCAGGTACGATGATTCTAACTGAAATAAGTCACACAGAAAAAGAAACATCATAAGATATCACTAATACACGGAATGTAAACTTGGCTACACAGGAACAGAATTCCAAAACAGAACAGGGTCACAAATTTAGAAAACCAACTTATGCTTGCTTAAGGGGAAAGGTGAGTTGGGGTGCTGCATAAAACCAGAGATTGAAATGAGCACAGATAAAGTTCCTTAAGCCAAATATGGAATAGACAAGAGCTACTCCTTGCTCAACGAAATGGACTCAACACCCCATATTAAACGCCTAAGAATGTACCTGACTAGTAAGTATCTTAAAACCTATGGATTGCTATGTCTCCAAAAGAGAATCAAGCGTGTGTACAGGGGCATAAACGCAGCAGTGGTAGGACTGGAGAGGTTCGGTGAGCAAATGAAGACCCTTTGAAGTCATATTGCATGGTACCCATTCCACGGGTCTCAACTCTCCAGGTTTAAGGTATTCTTCCTTCAGCTAAAACATGAACGTGGAACCTAGAGTATGATCAACCGTGTGAACGGGAGACGTGTTCAAATATGTCTCAGTTTTCCTCCCCTGGTACTCGGGTGCAACATTCCAGACGCTTTACTAACACTCTCCCGACATGGAGAGTCAGTCCCTTTAACCTCCTGTTTGGCCCAGTTTGCAATTTCTGCGGAAGATGAACAGGAATAGCGAGAACCAATGAGAGACTAGCTGGAGGTGTCTGGACGGGCAAATTTAACTCTCATTTCTCAGCAGGAAGAGGAATTAACCAAAGGCTCAGCATGCCGTGCCGGAACCAGATTAGGGCCTGAAGCCATCCTGCGGTATTGCGGCCAGGTCACAAGAAAGCGAGTTGAAGAAAGGAGCTCAGGGGCACTGTAATTCAGAAACCTGCAGAGTTATAAATGACAGCTATCGTCCAAAAATATACTGAAGTAAGGCTGCCAAGAGGACTTGAATGCGGGGCAGAATTGCAGGAAACCAATTTCAGGAGGTAGACTGGAATTGCATTGAAAGCATAGGAAAAGAGGCAGAACGTCCACAATGATGCACTTGGCCAAAAAGGGCGTATGCGTTTTTTCCTGAATATATTCAGGAAAAAACGCATACGCCCTTTTTCGCCAACCAAGCAAGCTTGCAAAGGAAATCTGCACTACAATGAAGTCTCACTTCCCCCCGGTCAAAAGGGCCATCTGAAAAAAGTGTAAAATCCAGAAAGGCAGGACAGGCCATGGAGAACTGGGAGCCTTGTTATGCTGATGGGCGGGATGTAAATTGCCAAAAGACACTCGGGAGAAGTGTATGGTGTTTCCTGAAACATCTAAAAAACAAAGCAACAGAGCCTAGGCCACTTCCACTTATGGTCCTATAGCTTAGGGAAATTAAAATCAAAAAGACACAGCCACCCCAAAGTTTGGGACGCCTCTGTTTACAGGAACCTCGTTTACCGTACAAGTTCAATATCACAGAAAGTGAAAAATGGATAAAGAACTTGTGGTACTTACGTACAATGCAGTATCACTCAGCAATGAAATCTATGTCATCAGGCCCGTAGCAGCATAATGAGTGGATTCAGGTACGATGATTCTAACTGAAATAAGTCACACAGAAAAAGAAACATCATAAGATATCACTAATACACGGAATGTAAACTTGGCTACACAGGAACTGAATTCCAAAACAGAACAGGGTCTCAAATTTAGAAAACCAACTTATGCTTGCTTAAGGGGAAAGGTGAGTTGGGGTGCTGCATAAAACCAGAGATTGAAATGAGCACAGATAAAGTTCCTTAAGCCAAATATGGAATAGACAAGAGCTACTCCTTGCTCAACGAAATGGACTCAACACCCCATATTAAACGCCTAAGAATGTACCTGACTAGTAAGTATCTGAAAACCTATGGATTCCTATGTCTCCAAAAGAGAATCAAGCGTGTGTACAGAGGCATAAACGCAGCAGTGGTAGGACTGGAGAGGTTCGGTGAGCAAATGAAGACCCTTTGAAGTCATATTGCATGGTACCCATTACACGGGTCTCAACTCTCCAGGTTTAAGGTATTCTTCCTTCAGCTAAAACATGCATGTGGAACCCAGAGTATGATCAACCGTGTGAACGGGAGACGTGTTCAAATATGTCTCAGTTTTCGTCCCCTGGAACTCAGGTGCAACATTCCACACGCTTTACTAACACTCTCCCGACTTGGAGAGTCAGTCCCTTTAACTTCCTGTTTGGCCCAGTTTGCAATTTCTGCGGAAGATGAACAGGAATAGCGAGAACCAATGAGAGACTAGCTGGAGGTGTCTGGACGGGCAAGTTTAACTCTCATTTCCCACCAGGAAGAGGAATTAACCAAAGGCTCAGCGTGCCATGCCGGAACCAGATTAGGGCCTGAAGCCATCCTGCGGTGTTGCGGCCAGGTCACAAGAAAGCGAGTTGAAGAAAGGAGCTCAGGGGCACTGTAATTCACAAACCTGCAGAGTTATAAATGACAGCTATCGTCCAAAAATATACTGAAGTAAGGCTGCCAAGAGGACTTGAAAGCGGGGCAGAATTGCAGGAAACCGATTTCAGGAGGTAGACTGGAATTGCATTGAAAGCATAGGAAAAGAGGCAGAACGTCCACAATGATGCACTTGGCCAAAAAGGGCGTATGCGTTTTTTCCTGAATATATTCAGGAAAAAACTCATACGCCCTTTTTGGCCAACGAAGCAAGCTTGCAAAGGAAATCTACACTACAATGAAGTCTCACTTCCCCCCGGTCAAAAGGGCCATCTGAAAAAAGTGTAAAATCCAGAAAGGCAGGACAGGCCATGGAGAACTGGGAGCCTTGTTATGCTGATGGGCGGGATGTAAATTGCCAACAGACACTCGGGAGAAGTGTATGGTGTTTCCTGAAACATCTAAAAAACAAAGCAACAGAGCCTAGGCCACTTCCACTTATGGTCCTATAGCTTAGAGAAATTAAAATCAAAAAGACACAGCCACCCCAAAGTTTGGAACGGCTCTGTTTACAAGAACCTCGTTTACAGTACAAGTTCAACATCGCAGAAAGTGAAAAATGGATAAAGAAGTTATGGTATTTACTTACAAAGCAATATCACTCAGCAATGAAATCTATGTCATCAGGCCCTTAGCAGCACAATGAGTGGATTTAGGTACGATGATTCTAACTGAAATAAGTCACACAGAAAAAGAAACATCATAAGATATCAGTAATACACGGAATGTAAACTTGGCTACACAGGAACTGAATTCCAAAACAGAACAGCGTCTCAAACTTAGAAAACCAACTTATGCTTGCTTAAGGGGAAAGGTGAATTGGGGTGCTGCATAAAACCAGAGATTGAAATGAGCACAGATAAAGTTCCTTAAGCCAAATATGGAATAGACAAGAGCTACTCCTTGCTCAACGAAAAGGACTCAACACCCCATATTAAACGCCTAAGAATGTACCTGACTAGTAAGTATCTTAAAACCTATGGATTGCTATCTCTCCAAAAGAGAATCAAGCGTGTGTACAGGGGCATAAACGCAGCAGTGGTAGGACTGGAGATGTTCGGTGAGCATATGAAGATCCTTTGAAGTCATATTGCATGGTACCCATTCCACGGGTCTCAACTCTCCAGGTTTAAGGTATTCTTCCTTCAGCTAAAACATGCATGTGGAACCCAGAGTATGATCAACCGTGTGAACGGGAGACGTGTTCAAATATGTCTCAGTTTTCGTACCCTGGAACTCAGGTGCAACATTCCACACGCTTTACTAACACTCTTCCGACTTGGAGAGTCAGTCCCTTTAACCTCCTGTTTGGCCCAGTTTGCAATTTCTGCGGAAGATGAATAGGAATAGCGAGAACCAATGAGAGACTAGCTGGAGGTGTCTGGACGGGCAAGTTTAACTCTCATTTCCCACCAGGAAGAGGAATTAACCAAAGGCTCAGCGTGCCGTGCCGGAACCAGATTAGGGCCTGAAGACATCCTGCGGTGTTGCGGCCAGGTCACAAGAAAGCGAGTTGAAGAAAGGAGCTCAGGGGCACTGTAATTCACAAACCTGCAGAGTTATAAATGACAGCTATCGTCCAAAAATATACTGAAGTAAGACTGCCAAGAGGACTTGAAAGTGGGGCAGAATTGCAGGAAACCGATTTCAGGAGGTAGACTGGAATTGCATTGAAAGCATAGGAAAAGAGGCAGAACGTCCACAATGATGCACTTGGCCAAAAAGGGCGTATGCGTTTTTTCCTGAATATATTCAGGTAAAAACGCATACGCCCTTTTAGGCCAACCAAGCAAGCTTGCAAAGGAAATCTGCACTACAATGAAGTCTCACTTCCCCCCGGTCAAAAGGGCCATCTGAAAAAAGTGTAAAATCCAGAAAGGCAGGACAGGCCATGGAGAACTGGGAGCCTCGTTATGCTGATGGGCGGGATGTAAATTGCCAACAGACACTCGGGAGAAGTGTATGGTGTTTCCTGAAACATCTAAAAAACAAAGCAACGTAGCCTAGGGCACTTCCACTTATGGTCCTATAGCTTAGGGAAATTAAAATAAAAAAGACACAGCCACCCCAAAGTTTGGGACGCCTCTGTTTACAAGAACCTCGTTTACCGTACAAGTTCAGTATCACAGAAAGCGGAAAATGGATAAAGAACTTGTGGTACTTACGTACAATGCAGTATCACTCAGCAATGAAATCTATGTCATCAGGCCCGTAGCAGCATAATGAGCGGATTCAGGTACGATGATTCTAACTGAAACAAGTCACACAGAAAAAGAAACATCATAAGATATCACTAATACATGGAATGTAAACTTGGCTACACAGGAACTGAATTCCAAAACAGAACAGGGTCTCAAATTTAGAAAACCAACTTATGCTTGCTTAAGGAGAAAGGTGAGTTGGGGTGCTGCATAAAACCAGAGATTGAAATGAGCACAGATAAACTTCCTTAAGCCAAATATGGAATAGACAAGAGCTACTCCTTGCTCAACGAAATGGACTCAACACCCCATATTAAACGCCTAAGAATGTACCTGACTAGTAAGTATCTTAAAACCTATGGATTGCTATGTCTCCAAAAGAGAATCAAGCGTGTGTACAGGGGCATAAACGCAGCAGTGATAGGATTTGAGAGGTTCGGTGAACAAATTAAGACCCTTTGAAGTCATATTGCATGGTACCCATTCCACGGGTTTCAACTACCCAGCTTTAAGGTATTCTTCCTTCAGCTAAAACTTGCATGTGGAACCTAGAGTATGATCAACCATGTGATCGGGAGACGTGTTCAAATATGTCTCAATTTTCGTACCCTGGTACTCGGGTGCAACATTCCAGACGCTTTACTAACACTCTCCCGACTTGGAGAGTCAGTCCCCTTAACCTCTTGTTTGTCCCACTTTGAAATTTCTGCGGAAGATGTACAGGAATAGGGAGAACCAATGAGAGACTAGCTGGGGGTGTCTGGACGGGCAAATTTAACTCTCATTTCCCACCAGGAAGAGGAATTAACCAAAGGCTCAGCGTGCCGTGCCGGAACCAAATTAGGGCCTGAAGCCATCCTGCGGTATTGCGGCCAGGTCACAAGAAAGCGAGTTGAAGAAAGGAGCTCAGGGGCACTGTAATTCAGAAACCTGCAGAGTTATAAATGACAGCTATCGTCCAAAAATATACTGAAGTAAGGCTGCCAAGAGGACTTGAATGCGGGACAGAATTGCAGGAAACCAATTTCAGGAGGTAGACTGGAATTGCATTGAAAGCATAGGAAAAGAGGCAGAGCGTCCACAATGATGCACTTGGCCAAAAAGGGCGTATGCGTTTTTTCCTGAATATATTCAGGAAAAAACGCATACGCCCTTTTTCGCCAACCAAGCAAGCTTGCAAAGGAAATCTGCACTACAATGAAGTCTCACTTCCCCCCGGTCAAAAGGGCCATCTGATAAAAGTGTAAAATCCAGAAAGGCAGGACAGGCCATGGAGAACTGGGAGCCTTGTTATGCTGATGGGCGGGATGTAAATTGCCAACAGACACTCGGGAGAAGTGTATGGTGTTTCCTGAAACATCTAAAAAACAAAGCAACAGAGCCTAGGGCACTTCCACTTATGGTCCTATAGCTTAGGGAAATTAAAATCAAAAAGACACAGCAACCCCAAAGTTTGGGACGCCTCTGTTTACAGGAACCTCGTTTACCGTACAAGTTCAATATAACAGAAAGTGAAAAATGGATAAAGAACTTGTGGTACTTACGTACAATGCAGTATCACTCAGCAATGAAATCTATGTCATCAGGCCCGTAGCAGCATAATGAGTGGATTCAGGTACGATGATTCTAACTGAAATAAGTCACACAGAAAAAGAAACATCATAAGATATCACTAATACACGGAATGTAAACTTGGCTACACAGGAACTGAATTACAGAACAGAACAGGGTCTCAAATTTAGAAAACCAACTTATGCTTGCTTAAGGGGAAAGGTGAGTTGGGGTGCTGCATAAAACCAGAGATTGAAAGGAGCACAGATAAAGTTCCTTAAGGCAAATATGGAATAGACAAGAGCTACTCCTTGCTCAATGAAATGGACTCAACACCGCATATTAAATGCCTAAGAATGTACCTGACTAGTAAGTATTTTAAAACCTATGGATTAGTATGTCTGCGAAAGAGAATCAAGCATGTGTGCAAGGGCATAAACGCAGCAGTGATAGGATTGGAGAGGTTCGGTGAGCAAATGAAGACCCTTTGAAGTCATATTGCATGGTACCCATTCCACGGGTTTCAACCACCCAGTTTTAAGGTATTCTTCCTTCAGCTAAAACATGCATGTGGAACCCAGAGTATGATCAACCGTGTGAACGGGAGACGTGTTCAAATATGTCTCAGTTTTCCTCCCCTGGTACTCGGGTGCAACATTCCAGACGTTTTACTAACACTCTCCCCACTTGGAGAGTCAGCGCCTTTAACCTCCTGTTTGGCCCAGTTTGCAATTTCTGCGGAAGATGAACAGGAATAGCGAGAACCAATGAGAGACTAGCTGGAGGTGTCTGGACGGGCAAATTTAACTCTCATTTCCCACCAGGAAGAGGAATTAACCAAAGGCTCAGCGTGCCGTGCCGGAACCAGATTAGGGCCTGAAGCCATCCTGCGGGGTTGCGGCCAGCTCACAAGAAAGCGAGTTGAAGAAAGGAGCTCAGGGGCACTGTAATTCACAAACCTGCAGAGTTATAAATGACAGCTATCGTCCAAAAATATACTGAAGTAAGGCTGCCAAGAGGACTTGAAAGCGGGGCAGAATTGCAGGAAACCGATTTCAGGAGGTAGACTGGAATTGCATTGAAAGCATAGGAAAAGAGGCAGAACGTCCACAATGATGCACTTGGCCAAAAAGGCCGTATGCGTTTTTTCCTGAACATATTCAGGAAAAAACGCATACGCCCTTTTTGGCCAACCAAGCAAGCTTGCAAAGGAAATCTGCACTACAATGAAGTCTCACTTCCCCCCGGTCAAAAGGGCCATCTGAAAAAAGTGTAAAATCCAGAAAGGCAGGACAGGCCATGGAGAACTGGGAGCCTTGTTATGCTGATGGGCGGGATGTAAATTGCCAACAGACACTCGGGAGAAGTGTATGGTGTTTCCTGATGCATCTAAGAAACAAAGCAACAGAGCCTAGGGCACTTCCACTTATGGTCCTATAGCTTAGGGAAATTAAAATCAAAAAGACACAGCCACCCCGAAGTTTGGAACAGCTCTGTTTACAGGAACCTCGTTTACAGTACAAGTTCTACATCACAGAAAGTAAAAAATGGATAAAGAAGTTGTGGTATTTACTTACAAAGCAATATCACTCAGCAATGAAATCTATGTCATCAGGCCCTTAGCAGCACAATGAGTGGATTCAGGTATGATGATTCTAACTGAAATAAGTCACACAGAAAAAGAAACATCATAAGATATCAGTAATACACGGAATGTAAACTTGGCTACACAGGAACTGAATTACAGAACAGAACAGGGTCTCAAATTTAGAAAACCAACTTATGCTTGCTTAAGGGGAAAGGTGAGTTGGGGTGCTGCATAAAACCAGAGAATGAAATGAGCACAGATAAAGTTCCTTAAGCCAAATATGGAATAGACAAGAGCTACTCCTAGCTCAACGAAATGGACTCAACACCGCATATTAAACGCCTAAGAATGTACCTGACTAGTAATTATCTTAAAACCTATGGATTACTATGTCTGCGAAAGAGAATCAAGCATGTGTGCAAGGGCATAAACGCAGCAGTGATAGGATTGGAGAGGTTCGGTGAGCAAATGAAGACCCTTTGAAGTCATATTGCATGGTACCCATTCCACGGGTTTCAAGTACCCAGGTTTAAGGTATTCTTCCTTCAGCTAAAACATGCATATGGAACCCAGAGTATGATCAACCGTGTGAACGGGAGACGTGTTCAAATATGTCTCAGTTTTCCTCCCCTGGTACTCGGGTGCAACATTCCAGACGCTTTACTAACACTCTCCCCACTTGGAGAGTCAGCGCCTTTAACCTCCTGTTTGGCCCAGTTTGCAATTTATGTGGAAGATGAACAGGAATAGCGAGAACCAATGAGAGACTAGCTGGAGGTGTCTGGACGGGCAAATTTAACTCTCATTTCCCACCAGGAAGAGGAATTAACCAAAGGCTCAGCGTGCCGTGCCGGAACCAGATTAGGGCCTGAAGCCATCCTGCGGTGTTGCGGCCAGCTCACAAGAAAGCGAGTTGAAGAAAGGAGCTCAGGGGCACTGTAATTCACAAACCTGCAGAGTTATAAATGACAGCTATCGTCCAAAAATATACTGAAGTAAGGCTGCCAAGAGGACTTGAAAGCGGGGCAGAATTGCAGGAAACCGATTTCAGGAGGTAGACTGGTATTGCATTGAAAGCATAGGAAAAGAGGCAGAACGTCCACAATGATGCACTTGGCCAAAAAGGCCGTATGCGTTTTTTCCTGAATATATTCAGGAAAAAACGCATACGCCCTTTTTGGCCAACCAAGCAAGCTTGCAAAGGAAATCTGCACTACAATGAAGTCTCACTTCCCCCCGGTCAAAAGGGCCATCTGAAAAAAGTGTAAAATCCAGAAAGGCAGGACAGGCCATGGAGAACTGGGAGCCTTGTTATGCTGATGGGCGGGATGTAAATTGCCAACAGACACTCGGGAGAAGTGTATGGTGTTTCCTGATGCATCTAAGAAACAAAGCAACAGAGCCTAGGGCACTTCCACTTATGGTCCTATAGCTTATGGAAATTAAAATCAAAAAGACACAGCCACCCCAAAGTTTGGGACGCCTCTGTTTACAAGAACCTCATTTACCGTACAAGTTCAATATCACAGAAAGTGAAAAATGGATAAAGAACTTGTGGTACTTACGTACAATGCAGTATCACTCAGCAATGAAATCTATGTCATCAGGCCCGTAGCAGCATAATGAGTGGATTCAGGTACGATGATTCTAACTGAAATAAGTCACACAGAAAAAGAAACATCATAAGATATCACTAATACACGGAATGTAAACTTGGCTACACAGGAACAGAATTCCAAAACAGAACAGGGTCTCAAATTTAGAAAACCAACTTATGCTTGCTTAAGGGGAAAGGTGAGTTGGGGTGCTGCATAAAACCAGAGATTGAAATGAGCACAGATAAAGTTCCTTAAGCCAAATATGGAATAGACAAGAGCTACTCCTTGCTCAACGAAATGGACTCAACACCCCATATTAAACGCCTAAGAATGTACCTGACTAGTAAGTATCTTAAAACCTATGGATTGCTATGTCTCCAAAAGAGAATCAAGCGTGTGTACAGGGGCATAAACGCAGCAGTGATAGGATTGGAGAGGTTCGGTGAGCAAATGAAGACCCTTTGAAGTCATATTGCATGGTACCCATTCCACGGGTCTCAACTCTCCAGGTTTAAGGTATTCTTCCTTCAGCTAAAACATGCACGTGGAACCTAGAGTATGATCAACCGTGTGAACGGGAGACGTGTTCAAATATGTCTCAGTTTTCGTACCCTGGTACTCGGGTGCAACATTCCAGACGCTTTACTAACACTCTCCCGACATGGAGAGTCAGTCCCTTTAACCTCCTGTTTGGCCCAGTTTGCAATTTCTGCGGAAGATGAACAGGAATAGCGAGAACCAATGAGAGACTAGCTGGAGGTGTCTGGACGGGCAAATTTAACTCTCATTTCCCAGCAGGAAGAGGAATTAACCAAAGGCTCAGCGTGCCGTGCCGGAACCAGATTAGGGCCTGAAGCCATCCTGCGGTATTGCGGCCAGGTCACAAGAAAGCGAGTTGAAGAAAGGAGCTCAGGGGCACTGTAATTCAGAAACCTGCAGAGTTATAAATGACAGCTATCGTCCAAAAATATACTGAAGTAAGGCTGCCAAGAGGACTTGAATGCGGGGCAGAATTGCAGGAAACCAATTTCAGGAGGTAGACTGGAATTGCATTGAAAGCATAGGAAAAGAGGCAGAACGTCCACAATGATGCACTTGGCCAAAAAGGCCGTATGCGTTTTTTCCTGAATATATTCAGGAAAAAACGCATACGCCCTTTTTGGCCAACCAAGCAAGCTTGCAAAGGAAATCTGCACTACAATGAAGTCTCACTTCCCCCAGGTCAAAAGGGCCATCTGAAAAAAGTGTAAAATCCAGAAAGGCAGGACAGGCCATGGAGAACTGGGAGCCTTGTTATGCTGATGGGCGGGATGTAAATTGCCAACAGACACTCGGGAGAAGTGTATGGTGTTTCCTGATGCATCTAAGAAACAAAGCAACAGAGCCTAGGGCACTTCCACTTATGGTCCTATAGCTTAGGGAAATTAAAATCAAAAAGACACAGCCACCCCGAAGTTTGGAACGGCTCTGTTTACAAGAACCTCGTTTACAGTACAAGTTCAACATCACAGAAAGTGAAAAATGGATAAAGAAGTTGTGGTATTTACTTACAAAGCAATATCACTCAGCAATGAAATCCATGTTATCAGGCCCTTAGCAGCACAATGAGTGGATTCAGGTATGATGATTCTAACTGAAATAAGTCACACAGAAAAAGAAACATCATAAGATATCAGTAATACACGGAATGTAAACTTGGCTACACAGGAACTGAATTACAGAACAGAACAGGGTCTCAAATTTAGAAAACCAACTTATGCTTGCTTAAGGGGAAAGGTGAGTTGGGGTGCTGCATAAAACCAGAGAATGAAATGAGCACAGATAAAGTTCCTTAAGCCAAATATGGAATAGACAAGAGCTACTCCTAGCTCAACGAAATGGACTCAACACCGCATATTAAACGCCTAAGAATGTACCTGACTAGTAAGTATCTTAAAACCTATGGAGTGCTATGTCTCCGAAAGAGAATCAAGCATGTGTGCAAGGGCATAAACGCAGCAGTGATAGGATTGGAGAGGTTCGGTGAGCAAATGAAGACCCTTTGAAGTCATATTGCATGGTACCCATTCCACGGGTTTCAAGTACCCAGGTTTAAGGTATTCTTCCTTCAGCTAAAACATGCATGTGGAACCCAGAGTATGATCAACCGTGTGAACGGGAGACGTGTTCAAATATGTCTCAGTTTTCCTCCCCTGGTACTCGGGTGCAACATTCCAGACGCTTTACTAACACTCTCCCCACTTGGAGAGTCAGCGCCTTTCACCTCCTGTTTGGCCCAGTTTGCAATTTCTGTGGAAGATGAACAGGAATAGCGAGAACCAATGAGAGACTAGCTGGAGGTGTCTGGACGGGCAAATTTAACTCTCATTTCCCACCAGGAAGAGGAATTAACCAAAGGCTCAGCGTGCCGTGCCGGAACAAGATTAGGGCCTGAAGCCATCCTGCGGTGTTGCGGCCAGCTCACAAGAAAGCGAGTTGAAGAAAGGAGCTCAGGGGCACTGTAATTCACAAACCTGCAGAGTTATAAATGACAGCTATCGTCCAAAAATATACTGAAGTAAGGCTGCCAAGAGGACTTGAAAGCGGGGCAGAATTGCAGGAAACCGATTTCAGGAGGTAGACTGGAATTGCATTGAAAGCATAGGAAAAGAGGCAGAACGTCCACAATGATGCACTTGGCCAAAAAGGGCGTATGCGTTTTTTCCTGAATATATTCAGGAAAAAACGCATACGCCCTTTTTGGCCAACCAAGCAAGCTTGCAAAGGAAATCTGCACTACAATGAAGTCTCACTTCCCCCCGGTCAAAAGGGCCATCTGAAAAAAGTGTAAAATCCAGAAAGGCAGGACAGGCCATGGAGAACTGGGAGCCTTGTTATGCTGATGGGCGGGATGTAAATTGCCAACAGACACTCCGGAGAAGTGTATGGTGTTTCCTGAAACATCTAAAAAACAAAGCAACAGAGCCTAGGGCACTTCCACTTATGGTCCTATAGCTTAGGGAAATTAAAATCAAAAAGACACAGCCACCCCGAAGTTTGGAACAGCTCTGTTTACAAGAACCTCGTTTACAGTACAAGTTCAACATCGCAGAAAGTGAAAAATGGATAAAGAAGTTATGGTATTTACTTACAAAGCAATATCACTCAGCAATGAAATCTATGTCATCAGGCCCTTAGCAGCACAATGAGTGGAGCCTAGGGCACTTCCACTTATGGTCCTATAGCTTAGGGAAATTAAAATCAAAAAGACACAGCCACCCCGAAGTTTGGAACAGCTCTGTTTACAAGAACCTCGTTTACAGTACAAGTTCAACATCGCAGAAAGTGAAAAATGGATAAAGAAGTTATGGTATTTACTTACAAAGCAATATCACTCAGCAATGAAATCTATGTCATCAGGCCCTTAGCAGCACAATGAGTGGATTCAGGTATGATGATTCTAACTGAAATAAGTCACACAGAAAAAGAAACATCATAAGATATCAGTAATACACGGAATGTAAACTTGGCTACACAGGAACTGAATTACAGAACAGAACAGGGTCTCAAATTTAGAAAACCAACTTATGCTTGCTTAAGGGGAAAGGTGAGTTGGGGTGCTGCATAAAACCAGAGAATGAAATGAGCACAGATAAAGTTCCTTAAGCCAAATATGGAATAGACAAGAGCTACTCCTAGCTCAACGAAATGGACTCAACACCGCATATTAAACGCCTAAGAATGTACCTGACTAGTAATTATCTTAAAACCTATGGATTACTATGTCTGCGAAAGAGAATCAAGCATGTGTGCAAGGGCATAAACGCAGCAGTGATAGGATTGGAGAGGTTCGGTGAGCAAATGAAGACCCTTTGAAGTCATATTGCATGGTACCCATTCCACGGGTTTCAAGTACCCAGGTTTAAGGTATTCTTCCTTCAGCTAAAACATGCATGTGGAACCCAGAGTATGATCAACCGTGTGAACGGGAGACGTGTTCAAATATGTCTCAGTTTTCCTCCCCTGGTACTCGGGTGCAACATTCCAGACGCTTTACTAACACTCTCCCCACTTGGAGAGTCAGCGCCTTTAACCTCCTGTTTGGCCCAGTTTGCAATTTCTGTGGAAGATGAACAGGAATAGCGAGAACCAATGAGAGACTAGCTGGAGGTGTCTGGACGGGCAAAGTTAACTCTCATTTCCCACCAGGAAGAGGAATTAACCAAAGGCTCAGCGTGCCGTGCCGGAACCAGATTAGGGCCTGAAGCCATCCTGCGGTGTTGCGGCCAGCTCACAAGAAAGCGAGTTGAAGAAAGGAGCTCAGGGGCACTGTAATTCTCAAACCTGCAGAGTTATAAATGACAGCTATCGTCCAAAAATATACTGAAGTAAGGCTGCCAAGAGGACTTGAAAGCGGGGCAGAATTGCAGGAAACCGATTTCAGGAGGTAGAGTGGAATTGCATTGAAAGCATAGGAAAAGAGGCAGAACGTCCACAATGATGCACTTGGCCAAAAAGGGCGTATGCGTTTTTTCCTGAATATATTCAGGAAAAAACGCATACGCCCTTTTTGGCCAACCAAGCAAGCTTGCAAAGGAAATCTGCACTACAATGAAGTCTCACTTCCCCCCGGTCAAAAGGGCCATCTGAAAAAAGTGTAAAATCCAGAAAGGCAGGAGAGGCCATGAAGAACTGGGAGCCTTGTTATGCTGATGGGCGCGATGTAAATTGCCAACAGCCACTCGGGAGAAGTGTATGGTGTTTCCTGAAACATCTAAAAAACAAAGCAACAGAGCCTAGGGCACTTCCACTTATGGTCCTATAGCTTAGGGAAATTAAAATCAAAAAGACACAGCCACCCCGAAATTTGGAACAGCTCTGTTTACAGGAACCTCGTTTACAGTACAAGTTCTACATCACAGAAAGTAAAAAATGGATAAAGAAGTTGTGGTATTTACTTACAAAGCAATATCACTCAGCAATGAAATCTATGTCATCAGGCCCTTAGCAGCACAATGAGTGGATTCAGGTATGATGATTCTAACTGAAATAAGTCACACAGAAAAAGAAACATCATAAGATATCAGTAATACACGGAATGTAAACTTGGCTACACAGGAACTGAATTACAGAACAGAACAGGGTCTCAAATTTAGAAAACCAACTTATGCTTGCTTAAGGGGAAAGGTGAGTTGAGGTGCTGCATAAAACCAGAGATTGAAATGAGCACAGATAAAGTTCCTTAAGCCAAATATGGAATAGACAAGAGCTACTCCTTGCTCAACGAAATGGACTCAACACCGCATATTAAACGCCTAAGAATGTACCTGACTAGTAAGTATCTTAAAACCTATGGATTACTATGTCTGCGAAAGAGAATCAAGCATGTGTGCAGGGGCATAAACGCAGCAGTGATAGGATTGGAGAGGTTCGGTGAGCAAATGAAGACCCTTTGAGGTCGTATTGCATGGTACCCATTCCACGGGTTTCAAGTACCCAGGTTTAAGGTATTCTTCCTTCAGCTAAAACATGCATGTGGAACCCAGAGTATGATCAACCGTGTGAACGGGAGACGTGTTCAAATATGTCTCAGTTTTCCTCCCCTGGTACTCGGGTGCAACATTCCAGACGCTTTACTAACACTCTCTCCACTTGGAGAGTCAGCGCCTTTAACCTCCTGTTTGGCCCAGTTTGCAATTTCTGCGGAAGATGAACAGGAATAGCGAGAACCAATGAGAGACTAGCTGGAGGTGTCTGGACGGGCAAATTTCACTCTCATTTCCCACCAGGAAGAGGAATTAACCAAAGGCTCAGCGTGCCGTGCCGGAACCAGATTAGGGCCTGAAGCCATCCTGCGGTGTTGCGGCCAGGTCACAAGAAAGCGAGTTGAAGAAAGGAGCTCAGGGGCACTGTAATTCACAAACCTGCAGAGTTATAAATGACAGCTATCGTCCAAAAATATACTGAAGTAAGGCTGCCAAGAGGACTTGAAAGCGGGGCAGAATTGCAGGAAACCGATTTCAGGAGGTAGACTGGTATTGCATTGAAAGCATAGGAAAAGAGGCAGAACGTCCACAATGATGCACTTGGCCAAAAAGGCCGTATGCGTTTTTTCCTGAATATATTCAGGAAAAAACGCATACGCCCTTTTTGGCCAACCAAGCAAGCTTGCAAAGGAAATCTGCACTACAATGAAGTCTCACTTCCCCCCGGTCAAAAGGGCCATCTGAAAAAAGTGTAAAATCCAGAAAGGCAGGACAGGCCATGGAGAACTGGGAGCCTTGTTATGCTGATGGGCGGGATGTAAATTGCCAACAGACACTCGGGAGAAGTGTATGGTGTTTCCTGATGCATCTAAGAAACAAAGCAACAGAGCCTAGGGCACTTCCACTTATGGTCCTATAGCTTATGGAAATTAAAATCAAAAAGACACAGCCACCCCAAAGTTTGGGACGCCTCTGTTTACAAGAACCTCATTTACCGTACAAGTTCAATATCACAGAAAGTGAAAAATGGATAAAGAACTTGTGGTACTTACGTACAATGCAGTATCACTCAGCAATGAAATCTATGTCATCAGGCCCGTAGCAGCCTAATGAGTGGATTCAGGTACGATGATTCTAACTGAAATAAGTCACACAGAAAAAGAAACATCATAAGATATCACTAATACACGGAATGTAAACTTGGCTACACAGGAACAGAATTCCAAAACAGAACAGGGTCTCAAATTTAGAAAACCAACTTATGCTTGCTTAAGGGGAAAGGTGAGTTGGGGTGCTGCATAAAACCAGAGATTGAAATGAGCACAGATAAAGTTCCTTAAGCCAAATATGGAATAGACAAGAGCTACTCCTTGCTCAACGAAATGGACTCAACACCCCATATTAAACGCCTAAGAATGTACCTGACTAGTAAGTATCTTAAAACCTATGGATTGCTATGTCTCCAAAAGAGAATCAAGCGTGTGTACAGGGGCATAAACGCAGCAGTGATAGGATTGGAGAGGTTCGGTGAGCAAATGAAGACCCTTTGAAGTCATATTGCATGGTACCCATTCCACGGGTCTCAACTCTCCAGGTTTAAGGTATTCTTCCTTCAGCTAAAACATGCACGTGGAACCTAGAGTATGATCAACCGTGTGAACGGGAGACGTGTTCAAATATGTCTCAGTTTTCGTACCCTGGTACTCAGGTGCAACATTCCAGACGCTTTACTAACACTCTCCCGACATGGAGAGTCAGTCCCTTTAACCTCCTGTTTGGCCCAGTTTGCAATTTCTGCGGAAGATGAACAGGAATAGCGAGAACCAATGAGAGACTAGCTGGAGGTGTCGGAACGGGCAAATTTAACTCTCATTTCCCAGCAGGAAGAGGAATTAACCAAAGGCTCAGCGTGCCGTGCCGGAACCAGATTAGGGCCTGAAGCCATCCTGCGGTATTGCGGCCAGGTCACAAGAAAGCGAGTTGAAGAAAGGAGCTCAGGGGCACTGTAATTCAGAAACCTGCAGAGTTATAAATGACAGCTATCGTCCAAAAATATACTGAAGTAAGGCTGCCAAGAGGACTTGAATGCGGGGCAGAATTGCAGGAAACCAATTTCAGGAGGTAGACTGGAATTGCATTGAAAGCATAGGAAAAGAGGCAGAACGTCCACAATGATGCACTTGGCCAAAAAGGCCGTATGCGTTTTTTCCTGAATATATTCAGGAAAAAACGCATACGCCCTTTTTGGCCAACCAAGCAAGCTTGCAAAGGAAATCTGCACTACAATGAAGTCTCACTTCCCCCAGGTCAAAAGGGCCATCTGAAAAAAGTGTAAAATCCAGAAAGGCAGGACAGGCCATGGAGAACTGGGAGCCTTGTTATGCTGATGGGCGGGATGTAAATTGCCAACAGACACTCGGGAGAAGTGTATGGTGTTTCCTGATGCATCTAAGAAACAAAGCAACAGAGCCTAGGGCACTTCCACTTATGGTCCTATAGCTTAGGGAAATTAAAATCAAAAAGACACAGCCACCCCGAAGTTTGGAATGGCTCTGTTTACAAGAACCTCGTTTACAGTACAAGTTCAACATCACAGAAAGTGAAAAATGGATAAAGAAGTTGTGGTATTTACTTACAAAGCAATATCACTCAGCAATGAAATCCATGTTATCAGGCCCTTAGCAGCACAATGAGTGGATTCAGGTATGATGATTCTAACTGAAATAAGTCACACAGAAAAAGAAACATCATAAGATATCAGTAATACACGGAATGTAAACTTGGCTACACAGGAACTGAATTACAGAACAGAACAGGGTCTCAAATTTAGAAAACCAACTTATGCTTGCTTAAGGGGAAAGGTGAGTTGGGGTGCTGCATAAAACCAGAGAATGAAATGAGCACAGATAAAGTTCCTTAAGCCAAATATGGAATAGACAAGAGCTACTCCTAGCTCAACGAAATGGACTCAACACCGCATATTAAACGCCTAAGAATGTACCTGACTAGTAAGTATCTTAAAACCTATGGATTGCTATGTCTCCGAAAGAGAATCAAGCATGTGTGCAAGGGCATAAACGCAGCAGTGATAGGATTGGAGAGGTTCGGTGAGCAAATGAAGACCCTTTGAAGTCATATTGCATGGTACCCATTCCACGGGTTTCAAGTACCCAGGTTTAAGGTATTCTTCCTTCAGCTAAAACATGCATGTGGAACCCAGAGTATGATCAACCGTGTGAACGGGAGACGTGTTCAAATATGTCTCAGTTTTCCTCCCCTGGTACTCGGGTGCAACATTCCAGACGCTTTACTAACACTCTCCCCACTTGGAGAGTCAGCGCCTTTCACCTCCTGTTTGGCCCAGTTTGCAATTTCTGTGGAAGATGAACAGGAATAGCGAGAACCAATGAGAGACTAGCTGGAGGTGTCTGGACGGGCAAATTTAACTCTCATTTCCCACCAGGAAGAGGAATTAACCAAAGGCTCAGCGTGCCGTGCCGGAACAAGATTAGGGCCTGAAGCCATCCTGCGGTGTTGCGGCCAGGTCACAAGAAAGCGAGTTGAAGAAAGGAGCTCAGGGGCACTGTAATTCACAAACCTGCAGAGTTATAAATGACAGCTATCGTCCAAAAATATACTGAAGTAAGGCTGCCAAGAGGACTTGAAAGCGGGGCAGAATTGCAGGAAACCGATTTCAGGAGGTAGACTGGAATTGCATTGAAAGCATAGGAAAAGAGGCAGAACGTCCACAATGATGCACTTGGCCAAAAAGGGCGTATGCGTTTTTTCCTGAATATATTCAGGAAAAAATGCATACGCCCTTTTTGGCCAACCAAGCAAGCTTGCAAAGAAATCTGCACTACAATGAAGTCTCACTTCCCCCCGGTCAAAAGGGCCATCTGAAAAAAGTGTAAAATCCAGAAAGGCAGGACAGGCCATGGAGAACTGGGAGCCTTGTTATGCTGATGGGCGGGATGTAAATTGCCAACAGACACTCGGGAGAAGTGTATGGTGTTTCCTGAAACATCTAAAAAACAAAGCAACAGAGCCTAGGCCACTTCCACTTATGGTCCTATAGCTTAGGGAAATTAAAATCAAAAAGACACAGCCACCCCAAAGTTTGGAACGGCTCTGTTTACAAGAACCTCGTTTACAGTACAAGTTCAACATCGCAGAAAGTGAAAAATGGATAAAGAAGTTATGGTATTTACTTACAAAGCAATATCACTCAGCAACGAAATCTATGTCATCAGGCCCTTAGCAGCACAATGAGTGGATTCAGATATGATGATTCTAACTGAAATAAGTCACACAGAAAAGGAAACATCATAAGATATCAGTAATACACGGAATGTAAACTTGGCTACACAGGAACTGAATTACAGAACAGAATAGTGTCTCAAATTTAGAAAACCAACTTATGCTTGCTTAAGGGGAAAGGTGAGTTGGGGTGCTGCATAAAACCAGAGATTGAAATGAGCACAGATAAAGTTCCTTAAGCCAAATATGGAATAGACAAGAGCTACTCCTTGCTCAACGAAATGGACTCAACACCCGATATTAAACGCCTAAGAATGTACCTGAGTAGTAAGTATCTTAAAACCTATGGATTGCTGTGTCTCCAAAAGAGAATCAAGCCTGTGTACAGGGGCATAAACGCAGCAGTGATAGGATTGGAGAGGTTTGGTGAGCAAATGAAGACCCTTTGAAGTCATATTGCATGGTACCCATTACACGGGTCTCAACTCTCCAGGTTTAAGGTATTCTTCCTTCAGCTAAAACATGCATGTGGAACCCAGAGTATGATCAACCGTGTGAACGGGAGACGTGTTCAAATATGTCTCAGTTTTCCTCCCCTGGTACTCGGGTGCAACATTCCAGACGCTTTACTAACATTCTCCCCACATGGAGAGTCAGTCCCTTTAACCTCCTGTTTGGCCCAGTTTGCAAATTCTGCGGAAGATGAACAGGAATAGCGAGAACCAATGAGAGACTAGCTGGAGGTGTCTGGACGGGCAAAGTTAACTCTCATTTCCCACCAGGAAGAGGAAATAACCAAAGGCTCAGCGTGCCGTCCCGGAACAAGATTAGGGCCTGAAGCCATCCTGCGGTGTTGCGGCCAGCTCAAAAGAAAGCGAGTTGAAGAAAGGAGCTCAGGGGCACTGTAATTCACAAACCTGCAGAGTTATAAATGACAGCTATCGTCCAAAAATATACTGAAGTAAGGCTGCCAAGAGGACTTGAAACGGGGCAGAATTGCAGGAAACCGATTTCAGGAGGTAGACTGGAATTGCATTGAAAGCATAGGAAAAGAGGCAGAACGTCCACAATGATGCACTTGGCCAAAAAGGGCGTATGCGTTTTTTCCTGAATATATTCAGGAAAAAACGCATACGCCCTTTTTGGCCAACCAAGCAAGCTTGCAAAGGAAATCTGCACTACAATGAAGTCTCACTTCCCCCCGGTCAAAAGGGCCATCTGAAAAAAGTGTAAAATCCAGAAAGGCAGGACAGGCCATGGAGAACTGGGAGCCTTGTTATGCTGATGGGCGGGATGTAAATTGCCAACAGCCACTCCAGAGAAGTGTATGATGTTTCCTGAAACATCTAAGAAACAAAGCAACAGAGCCTAGGGCACTTCCACTTATGGTCCTATAGCTTAGGGAAATTAAAATCAAAAAGACACAGCCACCCCAAAGTTTGGGACGCCTCTGTTTACAAGAACCTCATTTACCGTACAAGTTCAATATCACAGAAAGTGAAAAATGGATAAAGAACTTGTGGTACTTACGTACAATGCAGTATCACTCAGCAATGAAATCTATGTCATCAGGCCCGTAGCAGCATAATGAGTGGATTCAGGTACGATGATTCTAACTGAAATAAGTCACAGAGAAAAAGAAACATCATAAGATATCACTAATACACGGAATGTAAACTTGGCTACACAGGAACTGAATTCCAAAACAGAACAGGGTCTCAAATTTAGAAAACCAACTTATGCTTGCTTAAGGGGAAAGGTGAGTTGGGGTGCTGCATAAAACCAGAGATTGAAATGAGCACAGATAAAGTTCCTTAAGCCAAATATGGAATAGACAAGAGCTACTCCTTGCTCAACGAAATGGACTCAACACCCCATATTAAACGCCTAAGAATGTACCTGACTAGTAAGTATCTTAAAACCTATGGATTGCTATCTCTCCAAAAGAGAATCAAGCATGTGTACAGGAGCATAAACGCAGCAGTGATAAGACTGGAGAGGTTCGGTGAGCAAATGAAGACCCTTTGAAGTCATATTGCATGGAACCCATTCCACGGGTTTCAACTACCCAGGTTTAAGGTATTCTTCCTTCAGCTAAAACATGCATGTGGAACCTAGAGTATGATCAACCATATGATCGGGAGACGTGTTCAAATATGTCTCAGTTTTCGTACCCTGGAACTCGGGTGCAACATTCCAGACGCTTTACTAACACTCTCTCGTCTTGGAGAGTAAGCGCCTTTAACCTCCTGTTTGGCCCAGTTTGCAATTTCTGCGGAAGATGAACAGGAATAGCGAGAACCAATGAGAGACTAGCTGGAGGTGTCTGGACGGGCAAATTTAACTCTCATTTCCCACCAGGAAGAGGAAATAACCAAAGGCTCAGCATGCCGTGCCGGAACCAGATTAGGGCCTGAAGCCATCCTGCGGTGTTGCGGCCAGCTCACAAGAAAGCGAGTTGAAGAAAGGAGCTCAGGGGCACTGTAATTCACAAACCTGCAGAGTTATAAATGACAGCTATCGTCCAAAAATATACTGAAGTAAGGCTGCCAAGAGGACTTGAAAGCGGGGCAGAATTGCAGGAAACTGATTTCAGGAGGTAGACTGGAATTGCATTGAAAGCATAGGAAAAGAGGCAGAACGTCCACAATGATGCACTTGGCCAAAAAGGGCGTATGCGTTTTTTCCTGAATATATTCAGGAAAAAACGCATACGCACTTTTTGGCCAACCAAGCAAACTTACAAAGGAAATCTGCACTACAATGAAGTCTCACTTCCCCCCGGTCAAAAGGGCCATCTGAAAAAAGTGTAAAATCCAGAAAGGGAGGACAAGCCATGGAGAACTGGGAGCCTTGTTATGCTGATGGGCGGGATGTAAATTGCCAACAGACACTCGGGAGAAGTGTATGGTGTTTCCTGAAACATCTAAGAAACAAAGCAACAGAGCCTAGGGCACTTCCACTTATGGTACTATAGCTGAGGGAAGTTAAAATCAAAAAGACACAGCCACCCCAAAGTTTGGGACGCCTCTGTTTACAAGAACCTCGTTTACAGTACAAGTTCAACATCGCAGAAATTGAAAAATGGATAAAGAAGTTGTGGTATTTACTTACAAAGCAATATCACTCAGCACTGAAATCTATGTCATCAGGCCCTTAGCAGCACAATGAGTGGATTCAGATATGATGATTCTAACTGAAATAAGTCACACAGAAAAAGAAACATCATAAGATATCAGTAATACACGGAATGTAAACTTGGCTACACAGGAACTGAATTACAGAACAGAATAGTGTCTCAAATTTAGAAAACCAACTTATGCTTGCTTAAGGGGAAAGGTGAGTTGGGGTGCTGCATAAAACCAGAGATTGAAATGAGCACAGATAAAGTTCCTTAAGCCAAATATGGAATAGACAAGAGCTACTCCTTGCTCAACGAAATGGACTCAACACCCGATATTAAACGCCTAAGAATGTACCTGACTAGTAAGTATCTTAAAACCTATGGATTGCTATGTCTCCGAAAGAGAATCAAGCATGTGTACAGGGGCATAAACGCAGCAGTGATAGGATTGGAGAGGATCACTGAGCAAATGAAGACCCTTTGAAGTCATATTGCATGGTACCCATTCCACGGGTTTCAACTACCCAGGTTTAAGGTATTCTTCCTTCAGCTAAAACATGCATGTGGAACCTAGAGTATGATCAACCATGTGATTGGGAGACGTGTTCAAATATGTCTCAGATTTCGTACCCTGGTACTCGGGTGCAACATTCCAGATGCTTTACTAACACTCTCCCGACTTGGAGAGTCAGTCCCTTTAACCTCCTGTTTGGCCCAGTTTGCAATTTCTGCGGAAGATGAACAGGAATAGCGAGAACCAATGAGAGACTAGCTGGAGGTGTCTGGACGGGCAAATTTAACTCTCATTTCCCACCAGGAAGAGGAATAAACCAAAGGCTCAGCGTGCCGTGCCGGAACCAGATTAGGGCCTGAAGCCATCCTGCGGTGTTGCGGCCAGCTCACAAGAAAGCGAGTTGAAGAAAGGAGCTCAGGGGCACTGTAATTCACAAACCTGCAGAGTTATAAATGACAGCTATCGTCCAAAAATATACTGAACTAAGGCTGCCAAGAGGACTTGAAAGCGGGGCAGAATTGCAGGAAACCGATTTCAGGAGGTAGACTGGAATTGCATTGAAAGCATAGGAAAAGAGGCAGAACGTCCACAATGATGCACTTGGCCAAAAAGGGCGTATGCGTTTTTTCCTGAATATATTCAGGAAAAAACGCATACGCCCTTTTTGGCCAACCAAGCAAACTTGCAAAGGAAATCTGCACTACAATGAAGTCTCACTTCCCCCCGGTCAAAAGGGCCATCTGAAAAAAGTGTAAAATCCAGCAAGGCAGGACAGGCCATGGAGAACTGGGAGCCTCGTTATGCTGATGGGCGGGATGTAAATTGCCAACAGACACTCGGGAGAAGTGTATGGTGTTTCCTGAAACATCTAAAAAACAAAGCAACAGAGCCTAGGGCACTTCCACTTATGGTCCTATAGCTTAGGGAAATTAAAATCAAAAAGACACAGCCACCCCAAAGTTTGGGACGCCTGTGTTTACAAGAACCTCGTTTACAGTACAAGTTCAACATCGCAGAAAGTGAAAAATGGATAAAGAACTTGTGGTACTTACGTACAATGCAGTATCACTCAGCAATGAAATCTATGTCATCAGGCCCGTAGCAGCATAATGAGTGGATTCAGGTATGATGATTCTAACTGAAATAAGTCACACAGAAAAAGAAACATCATAAGATATCACTAATACACGGAATGTAAACTTGGCTACACAGGAACTGAATTCCAAAACAGAACAGGGTCTCAAATTTAGAAAACCAACTTATGCTTGCTTAAGGGGAAAGGTGAGTTGGGGTGCTGCATAAAACCAGAGATTGAAATGAGCACAGATAAAGTTCCTTAAGCCAAATATGGAATAGACAAGAGCTACTCCTTGCTCAACGAAATGGACTCAACACCCCATATTAAACGCCTAAGAATGTACCTGACTAGTAAGTATCTTAAAACCTATGGATTGCTATGTCTCCAAAAGAGAATCAAGCGTGTGTACAGGGGCATAAACGCAGCAGTGATAGGATTGGAGAGGTTCGGTGAGCAAATGAAGACCCTTTGAAGTCATATTGCATGGTACCCATTCCACGGGTCTCAACTCTCCAGGTTTAAGGTATTCTTCCTTCAGCTAAAACATGCATGTGTAACCCAGAGTATGATCAACCGTGTGAACAGGAGACGTGTTCAAATATGTCTCAGTTTTCCTCCCCGGTACTCGGGTGCAACATTCCAGACGCTTTACTAACAGTCTCCCCACTTGGAGAGTCAGCGCCTTTAACCTCCTCTTTGGCCCAGTTTGCAATTTCTGCAGAAGATGAACAGGAATAGGGAGAACCAATGAGAGACTAGCTGGAGGTGTCTGGACGGGCAAATTTAACTCTCATTTCCCACCAGGAAGAGGAATTAACCAAAGGCTCAGCGTGCCGTGCCCGAAACAGATTAGGGCCTGAAGCCATCTTGCGGTGTTGCGGCCAGCTCAAAAGAAAGCGAGTTGAAGAAAGGAGCTCAGGGGCACTGTAATTCACAAACCTGCAGAGTTATAAATGACAGCTATCGTCCAAAAATATACTGAAGTAAGGCTGCCAAGAGGACTTGAAAGCGGGGCAGAATTGCAGGAAACCGATTTCAGGAGGTAGACTGGAATTGCATTGAAAGCATAGGAAAAGAGGCAGAACGTCCACAATGATGCACTTGGCCAAAAAGGGCGTATGCGTTTTTTCCTGAATATATTCAGGAAAAAACGCATACGCCCTTTTTGGCCAACCAAGCAAGCTTGCAAAGGAAATCTGCACTACAATGAAGTCTCACTTCCCCCCGGTCAAAAGGGCCATCTGAAAAAAGTGTAAAATCCAGAAAGGCAGGACAGGCCATGGAGAACTGGGAGCCTTGTTATGCTGATGGGCGGGATGTAAATTGCCAACAGCCACTCGGGAGAAGTGTATGGTGTTTCCTGAAACATCTAAGAAACAAAGCAACAGAGCCTAGGGCACTTCCACTTATGGTCCTATAGCTTAGGGAAATTAAAATAAAAAAGACACAGCCACCCCAAAGTTTGGGACGCCTCTGTTTACAAGAACCTCGTTTACAGTACAAGTTCAACATCGCAGAAATTGAAAAATGGATAAAGAAGTTGTGGTATATACTTACAAAGCAATATCACTCAGCACTGAAATCTATGTCATCAGGCCCTTAGCAGCACAATGAGTGGATTCAGATATGATGATTCTAACTGAAATAAGTCACACAGAAAAAGAAACATCATAAGATATCACTAATACACGGAATGTAAACTTGGCTACACAGGAACTGAATTACAGAACAGAACAGGGTCTCAAATTTAGAAAACCAACTTATGCTTGCTTAAGGGGAAAGGCGAGTTGGGGTGCTGCATAAAACCAGAGATTGAAATGAGCACAGATAAATTTCCTTAAGCCAAATATGGAATAGACAAGAGCTACTCCTTGCTAAACGAAATGGACTCAACACCCCATATTAAACACCTAAGAATGTACCTGACTAGTAAGTATCTTAAAACCTATGGATTGCTATGTCTCCAAAAAAGAATCAAGCGTGTGTACAGGGGTATAAACGCAGCAGTGATAGGATTGGAGAGGTTCGGTGAGCAAATGTAGACCCTTTGAAGTCATATTGCATGGTACCCATTCCACGGGTTTCAACTACCCAGGTTTAAGGTATTCTTCCTTCAGCTAAAACATGCATGTGGAACCTAGAGTATGATCAACCATGTGATTGGGAGACGTGTTCAAATATGTCTCAGATTTCGTACCCTGGTACTCGGGTGCAACATTCCAGATGCTTTACTAACACTCTCCCGACTTGGAGAGTCAGTCCCTTTAACCTCCTGTTTGGCCCAGTTTGCAATTTCTGCGGAAGATGAACAGGAATAGCGAGAACCAATGAGAGACTAGCTGGAGGTGTCTGGACGGGCAAATTTAACTCTCATTTCCCACCAGGAAGAGGAATAAACCAAAGGCTCAGCGTGCCGTGCCGGAACCAGATTAGGGCCTGAAGCCATCCTGCGGTGTTGCGGCTAGCTCACAAGAAAGAGAGTTGAAGAAAGGAGCTCAGGGGCACTGTAATTCACAAACCTGCAGAGTTATAAATGACAGCTATCGTCCAAAAATATACTGAAGTAAGGCTGCCAAGAGGACTTGAAAGCGGGGCAGAATTGCAGGAAACCGATTTCAGGAGGTAGACTGGAATTGCATTGAAAGCATAGGAAAAGAGGCAGAACGTCCACAATGATGCACTTGGCCAAAAAGGGCGTATGCGTTTTTTCCTGAATATATTCAGGAAAAAACGCATACGCCCTTTTTGGCCAACCAAGCAAACTTGCAAAGGAAATCTGCACTACAATGAAGTCTCACTTCCCCCCGGTCAAAAGGGCCATCTGAAAAAAGTGTAAAATCCAGCAAGGCAGGACAGGCCATGGAGAACTGGGAGCCTCGTTATGCTGATGGGCGGGATGTAAATTGCCAACAGACACTCGGGAGAAGTGTATGGTGTTTCCTGAAACATCTAAAAAACAAAGCAACAGAGCCTAGGGCACTTCCACTTATGGTCCTATAGCTTAGGGAAATTAAAATCAAAAAGACACAGCCACCCCAAAGTTTGGGACGCCTGTGTTTACAAGAACCTCGTTTACAGTACAAGTTCAACATCGCAGAAAGTGAAAAATGGATAAAGAACTTGTGGTACTTACGTACAATGCAGTATCACTCAGCAATGAAATCTATGTCATCAGGCCCGTAGCAGCATAATGAGTGGATTCAGGTACGATGATTCTAACTGAAATAAGTCACACAGAAAAAGAAACATCATAAGATATCAGTAATACACGGAATGTAAACTTGGCTACACAGGAACTGAATTACAGAACAGAACAGGGTCTCAAATTTAGAAAACCAACTTATGCTTGCTTAAGGGGAAAGGTGAGTTGGGGTGCTGCATAAAACCAGAGATTGAAATTAGCACAGATAAAGTTCCTTAAGCCAAATATGGAATAGACAAGAGCTACTCCTTGCTCAACGAAATGGACTCAACACCGCATATTAAACGCCTAAGAATGTACCTGACTAGTAAGTATCTTAAAACCTATGGATTGCTATGTCTCCAAAAGAGAATCAAGCGTGTGTACAGGGGCATAAATGCAGCAGTGATAGGATTGGAGAGGTTCGGTGAGCAAATGAAGACCCTTTGAAGTCATATTGCATTGTACCCATTCCACGGGTTTCAACTACCCAGGTTTAAGGTATTCTTCCTTCAGCTAAAACATGCATGTGGAACCTAGAGTATGATCAACCATGTGATTGGGAGACGTGTTCAAATATGTCTCAGTTTTCGTACCCTGGTACTTGGGTGCAACATTCCAGATGCTTTACCAACACTCTCCCCACTTGGAGAGTCAGCGCCTTTAACCTCCTGTTTGGCCCAGTTTGCAATTTCTGCCGAAGATGAACAGGAATAGGGAGAACCAATGAGAGACTAGCTGGAGGTGTCTGGACGGGCAAATTTAACTCTCATTTCCCACCAGGAAGAGGAAATAACCAAAGGCTCAGCGTTCCGTGCGGAACCAGATTACGGCCTGAAGCCATCCTGCGGTGTTGCGGCCAGCTGAAAAGAAAGCGAGTTGAAGAAAGGAGCTCAGGGGCACTGTAATTCACAAACCTGCAGAGTTATAAATGACAGCTATCGTCCAAAAATATACTGAAGTAAGGCTGCCAAGAGGATTTGAAAGCGGGGCAGAATTGCAGGAAACCGATTTCAGGAGGTAGACTGGAATTGCATTGAAAGCATAGGAAAAGAGGCAGAACGTCCACAATGATGCACTTGGCCAAAAAGGGCGTATGCGTTTTTTCCTGAATATATTCAGGAAAAAACGCATACGCACTTTTTGGCCAACCAAGCAAGCTTGCAAAGGAAATCTGCACTACAATGAAGTCTCACTTCCCCCCGGTCAAAAGGGCCATCTGAAAAAAGTGTAAAATCCAGAAAGGCAGGACAGGCCATGGAGAACTGGGAGCCTTATTATGCTGATGGGCGGGATGTAAATTGCCAACAGACACTCCGGAGAAGTGTATGGTGTTTCCTGAAACATCTAAAAAACAAAGCAACAGAGCCTAGAGCACTTCCACTTATGGTCCTATAGCTTAGGGAAATTAAAATCAAAAAGACACAGCCACCCCAAAGTTTGGGACGCCTGTGTTTACAAGAACCTCGTTTACAGTACAAGTTCAACATCGCAGAGAGTGAAAAATTGATAAACAAGATTTGGTATATACTTACAAAGCAATATCACTCAGCAATGAAATCTATGTCATCAGGCCCTTAGCAGCACAATGAGTGGATTCAGGTATGATGATTCTAACTGAAATAAGTCACACAGAAAAAGAAACATCATAAGATATCAGTAATACACAGAATGTAAACTTGGCTACACAGGAACTGAATTACAGAACAGAACAGGGTCTCAAATTTAGAAAACCAACTTATGCTTGCTTAAGGGGAAAGGTGAGTTGGGGTGCTGCATAAAACCAGAGATTGAAATGAGCACAGATAAAGTTCCTTAAGCCAAATATGGAATAGACAAGAGCTACTCCTTGCTCAACGAAATGGACTCAAAACCGCATATTAAACGCCTAAGAATGTACCTGACTACTAAGTATCTTAAAACCTATGGATTGCTATGTCTTCAAAAGAGAATCAAGCATGTGTACAGTGGCATAAACGCAGCAGTGATAGGATTGGAGAGGTTCGGTGAGCAAATGAAGACCCTTTGAAGTCATATTACATGGTACCCATTCCACGGGTTTCAACTACCCAGGTTTAAGGTATTCTTCCTTCAGCTAAAACATGCATGTGGAACCCAGAGTATGATCAACCATGTGATCGGGAGACGTGTTCAAATATGTCTCAGTTTTCCTCCCCTGGTACTCGGGTGCAACATTCCAGACGCTTTACTAACACTCTCCCGACTTGGAGAGTCAGTCCCTTTAACCTCCTGTTTGGCCCAGTTTGCAATTTCTGCGGAAGATGAACAGGAATAGGGAGAACCAATGAGAGACTAGCTGGAGGTGTCTGGACGGGCAAAGTTAACTCTCATTTCCCACCAGGAAGAGGAAATAACCAAAGGCTCAGCGTGCCGTGCGGAACCAGATTAGGGCCTGAAGCCATCCTGCGGTGTTGCGGCCAGCTCAAAAGAAAGCTAGTTGAAGAAAGGAGCTCAGGGGCACTGTAATTCACAAACCTGCAGAGTTATAAATGACAGCTATCATCCAAAAATATACTGAAGTAAGGCTGCCAAGAGGATTTGAAAGCGGGGCAGAATTGCAGGAAACCAATTTCAGGAGGTAGACTGGAATTGCATTGAAAGCATAGGAAAAGAGGCAGAACGTCCACAATGATGCACTTGGCCAAAAAGGGCGTATGCGTTTTTTCCTGAATATATTCAGGAAAAAACGCATACGCCCTTTTTGGCCAACCAAGCAAGCTTGCAAAGGAAATCTGCACTACAATGAAGTCTCACTTCCCCCCGGTCAAAAGGGCCATCTGAAAAAAGTGTAAAATCCAGAAAGGCAGGACAGGCCATGGAGAACTGGGAGCCTTATTATGCTGATGGGCGGGATGTAAATTGCCAACAGACACTCGGGAGAAGTGTATGGTGTTTCCTGAAACATCTAAAAACAAAGCAACAGAGCCTAGGGCACTTCCACTTATGGTCCTATAGCTTAGGGAAATTAAAATCAAAAAGACACAGCCACCCCAAAGTTTGGGACGCCTGTGTTTACAAGAACCTCGTTTACAGTACAAGTTCAACATCGCAGAAAGTGAAAAATTGATAAAGAAGATTTGGTATATACTTACAAAGCAATATCACTCAGCAATGAAATGTATGTCATCAGGCCCTTAGCAGCACAATGAGTGGATTCAGGTATGATGATTCTAACTGAAATAAGTCACACAGAAAAAGAAACATCATAAGATATCAGTAATACACGGAATGTAAACTTGGCTACACAGGAACTGAATTACAGAACAGAACAGGGTCTCAAATTTAGAAAACCAACTTATGCTTGCTTAAGGGGAAAGGTGAGTTGGGGTGCTGCATAAAACCAGAGATTGAAATGAGCACAGATAAAGTTCCTTAAGCCAAATATGGAATAGACAAGAGCTACTCCTTGCTCAACGAAATGGACTCAACACCGCATATTAAACGCCTAAGAATGTACCTGACTAGTAAGTATCTTAAAACCTATGGATTCCTATGTCTCCGAAAGAGAATCAAGCATGTGTACAGGGGCATAAACGCAGCAGTGATAGGATTGGAGAGGTTCGGTGAGCAAATGAAGACCCTTTGAAGTCATATTGCATGGTACCCATTCCATGGGTCTCAACTCTCCAGGTTTAAGGTATTCTTCCTTCAGCTAAAACATGCATGTGGAATCCAGAGTATGATCAACCGTGTGAACGGGAGACGTGTTCAAATATATCTCAGTTTTCCTCCCCTGGTATTCGGGTGCAACATTCCAGACGCTTTACTAACACTCTCCTGTCTTGGAGAGTCAGCGCCTTTAACCTCCTGTTTGGCCCACTTTGCAATTTCTGCGGAAGATGAACAGGAATAGGGAGAACCAATGAGAGACTAGCTGGAGGTGTCTGGACGGGCAAAGTTAACTCTCATTTCCCACCAGGAAGAGGAAATAACCAAAGGCTCAGCGTGCCGTGCCGGAACCAGATTAGGGCCTGAAGCCATCCTGCGGTGTTGCGGCCAGCTCAAAAGAAAGCGAGTTGAAGAAAGGAGCTCAGGGGCACTGTAATTCACAAACCTGCAGAGTTATAAATGACAGCTATCGTCCAAAAATATACTGAAGTAAGGCTGCCAAGAGGACTTGAAACGGGGCAGAATTGCAGGAAACCGATTTCAGGAGGTAGACTGGAATTGCATTGAAAGCATAGGAAAAGAGGCAGAACGTCCACAATGATGCACTTGGCCAAAAAGGGCGTATGCGTTTTTTCCTGAATATATTCAGGAAAAAACGCATACGCCCTTTTTGGCCAACCAAGCAAGCTTGCAAAGGAAATCTGCACTACAATGAAGTCTCACTTCCCCCCGGTCAAAAGGGCCATCTGAAAAAAGTGTAAAATCCAGAAAGGCAGGACAGGCCATGGAGAACTGGGAGCCTTGTTATGCTGATGGGCGGGATGTAAATTGCCAACAGCCACTCCAGAGAAGTGTATGGTGTTTCCTGAAACATCTAAGAAACAAAGCAACAGAGCCTAGGGCACTTCCACTTATGGTCCTATAGCTTAGGGAAATTAAAATCAAAAAGACACAGCCACCCCAAAGTTTGGGACGCCTCTGTTTACAAGAACCTCATTTACCGTACAAGTTCAATATCACAGAAAGTGAAAAATGGATAAAGAACTTGTGGTACTTACGTACAATGCAGTATCACTCAGCAATGAAATCTATGTCATCAGGCCCGTAGCAGCATAATGAGTGGATTCAGGTACGATGATTCTAACTGAAATAAGTCACACAGAAAAAGAAACATCATAAGATATCAGTAATACACGGAATGTAAACTTGGCTACACAGGAACTGAATTCCAAAACAGAACAGGGTCTCAAATTTAGAAAACCAACTTATGCTTGCTTAAGGGGAAAGGTGAGTTGGGGTGCTGCATAAAACCAGAGATTGAAATGAGCACAGATAAAGTTCCTTAAGCCAAATATGGAATAGACAAGAGCTACTCCTTGCTCAACGAAATGGACTCAACACCCCATATTAAACGCCTAAGAATGTACCTGACTAGTAAGTATCTTAAAACCTATGGATTGCTATGTCTCCAAAAGAGAATCAAGCATGTGTACAGGAGCATAAACGCAGCAGTGATAAGACTGGAGAGGTTCGGTGAGCAAATGAAGACCCTTTGAAGTCATATTGCATGGAACCCATTCCACGGGTTTCAACTACCCAGGTTTAAGGTATTCTTCCTTCAGCTAAAACATGCATGTGGAACCTAGAGTATGATCAACCATATGATCGGGAGACGTGTTCAAATATGTCTCAGTTTTCGTACCCTGGAACTCGGGTGCAACATTCCAGACGCTTTACTAACACTCTCCCCACTTGGAGAGTCAGCACCTTTAACCTCCTGTTTGGTCCAGTTTGCAATTTCTGCGGAAGATGAACAGAAATAGGGAGAACCAATGAGAGACTAGCTGGAGGTGTCTGGACGGGCAAATTTAACTCTCATTTCCCACCAGGAAGAGGAAATAACCAAAGGCTCAGCGTGCCGTGCCGGAACAAGATTAGGACCTGAAGCCATCCTGCGGGGTTGCGGCCAGCTCACAAGAAAGCGAGTTGAAGAAAGGAGCTCAGGGGCACTGTAATTCACAAACCTGCAGAGTTATAAATGACAGCTATCGTCCAAAAATATACTGAAGTAAGGCTGCCAAGAGGACTTGAAAGCGGGGCAGAATTGCAGGAAACCGATTTCAGGAGGTAGACTGGAATTGCATTGAAAGCATAGGAAAAGAGGCAGAACGTCCACAATGATGCACTTGGCCAAAAAGGGCGTATGCGTTTTTTCCTGAATATATTCAGGAAAAAACGCATACGCCCTTTTTGGCCAACCAAGCAAGCTTGCAAAGGAAATCTGCACTACAATGAAGTCTCACTTCCCCCCGGTCAAAAGGGCCATCTGAAAAAAGTGTAAAATCCAGAAAGCCAGGACAGGCCATGGAGAACTGGGAGCCTTGTTATGCTGATGGGTTGGATGTAAATTGCCAACAGCCACTCCAGAGAAGTGTATGGTGTTTCCTGAAACATCTAAGAAACAAAGCAACAGAGCCTAGGGCACTTCCACTTATGGTCCTATAGCTTAGGGAAATTAAAATCAAAAAGACACAGCCACCCCAAAGTTTGGGACGCCTCTGTTTACAAGAACCTCATTTACCGTACAAGTTCAATATCACAGAAAGTGAAAAATGGATAAAGAACTTGTGGTACTTACGTACAATGCAGTATCACTCAGCAATGAAATCTATGTCATCAGGCCCGTAGCAGCATAATGAGTGGATTCAGGTACGATGATTCTAACTGAAATAAGTCACACAGAAAAAGAAACATCATAAGATATCACTAATACACGGAATGTAAACTTGGCTACACAGGAACTGAATTCCAAAACAGAACAGGGTCTCAAATTTAGAAAACCAACTTATGCTTGCTTAAGGGGAAAGGTGAGTTGGGGTGCTGCATAAAACCAGAGATTGAAATGAGCACAGATAAAGTTCCTTAAGCCAAATATGGAATAGACAAGAGCTACTCCTTGCTCAACGAAATGGACTCAACACCCCATATTAAACGCCTAAGAATGTACCTGAGTAGTAAGTATCTTAAAATCTATGGATTGCTGTGTCTCCAAAAGAGAATCAAGCCTGTGTACAGGGGCATAAACGCAGCAGTGATAGGATTGGAGAGGTTTGGTGAGCAAATGAAGACCCTTTGAAGTCATATTGCATGGTACCCATTACACGGGTCTCAACTCTCCAGGTTTAAGGTATTCTTCCTTCAGCTAAAACATGCATGTGGAACCCAGAGTATGATCAACCGTGTGAACGGGAGACGTGTTCAAATATGTCTCAGTTTTCCTCCCCTGGTACTCGGGTGCAACATTCCAGACGCTTTACTAACATTCTCCCCACTTGGAGAGTCAGTCCCTTTAACCTCCTGTTTGGCCCAGTTTGCAATTTCTGCGGAAGATGAACAGGAATAGCGAGAACCAATGAGAGACTAGCTGGAGGTGTCTGGACGGGCAAAGTTAACTCTCATTTCCCACCAGGAAGAGGAAATAACCAAAGGCTCAGCGTGCCGTGCCGGAACCAGATTAGAGCCTGAAGCCATCCTGCGGTGTTGCGGCCAGCTCAAAAGAAAGCGAGTTGAAGAAAGGAGCTCAGGGGCACTGTAATTCACAAACCTGCAGAGTTATAAATGACAGCTATCGTCCAAAAATATACTGAAGTAAGGCTGCCAAGAGGACTTGAAACGGGGCAGAATTGCAGGAAACCGATTTCAGGAGGTAGACTGGAATTGCATTGAAAGCATAGGGAAAGAGGCAGAACGTCCACAATGATGCACTTGGCCAAAAAGGGCGTATGCGTTTTTTCCTGAATATATTCAGGAAAAAACGCATACGCCCTTTTTGGCCAACCAAGCAAGCTTGCAAAGGAAATCTGCACTACAATGAAGTCTCACTTCCCCCCGGTCAAAAGGGCCATCTGAAAAAAGTGTAAAATCCAGAAAGGCAGGACAGGCCATGGAGAACTGGGAGCCTTGTTATGCTGATGGGCGGGATGTAAATTGCCAACAGCCACTCCAGAGAAGTGTATGGTGTTTCCTGAAACATCTAAGAAACAAAGCAACAGAGCCTAGGGCACTTCCACTTATGGTCCTATAGCTTAGGGAAATTAAAATCAAAAAGACACAGCCACCCCAAAGTTTGGGACGCCTCTGTTTACAAGAACCTCATTTACCGTACAAGTTCAATATCACAGAAAGTGAAAAATGGATAAAGAACTTGTGGTACTTACGTACAATGCAGTATCACTCAGCAATGAAATCTATGTCATCAGGCCCGTAGCAGCATAATGAGTGGATTCAGGTACGATGATTCTAACTGAAATAAGTCACACAGAAAAAGAAACATCATAAGATATCACTAATACACGGAATGTAAACTTGGCTACACAGGAACTGAATTCCAAAACAGAACAGGGTCTCAAATTTAGAAAACCAACTTATGCTTGCTTAAGGGGAAAGGTGAGTTGGGGTGCTGCGTAAAACCAGAGATTGAAATGAGCACAGATAAAGTTCCTTAAGCCAAATATGGAATAGACAAGAGCTACTCCTTGCTCAACGAAATGGACTCAACACCCCATATTAAACGCCTAAGAATGTACCTGACTAGTAAGTATCTTAAAACCTATGGATTGCTATGTCTCCAAAAGAGAATCAAGCATGTGTACAGGAGCATAAACGCAGCAGTGATAAGACTGGAGAGGTTCGGTGAGCAAATGAAGACCCTTTGAAGTCATATTGCATGGAACCCATTCCACGGGTTTCAACTACCCGGGTTTAAGGTATTCTTCCTTCAGCTAAAACATGCATGTGGAACCTAGAGTATGATCAACCATATGATCGGGAGACGTGTTCAAATATGTCTCAGTTTTCGTACCCTGGAACTCGGGTGCAACATTCCAGACGCTTTACTAACACTCTCTCGTCTTGGAGAGTAAGCGCCTTTAACCTCCTGTTTGGCCCAGTTTGCAATTTCTGCGGAAGATGAACAGGAATAGCGAGAACCAATGAGAGACTAGCTGGAGGTGTCTGGACGGGCAAATTTAACTCTCATTTCCCACCAGGAAGAGGAAATAACCAAAGGCTCAGCATGCCGTGCCGGAACCAGATTAGGGCCTGAAGCCATCATGCGGTGTTGCGGCCAGCTCACAAGAAAGCGAGTTGAAGAAAGGAGCTCAGGGGCACTGTAATTCACAAACCTGCAGAGTTATAAATGACAGCTATCGTCCAAAAATATACTGAAGTAAGGCTGCCAAGAGGACTTGAAAGCAGGGCAGAATTGCAGGAAACCGATTTCAGGAGGTAGACTGGAATTGCATTGAAAGCATAGGAAAAGAGGCAGAACGTCCACAATGATGCACTTGGCCAAAAAGGGCGTATGCGTTTTTTCCTGAATATATTCAGGAAAAAACGCATACGCCCTTTTTGGCCAACCAAGCAAGCTTGCAAAGGAAATCTGCACTACAATGAAGTCTCACTTCCCCCCGGTCAAAAGGGTCATCTGAAAAAAGTGTAAAATCCAGCAAGGCAGGACAGGCCATGGAGAACTGGGAGCCTCGTTATGCTGATGGGCGGGATGTAAATTGCCAACAGCCACTCGGGAGAAGTGTATGGTGTTTCCTGAAACATCTAAAAAACAAAGCAACAGAGCCTAGGGCACTTCCACTTATGGTCCTATAGCTTAGGGAAATTAAAATCAAAAAGACACAGCCACCCCAAAGTTTGGGACGCCTGTGTTTACAAGAACCTCGTTTACAGTACAAGTTCAACATCGCAGAAAGTGAAAAATGGATAAAGAACTTGTGGTACTTACGTACAATGCAGTATCACTCAGCAATGAAATCTATGTCATCAGGCCCGTAGCAGCATAATGAGTGGATTCAGGTACGATGATTCTAACTGAAATAAGTCACACAGAAAAAGAAACATCATAAGATATCACTAATACACGGAATGTAAACTTGGCTACACAGGAACTGAATTCCAAAACAGAACAGGGTCTCAAATTTAGAAAACCAACTTATGCTTGCTTAAGGGGAAAGGTGAGTTGGGGTGCTGCATAAAACCAGAGATTGAAATGAGCACAGATAAAGTTCCTTAAGCCAAATATGGAATAGACAAGAGCTACTCCTTGCTCAACGAAATGGACTCAACACCCCATATTAAACGCCTAAGAATGTACCTGACTAGTAAGTATCTTAAAACCTATGGATTGCTATGTCTCCAAAAGAGAATCAAGCGTGTGTACAGGGGCATAAACGCAGCAGTGATAGGATTGGAGAGGTTCGGTGAGCAAATGAAGACCCTTTGAAGTCATATTGCATGGTACCCATTCCACGGGTCTCAACTCTCCAGGTTTAAGGTATTCTTCCTTCAGCTAAAACATGCATGTGGAACCCAGAGTATGATCAACCGTGTGAACAGGAGACGTGTTCAAATATGTCTCAGTTTTTCTCCCCGGTACTCGGGTGCAACATTCCAGACGCTTTACTAACAGTCTCCCCACTTGGAGAGTCAGCGCCTTTAACCTCCTGTTTGGCCCAGTTTGCAATTTCTGCGGAAGATGAACAGGAATAGCGAGAACCAATGAGAGACTAGCTGGAGGTGTCTGGACGGGCAAAGTTAACTCTCATTTCCCACCAGGAAGAGGAAATAACCAAAGGCTCAGCGTGCCGTGCCGGAACCAGATTAGGGCCTGAAGCCATCCTGCGGTGTTGCGGCCAGCTCAAAAGAAAGCGAGTTGAAGAAAGGAGCTCAGGGGCACTGTAATTCACAAACCTGCAGAGTTATAAATGACAGCTATCGTCCAAAAATATACTGAAGTAAGGCTGCCAAGAGGACTTGAAACGGGGCAGAATTGCAGGAAACCGATTTCAGGAGGTAGACTGGAATTGCATTGAAAGCATAGGAAAAGAGGCAGAACGTCCACAATGATGCACTTGGCCAAAAAGGGCGTATGCGTTTTTTCCTGAATATATTCAGGAAAAAACGCATACGCTCTTTTTGGCCAACCAAGCAAGCTTGCAAAGGAAATCTGCACTACAATGAAGTCTCACTTCCCCCCGGTCAAAAGGGCCATCTGAAAAAAGTGTAAAATCCAGAAAGGCAGGACAGGCCATGGAGAACTGGGAGCCTTGTTATGCTGATGGGCGGGATGTAAATTGCCAACAGCCACTCCAGAGAAGTGTATGGTGTTTCCTGAAACATCTAAGAAACAAAGCAACAGAGCCTAGGGCACTTCCACTTATGGTCCTATAGCTTAGGGAAATTAAAATCAAAAAGACACAGCCACCCCAAAGTTTGGGACGCCTCTGTTTACAAGAACCTCATTTACCGTACAAGTTCAATATCACAGAAAGTGAAAAATGGATAAAGAACTTGTGGTACTTACGTACAATGCAGTATCACTCAGCAATGAAATCTATGTCATCAGGCCCGTAGCAGCATAATGAGTGGATTCAGGTACGATGATTCTAACTGAAATAAGTCACACAGAAAAAGAAACATCATAAGATATCACTAATACACGGAATGTAAACTTGGCTACACAGGAACTGAATTCCAAAACAGAACAGGGTCTCAAATTTAGAAAACCAACTTATGCTTGCTTAAGGGGAAAGGTGAGTTGGGGTGCTGCGTAAAACCAGAGATTGAAATGAGCACAGATAAAGTTCCTTAAGCCAAATATGGAATAGACAAGAGCTACTCCTTGCTCAACGAAATGGACTCAACACCCCATATTAAACGCCTAAGAATGTACCTGACTAGTAAGTATCTTAAAACCTATGGATTGCTATGTCTCCAAAAGAGAATCAAGCATGTGTACAGGAGCATAAACGCAGCAGTGATAAGACTGGAGAGGTTCGGTGAGCAAATGAAGACCCTTTGAAGTCATATTGCATGGAACCCATTCCACGGGTTTCAACTACCCAGGTTTAAGGTATTCTTCCTTCAGCTAAAACATGCATGTGGAACCTAGAGTATGATCAACCATATGATCGGGAGACGTGTTCAAATATGTCTCAGTTTTCGTACCCTGGAACTCGGGTGCAACATTCCAGACGCTTTACTAACACTCTCTCGTCTTGGAGAGTAAGCGCCTTTAACCTCCTGTTTGGCCCAGTTTGCAATTTCTGCGGAAGATGAACAGGAATAGCGAGAACCAATGAGAGGCTAGCTGGAGGTGTCTGGACGGGCAAATTTAACTCTCATTTCCCACCAGGAAGAGGAAATAACCAAAGGCTCAGCATGCCGTGCCGGAACCAGATTAGGACCTGAAGCCATCCTGCAGGGTTGCGGCCAGCTCACAAGAAAGCGAGTTGAAGAAAGGAGCTCAGGGGCACTGTAATTCACAAACCTGCAGAGTTATAAATGACAGCTATCGTCCAAAAATATACTGAAGTAAGGCTGCCAAGAGGACTTGAAAGCGGGGCAGAATTGCAGGAAACCGATTTCAGGAGGTAGACTGGAATTGCATTGAAAGCATAGGAAAAGAGGCAGAACGTCCACAATGATGCACTTGGCCAAAAAGGGCGTATGCGTTTTTTCCTGAATATATTCAGGAAAAAACGCATACGCCCTTTTTCGCCAACCAAGCAAGCTTGCAAACGAAATCTGCACTACAATGAAGTCTCACTTCCCCCCGGTCAAAAGGGCCATCTGAAAAAAGTGTAAAATCCAGAAAGGCAGGACAGGCCATGGAGAACTGGGAGCCTTGTTATGCTGATGGGTGGGATGTAAATTGCCAACAGACACTCGGGAGAAGTGTATGGTGTTTCCTGAAACACCTAAGAAACAAAGCAACAGAGCCTAGGGCACTTCCACTTATGGTCCTATAGCTTAGGGAAATTAAAATCAAAAAGATACAGCCACCCCAAAGTTTGGGACGCCTCTGTTTACAAGAACCTCATTTACCGTACAAGTTCAATATCACAGAAAGTGAAAAATGGATAAAGAACTTGTGGTACTTACGTACAATGCAGTATCACTCAGCAATGAAATCTATGTCATCAGGCCCGTAGCAGCATAATGAGTGGATTCAGGTACGATGATTCTAACTGAAATAAGTCACACAGAAAAAGAAACATCATAAGATATCACTAATACACGGAATGTAAACTTGGCTACACAGGAACTGAATTCCAAAACAGAACAGGGTCTCAAATTTAGAAAACCAACTTATGCTTGCTTAAGGGGAAAGGTGAGTTGGGGTGCTGCATAAAACCAGAGATTGAAATGAGCACAGATAAAGTTCCTTAAGCCAAATATGGAATAGACAAGAGCTACTCCTTGCTCAACGAAATGGACTCAACACCCCATATTAAACGCCTAAGAATGTACCTGAGTAGTAAGTATCTTAAAATCTATGGATTGCTGTGTCTCCAAAAGAGAATCAAGCCTGTGTACAGGGGCATAAACGCAGCAGTGATAGGATTGGAGAGGTTTGGTGAGCAAATGAAGACCCTTTGAAGTCATATTGCATGGTACCCATTCCACGGGTCTCAACTCTCCATGTTTAAGGTATTCTTCCTTCAGCAAAAACATGCATGTGGAACCCAGAGTATGATCAACCGTGTGAACGGGAGACGTGTTCAAATATGTCTCAGTTTTCCTCCCCTGGTACTCGGGTGCAACATTCCAGACGCTTTACTAACATTCTCCCCACTTGGAGAGTCAGTCCCTTTAACCTCCTGTTTGGCCCAGTTTGCAATTTCTGCGGAAGATGAACAGGAATAGCGAGAACCAATGAGAGACTAGCTGGAGGTGTCTGGACGGGCAAAGTTAACTCTCATTTCCCACCAGGAAGAGGAAATAACCAAAGGCTCAGCGTGCCGTGCCGGAACCAGATTAGGGCCTGAAGCCATCCTGCGGTGTTGCGGCCAGCTCAAAAGAAAGCGAGTTGAAGAAAGGAGCTCAGGGGCACTGTAATTCACAAACCTGCAGAGTTATAAATGACAGCTATCGTCCAAAAATATACTGAAGTAAGGCTGCCAAGAGGACTTGAAAGCGGGGCAGAATTGCAGGAAACTGATTTCAGGAGGTAGACTGGAATTGCACTGAAAGCATAGGAAAAGAGGCAGAACGTCCACAATGATGCACTTGGCCAAAAAGGGCGTATGCGTTTTTTCCTGAATATATTCAGGAAAAAACGCATACGCCCTTTTTGGCCAACCAAGCAAACTTACAAAGGAAATCTGCACTACAATGAAGTCTCACTTCCCCCCGGTCAAAAGGGCCATCTGAAAAAAGTGTAAAATCCAGAAAGGGAGGACAAGCCATGGAGAACTGGGAGCCTTGTTATGCTGATGGGCGGGATGTAAATTGCCAACAGACACTCGGGAGAAGTGTATGGTGTTTCCTGAAACATCTAAAAAACAAAGCAACAGAGCCTAGGGCACTTCCACTTATGGTACTATAGCTGAGGGAAGTTAAAATCAAAAACACACAGCCACCCCAAAGTTTGGGACGCCTCTGTTTACAAGAACCTCGTTTACAGTACAAGTTCAACATCGCAGAAATTGAAAAATGGATAAAGAAGTTGTGGTATTTACTTACAAAGCAATATCACTCAGCACTGAAATCTATGTCATCAGGCCCTTAGCAGCACAATGAGTGGATTCAGATATGATGATTCTAACTGAAATAAGTCACACAGAAAAAGAAACATCATAAGATATCAGTAATACACGGAATGTAAACTTGGCTACACAGGAACTGAATTACAGAACAGAATAGTGTCTCAAATTTAGAAAACCAACTTATGCTTGCTTAAGGGGAAAGGTGAGTTGGGGTGCTGCATAAAACCAGAGATTGAAATGAGCACAGATAAAGTTCCTTAAGCCAAATATGGAATAGACAAGAGCTACTCCTTGCTCAACGAAATGGACTCAACACCCGATATTAAACGCCTAAGAATGTACCTGACTAGTAAGTATCTTAAAACCTATGGATTGCTATGTCTCCGAAAGAGAATCAAGCATGTGTACAGGGGCATAAACGCAGCAGTGATAGGATTGGAGAGGTTCACTGAGCAAATGAAGACCCTTTGAAGTCATATTGCATGGTACCCATTCCACGGGTTTCAACTACCCAGGTTTAAGGTATTCTTCCTTCAGCTAAAACATGCATGTGGAACCTAGAGTATGATCAACCATGTGATTGGGAGACGTGTTCAAATATGTCTCAGATTTCGTACCCTGGTACTCGGGTGCAACATTCCAGATGCTTTACTAACACTCTCCCGACTTGGAGAGTCAGTCCCTTTAACCTCCTGTTTGGCCCAGTTTGCAATTTCTGCGGAAGATGAACAGGAATAGCGAGAACCAATGAGAGACTAGCTGGAGGTGTCTGGACGGGCAAATTTAACTCTCATTTCCCACCAGGAAGAGGAATAAACCAAAGGCTCAGCATGCCGTGCCGGAACCAGATTAGGGCCTGAAGCCATCCTGCGGTGTTGCGGCCAGCTCACAAGAAAGCGAGTTGAAGAAAGGAGCTCAGGGGCACTGTAATTCACAAACCTGCAGAGTTATAAATGACAGCTATCGTCCAAAAATATACTGAACTAAGGCTGCCAAGAGGACTTGAAAGCGGGGCAGAATTGCAGGAAACCGATTTCAGGAGGTAGACTGGAATTGCATTGAAAGCATAGGAAAAGAGGCAGAACGTCCACAATGATGCACTTGGCCAAAAAGGGCGTATGCGTTTTTTCCTGAATATATTCAGGAAAAAACGCATACGCCCTTTTTGGCCAACCAAGCAAACTTGCAAAGGAAATCTGCACTACAATGAAGTCTCACTTCCCCCCGGTCAAAAGGGCCATCTGAAAAAAGTGTAAAATCCAGCAAGGCAGGACAGGCCATGGAGAACTGGGAGCCTCGTTATGCTGATGGGCGGGATGTAAATTGCCAACAGACACTCGGGAGAAGTGTATGGTGTTTCCTGATGCATCTAAGAAACAAAGCAACAGAGCCTAGGGCACTTCCACTTATGGTCCGATAGCTTAGGGAAATTAAAATCAAAAAGACACAGCCACCCCAAAGTTTGGGACGCCTGTGTTTACAAGAACCTCGTTTACAGTACAAGTTCAACATCGCAGAAAGTGAAAAATGGATAAAGAACTTGTGGTACTTACGTACAATGCAGTATCACTCAGCAATGAAATCTATGTCATCAGGCCCGTAGCAGCATAATGAGTGGATTCAGGTACGATGATTCTAACTGAAATAAGTCACACAGAAAAAGAAACATCATAAGATATCACTAATACACGGAATGTAAACTTGGCTACACAGGAACTGAATTCCAAAACAGAACAGGGTCTCAAATTTAGAAAACCAACTTATGCTTGCTTAAGGGGAAAGGTGAGTTGGGGTGCTGCATAAAACCAGAGATTGAAATGAGCACAGATAAAGTTCCTTAAGCCAAATATGGAATAGACAAGAGCTACTCCTTGCTCAACGAAATGGACTCAACACCCCATATTAAACGCCTAAGAATGTACCTGACTAGTAAGTATCTTAAAACCTATGGATTGCTATGTCTCCAAAAGAGAATCAAGCGTGTGTACAGGGGCATAAACGCAGCAGTGATAGGATTGGAGAGGTTCGGTGAGCAAATGAAGACCCTTTGAAGTCATATTGCATGGTACCCATTACACGGGTCTCAACTCTCCAGGTTTAAGGTATTCTTCCTTCAGCTAAAACAGGCATGTGGAACCCAGAGTATGATCAACCATGTGAACAGGAGACGTGTTCAAATATGTCTCAGTTTTCCTCCCCGGTACTCGGGTGCAACATTCCAGACGCTTTACTAACAGTCTCCCCACTTGGAGAGTCAGCGCCTTTAACCTCCTCTTTGGCCCAGTTTGCAATTTCTGCAGAAGATGAACAGGAATAGGGAGAACCAATGAGAGACTAGCTGGAGGTGTCTGGACGGGCAAATTTAACTCTCATTTCCCACCAGGAAGAGGAATTAACCAAAGGCTCAGCGTGCCGTGCCCGAAACAGATTAGGGCCTGAAGCCATCTTGCGGTGTTGCGGCCAGCTCAAAAGAAAGCGAGTTGAAGAAAGGAGCTCAGGGGCACTGTAATTCACAAACCTGCAGAGTTATAAATGACAGCTATCGTCCAAAAATATACTGAAGTAAGGCTGCCAAGAGGACTTGAAAGCGGGGCAGAATTGCAGGAAACCGATTTCAGGAGGTAGACTGGAATTGCATTGAAAGCATAGGAAAAGAGGCAGAACGTCCACAATGATGCACTTGGCCAAAAAGGGCGTATGCGTTTTTTCCTGAATATATTCAGGAAAAAACGCATACGCCCTTTTTCGCCAACCAAGCAAGCTTGCAAACGAAATCTGCACTACAATGAAGTCTCACTTCCCCCCGGTCAAAAGGGCCATCTGAAAAAAGTGTAAAATCCAGAAAGGCAGGACAGGCCATGGAGAACTGGGAGCCTTGTTATGCTGATGGGTGGGATGTAAATTGCCAACAGACACTCGGGAGAAGTGTATGGTGTTTCCTGAAACATCTAAGAAACAAAGCAACAGAGCCTAGGGCACTTCCACTTATGGTCGTATAGCTTAGGGAAATTAAAATCAAAAAGACACAGCCACCCCAAAGTTTGGGACGCCTCTGTTTACAAGAACCTCATTTACCGTACAAGTTCAATATCACAGAAAGTGAAAAATGGATAAAGAACTTGTGGTACTTACGTACAATGCAGTATCACTCAGCAATGAAATCTATGTCATCAGGCCCGTAGCAGCATAATGAGTGGATTCAGGTACGATGATTCTAACTGAAATAAGTCACACAGAAAAAGAAACATCATAAGATATCACTAATACACGGAATGTAAACTTGGCTACACAGGAACTGAATTCCAAAACAGAACAGGGTCTCAAATTTAGAAAACCAACTTATGCTTGCTTAAGGGGAAAGGTGAGTTGGGGTGCTGCATAAAACCAGAGATTGAAATGAGCACAGATAAAGTTCCTTAAGCCAAATATGGAATAGACAAGAGCTACTCCTTGCTCAACGAAATGGACTCAACACCCCATATTAAACGCCTAAGAATGTACCTGAGTAGTAAGTATCTTAAAACCTATGGATTGCTGTGTCTCCAAAAGAGAATCAAGCCTGTGTACAGGGGCATAAACGCAGCAGTGATAGGATTGGAGAGGTTTGGTGAGCAAATGAAGACCCTTTGAAGTCATATTGCATGGTACCCATTCCACGGGTCTCAACTCTCCAGGTTTAAGGTATTCTTCCTTCAGCTAAAACATGCATGAGGAACCTAGAGTATGATCAACCATGTGATCGGGAGACGTGTTCAAATATGTCTCAGTTTTCGTACCCTGGTACTCGGGTGCAACATTCCAGACGCTTTACTAACACTCTCCCGACTTGGAGAGTCAGTCCCTTTAATCTCCTGTTTGGCCCAGTTTGCAATTTCAGCGGAAGATGAACAGGAATAGCGAGAACCAATGAGAGACTAGCTGGAGGTGTCTGGACGGGCAAATTTAACTCTCATTTCCCACCAGGAAGAGGAATTAACCAAAGGCTCAGCGTGCCGTGCCAGAACCAGATTAGGGCCTGAAGCCATCCTGCGGTGTTGCGGCCAGGTCACAAGAAAGCGAGTTGAAGAAAGGAGCTCAGGGGCACTGTAATTCACAAACCTGCAGAGTTATAAATGACAGCTATCGTCCAAAAATATACTGAAGTAAGGCTGCCAAGAGGACTTGAAAGCGGGGCAGAATTGCAGGAAACCGATTTCAGGAGGTAGACTGGAATTGCATTGAAAGCATAGGAAAAGAGGCAGAACGTCCACAATGATGCACTTGGCCAAAAAGGGCGTATGCATTTTTTCCTGAATATATTCAGGAAAAAAAGCATACGCCCTTTTTGGCCAACCAAGCAAACTTGCAAAGGAAATCTGCACTACAATGAAGTCTCACTTCCCCCCGGTCAAAAGGGCCATCTGAAAAAAGTGTAAAATCCAGAAAGGCAGGACAGGCCATTGAGAACTGGGAGCCTTGTTATGCTGACGGGCGGGATTTAAATTGCCAACAGACACTCGGGAGAAGTGTATGGTGTTTCCTGAAACATCTAAAAACAAAGCAACAGAGCCTAGGGCACTTCCACTTATGGTCCTATAGCTTAGGGAAATTAAAATCAAAAAGACACAGCCACCCCAAAGTTTGGGACGCCTCTGTTTACAAGAACCTCGTTTACCGTACAAGTTCAATATCACAGAAAGTGAAAAATGGATAAAGAACTTGTGGTACGTACGTACAATGCAGTATCACTCAGCAATGAAATCTATGTCATCAGGTCCGTAGCAGCATAATGAGTGGATTGAGGTACGATGATTCTAACTGAAATAAGTCACACAGGAAAAGAAACATCATAAGATATCACTAATACACGGAATGTAAACTTGGCTACACAGGAACTGAATTCCAAAACAGAACAGGGTCTCAAATTTAGAAAACCAACTTATGCTTCCTTAAGGGGAAAGGTGAGTTGGGGTGCTGCATAAAACCAGAGATTGAAATGAGCACAGATAAAGTTCCTTAAGCCAAATATGGAATAGACAAAAGCTACTCCTTGCTCAACGAAATGGACTCAACACCCCAAATTAAACGCCTAAGAATGTACCTGACTAGTAAGTATCTTAAAACCTATGGATTGCTATGTCTCCATAAGAGAATCAAGCGTGTGTACAGGGGCATAAACGCAGCAGTGATAGGATTGGAGAGGTTCGGTGAGCAAATGAAGACCCTTTGAAGTCATATTGCATGGTACCCATTCCACGGGTCTCAACTCTCCAGGTTTAAGGTATTCTTCCTTCAGCTAAAACATGCATGTGGAACCCAGAGTATGATCAACCGTGTGAACAGGAGACGTGTTCAAATATGTCTCAGTTTTCCTCCCCGGTACTCGGGTGCAACATTCCAGACGCTTTACTAACACTCTCCCCACTTGGAGAGTCAGCGCCTTTAACCTCCTGTTTGGCCCAGTTTGCAATTTCTGCAGAAGATGAACAGGAATAGGGAGAACCAATGAGAGACTAGCTGGAGGTGTCTGGACGGGCAAATTTAACTCTCATTTCCCACCAGGAAGAGGAAATAACCAAAGGCTCAACGTGCCGTGCCGGAACCAGATTAGGGCCTGAAGCCATCCTGTGGTGTTGCGGCCAGCTCAAAAGAAAGCGAGTTGAAGAAAGGAGCTCAGGGGCACTGTAATTCACAAACCTGCAGAGTTATAAATGACAGCTATCGTCCAAAAATATACCGAAGTAAGGCTGCCAAGAGGACTTGAAAGCGGGGCAAAATTGCAGGAAACCGATTTCAGGAGGTAGAGTGGAATTGCATTGAAAGCATAGGAAAAGAGGCAGAACGTCCACAATGATGCACTTGGTCAAAAAGGGCGTATGCGTTTTTTCCTGAATATATTCAGGAAAAAACGCATACGCACTTTTTGGCCAACCAAGCAAGCTTGCAAAGGAAATCTGCACTACAATGAAATCTCACTTCCCCCCGGTCAAAAGGGCCATCTGAAAAAAGTGTAAAATCCAGAAAGGCAGGAGAGGCCATGAAGAACTGGGAGCCTTGTTATGCTGATGGGCGCGATGTAAATTGCCAACAGACACTCGGGAGAAGTGTATGGTGTTTCCTGAAACATCTAAAAAACAAAGCAACAGAGCCTAGGGCACTTCCACTTATGGTCCTATAGCTTAGGGAAATTAAAATCAAAAAGACACAGCCACCCCGAAGTTTGGAACGGCTCTGTTTACAGGAACCTCGTTTACAGTACAAGTTCTACATCACAGAAAGTGAAAAATGGATAAAGAAGTTCTGGTATTTACTTACAAAGCAATATCACTCAGCAATGAAATCTATGTCATCAGGCCCTTAGCAGCACAATGAGTGGATTCAGGTATGATGATTCTAACTGAAATAAGTCACACAGAAAAAGAAACATCATAAGATATCAGTAATACACGGAATGTAAACTTGGCTACACAGGAACTGAATTACAGAACAGAACAGGGTCTCAAATTTAGAAAACCAACTTATCCTTGCTTAAGAGGAAAGGTGAGTTGAGGTGCTGCATAAAACCAGAGATTGAAATGAGCACAGATAAAGTTCCTTAAGCCAAATATGGAATAGACAAGAGCTACTCCTTGCTCAACGAAATGGACTCAACACCGCATATTAAACGCCTAAGAATGTACCTGACTAGTAAGTATCTTAAAACCTATGGATTACTATGTCTGCGAAAGAGAATCAAGCATGTGTGCAGGGGCATAAACGCAGCAGTGATAGGATTGGAGAGGTTCGGTGAGCAAATGAAGACCCTTTGAGGTCGTATTGCATGGTACCCATTCCACGGGTTTCAAGTACCCAGGTTTAAGGTATTCTTCCTTCAGCTAAAACATGCATGTGGAACCCAGAGTATGATCAACCGTGTGAACGGGAGACGTGTACAAATATGTCTCAGTTTTCCTCCCCTGGTACTCGGGTGCAACATTCCAGACGCTTTACTAACACTCTCCCCACTTGGAGAGTCAGCGCCTTTAACCTCCTGTTTGGCCCAGTTTGCAATTTCTGTGGAAGATGAACAGGAATAGCGAGAACCAATGAGAGACTAGCTGGAGGTGTCTGGACGGGCAAATTTAACTCTCATTTCCCACCAGGAAGAGGAATTAACCAAAGGCTCAGCGTGCCGTGCCGGAACAAGATTAGGGCCTGAAGCCATCCTGCGGTGTTGCGGCCAGGTCACAAGAAAGCGAGTTGAAGAAAGGAGCTCAGGGGCACTGTAATTCACAAACCTGCAGAGTTATAAATGACAGCTATCGTCCAAAATTATACTGAAGTAAGGATGCCAAGAGGACTTGAAAGCGGGGCAGAATTGCAGGAAACCGATTTCAGGAGGTAGACTGGAATTGCATTGAAAGCATAGGAAAAGAGGCAGAACGTCCACAATGATGCACTTGGCCAAAAAGGGCGTATGCGTTTTTTCCTGAATATATTCAGGAAAAAACGCATACGCCCTTTTTGGCCAACCAAGCAAGCTTGCAAAGGAAATCTGCACTACAATGAAGTCTCACTTCCCCCCGGTCAAAAGGGCCATCTGAAAAAAGTGTAAAATCCAGAAAGGCAGGACAGGCCATGGAGAACTGGGAGCCTTGTTATGCTCATGGGCGGGATGTAAATTGCCAACAGACACTCGGGAGAAGTGTATGGTGTTTCCTGAAACATCTAAAAAACAAAGCAACAGAGCCTAGCGCACTTCCACTTATGGTCCTATAGCTTAGGGAAATTAAAATCAAAAAGACACAGCCACCCCAAAGTTTGGGACGGCTCTGTTTACAAGAACCTCGTTTACAGTACAAGTTCAACATCGCAGAAAGTGAAAAATGGATAAAGAAGTTATGGTATTTACTTACAAAGCAATAACACTCAGCAATGAAATCTATCTCATCAGGCCCTTAGCAGCACAATGAGTGGATTTAGGTACGATGATTCTAACTGAAATAAGTCACACAGAAAAAGAAACATCATAAGATATCAGTAATACACGGAATGTAAACTTGGCTACACAGGAACTGAATTCCAAAACAGAACAGCGTCTCAAATTTAGAAAACCAACTTATGCTTGCTTAAGGGGAAAGGTGAGTTGGGGTGCTGCATAAAACCAGAGATTGAAATGAGCACAGATAAAGTTCCTTAAGCCAAATATGGAATAGACAAGAGCTACTCCTTGCTCAACGAAAAGGACTCAACACCCCATATTAAACGCCTAAGAATGTACCTGACTAGTAAGTATCTTAAAACCTATGGATTGCTATGTCTCCGAAAGAGAATCAAGCATGTGTACAGGGGCATAAACGCAGCAGTGATAGGATTGGAGAGGTTCGGTGAGCAAATGAAGACCCTTTGAAGTCATATTGCATGGTACCCATTCCAAGGGTTTCAACTACCCAGTTTTAAGGTATTCTTCCTTCAGCTAAAACATGCATGTGGAACCTAGAGTATGATCAACCATGTGATCGGGAGACGTGTTCAAATATGTCTCAGTTTTCGTCCCCTGGTACTCAGGTACAACATTCCAGATGCTTTACTAACACTCTCCCGACTTGGAGAGTCAGTCCCTTTAACCTCCTGTTTGGCCCAGTTTGCAATTTCTGCGGAAGATGAACAGGAATAGCGAGAACCAATGAGAGACTAGCTGGAGGTGTCTGGACGGGCAAATTTAACTCTCATTTCCCACCAGGAAGAGGAACTAACCAAAGGCTCAGCGTGCCGTGCCAGAACCAGATTAGGGCCTGAAGCCATCCTGCGGTGTTGCGGCCAGGTCACAAGAAAGCGAGTTGAAGAAAGCAGCTCAGGGGCACTCTAATTCTCAAACCTGCAGAGTTATAAATGACAGCGATCGTCCAAAAATATACTGAAGTAAGGCTGCCAAGAGGACTTGAAAGCGGGGCAGAATTGCAGGAAACCGATTTCAGGAGGTAGAGGGGAATTGCATTGAAAGCATAGGAAAAGAGGCAGAACGTCCACAATGATGCACTTGGCCAAAAAGGGCGTATGCGTTTTTTCCTGAATATATTCAGGAAAAAACGCATACGCCCTTTTTGGCCAACCAAGCAAGCTTGCAAAGGAAATCTGCACTACAATGAAGTCTCACTTCCCCCCGGTCAAAAGGGCCATCTGAAAAAAGTGTAAAATCCAGCAAGGCAGGACAGGCCATGGAGAACTGGGAGCCTCGTTATGCTGATGGGCGGGATGTAAATTGCCAACAGACACTCGGGAGAAGTGTATGGTGTTTCCTGAAACATCTAAAAAACAAAGCAACAGATCCTAGGGCACTTCCACTTATGGTCCTATAGCTTAGGGAAATTAAAATCAAAAAGACACAGCCACCCCAAAGTTTGGGACGCCTCTGTTTACAAGAACCTCGTTTACCGTACAAGTTCAGTATCACAGAAAGCGGAAAATGGATAAAGAACTTGTGATACTTACGTACAATGCAGTATCACTCAACAATGAAATCTATGTCATCAGGCCCGTAGCAGCATAATGAGCGGATTCAGGTACGATTATTCTAACTGAAACAAGTCACACAGAAAAAGAAACATCATAAGATATCACTAATACACGGAATGTAAACTTGGCTACACAGGAACTGAATTCCAAAACAGAACAGGGTCTCAAATTTAGAAAACCAACTTATGCTTGCTTAAGGAGAAAGGTGAGTTGGGGTGCTGCATAAAACCAGAGATTGAAATGAGCACAGATAAAGTTCCTTAAGCCAAATATGGAATAGACAAGAGCTACTCCTTGCTCAACGAAATGGACTCAACACCCCATATTAAACGCCTAAGAATGTACCTGACTAGTAAGTATCTTAAAACCTATGGATTGCTATGTCTCCGAAAGAGAATCAAGCGTGTGTACAGGGGCATAAACGCACCAGTGATAGGATTTGAGAGGTTCGGTGAGCAAATGAAGACCCTTTGAAGTCATATTGCATGGTACCCATTCCACGGGTTTCAACTACCCAGCTTTAAGGTATTCTTCCTTCAGCTAAAACATGCATGTGGAACCTAGAGTATGATCAACCGTGTGATCGGGAGACGTGTTCAAATATGTCTCAATTTTCGTACCCTGGTACTCGGGTGCAACATTCCAGACGCTTTACTAACACTCTCCCGACTTGGAGAGTCAGTCCCCTTAACCTCTTGTTTGGCCCACTTTGCAATTTCTGCGGAAGATGAACAGGAATAGGGAGAACCAATGAGAGACTAGCTGGGGGTGTCTGGACGGGCAAATTTAACTCTCATTTCCCACCAGGAAGAGGAACTAACCAAAGGCTCAGCGTGCCGTGCCGGAACCAGATTAGGGCCTGAAGCCATCCTGCGGTGTTGTGACCAGCTCAAAAGAAAGCGAGTTGAAGAAAGGAGCTCAGGGGCACTGTAATTCACAAACCTGCAGAGTTATAAATGACAGCTATCGTCCAAAAATATACTGAAGTAAGGCTGCCAAGAGGACTTGAAAGCAGGGCAGAATTGCAGGAAACCGATTTCATGAGGTAGACTGGAATTGCATTGAAAGCATAGGAAAAGAGGCAGAACGTCCACAATGTTGCACTTGGCCAAAAAGGGCGTATGCGTTTTTTCCTGAATATATTCAGGAAAAAACGCATACGCCCTTTTTGGCCAACCAAGCAAGCTTGCAAAGGAAATCTACACTACAATGAAGTCTCACTTCCCCCCGGTCAAAAGGGCCATCTGAAAAAAGTGTAAAATCCAGAAAGGCAGGACAGGCCATGGAGAACTGGGAGCCTTGTTATGCTCATGGGCGGGATGTAAATTGCCAACAGACACTCGGGAGAAGTGTATGGTGTTTCCTGAAACATCTAAAAAACAAAGCAACAGAGCCTAGCGCACTTCCACTTATGGTCCTATAGCTTAGGGAAATTAAAATCAAAAAGACACAGCCACCCCAAAGTTTGGAACGGCTCTGTTTACAAGAACCTCGTTTACAGTAGAAGTTCAACATCGCAGAAAGTGAAAAATGGATAAAGAAGTTATGGTATTTACTTACAAAGCAATAACACTCAGCAATGAAATCTATGTCATCAGGCCCTTAGCAGCACAATGAGTGGATTTATGTACGATGATTCTAACTGAAATAAGTCACACAGAAAAAGAAACATCATAAGATATCAGTAATACACGGAATGTAAACTTGGCTACACAGGAACTGAATTCCAAAACAGAACAGCGTCTCAAATTTAGAAAACCAACTTATGCTTGCTTAAGGGGAAAGGTGAGTTGGGGTGCTGCATAAAACCAGAAATTGAAATGAGCACAGATAAAGTTCCTTAAGCCAAATATGGAATAGACAAGAGCTACTCCTTGCTCAACGAAAAGGACTCAACACCCCATATTAAACGCCTAAGAATGTACCTGACTAGTAAGTATCTTAAAACCTATGGATTGCTATGTCTCCGAAAGAGAATCAAGCATGTGTACAGGGGCATAAACGCAGCAGTGATAGGATTGGAGAGGTTCGGTGAGCAAATGAAGACCATTTGAAGTCATATTGCATGGTACCCATTCCACGGGTTTCAACTACCCAGTTTTAAGGTATTCTTCCTTCAGCTAAAACATGCATGTGGAACCTAGAGTATGATCAACCATGTGATCGGGAGACGTGTTCAAATATGTCTCAGTTTTCGTCCCCTGGTACTCAGGTGCAACATTCCAGATGCTTTACTAACACTCTCCCGACTTGGAGAGTCAGTCCCTTTAACCTCCTGTTTGGCCCAGTTTGCAATTTCTGCGGAAGATGAACAGGAATAGCGAGAACCAATGAGAGACTAGCTGGAGGTGTCTGGACGGGCAAATTTAACTCTCATTTCCCACCAGGAAGAGGAACTAACCAAAGGCACAGCGTGCCGTGCCAGAACCAGATTAGGGCCTGAAGCCATCCTGCGGTGTTGCGGCCAGGTCACAAGAAAGCGAGTTGAAGAAAGGAGCTCAGGGGCACTGTAATTCACAAACTTGCAGAGTTATAAATGACAACTATCGTCCAAAAATATGCTGAAGTAAGGCTGCCAAGAGGACTTGAAAGCGGGGCAGAATTGCAGGAAACCGATTTCAGGAGGTAGACTGGAATTGCATTGAAAGCATAGGAAAAGAGGCAGAACGTCCACAATGATGCACTTGGCCAAAAAGGGCGTATGCGTTTTTTCCTGAATATATTCAGGAAAAAACGCATACGCCCTTTTTGGCCAACCAAGCAAGCTTGCAAAGGAAATCTGCACTACAATGAAGTCTCACTTCCCCCGGTCAAAAGGGCCATCTGAAAAAAGTGTAAAACCCAGAAAGGCAGGACAGGCCATGGAGAACTGGGAGCCTCGTTATGCTGATGGGCGGGATGTAAATTGCCAACAGACACTCGGGAGAAGTGTATGGTGTTTCCTGAAACATCTAAAAACCAAAGCAACAGAGCCTAGGACACTTCCACTTATGGTCCTATAGCTTAGGGAAATTAAAATCAAAAAGACACAGCCACCCCAAAGTTTGGGACGCCTCTGTTTACAAGAACCTCGTTTACTGTACAAGTTCAATATCACAGAAAATGAAAAATGGATAAAGAACTTGTGGTACTTACGTACAATGCAGTATCACTCAGCAATGAAATCTATGTCATCAGGCCCGTAGCAGCATAATGAGTGGATTCAGGTACGATGATTCTAACTGAAATAAGTCACACAGAAAAAGAAACATCATAAGATATCACTAATACACGGAATGTAAACTTGGCTACACAGGAACTGAATTCCAAAACAGAACAGGGTCTCAAATTTAGAAAACCAACTTATGCTTGCTTAAGGGGAAAGGTGAGTTGGGGTGCTGCATAAAACCAGAGATTGAAAGGAGCACAGATAAAGTTCCTTAAGCCAAATATGGAATAGACAAGAGCTACTCCTTGCTCAACGAAATGGACTCAACACCCCATATTAAACGCCTAAGAATGTACCTGACTAGTAAGAATCATAAAAGCAATGGATTTATATATCTCTGTAAGAGAATCAAGAGTGTGTACAGCGGCATTAAAGCAGTGAAAATCAGCTAAATCCCATATTAAAAATAAATTTCTTAAACAAAACACAATGACAGTGAAATAGAGAGCAATACTTAAGTAATTCATTGAAGGCTTCTGATGCAACCTGCATTTACCATATCTACACCCAGAGCTGGGTGACACATAAGGCTGGACACTTGGGGCTCATAAGATTGGTGAGGTTCGGTGAGCAAATGCAGACCCTTTGAAGTCATATTGCATGGTACCCATTCCATGGGTCTCAACTCTCCAGGTTTAAGGGATTCTTCCTTCAGCTAAAACATGCATGTGGAACCCAGAGTATGATCCACCGGTGATCGAGAAACGTGTTCAAATGTGTCTCACTTTTCGTTCCCTGGTACTCGGGTGCAACATTCCAGACGCTTTACTAACACTCTCCCGACTCGGAGAGTCAGTCCCTTTAACCTCCTGTTTGGCCCAGTTTGCAATTTCTGCGGAAGATGAACAGGAATAGGGAGAACCAATGAGAGACTAGCTGGAGGTGTCTGGACGGGCAAATTTAACTGTCATTTCCCACAGGGAAGAGGAATAAACCAAAGGCTCAGCATGCCGTGCCGGAACCAGATTAGGGCCTGAATCAATCCTGCGGTGTTGTGGCCAGCTCAAAAGAAAGCGAGTTGAAGAAAGGAGCTCAGGGGCATTGTAATTCACAAACCTGCAGATTTATAAATGACAGCTATTGTCCGAAAATATACTGAAGTAGGGCTGCCAAGAGGACTTGAATGCGGGGCAGAATTGCAGGAAACCGATTTCAGGAGGAATCGGAATTGGATTGCATTTAAAACACAGGAAAAGAGGAAGAACGTCGACAATGATGCACTTGGCCAAAAAGGGCGTATGTGTTTTTTCCTGAATATATTCAGGAAAAAACTCATACGCCCTTTTTGGCCAACCAAGCAAGCTTGCAAAGGAAATCTGCACTACAATGAAGTCTCACTTCCCCCCGGTCTAAAGGGCCATCTGAAAAAAGTGTAAAATCCAGAAAGGCAGAACAGGCCATGGAGAACTGGGAGCCTTGTTATGCTGATGGGCGGGATGTAAATTACCAACAGCCGCTCTGTAGAAGTGTATGGTGTTTCCTGAAACATCTAAAAAACAAAGCAACAGAGCCTAGGGCACTTCCACTTATGGTCCTATAGTTTAGGGAAATTAAAATCAAAAAGACACAGCCACCCCAAAATTTGGGATGACTCTTTTTACAGGAATCTCTTCTGTGGCACAAGTTAAATATCCCAGAGAGCAAATAATGGATAAAGAAGTTGCGGTACTTATGTACAACAGAATACCATCAGCAATGAAATCTATGTCACCAGGCCCGTACCAGCATAATGAGTGGATTGAGGCACGATGATTCTAAGTGAAAGAAGTCACACAGAAAAAGAAACATCATAAGGTATCACTAATACACGGAATGTGAACTTGGCTACACATGAACTGAATTACAAAACAGAACAGGGTCTCAAATTTAGAAAACCAACTTATGCTTGCTTAAGGGGGAAGTTGAGTTGGGGTGCTGCATAAAAGCAGAGTTTGAAATTAGCACAGATACCGTTCCATAAGCCAAATATGTAATAGACAAGACCTACCCCTTGCTCAACGAAATGGATTCAACAATGAGGTATCACCTCACACCTGGTAGAATAGGCATCATAGAAAATCTACAAACAAAAAATGCTGGAAAGGGTGTGGAGAAAAGGAACCCTCTTCCACTATTGTTGGGAATATAAATTGATACAGTCATTATGGAGAACAATATGGAATTTCTTAAGAAACTAACAATAGAATTACCATATGATACAGCAATCCCAGTACTGGACATATACCCAGACAAAACCATAAATCAAAAAGAGTCATTCACCGCAATGTTCATTGCATCACTATTTACAATATGGAGGTAATGGAAGCAACCTAAATGCCCACAGACAGACGAATGCATAAAGCTGTGGTACATATATAAAATGGAATATTACTAAGCCATGAAAAGGAATGAAATTGGGTCATTTGTAGAGATGTCGATGGATCTAGAGACTGTCATACAGAGTGAAGTAAGTCAGAAAGAGAAAAACAAATCTTGTATATTCATGCATATATGTGGAACCTAGAAAAACTGTACAGATTAACCATTTTGCAAGGCATAAATAGAGCAAACGTATGGACAACAAGGGGGGAAAGCTGTTGGGGGGGTGGTGGTGGGAGGAGTTGAGAGACTGGGATTGGCATGTATACATTTATATGTATAAAATAGATAACCAATAAGAACCTGCTGTATAAAAATATAAAATAAAATTCAAAATTAAAAAGAAATAAAATTTAAAAAATAAAACAGAAAAAACAATTATTCCCTGCACATACATGTATTTATATGAATAAATTATTTCCATGCTTATATCTGTAAATACAAAAAAGAGGAATAAAATCTACCTTGAACCAAAAACGAAAAAGAGAAAAAAACACAGAACCCACCAGTTACACAGAGGAAAACCGTATCAGGGCACTTGCTCCAGTTGTAAACAATTCTGAAGTTGGTCAGTGGTGGGGAATCGTCTCCCATTCAGCCAGCAGCCCCCACGCAACAAGCGTCCTCATTGCAAAGCTGGGGCACCGTGCCGAGGCATCTGTGAGTAAATGTGAGCTGAGCCCCAGGCCAGTTGCTGCTGAACTATTCCCACCCGTCCCAGGTAAAACACCTGAATATATACAAGGACTTGAAAGCCTAGAGGAAGGGCCATAGAGCCACACGAGTGACAGCATGCCAGCCGACTTGGTGCCTGCAGGCCAGCCAGGATGGTCCTGGCCCTGGGTGCTCTTCTGGAAGATTTCCATTTCCCTGCCTGAGATACCCGTCCTGTCCCTGCCCCCACTGCTTTTTTCCTTCCTCACCTCTGCCCAGGGAGAAATTCCAGCAGCAGGTATGGGTGACACATCCTCTTCTTTAGCAGGTGGCAGCCTGGCAACTGCTGCAGAAAGTCCAGCAGAGCCCCACTCACACTGGGCCACCCACAAAGCCGTGGCCTCTCACTCCCTCTCACCAGCCCAGCCCCGAGACTGCTGACAGGGCAGAGAAAATGGTGTCAGGCACGGCTGCAGGGGCTCTTGCTGCCTGGAGTGGTATTTATATTGATCTCAACCCAGGCACACCTGGGGAGGGCTGGCCGGCACGGTAAGGCTGCCCAGGTCAGCCAATCATCACCCCTCAGGGGCTCACAGTTGCAGAAAATGGAACTTGCTGAACCGGCCAGGTCCAAGGAACAGGTGTGGGCTCCTGAGAGTCAGGATAGACAAGGGGCTGCAGCTTTGGCTTGTTTTCTAATCATTTTATCTGGCCCATGAGTGGGAGACAACTTCAAGAAAACCCTCTCCTAATGAGAGGAACCCAGGAGTCAGGGAGAGGAGGGGTGGGTGGTGGTTGGAGACAGAGGCCTGGTGCCCCGGGTGCAGTGGAAGTCTCTGGAAGACCAGGTGGAGGGAGGCCTCACGGAGTGATGCCCAGGGTCACAGACCTGTCGCAGCTGCTGTTTGTTAGTTCAAGTCCTGCTCTGAGGTGCTCTGTGTCAGCTCTGAGTGACAGGTGAGCTGGGGGTGCTCTGCAATGAGGGCTATGTGCATGGTTCCTGTGTGCCCAGCCCTGCCACGGTACCTGCAAGGGTAGCTCTGTATCCTGGGAGGGGCCTGACCACGAGAGCCCCGTGGGCTGGGGTGGGGGTGGGGTACCTGCCCAGGTGAGCTCCATATTCTGGGATTGGTCTGACCACGAGAGCCCCATGGGCTGCTGGGGACCTGGTAAAGGATGTCAGGACAGTCAGTGAAGCCACCGAGGATATACCTCCAGTTGCTCCTAATTCCTACACCCTGCTGGTCATTCTACCAACCACCAGGACATGGTATTCTGTATTAGTCTTCAATGATGCCTTCTTTTGTATTCCATTAGTCCCAGAGTCACAAGAAATTTTGGCTTGTGAGTGGCAGGACTCAACATACAACTAAAACAATACTTCCGGGCCGTCTGGACCCAAGGGTGCAAAAATTCCCACACCATCTTTGGGGAAAGCTTAGCTAAAGACCTAAAAGTTCTACCTCTGGAAAAGGAAACCCTCCTTCAATATGCAGACGACATTCTGATCGCCAGCCCTACTAAGGAGGCCTCTGAACTACCAAGCCAATAAAGGATAGAAGTTGTCCAAGAAAAAGCTCAAATATCACAGACTGCGGTGACCTGCCTGGGCTTCATTCTCACAGAAGGTCAGAGAAGCCCATCCCAGGAAAGGGAAGAAACCATTTTCAGCCTTACCCCTTTCTAAAACTAGAAGACAGCTTAGGGGTTCCTGGGGAGGCCAGGGTTTGCTGCTTCTGGATCCCTAACTACAGTCTACTAGCTGGGCCTCTATATGAAACACTGAAAGGAAAAGATGATGATCCTTTTGAATAGAATCCAGAAGTGGCCTTTCAAGAATGGAAAGAGCAGTCAATTCAGACCCTTGCCCTGGAACTCCCTAATTTAGCTAAACCCTTTGACCTTTACATTCCCGGTGAAAGGTGAATCGCCATTGGAGAATTAGTGCAAAAACTGGGACCACTTGAAATGGAACAATGCAAGAATGCCATCCAGGTAGGATAAACTACGGTCACTAAGGGGCTTGGCCCACTGCCACATCTGGCCAAGATACTGGCGGTATCTAAAAACCTGGAAATCAGCAGCCCAAAAGGCCACCTCCCTCCTAAGGGAAAAGGACCCCACGTGGTGATCCTAACCACCAACCATGCCCTGAAGTTGCAGGGTTCGCTCCGTGGGCACACCGACCTCGAGTGAGGAGGCCCTCCAACTCCAAAATCCAGAGAGATAACCGGGGGCAACAGGGCACCATGACGACTCGTGTGAACATCACTTGACCTGGAGTTTCTCTCATAAAACAACAAGAGTGTGTCCCAAAAGAGTAGACTACTGCTTGCAGGACTTACTGCACCCAGCGGGGAGCTAATAATCTTGGCGGGGGAACAGTATACCACACTGTCACCATAGAAAAGCCTACAGACACCGTGATGATGGTGGCCAATAAGACCGGCTGAACTCCTGTTTACTTCAAAAGGCTGTTGACTCAGTAGCCATCATGGTCCTTATCACCACTGACCCTGGACTGTCTGGGAGTTGAGCGGGCAGGGCTCTGACACCTGGTGCTGTTTGTACGTTAATTCAGGGGCCTAATTGAAGAAAGCGCAGACTACTGGTCAGAGCATCTAGGCTGGCAGAAACGGTCAGCCTAAGGTGGCCGAACAAATGTGGGGCGGGGTGAAACCGGCCCCCACAGCGTCTCTGCACATCTCTTTCCTGGACCCTTAAAGGTCATTAGAATCTATAACACTTCCAATGCTGGTGCTCAGGTGGACGAGCAGGGAGGCAGGGGTCCTGGGGACAATCAACGTCACCGGGAGGCTGCTGGGGAGAAGCTCTGACCCTCGCCCCAGGGTATGAGGGCTCCCAACTCAGCACTCAGCAGTTACAGAAGAAAGGTCTGCACCCTCAGCACTCCAAGAATGAGGAACGGGACAAAAGGCAGAGGAGGGGTTTGTCCCCAGCAAAGCCCATTAAAAATCCCTGGGAGATAAAAATAGAATCTGGGCAATAAAGTCAAGTCTAGCCTTTTTTATCCTTTGTGCTTTGTCTAATTTCACGTGCTCCTAGGGTCCCGCATGCAGAGGTTCCACACCCGGCACTTCAGACCAGATTTCCTAGTGCAGAATGGCTGGGTCGACACCTCAGCTCCTGGGGCCCAGTGCAGACTCCACGATATAGAGCCTGAGCTACAGCCAACCCGGCCCTCGAGAGCTCCGCCGCCTCCCTCCCTCCCACTGACTCTGACAGGATCTCTACACAGCAGCCCAGCCCACAGCCCACGGGGTAGTGCATGCTCTCACCTCTCCATTCTCTGATCAAAATATAAAGTTTCCTTTGCTTGTGAACCAAACTCAGTCTCGATCTGTTGGCCCCAATGACACTGGGCAGGGGGACACTTGTTGGGGTCCACTCTGGAGGATCAGTAACAGAAATTGAGACTATTGTAACCTCAATGAACAGATGTGTGAGCCAAACTGTAGTTAACATAGAACAGTGTATAAGGCTCGGGTAAAATAAGATGTTTCTAACACTTCCATTTGATATTTCCATCACTTTTTATAAGCAAGTTCAGTGAAAAGGTTTGTCTTATTTGTCAGGTCAATATTAGAGAAACGAAGTGATTTCTTTCCAAGGATGTACATCTAATAATCTTGGTTAAACCTTCAATCTTGTTTTAAATGCTTTTCCATTGAAAATGATACCTCTCTTTCAGCTCCCCCATTTCTGAGAAGTATAAAATCTTATAATTTATTATTACCAAAGGGGAAAGGTGGGAGGAGGGATAAATTAACAGTTTGGAATTAACACATACACACTGCTATGTATAAAATAGATCATCAACAAGGAACTACTGTATAGCACAGGGAACTACACTCAACATTTTGCAATAACCTATAAGGGGAAATAATCTGAAAAAGAATAGATATTTTTATTGACATCATCTATCAATGATAGTTAAAGTGTAGCCTAAGGGAAGCTGGTGGTGAGTGCTTCTGACCCTGAAGACTTCAATCATCTAAAGTTTGGACTCTGCCTACTTCCCAAGGCCCTTAATGAACATATGTGTAGCCGTAGCTTAAAAACTTCCCCAGTTTGGGTTTCGGGGAGACACTGATTTTGAAAAAGCCCTGGTGTTCTCCTTACATGAATGGGACTCTTCCTACTGCTAAAACATGTCTGTCACACCCAGAGGATGGTATACCATCTGATCGGGAAGAGTTTGGAAAAGGCATCTCATCTCCTCATCTCCTGGTGCTCGGGTTCACCCCTCCAGCGTCTTTACTAACAGTCTCCCCACTTGGAGATGTCAGCACTGTCAACATCCTGTTGCGTACAGTTTGGAATTTGTCCAGAGGATGAAGCGGAAGGATGAGGAACAATGAGAGACAAGTCCTAGGTGTTCAGACAGGCACATGTCACTCTAATTTCCAATCAGGAAGACGAATTGACCAAAGGCTAGGGTTGCCCATGGAAACAGTATAGGGCTTGAGGAAATCCCGCTGCTTTGTGGCCAGTTCCCATAAACACAAGTTGAACAATGGAACTCAGGGGCAGTAAAATTCACAAAACTGCAGAGTTGAAAATATCCATCACTGAAAAATGTCTTGAGGAAAGTCAGAGAAAAGGACTTGTAAGCAAGGGAGAATGGCAGGAAAGGGATTTGAGGAGGTAGAAAGGACTCGCCATTAAGCACAAGAAAAGGAGCTGAACATTGCCAACATTGCAGTTGGCCAAAAAGGGTGTATGCGTTTTTTTCTGTATATATTCAAGAAAAGGGCATACACTTTTTTAGCCAACCAAACAGGTGGGCACTGGAAGTCAATACTACAAAAGATATCACTTCGCATCAGTCAGAAGAGCCATCCTCATAAAGCGTAAACAACAGAAATGCAGGACAGGGCAACGAGAAGAGGGAGCCCTGTGAGACTTATAGTGGAAATGTATATTGCCAACGGCCATTCTGGAGAAGTGTATTGTGTTTACTAAAGCATCTAAAAAATGAGCTACAGAGCATAGGGCACTTGCACTCGTGGGCGTATATCTTGGGAAAAACAAAAATCGAGAGGACACAGGCACCCCAATGTTTACCCCCTCTCTGTTTAAAAGATCCTCGACTAGGATATAACTTAAATGTCTCTGGAGGGAAAAAATGGATAGAGATGTGGTACTTAGGTAGAGTGGAATATTATTCAGCCTGGAAATCAATGAAATATGGCCAGTTGTAACAACTCCGGAGGAGTTACGTATGATCATTCTAAGTGACAGAATTCAAAAAGAAAAAGACACATATCATAAGATATCACTTAAAGGTGGAATCCAAAATGGCTACACATGAAATAAATTACAAAACAAAAACATAGTCAAATATGTAGAAAACACGCATAAGGCTGCTAAACGGGAAAGGTGGGGAGGGGTGAGGCATCATCCAGGAGGTTGAAATTAGCAAAGATACCATTCCAAATACCAAACTGATAATCAACAAGGCCTACACGGTAGCTAAAAGAACTGCACTCAGCACACTCAAGTCACCGGAAAAGAATATATACGACTGGTAAGAATCTGAAAAAGAATTTATTGATGACTCTCTGTACGTGAATCAAGTGGATGTACAGCAGCAAGAAACAGAGCTTTGAAAATCAGCTGTAACCAATATAGTAATAAATTGAAAAAAATAAACGACAGAGAGACAGAGAAAACCTCTTACAACTTTTCCTCAGGGACGGTGATGCAACATGGATTGAACACATCTAGACCCACAGCAGGATGAGACATAAGGCTGGAAACTGTTTGCGCTAAGAGAAATGTGAGGTTGGGTGAGGAAATGCACACCCTTTAAAGTAATACTACCTGGTACCCATTCAATGGGTCCCAAATCTGCAGGTTCAAGGGATCTTCCTACAGCTAAAACATGCATGGAAAACCCAGAGGACTGTACACCATGTGATCGGGAGATGTGTCTAAAATGCACCTCATTTATCCTCTCCTGGTGCTCCTGTTCACCATTCCAGCCACGTTACTTAGAATCTCCCCACTTGGAGAATCAGCACATTTAAACTTTTGTTTCACACATTTTGCAAATTGTGAGGAGGATGAACGGGAAGAGGGGGAACCAATGAGAGAATAGTTGTAGGGGTTTGGACGGGCACATATCACTCTAATTTCCCATTAAGAATAAGAATTAAAGAAAGGCTCAGCCTGCCTCGCCAGAGCCAAAATAGGGCCTGAAGCAATCCTGTGGGTTTGTGGCCAGCTCACAAAAGAGCAACTTAAAAAATGGAGCTCAGGGTCACTGCAATTCACAAACCTGCAGAGTTATAAATGAAAACTAATGTCCAAAAATATGTTGAGGTAAGGCAAAGAAGAGGATCTGAATGCAAGACAGAATTGCAAGAAACAGATTTCAAGAGATAGATTGGACTCGTCTTTAATGCACATGAAAAGCGGCAGAATTTCGACAATGATGCAGTTGGCCCAAAAGGGCGTATGCGTTTTTTCCTGATTATATCCAGGAAAAAACGCATACGCACTTTATGGGCAACGAAGCAAGCAAGCAATGCAAATGTGCACAACAAAGAAGTCTCACTTCCCACCGGTCAAAAGGGCCATCCTAAAAAATTGTAAAAACCAGAAATGCAGGACAGGCCATGGAGAACAGGGAGCCTTTATACGCTGATGGGCAGTGTGTGAACTGCCGAGAGCCACTCTGGAGAAGTGTATGGTGGTTCCTAAATCATCTAAAAAACAGAGCTACAGAGCATAGGACACTTCCAATCATGGGAGTATATCTAGGGAAGTCTAAAAATCAACAAGACACAAGCACACCACAGTTTAGGGCTACTCTGTTTACAAGAACCTCAACTTCAGTACACCTTAAATATCCCAGGAAAGAGAACAATGGATAAAGAAGATGTGGTACTTATGTACAATGGAATATCTCTTCACCATGAAATCAATGTAATAAGGCTAGTAGAAGGATAAAGAGTGGATTTAGGTCCGATAATACTACTTGAAATAAGTCAAACAGAAAAAGAAACATATCATAAGATATCACTTATAGAGGGAGGGTAAATATGGCTGCACAAGAAATGAATTACAGAACAGAACAGTGTCTCACATTTAGAAAACACACTTATGTCAGCTTAAGGGGAAAGGAGAGGTGGGGTGATGCATAAAACCAGAGTTTGAAATTAGCACAGATACCGTTCAATAAACCAAATAGGTATTAGACAAGATCTACACCTTGCTCAATGAACTGGCCTCAACACACCCTATACACCGCAGAGAAATATATCTGAGTAATAAGAATCTTAAAACCCATGTATTGATATATCTCCATAAGGGAATCAAGTGTGTGCAGAGCGGCACAAACACAGCAGTGAAAATGAGCTAAACCCCATTATAGAAATAAATTTTAAAAAGAAAACGCTGAAACAATGAAAGAGAAAAATTCTTACAAAATTCGCTCAGGGGCTGTGATGTAACCTGGATTGACCACATATAAACCCACAGCTGGATAAGACATAAGGCTGGACACTTGGGGCTGAGAGGATTGGTGAGCTTTGGTGAGCAACTGCCGAAAGTTTAATGCAATACTTCATGCTACTCAGTCCAAGGGTCCCAACACTCCAGGTTGAAGGGAATCTTCCTACAGCTAAACCATGCTTGGGAAACCCAGCGACTGGTATACCATATGATCGGGAAAGGTTTCTAAAACGCACCTCATTTTTCCTCTCCTGGGGCTCCGGATCGACATTCCAGCCGCTTTACTAACAACATCCCCACATGGAGTCAATGCCTTTAAGTTCTGGTATCGCACAGTCTGCAGTTAGTGCAGAGGATGAATGGGAATAGGGGGAACCAGTGAGAAACTAGCTGTAGCGGTTTCAATGGGCACATGTCACTCTAATGTCACATCAGTAAGAAGAATTAACCAAAGGCACAGCAAGGTGCCCCAGAAGAAAAATAGGGCTTCAAGGAATCCTGTGGTTATGGGGCAAGACCACAAAAATAAGAGCTGAAAAATGGAGCTAAGGGCCACTGCAATTCAAAAACCTGCAGAGTTATAAAGGCTAACTATATTCAAAAAATATATTGAGGTAAGGCTATGAAGAGGCAATGAAAGCAAGGCAGAATTGCAGGAAACCAATTTCAGGAGGTAGACTGGAATTGCATTGAAAACATATGAAGACAGTCAGAAACTCGACAATGATGCACTTGGACAAAAAGGGCGTATGCGTTTTTTCCTGAATATATTCAGGAAAAAACGCATACGCCCTTTTTGGCCAACCAAGCAAACCTGCAAAGGAAATCGGCACTACAATGAAGTCTCACTTCCCCCAGGTCAAAAGGGCCATCTGAAAAAAGTGTAAAATCCAGAAAGGCAGGACAGGCCATGGAGAACTGGGAGCCTTGTTATGCTGATGGGCGGGATGTAAATTGCCAACAGACACTCGGGAGAAGTGTATGGTGTTTCCGGAAACATCTAAAAAACAAAGCAACAGAGCCTAGCGCACTTCCACTTATGGTCCTATAGCTTAGGGAAATTAAAATCAAAAAGACACAGCCACCCCAAAGTTTGGGACGGCTCTGTTTACAACAACCTCGTTTACAGTACAAGTTCAATATCACAGAAAGTGAAAAATGGATAAAGAAGTTTGGGTACTCAAGTACAATGCAATATCACTCAGCAATGAAATCTATGTCACCAGGCCCTTAGCAGCACAATGAGTGGATTCGGGTATGGTGATTCTAACTGAAATAAGTCACACAGAAAAAGAAACATCAATAAATATCACTAATACATGGAATGTAAACTTGGCTACAGAGGAACTGAATTACAAAACAGAACAGGGTCTCAAATTGAGAAAACCAACTTATGCTTGCTTAAGGGGAAAGGTGAGTTGGGGTGCTGCATAAAACCAGAGATTGAAATGAGCACAGATAAAGTTCCTTAAGCCAAATATGGAATAGACAAGAGTTACTCCTTGCTCAACGAAATGGACTCAACACCCCATATTAAACGCCTAAGAATGTACCTGACTAGTAAGTATCTTAAAACCTATGGATTGCTATGTCTCCAAAAGAGAATCAAACGTGTGTACAGGGGCATAAACGCAGCAGTGATAGGATTGCAGAGGTTCGGTGAGCAAATGAAGACCCTTTGAAGTCATATTGCATGGTACCCATTCCAAGGGCCTCAACTCTCAAGGTTTAAGGTATTCTTCCTTCAGCTAAAACATGCATGTGGAACCTAGAGTATGATCAACCATGTGATCGGGAGACGTGTTCAAATATGTCTCAGTTTTCGTCCCCTGGTACTCGGGTGCAACATTCCCGATGCTTTACTAACACTCTCCACACTTGGAGAGTCAGCGCCTTTAACCTCCTGTTTGGCCCAGTTTGCAATTTCTGCGGAAGATGAACAGGAATAGGGAGAACCAATGAGAGACTAGCTGGAGGTGTCTGGACGGGCAAATTTAACTCTCATTTCCCACCAGGAAGAGGAATTAACCAAAGGCTCAGCGTGCCGTGCCGGAACCAGATTAGGGCCTGAAGCCATCCTGCGGTGTTGCGGCCAGCTCAAAAGAAAGCGAGTTGAAGAAAGGAGCTCAGGGGCACTGTAATTCACAAACCTGCAGAGTTATAAATGACAGCTATCGTCCAAAAATATACTGAAGTAAGGCTGCCAAGAGGACTTGAAAGCGGGGAAGAATTGCAGGAAACCGATTTCAGGAGGTAGACTGGAATTGCATTGAAAGCATAGGAAAAGAGGCAGAACGTCCACAATGATGCACTTGGCCAAAAAGGGCGTATGCGTTTTTTCCTGAATATATTCAGGAAAAAACGCATACGCCCTTTTTGGCCAACCAAGCAAGCTTGCAAAGGAAATCTGCACTACAATGAAGTCTCACTTCCCCCCGGTCAAAAGGGCCATCTGAAAAAAGTGTAAAATCCAGAAAGGCAGGACAGGCCATGGAGAACTGGGAGCCTTGTTATGCTGATGGGCGGGATGTAAATTGCCAACAGACACTCGGGAGAAGTGTATGGTGTTTCCTGAAACATCTAAAAACCAAAGCAACAGAGCCTAGGGCACTTCCACTTATGGTCCTATAGCTTAGGGAAATTAAAATCAAAAAGACACAGCCACCCCAAAGTTTGGGACGCCTCTGTTTACAAGAACCTCATTTACAGTACAAGTTCAACATCGCAGAAAGTGAAAAATGGATAAAGAAGTTATGGTATATACTTACAAAGCAATATCACTCATCACTGACATCTATGTCATCAGGCCCTTAGCAGCACAATGAGTGGATTCAGGTACGATGATTCTAACTGAAATAAGTCACACAGAAAAAGAAACATCATAAGATATCAGTAATACACGGAATGTAAACTTGGCTACACAGGAACTGAATTACAGAACAGAACAGGGTCTCAAATTTAGAAAACCAACTTATGCTTGCTTAAGGGGAAAGGTGAGTTGGGGTGCTGCATAAAACCAGAGATTGAAATGAGCACAGATAAAGTTCCTTAAGCCAAATATGGAATAGACAAGAGCTACTCCTTGCTCAACGAAATGGACTCAACACCCCATATTAAACGCCTAAGAATGTACCTGACTAGTAAGTATCTTAAAACCTATGGATTGCTATGTCTCCAAAAGAGAATCAAGCGTGTGTACAGGGGCATAAACGCAGCAGTGATAGGATTGGAGAGGTTCGGTGAGCAAATGAAGACCCTTTGAAGTCATATTGCATGGTACTCATTCCACGAGTTTCAACTACCCAGTTTTAAGGTATTCTTCCTTCAGCTAAAACATGCATGTGGAAGCTAGAGTATGATCAAACCATGTGATCCGGAGACGTGTTCAAATATGTCTCAGTTTTCGTCCCCTGGTACTCAGGTGCAACATTCCAGACGCTTTACTAACACTCTCCCGACTTGGAGAGTCAGTCCCTTTAACCTCCTGTTTGGCCCAGTTTGCAATTTCTGCGGAAGATGAACAGGAATAGCGAGAACCAATGAGAGACTAGCTGGAGGTGTCTGGACGGGCAAATTTAACTCTCATTTCCCACCAGGAAGAGGAATTAACCAAAGGCTCAGCATGCCGTGCCGGAACCAGATTAGGGCCTGAAGCCATCCTGCGGTGTTGCGGCCAGGTCACAAGAAAGCGAGTTGAAGAAAGGAGCTCAGGGACATTGTAATTCACAAACCTGCAGAGTTATAAATGACAGCTATCGTCCAAAAATATACTGAAGTAAGGCTGCCAAGAGGACTTGAAAGTGGGGCAGAATTGCAGGAAACCGATTTCAGGAGGTAGACTGGAATTGCATTGAAAGCATAGGAAAAGAGGCAGAACGTCCACAATGATGCACTTGGCCAAAAAGGGCGTATGCGTTTTTTCCTGAATATATTCAGGAAAAAACGCATACGCCCTTTTTGGACAACCAGGCAAGCTTGCAAAGGAAATCTGCACTACAATGAAGTCTGACTTCCCCCCGGTCAAAAGGGCCATCTGAAAAAAGTGTAAAATCCAGCAAGGCAGGACAGGCCATGGAGAGCTGGGAGCCTTGTTATGCTGATGGGCGGGATGTAAATTGCCAACAGACACTCGGGAGAAGTGTATGGTGTTTCCTGAAACATCTAAAAACCAAAGCAACAGAGCCTAGGACACTTCCACTTATGGTCCTGTAGCTTAGGGAAATTAAAATCAAAAAGACACAGCCACCCCAAAGTTTGGGACGCCTCTGTTTACAAGAACCTCGTTTACAGTACAACTTCAATATCACAGAAAGTGAAAAATGGATAAAGAACTTGTGGTACTTACGTACAATGCAGTATCACTCAGCAATGAAATCTATGTCATCAGGCCCGTAGCAGCATAATGAGTGGATTCAGGTACGATGATTCTAACTGAAATAAGTCACACAGAAAAAGAAACATCATAAGATATCACTAATACACGGAATGTAAACTTGGCTACACAGGAACTGAATTCCAAAACAGAACAGGGTCTCAAATTTAGAAAACCAACTTATGCTTGCTTAAGGGGAAAGGTGAGTTGGGGTGCTGCATAAAACCAGAGATTGAAATGAGCACAGATAAAGTTCCTTAAGCCAAATATGGAATAGACAAGAGCTACTCCTTGCTCAACGAAATGGACTCAACACCCCATATTAAACGCCTAAGAATGTACCTGAGTAGTAAGTATCTTAAAACCTATGGATTGCTGTGTCTCCAAAAGAGAATCAAGCCTGTGTACAGGGGCATAAACGCAGCAGTGATAGGATTGGAGAGGTTTGGTGAGCAAATGAAGACCCTTTGAAGTCATATTGCATGGTACCCATTACACGGGTCTCAACTCTCCAGGTTTAAGGTATTCTTCCTTCAGCTAAAACATGCATGTGGAACCCAGAGTATGATCAACCGTGTGAACGGGAGACGTGTTCAAATATGTCTCAGTTTTCCTCCCCGGTACTCGGGTGCAACATTCCAGACGCTTTACTAACAGTCTCCCCACTTGGAGAGTCAGCGCATTTAACCTCCTCTTTGGCCCAGTTTGCAATTTCTGCAGAAGATGAACAGGAATAGGGAGAACCAATGAGAGACTAGCTGGAGGTGTCTGGACGGGCAAATTTAACTCTCATTTCCCACCAGGAAGAGGAATTAACCAAAGGCTCAGCGTGCCGTGCCCGAAACAGATTAGGGCCTGAAGCCATCTTGCGGTGTTGCGGCCAGCTCAAAAGAAAGCGAGTTGAAGAAAGGAGCTCAGGGGCACTGTAATTCACAAACCTGCAGAGTTATAAATGACAGCTATCGTCCAAAAATATACTGAAGTAAGGCTGCCAAGAGGACTTGAAAGCGGGGCAGAATTGCAGGAAACCGATTTCAGGAGGTGGACTGGAATTGCTTTGAAAGCATAGGAAAAGAGGCAGAACGTCCACAATGATGCACTTGGCCAAAAAGGGCGTATGCGTTTTTTCCTGAATATATTCAGGAAAAAACGCATACGCCCTTTTTGGCCAACCAAGCAAGCTTGCAAAGGAAATCTGCACTACAATGAAGTCTCACTTCCCCCCGGTCAAAAGGGCCATCTGAAAAAAGTGTAAAATCCAGAAAGGCAGGACAGGCCATGGAGAACTGGGAGCCTTGTTATGCTGATGGGCGGGATGTAAATTGCCAACAGACACTCGGGAGAAGTGTATGGTGTTTCCTGAAACATCTAAAAACAAAGCAACAGAGCCTAGGGCACTTCCACTTATGGTCCTATAGCTTAGGGAAATTAAAATCAAAAAGACACAGCCACCCCAAAGTTTGGGACGCCTCTGCTTACAAGAACCTCGTTTACCGAACAAGTTCAATATCACAGAAAGTGAAAAATGGATAAAGAACTTGTGGTACTTACGTACAATGCAGTATCACTCAGCAATGAAATCTATGTCATCAGGCCCGTAGCAGCATAATGAGTGGATTCAGGTACGATGATTCTAACTGAAATAAGTCACACAGGAAAAGAAACATCATAAGATATCACTAATACACGGAATGTAAACTTGGCCACACAGAACTGAATTCCAAAACAGAACAGGGTCTCAAATTTAGAAAACCAACTTATGCTTGCTTAAGGGGAAAGGTGAGTTGGGGTGCTGCATAAAACCAGAGATTGAAATGAGCACAGATAAAGTTCCTTAAGCCAAATATGGAATAGACAAAAGCTACTCCTTGCTCAACGAAATGGACTCAACACCCCAAACTAAACGGCTAATAATGTACCTGACTAGTAAGTATCTTAAAACCTATGGATTGCTATGTCTCCATAAGAGAATCAAGCGTGTGTACAGGGGCATAAACGCAGCAGTGATAGGATTGGAGAGGTTCGGTGAGCAAATGAAGACCCTTTGAAGTCATATTGCATGGTACCCATTCCACGGGTCTCAACTCTCCAGGTTTAAGGTATTCTTCCTTCACCTAAAACATGCATGTGGAACCCAGAGTATGATCAACCGTGTGAACAGGAGACGTGTTCAAATATGTCTCAGTTTTCCTCCCCGGTACTCGGGTGCAACATTCCAGACGCTTTACTAACACTCTCCCCACTTGGAGAGTCAGCGCCTTTAACCTCCTGTTTGGCCCAGTTTGCAATTTCTACAGAAGATGAACAGGAATAGGGAGAACCAATGAGAGACTAGCTGGAGGTGTCTGGACGGGCAAATTTAACTCCCATTTCCCACCAGGAAGAGGAATTAACCAAAGGCTCAGCGTGCCGTGCCGGAACCAGATTAGGGCCTGAAGCCATCCTGTGGTGTTGCGGCCAGCTCAAAAGAAAGCGAGTTGAAGAAAGGAGCTCAGGGGCACTGTAATTCACAAACCTGCAGAGTTATAAATGACAGCTATCGTCCAAAAATACACTGAAGTAAGGCTGCCAAGAGGACTTGAAAGCGGGGCAGAATTGCAGGAAACCGATTTCAGAAGGTAGACTGGAATTGCACTGAAAGCATAGGAAAAGAGGCAGAACGTCCACAATGATGCACTTGGCCAAAAAGGGCGTATGCGTTTTTTCCTGAATATATTCAGGAAAAAACGCATACGCCCTTTTTGGCCAACCAAGCAAGCTTGCAAATGAAATCTGCACTACAATGAAGTCTCACTTCCCCCCGGTCAAAAGGGCCATCTGAAAAAAGTGTAAAATCCAGAAAGGCAGGACAGGCCATGGAGAACTGGGAGCCTTGTTATGCTGATGGGCGGGATGTAAATTGCCAACAGACACTCGGGAGAAGTGTATGGTGTTTCCTGAAACATCTAAAAAACAAAGCAACAGAGCCTAGGGCACTTCCACTTATGGTCCTATAGCATAAGGAAATTAAAATCAAAAAGACACAGCCACCCCAAAGTTTGGAACGGCTCTGTTTACAAGAACCTCGTTTACAGTACAAGTTCAACATCGCAGAAATTGAAAAATGGATAAAGTAGTTGTGGTATATACTTACAAAGCAATATCACTCATCACTGACATCTATGTCATCAGGCCCTTAGCAGCACAATGAGTGGATTCAGATATGATGATTCTAACTGAAATAAGTCACACAGAAAAAGAAACATCATAAGATATCAGTAATACACGGAATGTAAACTTGGCTACTCAAGAACTGAATTACAGAACAGAACAGGGTCTCAAATTTAGAAAACCAACTTATGCTTGCTTAAGGGGAAAGGTGAGTTGGGGTGCTGCATAAAACCAGAGATTGAAAGGAGCACAGATAAAGTTCCTTAAGCCAAATATGGAATAGACAAGAGCTACTCCTTGCTCAACGAAATGGACTCAACACCCCATATTCAACGCCTAAGAATGTACCTGACTAGTAAGTATCTTAAAACCTATGGATTGCTATGTCTCCGAAAGAGAATCAAGCATGTGTACAGGGGCATAAACGCAGCAGTGATAGGATTGGAGAGGTTCGGTGGGCAAATGAAGACCCTTTGAAGTCATATTGCATGGTACCCATTCCACGGGTCTCAACTTTCCAGGTTTAAGGTATTCTTCCTTCAGCTAAAACATGCATGTGGAACCTAGAGTATGATCAACCATGTGATCGGGAGACGTGTTTAAATATGTCTCAGTTTTGGTACCCTGGTACTCGGGTGCAACATTCCAGATGCTTTACTAACACTCTCCCGACTTGGAGAGTCAGTCCCTTTAACCTCCTGTTTGGCCCAGTTTGCAATTTCTGCGGAAGATGAACAGGAATAGCGAGAACCAATGAGAGACTAGCTGGAGGTGTCTGGACGGGCAAATTTAACTCTCATTTCTCACCAGGAAGAGGAACTAACCAAAGGCTCAGCGTGCCGTGCCGGAACAAGATTAGGGCCTGAAGCCATCCTGCGGGGTTGCGGCCAGCTCACAAGAAAGCGAGTTGAAGAAAGGAGCTCAGGGGCACTGTAATTCACAAACCTGCAGAGTTATCAATGACAGCTATCGTCCAAAAATATACTGAAGTAAGGCTGCCAAGAGGACTTGAAAGCAGGGCAGAATTGCAGGAAACCGATTTCAGGAGGTAGACTGGAATTGCATTGAAAGCATAGGAAAAGAGGCAGAACGTCCACAATGATGCACTTGGCCAAAAAGGGCGTATGCGTTTTTTCCTGAATATATTCAGGAAAAAACGCATACGCCATTTTTGTCCAAGCAAGCAAGCTTGCAAACGAAATCTGCACTACAATGAAGTCTCACTTCCCCCCGGTCAAAAGGGCCTTCTGAAAAAAGTGTAAAATCCAGAAAGGCAGGACAGGCCATGGAGAACTGGGATCCTTGTTATGCTGATGGGTGGGATGTAAATTGCCAACAGACACTCGGGAGAAGTGTATGGTGTTTCCTGAAACATCTAAGAAACAAAACAACAGAGCCTAGGGCACTTCCACTTATGGTCCTATAGCTTAGGGAAATTAAAATCAAAAAGACACAGCCACCCCAAAGTTTGGGACGCCTCTGTTTACAAGAACCTCATTTACCGTACAAGTTCAATATCACAGAAAGTGAAAAATGGATAAAGAACTTGTGGTACTTACGTACAATGCAGTATCACTCAGCAATGAAATCTATGTCATCAGGCCCGTAGCAGCATAATGAGTGGATTCAGGTACGATGATTCTAACTGAAATAAGTCACACAGAAAAAGAAACATCATAAGATATCACTAATACACGGAATGTAAACTTGGCTACACAGGAACTGAATTCCAAAACAGAACAGGGTCTCAAATTTAGAAAACCAACTTATGCTTGCTTAAGGGGAAAGGTGAGTTGGGGTGCTGCATAAAACCAGAGATTGAAATGAGCACAGATAAAGTTCCTTAAGCCAAATATGGAATAGACAAGAGCTACTCCTTGCTCAACGAAATGGACTCAACACCCCATATTAAACGCCTAAGAATGTACCTGACTAGTAAGTATCTTAAAAGCTATGGATTGCTATGTCTCCAAAAGAGAATCAAGCGTGTGTACAGGGGCATAAACGCAGCAGTGATAGGATTGGAGAGGTTCGGTGAGCAAATGAAGACCCTTTGAAGTCATATTGCATGGTACCCATTCCACGGGTCTCAACTCTCCAGGTTTAAGGTATTCTTCCTTCAGCTAAAACATGCATGTGGAACCCAGAGTATGATCAACCGTGTGAACAGGAGACGTGTTCAAATATGTCTCAGTTTTCCTCCCCGGTACTCGGGTGCAACATTCCAGACGCTTTACTAACACTCTCCCAACTTGGAGAGTCAGGCCCTTTAACCTCCTGTTTGGCCCAGTTTGCAATTTCTGCGGAAGATGAACAGGAATAGGGAGAACCAATGAGAGACTAGCTGGAGGAGCCTGGACGGGCAAATTTAACTCTCATTTCCCACCAGGAAGAGGAATTAACCAAAGGCTCAGCGTGCCGTGCCCGAAACAGATTAGGGCCTGAAGCCATCTTGCGGTGTTGCGGCCAGCTCAAAAGAAAGCGAGTTGAAGAAAGGAGCTCAGGGGCACTGTAATGCACAAACCTGCAGAGTTATAAATGACAGCTATCGTCCAAAAATACACTGAAGTAAGGCTGCCAAGAGGACTTGAAAGCGGGGCAGAATTGCAGGAAACCGATTTCAGGAGGTAGACTGGAATTGCACTGAAAGCATAGGAAAAGAGGCAGAACGTCCACAATGATGCACTTGGCCAAAAAGGGCGTATGCGTTTTTTCCTGAATATATTCAGGAAAAAACGCATACGCCCTTTTTGGCCAACCAAGCAAGCTTGCAAAGGAAATCTGCACTACAATGAAATCTCACTTCCCCCCGGTCAAAAGGGCCATCTGAAAAAAATGTAAAATCCAGAAAGGCAGGACAGGCCATGGAGAACTGGGAGCCTTGTTATGCTGATGGGCGGGATGTAAATTGCCAACATACACTCGGGAGAAGTGTATGGTGTTTCCTGAAACATCTAAAAAACAAAGCAACAGAGCCTAGGGCACTTCCACTTATGGTCCTATAGCATAAGGAAATTAAAATCAAAAAGACACAGCCACCCCAAAGTTTGGAACGGCTCTGTTTACAAGAACCTCGTTTACAGTACAAGTTCAACATCGCAGAAATTGAAAAATGGATAAAGAAGTTGTGGTATATACTTACAAAGCAATATCACTCAGCACTGACATCTATGTCATCAGGCCCTTAGCAGCACAATGAGTGGATTCAGATATGATGATTCTAACTGAAATAAGTCACACAGAAAAAGAAACATCATAAGATATCAGTAATACACGGAATGTAAACTTGGCTACACAGGAACTGAATTACAGAACAGAACATGGTCTCAAATTTAGAAAACCAACTTATGCTTGCTTAAGGGGAAAGGTGAGTTGGGGTGCTGCATAAAACCAGAGATTGAAAGGAGCACAGATAAAGTTCCTTAAGCCAAATATGGAATAGACAAGAGCTACTCCTTGCTCAACGAAATGGACTCAACACCCCATATTCAACGCCTAAGAATGTACCTGACTAGTAAGTATCTTAAAACCTATGGATTGCTATGTCTCCGAAAGAGAATCAAGCATGTGTACAGGGGCATAAACGCAGCAGTGATAGGATTGGAGAGGTTCGGTGGGCAAATGAAGACCCTTTGAAGTCATATTGCATGGTACCCATTCCACGGGTCTCAACTTTCCAGGTTTAAGGTATTCTTCCTTCAGCTAAAACATGCATGTGGAACCTAGAGTATGATCAACCATGTGATCGGGAGACGTGTTTAAATATGTCTCAGTTTTGGTACCCTGGTACTCGGGTGCAACATTCCAGACGCTTTACTAACACTCTCCCGACTTGGAGAGTCAGTCCCTTTAACCTCCTGTTTGGCCCAGTTTGCAATTTCTGCGGAAGATGAACAGGAATAGCAAGAACCAATGAGAGACTAGCTGGAGGTGTCTGGACGGGCAAATTTAACTCTCATTTCCCACCAGGAAGAGGAAATAACCAAAGGCTCAGCATGCTGTGCCGGAACAAGATTAGGGCCTGAAGCCATCCTGCGGTGTTGCGGCCAGCTCACAAGAAAGCGAGTTGAAGAAAGGAGCTCAGGGGCACTGTAATTCACAAACCTGCAGAGTTATAAATGACAGCTATCGTCCAAAAATATACTGAAGTAAGGCTGCCAAGAGGACTTGAAAGCGGGGCAGAATTGCAGGAAACCGATTTCAGGAGGTAGACTGGAATTGCATTGAAAGCATAGGAAAAGAGGCAGAACGTCCACAATGATGCACTTGGCCAAAAAGGGCGTATGCGTTTTTTCCTGAATATATTCAGGAAAAAACGCATACGCCCTTTTTGGCCAACCAAGCAAGCTTGCAAAGGAAATCTGCACTACAATGAAGTCTGACTTCCCCCCGGTCAAAAGGGCCATCTGAAAAAAGTGTAAAATCCAGCAAGGCAGGACAGGCCATGGAGAACTGGGATCCTTGTTATGCTGATGGGTGGGATATAAATTGCCAACAGACACTCGGGAGAAGTGTATGGTGTTTCCTGAAACATCTAAGAAACAAAGCAACAGAGCCTAGGGCACTTCCACTTATGGTCCTATAGCTTAGGGAAATTAAAATCAAAAAGACACAGCCACCCTAAAGTTTGGGACGCCTCTGTTTACAAGAACCTCATTTACCGTACAAGTTCAATATCACAGAAAGTGAAAAATGGATAAAGAACTTGTGGTACTTACGTACAATGCAGTATCACTCAGCAATGAAATCTATGTCATCAGGCCCGTAGCAGCATAATGAGTGGATTCAGGTACGATGATTCTAACTGAAATAATTCACACAGAAAAAGAAACATCATAAGATATCAGTAATACACGGAATGTAAACTTGGCTACACAGGAACTGAATTCCAAAACAGAACAGGGTCTCAAATTTAGAAAACCAACTTATGCTTGCTTAAGGGGAAAGGTGAGTTGGGGTGCTGCATAAAACCAGAGATTGAAATGAGCACAGATAAAGTTCCTTAAGCCAAATATGGAATAGACAAGAGCTACTCCTTGCTCAACGAAATGGACTCAACACCCCATATTAAACGCCTAAGAATGTACCTGACTAGTAAGTATCTTAAAACCTATGGATTGCTATGTCTCCAAAAGAGAATCAAGCATGTGTACAGGAGCATAAACGCAGCAGTGATAGGATTGGAGAGGTTCGGTGAGCAAATGAAGACCCTTTGAAGTCATATTGCATGGAAACCATTCCACGGGTTTCAACTACCCAGGTTTAAGGTATTCTTCCTTCAGCTAAAACATGCATGTGGAACCTAGAGTATGATCAACCATATGATTGGGAGACGTGTTCAAATATGTCTCAGTTTTCGTACCCTGGAACTCGGGTGCAACATTCCAGACGCTTTACTAACACTCTCCCGTCTTGGAGAGTCAGCGCCTTTAACCTCCTGTTTGGTCCAGTTTGCAATTTCTGCGGAAGATGAACAGGAATAGCGAGAACCAATGAGAGACTAGCTGGAGGTGTCTGGACGGGCAAATTTAACTCTCATTTCCCACCAGGAAGAGGAAATAACCAAAGGCTCAGCGTGCCGTGCCAGAACCAGATTAGGGCCTGAAGCCATCCTGCGGTGTTGCGGCCGGCTCACAAGAAAGCGAGTTGAAGAAAGGAGCTCAGGGGCACTGTAATTCACAAACCTGCAGAGTTATAAATGACAGCTATCGTCCAAAAATATACTGAAGTAAGGCTGCCAAGAGGACTTGAAAGCGGGGCAGAATTGCAGGAAACCGATTTCAGGAGGTAGACTGGAATTGCATTGAAAGCATAGGAAAAGAGGCAAAACGTCCACAATGATGCACTTGGCCAAAAAGGGCGTATGCGTTTTTTCCTGAATATATTCAGGAAAAAACGCATACGCCCTTTTTGGCCAACCAAGCAAGCTTGCAAAGGAAATCTGCACTACAATGAAGTCTCACTTCCCCCCGGTCAAAAGGGCCATCTGAAAAAAGTGTAAAATCCAGCAAGGCAGGACAGGCCATGGAGAACTGGGATCCTTGTTATGCTGATGGGTGGGATGTAAATTGCCAACAGACACTCGGGAGAAGTGTATGGTGTTTCCTGAAACATCTAAGAAACAAAGCAACAGAGCCTAGGGCACTTCCACTTATGGTCCTATAGCTTAGGGAAATTAAAATCAAAAAGACACAGCCACCCCAAGTTTGGGACGCCTCTGTTTACAAGAACCTCATTTACCGTACAAGTTCAATATCACAGAAAGTGAAAAATGGATAAAGAACTTGTGGTACTTACGTACAATGCAGTATCACTCAGCAATGAAATCTATGTCATCAGGCCCGTAGCAGCATAATGAGTGGATTCAGGTACGATGATTCTAACTGAAATAAGTCACACAGAAAAAGAAACATCATAAAATATCACTAATACACGGAATGTAAACTTGGCTACACAGGAACTGAATTCCAAAACAGAACAGGGTCTCAAATTTAGAAAACCAACTTATGCTTGCTTAAGGGGAAAGGTGAGTTGGGGTGCTGCATAAAACCAGAGATTGAAATGAGCACAGATAAAGTTCCTTAAGCCAAATATGGAATAGACAAGAGCTACTCCTTGCTCAACGAAATGGACTCAACACCCCATATTAAACGCCTAAGAATGTACCTGACTAGTAAGTATCTTAAAACCTATGGATTGCTATGTCTCCATAAGAGAATCAAGCGTGTGTACAGGGGCATAAACGCAGCAGTGATAGGATTGGAGAGGTTCGGTGAGCAAATGAAGACCCTTTGAAGTCATATTTCATGGTACCCATTCCACGGGTCTCAACTCTCCAAGTTTAAGGTATGCTTCCTTCAGCTAAAACATGCATGTGGAACCTAGAGTATGATCAACCATGTGATCGGGAGACGTGTTCAAATATGTCTCAGTTTTCGTACCCTGGTACTCGGGTGCAACATTCCAGACGCTTTACTAACACTCTCCCCACTTGGAGAGTCAGTCCCTTTAACCTCCTGTTTGGCCCAGTTTGCAATTTCTGCAGAAGATGAACAGGAATAGCGAGAATCAATGAGAGACTAGCTGGAGGTGTCTGGACGGGCAAATTTAACTCTCATTTCCCACCAGGAAGAGGAAATAAGCAAAGGCTCAGCGTGCCGTGCCGGAACCAGATTAGGGCCTGAAGCCATCCTGCGGTGTTGCGGCCAGCTCACAAGAAAGCGAGTTGAAGAAAGGAGCTCAGGGGCACTGTAATTCACAAACCTGCAGAGTTATAAATGACAGCTATCGTCCAAAAATATACTGAAGTAAGGCTGCCAAGAGGACATGAAAGCGGGGCAGAATTGCAGGAAACTGATTTCAGGAGGTAGACTGGAATTGCATTGAAAGCATAGGAAAAGAGGCAGAACGTCCACAATGATGCACTTGGCCAAAAAGGGCGTATGCGTTTTTTCCTGAATATATTCAGGAAAAAACGCATACGCCCTTTTTGGCCAACCAAGCAAGATTGCAAAGGAAATCTGCACTACAATGAAGTCTCACTTCCCCCCGGTCAAAAGGGCCATCTGAAAAAAGTGTAAAATCCAGCAAGGCAGGACAGGCCATGGAGAACTGGGAGCCTTGTTATGCTGATGGGTGGGATGTAAATTGCCAACAGACACTCGGGAGAAGTGTATGGTGTTTCCTGAAACATCTAAGAAACAAAGCAACAGAGCCTAGGGCACTTCCACTTATGGTCCTATAGCTTAGGGAAATTAAAATCAAAAAGACACAGCCACCCCAAAGTTTGGGACGCCTCTGTTTACAAGAACCTCATTTACCGTACAAGTTCAATATCACAGAAAGTGAAAAATGGATAAAGAACTTGTGGTACTTACGTACAATGCAGTATCACTCAGCAATGAAATCTATGTCATCAGGCCCGTAGCAGCATAATGAGTGGATTCAGGTACGATGATTCTAACTGAAATAAGTCACACAGAAAAAGAAACATCATAAGATATCACTAATACACGGAATGTAAACTTGGCTACACAGGAACTGAATTCCAAAACAGAACAGGGTCTCAAATTTAGAAAACCAACTTATGCTTGCTTAAGGGGAAAGGTGAGTTGGGGTGCTGCATAAAACCAGAGATTGAAATGAGCACAGATAAAGTTCCTTAAGCCAAATATGGAATAGACAAGAGCTACTCCTTGCTCAACGAAATGGACTCAACACCCCATATTAAACGCCTAAGAATGTACCTGACTAGTAAGTATCTTAAAACCTATGGATTGCTATGTCTCCAAAAGAGAATCAAGCATGTGTACAGGAGCATAAACGCAGCAGTGATAGGATTGGAGAGGTTCGGTGAGCAAATGAAGACCCTTTGAAGTCATATTGCATGGAACCCATTCCACGGGTTTCAACTACCCAGGTTTAAGGTATTCTTCCTTCAGCTAAAACATGCATGTGGAACCTAGAGTATGATCAACCATATGATTGGGAGACGTGTTCAAATATGTCTCAGTTTTCGTACCCTGGAACTCGGGTGCAACATTCCAGACGCTTTACTAACACTCTCCCGTCTTGGAGAGTCAGCGCCTTTAACCTCCTGTTTGGCCCAGTTTGCAATTTCTGCGGAAGATGAACAGGAATAGCGAGAATCAATGAGAGACTAGCTGGAGGTGTCTGGACGGGCAAATTTAAATCTCATTTCCCACCAGGAAGAGGAAATAACCAAAGGCTCAGCGTGCCGTGCCGGAACCAGATTAGGGCCTGAAGCCATCCTGCGGTGTTGCGGCCAGCTCACAAGAAAGCGAGTTGAAGAAAGGAGCTCAGGGGCACTGTAATTCACAAACCTGCAGAGTTATAAATGACAGCTATCGTCCAAAAATATACTGAAGTAAGGCTGCCAAGAGGACTTGAAAGCGGGGCAGAATTGCAGGAAACCGATTTCAGGAGGTAGACTGGAATTGCATTGAAAGCATAGGAAAAGAGGCAGAACGTCCACAATGATGCACTTGGCCAAAAAGGGCGTATGCGTTTTTTCCTGAATATATTCAGGAAAAAACGCATACGCCCTTTTTGGCCAACCAAGCAAGCTTGCAAAGGAAATCTGCACTACAATGAAGTCTCACTTCCCCCCGGTCAAAAGGGCCATCTGAAAAAAGTGTAAAATCCAGCAAGGCAGGACAGGCCATGGAGAACTGGGATCCTTGTTATGCTGATGGGTGGGATATAAATTGCCAACAGACACTCGGGAGAAGTGTATGGTGTTTCCTGAAACATCTAAGAAACAAAGCAACAGAGCCTAGGGCACTTCCACTTATGGTCCTATAGCTTAGGGAAATTAAAATCAAAAAGACACAGCCACCCCAAAGTTTGGGACGCCTCTGTTTACAAGAACCTCATTTACCGTACAAGTTCAATATCACAGAAAGTGAAAAATGGATAAAGAACTTGTGGTACTTACGTACAATGCAGTATCACTCAGCAATGAAATCTATGTCATCAGGCCCGTAGCAGCATAATGAGTGGATTCAGGTACGATGATTCTAACTGAAATAAGTCACACAGAAAAAGAAACATCATAAAATATCACTAATACACGGAATGTAAACTTGGCTACACAGGAACTGAATTCCAAAACAGAACAGGGTCTCAAATTTAGAAAACCAACTTATGCTTGCTTAAGGGGAAAGGTGAGTTGGGGTGCTGCATAAAACCAGAGATTGAAATGAGCACAGATAAAGTTCCTTAAGCCAAATATGGAATAGACAAGAGCTACTCCTTGCTCAACGAAATGGACTCAACACCCCATATTAAACGCCTAAGAATGTACCTGACTAGTAAGTATCTTAAAACCTATGGATTGCTATGTCTCCATAAGAGAATCAAGCGTGTGTACAGGGGCATAAACGCAGCAGTGATAGGATTGGAGAGGTTCGGTGAGCAAATGAAGACCCTTTGAAGTCATATTTCATGGTACCCATTCCACGGGTCTCAACTCTCCAAGTTTAAGGTATGCTTCCTTCAGCTAAAACATGCATGTGGAACCTAGAGTATGATCAACCATGTGATCGGGAGACGTGTTCAAATATGTCTCAGTTTTCGTACCCTGGTACTCGGGTGCAACATTCCAGACGCTTTACTAACACTCTCCCCACTTGGAGAGTCAGTCCCTTTAACCTCCTGTTTGGCCCAGTTTGCAATTTCTGCAGAAGATGAACAGGAATAGCGAGAATCAATGAGAGACTAGCTGGAGGTGTCTGGACGGGCAAATTTAACTCTCATTTCCCACCAGGAAGAGGAAATAAGCAAAGGCTCAGCGTGCCGTGCCGGAACCAGATTAGGGCCTGAAGCCATCCTGCGGTGTTGCGGCCAGCTCACAAGAAAGCGAGTTGAAGAAAGGAGCTCAGGGGCACTGTAATTCACAAACCTGCAGAGTTATAAATGACAGCTATCGTCCAAAAATATACTGAAGTAAGGCTGCCAAGAGGACATGAAAGCGGGGCAGAATTGCAGGAAACTGATTTCAGGAGGTAGACTGGAATTGCATTGAAAGCATAGGAAAAGAGGCAGAACGTCCACAATGATGCACTTGGCCAAAAAGGGCGTATGCGTTTTTTCCTGAATATATTCAGGAAAAAACGCATACGCCCTTTTTGGCCAACCAAGCAAGATTGCAAAGGAAATCTGCACTACAATGAAGTCTCACTTCCCCCCGGTCAAAAGGGCCATCTGAAAAAAGTGTAAAATCCAGCAAGGCAGGACAGGCCATGGAGAACTGGGAGCCTTGTTATGCTGATGGGTGGGATGTAAATTGCCAACAGACACTCGGGAGAAGTGTATGGTGTTTCCTGAAACATCTAAGAAACAAAGCAACAGAGCCTAGGGCACTTCCACTTATGGTCCTATAGCTTAGGGAAATTAAAATCAAAAAGACACAGCCACCCCAAAGTTTGGGACGCCTCTGTTTACAAGAACCTCATTTACCGTACAAGTTCAATATCACAGAAAGTGAAAAATGGATAAAGAACTTGTGGTACTTACGTACAATGCAGTATCACTCAGCAATGAAATCTATGTCATCAGGCCCGTAGCAGCATAATGAGTGGATTCAGGTACGATGATTCTAACTGAAATAAGTCACACAGAAAAAGAAACATCATAAGATATCACTAATACACGGAATGTAAACTTGGCTACACAGGAACTGAATTCCAAAACAGAACAGGGTCTCAAATTTAGAAAACCAACTTATGCTTGCTTAAGGGGAAAGGTGAGTTGGGGTGCTGCATAAAACCAGAGATTGAAATGAGCACAGATAAAGTTCCTTAAGCCAAATATGGAATAGACAAGAGCTACTCCTTGCTCAACGAAATGGACTCAACACCCCATATTAAACGCCTAAGAATGTACCTGACTAGTAAGTATCTTAAAACCTATGGATTGCTATGTCTCCAAAAGAGAATCAAGCATGTGTACAGGAGCATAAACGCAGCAGTGATAGGATTGGAGAGGTTCGGTGAGCAAATGAAGACCCTTTGAAGTCATATTGCATGGAACCCATTCCACGGGTTTCAACTACCCAGGTTTAAGGTATTCTTCCTTCAGCTAAAACATGCATGTGGAACCTAGAGTATGATCAACCATATGATTGGGAGACGTGTTCAAATATGTCTCAGTTTTCGTACCCTGGAACTCGGGTGCAACATTCCAGACGCTTTACTAACACTCTCCCGTCTTGGAGAGTCAGCGCCTTTAACCTCCTGTTTGGCCCAGTTTGCAATTTCTGCGGAAGATGAACAGGAATAGCGAGAATCAATGAGAGACTAGCTGGAGGTGTCTGGACGGGCAAATTTAAATCTCATTTCCCACCAGGAAGAGGAAATAACCAAAGGCTCAGCGTGCCGTGCCGGAACCAGATTAGGGCCTGAAGCCATCCTGCGGTGTTGCGGCCAGCTCACAAGAAAGCGAGTTGAAGAAAGGAGCTCAGGGGCACTGTAATTCACAAACCTGCAGAGTTATAAATGACAGCTATCGTCCAAAAATATACTGAAGTAAGGCTGCCAAGAGGACTTGAAAGCGGGGCAGAATTGCAGGAAACCGATTTCAGGAGGTAGACTGGAATTGCATTGAAAGCATAGGAAAAGAGGCAGAACGTCCACAATGATGCACTTGGCCAAAAAGGGCGTATGCGTTTTTTCCTGAATATATTCAGGAAAAAACGCATACGCCCTTTTTGGCCAACCAAGCAAGCTTGCAAAGGAAATCTGCACTACAATGAAGTCTCACTTCCCCCCGGTCAAAAGGGCCATCTGAAAAAAGTGTAAAATCCAGCAAGGCAGGACAGGCCATGGAGAACTGGGATCCTTGTTATGCTGATGGGTGGGATATAAATTGCCAACAGACACTCGGGAGAAGTGTATGGTGTTTCCTGAAACATCTAAGAAACAAAGCAACAGAGCCTAGGGCACTTCCACTTATGGTCCTATAGCTTAGGGAAATTAAAATCAAAAAGACACAGCCACCCCAAAGTTTGGGACGCCTCTGTTTACAAGAACCTCATTTACCGTACAAGTTCAATATCACAGAAAGTGAAAAATGGATAAAGAACTTGTGGTACTTACGTACAATGCAGTATCACTCAGCAATGAAATCTATGTCATCAGGCCCGTAGCAGCATAATGAGTGGATTCAGGTACGATGATTCTAACTGAAATAAGTCACACAGAAAAAGAAACATCATAAGATATCAGTAATACACGGAATGTAAACTTGGCTACTCAGGAACTGAATTACAGAACAGAACAGGGTCTCAAATTTAGAAAACCAACTTATGCTTGCTTAAGGGGAAAGGTGAGTTGGGGTGCTGCATAAAACCAGAGATTGAAAGGAGCACAGATAAAGTTCCTTAAGCCAAATATGGAATAGACAAGAGCTACTCCTTGCTCAACGAAATGGACTCAACACCCCATATTCAACGCCTAAGAATGTACCTGACTAGTAAGTATCTTAAAACCTATGGATTGCTATGTCTCCGAAAGAGAATCAAGCATGTGTACAGGGGCATAAACGCAGCAGTGATAGGATTGGAGAGGTTCGGTGGGCAAATGAAGACCCTTTGAAGTCATATTGCATGGTACCCATTCCACGGGTCTCAACTTTCCAGGTTTAAGGTATTCTTCCTTCAGCTAAAACATGCATGTGGAACCTAGAGTATGATCAACCATGTGATCGGGAGACGTGTTTAAATATGTCTCAGTTTTGGTACCCTGGTACTCGGGTGCAACATTCCAGATGCTTTACTAACACTCTCCCGACTTGGAGAGTCAGTCCCTTTAACCTCCTGTTTGGCCCAGTTTGCAATTTCTGCGGAAGATGAACAGGAATAGCGAGAACCAATGAGAGACTAGCTGGAGGTGTCTGGACGGGCAAATTTAACTCTCATTTCTCACCAGGAAGAGGAAATAACCAAAGGCTCAGCGTGCCGTGCCGGAACAAGATTAGGGCCTGAAGCCATCCTGCGGGGTTGCGGCCAGCTCACAAGAAAGCGAGTTGAAGAAAGGAGCTCAGGGGCACTGTAATTCACAAACCTGCAGAGTTATCAATGACAGCTATCGTCCAAAAATATACTGAAGTAAGGCTGCCAAGAGGACTTGAAAGCAGGGCAGAATTGCAGGAAACCGATTTCAGGAGGTAGACTGGAATTGCATTGAAAGCATAGGAAAAGAGGCAGAACGTCCACAATGATGCACTTGGCCAAAAAGGGCGTATGCGTTTTTTCCTGAATATATTCAGGAAAAAACGCATACGCCATTTTTGTCCAAGCAAGCAAGCTTGCAAACGAAATCTGCACTACAATGAAGTCTCACTTCCCCCCGGTCAAAAGGGCCTTCTGAAAAAAGTGTAAAATCCAGAAAGGCAGGACAGGCCATGGAGAACTGGGATCCTTGTTATGCTGATGGGTGGGATGTAAATTGCCAACAGACACTCGGGAGAAGTGTATGGTGTTTCCTGAAACATCTAAGAAACAAAACAACAGAGCCTAGGGCACTTCCACTTATGGTCCTATAGCTTAGGGAAATTAAAATCAAAAAGACACAGCCACCCCAAAGTTTGGGACGCCTCTGTTTACAAGAACCTCATTTACCGTACAAGTTCAATATCACAGAAAGTGAAAAATGGATAAAGAACTTGTGGTACTTACGTACAATGCAGTATCACTCAGCAATGAAATCTATGTCATCAGGCCCGTAGCAGCATAATGAGTGGATTCAGGTACGATGATTCTAACTGAAATAAGTCACACAGAAAAAGAAACATCATAAGATATCACTAATACACGGAATGTAAACTTGGCTACACAGGAACTGAATTCCAAAACAGAACAGGGTCTCAAATTTAGAAAACCAACTTATGCTTGCTTAAGGGGAAAGGTGAGTTGGGGTGCTGCATAAAACCAGAGATTGAAATGAGCACAGATAAAGTTCCTTAAGCCAAATATGGAATAGACAAGAGCTACTCCTTGCTCAACGAAATGGACTCAACACCCCATATTAAACGCCTAAGAATGTACCTGACTAGTAAGTATCTTAAAAGCTATGGATTGCTATGTCTCCAAAAGAGAATCAATCGTGTGTACAGGGGCATAAACGCAGCAGTGATAGGATTGGAGAGGTTCGGTGAGCAAATGAAGACCCTTTGAAGTCATATTGCATGGAACCCATTCCACGGGTTTCAACTACCCAGGTTTAAGGTATTCTTCCTTCAGCTAAAACATGCATGTGGAACCTAGAGTATGATCAACCATATGATCGGGAGACGTGTTCAAATATGTCTCAGTTTTCGTACCCTGGAACTCGGGTGCAACATTCCAGACGCTTTACTAACACTCTCCCGTCTTGGAGAGTCAGCACCTTTAACCTCCTGTTTGGCCCAGTTTGCAATTTCTGCGGAAGATGAACAGGAATAGCGAGAATCAATGAGAGACTAGCTGGAGGTGTCTGGACGGGCAAATTTAACTCTCATTTCCCACCAGGAAGAGGAAATAACCAAAGGCTCAGCGTGCCGTGCCGGAACCAGATTAGGGCCTGAAGCCATCCTGCGGTGTTGCGGGCAGCTCACAAGAAAGCGAGTTGAAGAAAGGAGCTCAGGGGCACTGTAATTCACAAACCTGCAGAGTTATAAATGACAGCTATCGTCCAAAAATATACTGAAGTAAGGCTGCCAAGAGGACTTGAAAGCGGGGCAGAATTTCAGGAAACTGATTTCAGGAGGTAGACTGGAATTGCATTGAAAGCATAGGAAAAGAGGCAGAACGTCCACAATGATGCACTTGGCCAAAAAGGGCGTATGCGTTTTTTCCTGAATATATTCAGGAAAAAACGCATACGCCCTTTTTGGCCAACCAAGCAAGCTTGCAAAGGAAATCTGCACTACAATGAAGTCTCACTTCCCCCCGGTCAAAAGGGCCATCTGAAAAAAGTGTAAAATCCAGCAAGGCAGGACAGGCCATGGAGAACTGGGAGCCTTGTTATGCTGATGGGTGGGATGTAAATTGCCAACAGACACTCGGGAGAAGTGTATGGTGTTTCCTGAAACATCTAAGAAACAAAGCAACAGAGCCTAGGGCACTTCCACTTATGGTCCTATAGCATAGGGAAATTAAAATCAAAAAGACACAGCCACCCCAAAGTTTGGGACGCCTCTGTTTACAAGAACCTCATTTACCGTACAAGTTCAATATCACAGAAAGTGAAAAATGGATAAAGAACTTGTGGTACTTACGTACAATGCAGTATCACTCAGCAATGAAATCTATGTCATCAGGCCCGTAGCAGCATAATGAGTGGATTCAGGTACGATGATTCTAACTGAAATAAGTCACACAGAAAAAGAAACATCATAAGATATCACTAATACACGGAATGTAAACTTGGCTACACAGGAACTGAATTCCAAAACAGAACAGGGTCTCAAATTTAGAAAACCAACTTATGCTTGCTTAAGGGGAAAGGTGAGTTGGGGTGCTGCATAAAACCAGAGATTGAAATGAGCACAGATAAAGTTCCTTAAGCCAAATATGGAATAGACAAGAGCTACTCCTTGCTCAACGAAATGGACTCAACACCCCATATTCAACGCCTAAGAATGTACCTGACTAGTAAGTATCTTAAAACCTATGGATTGCTATGTCTCCAAAAGAGAATCAAGCATGTGTACAGGAGCATAAACGCAGCAGTGATAGGATTGGAGAGGTTCGGTGAGCAAATGAAGACGCTTTGAAGTCATATTGCATGGAACCCATTCCACGGGTTTCAACTACCCAGGTTTAAGGTATTCTTCCTTCAGCTAAAACATGCATGTGGAACCTAGAGTATGATCAACCATATGATCGGGAGACGTGTTCAAATATGTCTCAGTTTTCGTACCCTGGAACTCGGGTGCAACATTCCAGACGCTTTACTAACACTCTCCCGTCTTGGAGAGTCAGCACCTTTAACCTCCTGTTTGGTCCAGTTTGCAATTTCTGCGGAAGATGAACAGGAATAGCGAGAACCAATGAGAGACTAGCTGGAGGTGTCTGGACGGGCAAATTTAACTCTCATTTCCCACCAGGAAGAGGAAATAACCAAAGGCTCAGCATGCCGTGCCGGAACAAGATTAGGGCCTGAAGCCATCCTGCGGTGTTGCGGCCAGCTCACAAGAAAGCGAGTTGAAGAAAGGAGCTCAGGGGCACTGTAATTCACAAACCTGCAGAGTTATAAATGACAGCTATCGTCCAAAAATATACTGAAGTAAGGCTGCCAAGAGGACTTGAAAGCGGGGCAGAATTGCAGGAAACCGATTTCAGGAGGTAGACTGGAATTGCATTGAAAGCATAGGAAAAGAGGCAGAACGTCCACAATGATGCACTTGGCCAAAAAGGGCGTATGCGTTTTTTCCTGAATATATTCAGGAAAAAACGCATACGCCCTTTTTGGCCAACCAAGCAAGCTTGCAAAGGAAATCTGCACTACAATGAAGTCTCACTTCCCCCTGGTCAAAAGGGCCATCTGAAAAAAGTGTAAAATCCAGCAAGGCAGGACAGGCCATGGAGAACTGGGATCCTTGTTATGCTGATGGGTGGGATATAAATTGCCAACAGACACTCGGGAGAAGTGTATGGTGTTTCCTGAAACATCTAAGAAACAAAGCAACAGAGCCTAGGGCACTTCCACTTATGGTCCTATAGCTTAGGGAAATTAAAATCAAAAAGACACAGCCACCCCAAAGTTTGGGACGCCTCTGTTTACAAGAACCTCATTTACCGTACAAGTTCAATATCACAGAAAGTGAAAAATGGATAAAGAACTTGTGGTACTTACGTACAATGCAGTATCACTCAGCAATGAAATCTATGTCATCAGGCCCGTAGCAGCATAATGAGTGGATTCAGGTACGATGATTCTAACTGAAATAAGTCACACAGAAAAAGAAACATCATAAGATATCAGTAATACACGGAATGTAAACTTGGCTACTCAGGAACTGAATTACAGAACAGAACAGGGTCTCAAATTTAGAAAACCAACTTATGCTTGCTTAAGGGGAAAGGTGAGTTGGGGTGCTGCATAAAACCAGAGATTGAAATGAGCACAGATAAAGTTCCTTAAGCCAAATATGGAATAGACAAGAGCTACTCCTTGCTCAACGAAATGGACTCAACACCCCATATTAAACGCCTAAGAATGTACCTGACTAGTAAGTATCTTAAAAGCTATGGATTGCTATGTCTCCAAAAGAGAATCAAGCGTGTGTACAGGGGCATAAACGCAGCAGTGATAGGATTGGAGAGGTTCGGTGAGCAAATGAAGACCCTTTGAAGTCATATTGCATGGTACCCATTCCACGGGTCTCAACTCTCCAGGTTTAAGGTATTCTTCCTTCAGCTAAAACATGCATGTGGAACCCAGAGTATGATCAACCGTGTGAACAGGAGACGTGTTCAAATATGTCTCAGTTTTCCTCCCCGGTACTCGGGTGCAACATTCCAGACGCTTTACTAACACTCTCCCAACTTGGAGAGTCAGTCCCTTTAACCTCCTGTTTGGCCCAGTTTGCAATTTCTGCGGAAGATGAACAGGAATAGGGAGAACCAATGAGAGACTAGCTGGAGGTGTCTGGACGGGCAAATTTAACTCTCATTTCCCACCAGGAAGAGGAATTAACCAAAGGCTCAGCGTGCCGTGCCCGAAACAGATTAGGGCCTGAAGCCATCTTGCGGTGTTGCGGCCAGCTCAAAAGAAAGCGAGTTGAAGAAAGGAGCTCAGGGGCACTGTAATGCACAAACCTGCAGAGTTATAAATGACAGCTATCGTCCAAAAATACACTGAAGTAAGGCTGCCAAGAGGACTTGAAAGCGGGGCAGAATTGCAGGAAACCGATTTCAGGAGGTAGACTGGAATTGCACTGAAAGCATAGGAAAAGAGGCAGAACGTCCACAATGATGCACTTGGCCAAAAAGGGCGTATGCGTTTTTTCCTGAATATATTCAGGAAAAAACGCATACGCCCTTTTTGGCCAACCAAGCAAGCTTGCAAAGGAAATCTGCACTACAATGAAGTCTCACTTCCCCCCGGTCAAAAGGGCCATCTGAAAAAAATGTAAAATCCAGAAAGGCAGGACAGGCCATGGAGAACTGGGAGCCTTGTTATGCTGATGGGCGGGATGTAAATTGCCAACATACACTCGGGAGAAGTGTATGGTGTTTCCTGAAACATCTAAAAAACAAAGCAACAGAGCCTAGGGCACTTCCACTTATGGTCCTATAGCATAAGGAAATTAAAATCAAAAAGACACAGCCACCCCAAAGTTTGGAACGGCTCTGTTTACAAGAACCTCGTTTACAGTACAAGTTCAACATCGCAGAAAGTGAAAAATGGATAAAGAAGTTGTGGTATATACTTACAAAGCAATATCACTCAGCACTGACATCTATGTCATCAGGCCCTTAGCAGCACAATGAGTGGATTCAGATATGATGATTCTAACTGAAATAAGTCACACAGAAAAAGAAACATCATAAGATATCAGTAATACACGGAATGTAAACTTGGCTACACAGGAACTGAATTACAGAACAGAACATGGTCTCAAATTTAGAAAACCAACTTATGCTTGCTTAAGGGGAAAGGTGAGTTGGGGTGCTGCATAAAACCAGAGATTGAAAGGAGCACAGATAAAGTTCCTTAAGCCAAATATGGAATAGACAAGAGCTACTCCTTGCTCAACGAAATGGACTCAACACCCCATATTCAACGCCTAAGAATGTACCTGACTAGTAAGTATCTTAAAACCTATGGATTGCTATGTCTCCGAAAGAGAATCAAGCATGTGTACAGGGGCATAAACGCAGCAGTGATAGGATTGGAGAGGTTCGGTGGGCAAATGAAGACCCTTTGAAGTCATATTGCATGGTACCCATTCCACGGGTCTCAACTTTCCAGGTTTAAGGTATTCTTCCTTCAGCTAAAACATGCATGTGGAACCTAGAGTATGATCAACCATGTGATCGGGAGACGTGTTTAAATATGTCTCAGTTTTGGTACCCTGGTACTCGGGTGCAACTTTCCAGATGCTTTACTAACACTCTCCCGACTTGGAGAGTCAGTCCCTTTAACCTCCTGTTTGGCCCAGTTTGCAATTTCTGCGGAAGATGAACAGGAATAGCGAGAACCAATGAGAGACTAGCTGGAGGTGTCTGGACGGGCAAATTTAACTCTCATTTCTCACCAGGAAGAGGAACTAACCAAAGGCTCAGCGTGCCGTGCCGGAACAAGATTAGGGCCTGAAGCCATCCTGCGGGGTTGCGGCCAGCTCACAAGAAAGCGAGTTGAAGAAAGGAGCTCAGGGGCACTGTAATTCACAAACCTGCAGAGTTATCAATGACAGCTATCGTCCAAAAATATACTGAAGTAAGGCTGCCAAGAGGACTTGAAAGCAGGGCAGAATTGCAGGAAACCGATTTCAGGAGGTAGACTGGAATTGCATTGAAAGCATAGGAAAAGAGGCAGAACGTCCAAAATGATGCACTTGGCCAAAAAGGGCGTATGCGTTTTTTCCTGAATATATTCAGGAAAAAACGCATACGCCATTTTTGTCCAAGCTAGCAAGCTTGCAAACGAAATCTGCACTACAATGAAGTCTCACTTCCCCCCGGTCAAAAGGGCCTTCTGAAAAAAGTGTAAAATCCAGAAAGGCAGGACAGGCCATGGAGAACTGGGATCCTTGTTATGCTGATGGGTGGGATGTAAATTGCCAACAGACACTCGGGAGAAGTGTATGGTGTTTCCTGAAACATCTAAGAAACAAAACAACAGAGCCTAGGGCACTTCCACTTATGGTCCTATAGCTTAGGGAAATTAAAATCAAAAAGACACAGCCACCCCAAAGTTTGGGACGCCTCTTTTTACAAGAACCTCATTTACCGTACAAGTTCAATATCACAGAAAGTGAAAAATGGATAAAGAACTTGTGGTACTTACGTACAATGCAGTATCACTCAGCAATGAAATCTATGTCATCAGGCCCGTAGCAGCATAATGAGTGGATTCAGGTACGATGATTCTAACTGAAATAAGTCACACAGAAAAAGAAACATCATAAGATATCACTAATACACGGAATGTAAACTTGGCTACACAGGAACTGAATTCCAAAACAGAACAGGGTCTCAAATTTAGAAAACCAACTTATGCTTGCTTAAGGGGAAAGGTGAGTTGGGGTGCTGCATAAAACCAGAGATTGAAATGAGCACAGATAAAGTTCCTTAAGCCAAATATGGAATAGACAAGAGCTACTCCTTGCTCAACGAAATGGACTCAACACCCCATATTAAACGCCTAAGAATGTACCTGACTAGTAAGTATCTTAAAAGCTATGGATTGCTATGTCTCCAAAAGAGAATCAAGCGTGTGTACAGGGGCATAAACGCAGCAGTGATAGGATTGGAGAGGTTCGGTGAGCAAATGAAGACCCTTTGAAGTCATATTGCATGGTACCCATTCCACGGGTCTCAACTCTCCAGGTTTAAGGTATTCTTCCTTCAGCTAAAACATGCATGTGGAACCCAGAGTATGATCAACCGTGTGAACAGGAGACGTGTTCAAATATGTCTCAGTTTTCCTCCCCGGTACTCGGGTGCAACATTCCAGACACTTTACTAACACTCTCCCAACTTGGAGAGTCAGGCCCTTTAACCTCCTGTTTGGCCCAGTTTGCAATTTCTGCGGAAGATGAACAGGAATAGGGAGAACCAATGAGAGACTAGCTGGAGGAGCCTGGACGGGCAAATTTAACTCTCATTTCCCACCAGGAAGAGGAATTAACCAAAGGCTCAGCGTGCCGTGCCCGAAACAGATTAGGGCCTGAAGCCATCTTGCGGTGTTGCGGCCAGCTCAAAAGAAAGCGAGTTGAAGAAAGGAGCTCAGGGGCACTGTAATGCACAAACCTGCAGAGTTATAAATGACAGCTATCGTCCAAAAATACACTGAAGTAAGGCTGCCAAGAGGACTTGAAAGCGGGGCAGAATTGCAGGAAACCGATTTCAGGAGGTAGACTGGAATTGCACTGAAAGCATAGGAAAAGAGGCAGAACGTCCACAATGATGCACTTGGCCAAAAAGGGCGTATGCGTTTTTTCCTGAATATATTCAGGAAAAAACGCATACGCCCTTTTTGGCCAACCAAGCAAGCTTGCAAAGGAAATCTGCACTACAATGAAGTCTCACTTCCCCCCGGTCAAAAGGGCCATCTGAAAAAAATGTAAAATCCAGAAAGGCAGGACAGGCCATGGAGAACTGGGAGCCTTGTTATGCTGATGGGCGGGATGTAAATTGCCAACATACACTCGGGAGAAGTGTATGGTGTTTCCTGAAACATCTAAAAAACAAAGCAACAGAGCCTAGGGCACTTCCACTTATGGTCCTATAGCATAAGGAAATTAAAATCAAAAAGACACAGCCACCCCAAAGTTTGGAACGGCTCTGTTTACAAGAACCTCGTTTACAGTACAAGTTCAACATCGCAGAAAGTGAAAAATGGATAAAGAAGTTGTGGTATATACTTACAAAGCAATATCACTCAGCACTGACATCTATGTCATCAGGCCCTTAGCAGCACAATGAGTGGATTCAGATATGATGATTCTAACTGAAATAAGTCACACAGAAAAAGAAACATCATAAGATATCAGTAATACACGGAATGTAAACTTGGCTACACAGGAACTGAATTACAGAACAGAACATGGTCTCAAATTTAGAAAACCAACTTATGCTTGCTTAAGGGGAAAGGTGAGTTGGGGTGCTGCATAAAACCAGAGATTGAAAGGAGCACAGATAAAGTTCCTTAAGCCAAATATGGAATAGACAAGAGCTACTCCTTGCTCAACGAAATGGACTCAACACCCCATATTCAACGCCTAAGAATGTACCTGACTAGTAAGTATCTTAAAACCTATGGATTGCTATGTCTCCGAAAGAGAATCAAGCATGTGTACAGGGGCATAAACGCAGCAGTGATAGGATTCGAGAGGTTCGGTGGGCAAATGAAGACCCTTTGAAGTCATATTGCATGGTACCCATTCCACGGGTCTCAACTTTCCAGGTTTAAGGTATTCTTCCTTCAGCTAAAACATGCATGTGGAACCTAGAGTATGATCAACCATGTGATCGGGAGACGTGTTTAAATATGTCTCAGTTTTGGTACCCTGGTACTCGGGTGCAACATTCCAGATGCTTTACTAACACTCTCCCGACTTGGAGAGTCAGTCCCTTTAACCTCCTGTTTGGCCCAGTTTGCAATTTCTGCGGAAGATGAACAGGAATAGCGAGAACCAATGAGAGACTAGCTGGAGGTGTCTGGACGGGCAAATTTAACTCTCATTTCCCACCAGGAAGAGGAAATAACCAAAGGCTCAGCATGCCGTGCCGGAACAAGATTAGGGCCTGAAGCCATCCTGCGGTGTTGCGGCCAGCTCACAAGAAAGCGAGTTGAAGAAAGGAGCTCAGGGGCACTGTAATTCACAAACCTGCAGAGTTATAAATGACAGCTATCGTCCAAAAATATACTGAAGTAAGGCTGCCAAGAGGACTTGAAAGCGGGGCAGAATTGCAAGAAACCGATTTCAGGAGGTAGACTGGAATTGCATTGAAAGCATAGGAAAAGAGGCAGAACGTCCACAATGATGCACTTGGCCAAAAAGGGCGTATGCGTTTTTTCCTGAATATATTCAGGAAAAAACGCATACGCCCTTTTTGGCCAACCAAGCAAGCTTGCAAAGGAAATCTGCACTACAATGAAGTCTCACTTCCCCCCGGTCAAAAGGGCCATCTGAAAAAAGTGTAAAATCCAGCAAGGCAGGACAGGCCATGGAGAACTGGGATCCTTGTTATGCTGATGGGTGGGATATAAATTGCCAACAGACACTCGGGAGAAGTGTATGGTGTTTCCTGAAACATCTAAGAAACAAAGCAACAGAGCCTAGGGCACTTCCACTTATGGTCCTATAGCTTAGGGAAATTAAAATCAAAAAGACACAGCCACCCTAAAGTTTGGGACGCCTCTGTTTACAAGAACCTCATTTACCGTACAAGTTCAATATCACAGAAAGTGAAAAATGGATAAAGAACTTGTGGTACTTACGTACAATGCAGTATCACTCAGCAATGAAATCTATGTCATCAGGCCCGTAGCAGCATAATGAGTGGATTCAGGTACGATGATTCTAACTGAAATAAGTCACACAGAAAAAGAAACATCATAAGATATCAGTAATACACGGAATGTAAACTTGGCTACACAGGAACTGAATTCCAAAACAGAACAGGGTCTCAAATTTAGAAAACCAACTTATGCTTGCTTAAGGGGAAAGGTGAGTTGGGGTGCTGCATAAAACCAGAGATTGAAATGAGCACAGATAAAGTTCCTTAAGCCAAATATGGAATAGACAAGAGCTACTCCTTGCTCAACGAAATGGACTCAACACCCCATATTAAACGCCTAAGAATGTACCTGACTAGTAAGTATCTTAAAACCTATGGATTGCTATGTCTCCAAAAGAGAATCAAGCATGTGTACAGGAGCATAAACGCAGCAGTGATAGGATTGGAGAGGTTCGGTGAGCAAATGAAGACCCTTTGAAGTCATATTGCATGGAAACCATTCCACGGGTTTCAACTACCCAGGTTTAAGGTATTCTTCCTTCAGCTAAAACATGCATGTGGAACCTAGAGTATGATCAACCATATGATTGGGAGACGTGTTCAAATATGTCTCAGTTTTCGTACCCTGGAACTCGGGTGCAACATTCCAGACGCTTTACTAACACTCTCCTGTCTTGGAGAGTCAGCGCCTTTAACCTCCTGTTTGGTCCAGTTTGCAATTTCTGCGGAAGATGAACAGGAATAGCGAGAACCAATGAGAGACTAGCTGGAGGTGTCTGGACGGGCAAATTTAACTCTCATTTCCCACCAGGAAGAGGAAATAACCAAAGGCTCAGCGTGCCGTGCCAGAACCAGATTAGGGCCTGAAGCCATCCTGCGGTGTTGCGGCCGGCTCACAAGAAAGCGAGTTGAAGAAAGGAGCTCAGGGGCACTGTAATTCACAAACCTGCAGAGTTATAAATGACAGCTATCGTCCAAAAATATACTGAAGTAAGGCTGCCAAGAGGACTTGAAAGCGGGGCAGAATTGCAGGAAACCGATTTCAGGAGGTAGACTGGAATTGCATTGAAAGCATAGGAAAAGAGGCAAAACGTCCACAATGATGCACTTGGCCAAAAAGGGCGTATGCGTTTTTTCCTGAATATATTCAGGAAAAAACGCATACGCCCTTTTTGGCCAACCAAGCAAGCTTGCAAAGGAAATCTGCACTACAATGAAGTCTCACTTCCCCCAGGTCAAAAGGGCCATCTGAAAAAAGTGTAAAATCCAGCAAGGCAGGACAGGCCATGGAGAACTGGGATCCTTGTTATGCTGATGGGTGGGATGTAAATTGCCAACAGACACTCGGGAGAAGTGTATGGTGTTTCCTGAAACATCTAAGAAACAAAGCAACAGAGCCTAGGGCACTTCCACTTATGGTCCTATAGCTTAGGGAAATTAAAATCAAAAAGACACAGCCACCCCAAGTTTGGGACGCCTCTGTTTACAAGAACCTCATTTACCGTACAAGTTCAATATCACAGAAAGTGAAAAATGGATAAAGAACTTGTGGTACTTACGTACAATGCAGTATCACTCAGCAATGAAATCTATGTCATCAGGCCCGTAGCAGCATAATGAGTGGATTCAGGTACGATGATTCTAACTGAAATAAGTCACACAGAAAAAGAAACATCATAAGATATCACTAATACACGGAATGTAAACTTGGCTACACAGGAACTGAATTCCAAAACAGAACAGGGTCTCAAATTTAGAAAACCAACTTATGCTTGCTTAAGGGGAAAGGTGAGTTGGGGTGCTGCATAAAACCAGAGATTGAAATGAGCACAGATAAAGTTCCTTAAGCCAAATATGGAATAGACAAGAGCTACTCCTTGCTCAACGAAATGGACTCAACACCCCATATTAAACGCCTAAGAATGTACCTGACTAGTAAGTATCTTAAAACCTATGGATTGCTATGTCTCCATAAGAGAATCAAGCGTGTGTACAGGGGCATAAACGCAGCAGTGATAGGATTGGAGAGGTTCGGTGAGCAAATGAAGACCCTTTGAAGTCATATTTCATGGTACCCATTCCACGGGTCTCAACTCTCCAAGTTTAAGGTATGCTTCCTTCAGCTAAAACATGCATGTGGAACCTAGAGTATGATCAACCATGTGATCGGGAGACGTGTTCAAATATGTCTCAGTTTTCGTACCCTGGTACTCGGGTGCAACATTCCAGACGCTTTACTAACACTCTCCCCACTTGGAGAGACAGTCCCTTTAACCTCCTGTTTGGCCCAGTTTGCAATTTCTGCAGAAGATGAACAGGAATAGCGAGAATCAATGAGAGACTACCTGGAGGTGTCTGGACGGGCAAATTTAACTCTCATTTCCCACCAGGAAGAGGAAATAACCAAAGGCTCAGCGTGCCGTGCCGGAACCAGATTAGGGCCTGAAGCCATCCTGCGGTGTTGCGGCCAGCTCACAAGAAAGCGAGTTGAAGAAAGGAGCTCAGGGGCACTGTAATTCACAAACCTGCAGAGTTATAAATGACAGCTATCGTCCAAAAATATACTGAAGTAAGGCTGCCAAGAGGACATGAAAGCGGGGCAGAATTGCAGGAAACTGATTTCAGGAGGTAGACTGGAATTGCATTGAAAGCATAGGAAAAGAGGCAGAACGTCCACAATGATGCACTTGGCCAAAAAGGGCGTATGCGTTTTTTCCTGAATATATTCAGGAAAAAACGCATACGCCCTTTTTGGCCAACCAAGCAAGCTTGCAAAGGAAATCTGCACTACAATGAAGTCTCACTTCCCCCCGGTCAAAAGGGCCATCTGAAAAAAGTGTAAAATCCAGCAAGGCAGGACAGGCCATGGAGAACTGGGAGCCTTGTTATGCTGATGGGTGGGATGTAAATTGCCAACAGACACTCGGGAGAAGTGTATGGTGTTTCCTGAAACATCTAAGAAACAAAGCAACAGAGCCTAGGGCACTTCCACTTATGGTCCTATAGCTTAGGGAAATTAAAATCAAAAAGACACAGCCACCCCAAAGTTTGGGACGCCTCTGTTTACAAGAACCTCATTTACCGTACAAGTTCAATATCACAGAAAGTGAAAAATGGATAAAGAACTTGTGGTACTTACGTACAATGCAGTATCACTCAGCAATGAAATCTATGTCATCAGGCCCGTAGCAGCATAATGAGTGGATTCAGGTACGATGATTCTAACTGAAATAAGTCACACAGAAAAAGAAACATCATAAGATATCACTAATACACGGAATGTAAACTTGGCTACACAGGAACTGAATTCCAAAACAGAACAGGGTCTCAAATTTAGAAAACCAACTTATGCTTGCTTAAGGGGAAAGGTGAGTTGGGGTGCTGCATAAAACCAGAGATTGAAATGAGCACAGATAAAGTTCCTTAAGCCAAATATGGAATAGACAAGAGCTACTCCTTGCTCAACGAAATGGACTCAACACCCCATATTAAACGCCTAAGAATGTACCTGACTAGTAAGTATCTTAAAACCTATGGATTGCTATGTCTCCAAAAGAGAATCAAGCATGTGTACAGGAGCATAAACGCAGCAGTGATAGGATTGGAGAGGTTCGGTGAGCAAATGAAGACCCTTTGAAGTCATATTGCATGGAACCCATTCCACGGGTTTCAACTACCCAGGTTTAAGGTATTCTTCCTTCAGCTAAAACATGCATGTGGAACCTAGAGTATGATCAACCATATGATCGGGAGACGTGTTCAAATATGTCTCAGTTTTCGTACCCTGGAACTCGGGTGCAACATTCCAGACGCTTTACTAACACTCTCCCGTCTTGGAGAGTCAGCGCCTTTAACCTCCTGTTTGGCCCAGTTTGCAATTTCTGCGGAAGATGAACAGGAATAGCGAGAATCAATGAGAGACTAGCTGGAGGTGTCTGGACGGGCAAATTTAACTCTCATTTCCCACCAGGAAGAGGAAATAACCAAAGGCTCAGCGTGCCGTGCCGGAACCAGATTAGGGCCTGAAGCCATCCTGCGGTGTTGCGGGCAGCTCACAAGAAAGCGAGTTGAAGAAAGGAGCTCAGGGGCACTGTAATTCACAAACCTGCAGAGTTGTAAATGACAGCTATCGTCCAAAAATATACTGAAGTAAGGCTGCCAAGAGGACTTGAAAGCGGGGCAGAATTGCAGGAAACTGATTTCAGGAGGTAGACTGGAATTGCATTGAAAGCATAGGAAAAGAGGCAGAACGTCCACAATGATGCACTTGGCCAAAAAGGGCGTATGCGTTTTTTCCTGAATATATTCAGGAAAAAACGCATACGCCCTTTTTGGCCAACCAAGCAAGCTTGCAAAGGAAATCTGCACTACAATGAAGTCTCACATCCCCCCGGTCAAAAGGGCCATCTGAAAAAAGTGTAAAATCCAGCAAGGCAGGACAGGCCATGGAGAACTGGGAGCCTTGTTATGCTGATGGGTGGGATGTAAATTGCCAACAGACACTCGGGAGAAGTGTATGGTGTTTCCTGAAACATCTAAGAAACAAAGCAACAGAGCCTAGGGCACTTCCACTTATGGTCCTATAGCATAGGGAAATTAAAATCAAAAAGACACAGCCACCCCAAAGTTTGGGACGCCTCTGTTTACAAGAACCTCATTTACCGTACAAGTTCAATATCACAGAAAGTGAAAAATGGATAAAGAACTTGTGGTACTTACGTACAATGCAGTATCACTCAGCAATGAAATCTATGTCATCAGGCCCGTAGCAGCATAATGAGTGGATTCAGGTACGATGATTCTAACTGAAATAAGTCACACAGAAAAAGAAACATCATAAGATATCACTAATACACGGAATGTAAACTTGGCTACACAGGAACTGAATTCCAAAACAGAACAGGGTCTCAAATTTAGAAAACCAACTTATGCTTGCTTAAGGGGAAAGGTGAGTTGGGGTGCTGCATAAAACCAGAGATTGAAATGAGCACAGATAAAGTTCCTTAAGCCAAATATGGAATAGACAAGAGCTACTCCTTGCTCAACGAAATGGACTCAACACCCCATATTAAACGCCTAAGAATGTACCTGACTAGTAAGTATCTTAAAACCTATGGATTGCTATGTCTCCAAAAGAGAATCAAGCATGTGTACAGGAGCATAAACGCAGCAGTGATAGGATTGGAGAGGTTCGGTGAGCAAATGAAGACCCTTTGAAGTCATATTGCATGGAACCCATTCCACGGGTTTCAACTACCCAGGTTTAAGGTATTCTTCCTTCAGCTAAAACATGCATGTGGAACCTAGAGTATGATCAACCATATGATGGGGAGACGTGTTCAAATATGTCTCAGTTTTCGTACCCTGGAACTCGGGTGCAACATTCCAGACGCTTTACTAACACTCTCCCGTCTTGGAGAGTCAGCACCTTTAACCTCCTGTTTGGTCCAGTTTGCAATTTCTGCGGAAGATGAACAGGAATAGCGAGAACCAATGAGAGACTAGCTGGAGGTGTCTGGACGGGCAAATTTAACTCTCATTTCCCACCAGGAAGAGGAAATAACCAAAGGCTCAGCATGCCGTGCCGGAACAAGATTAGGGCCTGAAGCCATCCTGCGGTGTTGCGGCCAGCTCACAAGAAAGCGAGTTGAAGAAAGGAGCTCAGGGGCACTGTAATTCACAAACCTGCAGAGTTATAAATGACAGCTATCGTCCAAAAATATACTGAAGTAAGGCTGCCAAGAGGACTTGAAAGCGGGGCAGAATTGCAGGAAACCGATTTCAGGAGGTAGACTGGAATTGCATTGAAAGCATAGGAAAAGAGGCAGAACGTCCACAATGATGCACTTGGCCAAAAAGGGCGTATGCGTTTTTTCCTGAATATATTCAGGAAAAAACGCATACGCCCTTTTTGGCCAACCAAGCAAGCTTGCAAAGGAAATCTGCACTACAATGAAGTCTCACTTCCCCCCGGTCAAAAGGGCCATCTGAAAAAAGTGTAAAATCCAGCAAGGCAGGACAGGCCATGGAGAACTGGGATCCTTGTTATGCTGATGGGTGGGATATAAATTGCCAACAGACACTCGGGAGAAGTGTATGGTGTTTCCTGAAACATCTAAGAAACAAAGCAACAGAGCCTAGGGCACTTCCACTTATGGTCCTATAGCTTAGGGAAATTAAAATCAAAAAGACACAGCCACCCCAAAGTTTGGGACGCCTCTGTTTACAAGAACCTCATTTACCGTACAAGTTCAATATCACAGAAAGTGAAAAATGGATAAAGAACTTGTGGTACTTACGTACAATGCAGTATCACTCAGCAATGAAATCTATGTCATCAGGCCCGTAGCAGCATAATGAGTGGATTCAGGTACGATGATTCTAACTGAAATAAGTCACACAGAAAAAGAAACATCATAAGATATCACTAATACACGGAATGTAAACTTGGCTACACAGGAACTGAATTCCAAAACAGAACAGGGTCTCAAATTTAGAAAACCAACTTATGCTTGCTTAAGGGGAAAGGTGAGTTGGGGTGCTGCATAAAACCAGAGATTGAAATGAGCACAGATAAAGTTCCTTAAGCCAAATATGGAATAGACAAGAGCTACTCCTTGCTCAACGAAATGGACTCAACACCCCATATTAAACGCCTAAGAATGTACCTGACTAGTAAGTATCTTAAAACCTATGGATTGCTATGTCTCCAAAAGAGAATCAAGCATGTGTACAGGAGCATAAACGCAGCAGTGATAGGATTGGAGAGGTTCGGTGAGCAAATGAAGACCCTTTGAAGTCATATTGCATGGAACCCATTCCACGGGTTTCAACTACCCAGGTTTAAGGTATTCTTCCTTCAGCTAAAACATGCATGTGGAACCTAGAGTATGATCAACCATATGATCGGGAGACGTGTTCAAATATGTCTCAGTTTTCGTACCCTGGAACTCGGGTGCAACATTCCAGACGCTTTACTAACACTCTCCCGTCTTGGAGAGTCAGCGCCTTTAACCTCCTGTTTGGCCCAGTTTGCAATTTCTGCGGAAGATGAACAGGAATAGCGAGAATCAATGAGAGACTAGCTGGAGGTGTCTGGACGGGCAAATTTAACTCTCATTTCCCACCAGGAAGAGGAAATAACCAAAGGCTCAGCGTGCCGTGCCGGAACCAGATTAGGGCCTGAAGCCATCCTGCGGTGTTGCGGGCAGCTCACAAGAAAGCGAGTTGAAGAAAGGAGCTCAGGGGCACTGTAATTCACAAACCTGCAGAGTTATAAATGACAGCTATCGTCCAAAAATATACTGAAGTAAGGCTGCCAAGAGGACTTGAAAGCGGGGCAGAATTGCAGGAAACTGATTTCAGGAGGTAGACTGGAATTGCATTGAAAGCATAGGAAAAGAGGCAGAACGTCCACAATGATGCACTTGGCCAAAAAGGGCGTATGCGTTTTTTCCTGAATATATTCAGGAAAAAACGCATACGCCCTTTTTGGCCAACCAAGCAAGCTTGCAAAGGAAATCTGCACTACAATGAAGTCTCACTTCCCCCCGGTCAAAAGGGCCATCTGAAAAAAGTGTAAAATCCAGCAAGGCAGGACAGGCCATGGAGAACTGGGAGCCTTGTTATGCTGATGGGTGGGATGTAAATTGCCAACAGACACTCGGGAGAAGTGTATGGTGTTTCCTGAAACATCTAAGAAACAAAGCAACAGAGCCTAGGGCACTTCCACTTATGGTCCTATAGCATAGGGAAATTAAAATCAAAAAGACACAGCCACCCCAAAGTTTGGGACGCCTCTGTTTACAAGAACCTCATTTACCGTACAAGTTCAATATCACAGAAAGTGAAAAATGGATAAAGAACTTGTGGTACTTACGTACAATGCAGTATCACTCAGCAATGAAATCTATGTCATCAGGCCCGTAGCAGCATAATGAGTGGATTCAGGTACGATGATTCTAACTGAAATAAGTCACACAGAAAAAGAAACATCATAAGATATCAGTAATACACGGAATGTAAACTTGGCTACACAGGAACTGAATTACAGAACAGAACAGGGTCTCAAATTTAGAAAACCAACTTATGCTTGCTTAAGGGGAAAGGTGAGTTGGGGTGCTGCATAAAACCAGAGATTGAAATGAGCACAGATAAAGTTCCTTAAGCCAAATATGGAATAGACAAGAGCTACTCCTTGCTCAACGAAATGGACTCAACACCCCATATTAAACGCCTAAGAATGTACCTGACTAGTAAGTATCTTAAAACCTATGGATTGCTATGTCTCCAAAAGAGAATCAAGCATGTGTACAGGAGCATAAACGCAGCAGTGATAGGATTGGAGAGGTTCGGTGAGCAAATGAAGACCCTTTGAAGTCATATTGCATGGAACCCATTCCACGGGTTTCAACTACCCAGGTTTAAGGTATTCTTCCTTCAGCTAAAACATGCATGTGGAACCTAGAGTATGATCAACCATATGATGGGGAGACGTGTTCAAATATGTCTCAGTTTTCGTACCCTGGAACTCGGGTGCAACATTCCAGACGCTTTACTAACACTCTCCCGTCTTGGAGAGTCAGCACCTTTAACCTCCTGTTTGGTCCAGTTTGCAATTTCTGCGGAAGATGAACAGGAATAGCGAGAACCAATGAGAGACTAGCTGGAGGTGTCTGGACGGGCAAATTTAACTCTAATTTCCCACAAGGAAGAGGAAATAACCAAAGGCTCAGCATGCCGTGCCGGAACAAGATTAGGGCCTGAAGCCATCCTGCGGTGTTGCGGCCAGCTCACAAGAAAGCGAGTTGAAGAAAGGAGCTCAGGGGCACTGTAATTCACAAACCTGCAGAGTTATAAATGACAGCTATCGTCCAAAAATATACTGAAGTAAGGCTGCCAAGAGGACTTGAAAGCGGGGCAGAATTGCAGGAAACCGATTTCAGGAGGTAGACTGGAATTGCATTGAAAGCATAGGAAAAGAGGCAGAACGTCCACAATGATGCACTTGGCCAAAAAGGGCGTATGCGTTTTTTCCTGAATATATTCAGGAAAAAACGCATACGCCCTTTTTGGCCAACCAAGCAAGCTTGCAAAGGAAATCTGCACTACAATGAAGTCTCACTTCCCCCCGGTCAAAAGGGCCATCTGAAAAAAGTGTAAAATCCAGCAAGGCAGGACAGGCCATGGAGAACTGGGATCCTTGTTATGCTGATGGGTGGGATGTAAATTGCCAACAGACACTCGGGAGAAGTGTATGGTGTTTCCTGAAACATCTAAGAAACAAAGCAACAGAGCCTAGGGCACTTCCACTTATGGTCCTATAGCTTAGGGAAATTAAAATCAAAAAGACACAGCCACCCCAAAGTTTGGGACGCCTCTGTTTACAAGAACCTCATTTACCGTACAAGTTCAATATCACAGAAAGTGAAAAATGGATAAAGAACTTGTGGTACTTACGTACAATGCAGTATCACTCAGCAATGAAATCTATGTCATCAGGCCCGTAGCAGCATAATGAGTGGATTCAGGTACGATGATTCTAACTGAAATAAGTCACACAGAAAAAGAAACATCATAAGATATCACTAATACACGGAATGTAAACTTGGCTACACAGGAACTGAATTCCAAAACAGAACAGGGTCTCAAATTTAGAAAACCAACTTATGCTTGCTTAAGGGGAAAGGTGAGTTGGGGTGCTGCATAAAACCAGAGATTGAAATGAGCACAGATAAAGTTCCTTAAGCCAAATATGGAATAGACAAGAGCTACTCCTTGCTCAACGAAATGGACTCAACACCCCATATTAAACGCCTAAGAATGTACCTGACTAGTAAGTATCTTAAAACCTATGGATTGCTATGTCTCCAAAAGAGAATCAAGCATGTGTACAGGAGCATAAACGCAGCAGTGATAGGATTGGAGAGGTTCGGTGAGCAAATGAAGACCCTTTGAAGTCATATTGCATGGAACCCATTCCACGGGTTTCAACTACCCAGGTTTAAGGTATTCTTCCTTCAGCTAAAACATGCATGTGGAACCTAGAGTATGATCAACCATATGATCGGGAGACGTGTTCAAATATGTCTCAGTTTTCGTACCCTGGAACTCGGGTGCAACATTCCAGACGCTTTACTAACACTCTCCCGTCTTGGAGAGTCAGCGCCTTTAACCTCCTGTTTGGCCCAGTTTGCAATTTCTGCGGAAGATGAACAGGAATAGCGAGAATCAATGAGAGACTAGCTGGAGGTGTCTGGACGGGCAAATTTAACTCTCATTTCCCACCAGGAAGAGGAAATAACCAAAGGCTCAGCGTGCCGTGCCGGAACCAGATTAGGGCCTGAAGCCATCCTGCGGTGTTGCGGGCAGCTCACAAGAAAGCGAGTTGAAGAAAGGAGCTCAGGGGCACTGTAATTCACAAACCTGCAGAGTTATAAATGACAGCTATCGTCCAAAAATATACTGAAGTAAGGCTGCCAAGAGGACTTGAAAGCGGGGCAGAATTGCAGGAAACTGATTTCAGGAGGTAGACTGGAATTGCATTGAAAGCATAGGAAAAGAGGCAGAACGTCCACAATGATGCACTTGGCCAAAAAGGGCGTATGCGTTTTTTCCTGAATATATTCAGGAAAAAACGCATACGCCCTTTTTGGCCAACCAAGCAAGCTTGCAAAGGAAATCTGCACTACAATGAAGTCTCACTTCCCCCCGGTCAAAAGGGCCATCTGAAAAAAGTGTAAAATCCAGCAAGGCAGGACAGGCCATGGAGAACTGGGAGCCTTGTTATGCTGATGGGTGGGATGTAAATTGCCAACAGACACTCGGGAGAAGTGTATGGTGTTTCCTGAAACATCTAAGAAACAAAGCAACAGAGCCTAGGGCACTTCCACTTATGGTCCTATAGCATAGGGAAATTAAAATCAAAAAGACACAGCCACCCCAAAGTTTGGGACGCCTCTGTTTACAAGAACCTCATTTACCGTACAAGTTCAATATCACAGAAAGTGAAAAATGGATAAAGAACTTGTGGTACTTACGTACAATGCAGTATCACTCAGCAATGAAATCTATGTCATCAGGCCCGTAGCAGCATAATGAGTGGATTCAGGTACGATGATTCTAACTGAAATAAGTCACACAGAAAAAGAAACATCATAAGATATCAGTAATACACGGAATGTAAACTTGGCTACACAGGAACTGAATTACAGAACAGAACAGGGTCTCAAATTTAGAAAACCAACTTATGCTTGCTTAAGGGGAAAGGTGAGTTGGGGTGCTGCATAAAACCAGAGATTGAAATGAGCACAGATAAAGTTCCTTAAGCCAAATATGGAATAGACAAGAGCTACTCCTTGCTCAACGAAATGGACTCAACACCCCATATTAAACGCCTAAGAATGTACCTGACTAGTAAGTATCTTAAAACCTATGGATTGCTATGTCTCCAAAAGAGAATCAAGCATGTGTACAGGAGCATAAACGCAGCAGTGATAGGATTGGAGAGGTTCGGTGAGCAAATGAAGACCCTTTGAAGTCATATTGCATGGAACCCATTCCACGGGTTTCAACTACCCAGGTTTAAGGTATTCTTCCTTCAGCTAAAACATGCATGTGGAACCTAGAGTATGATCAACCATATGATCGGGAGACGTGTTCAAATATGTCTCAGTTTTCGTACCCTGGAACTCGGGTGCAACATTCCAGACGCTTTACTAACACTCTCCCGTCTTGGAGAGTCAGCACCTTTAACCTCCTGTTTGGTCCAGTTTGCAATTTCTGCGGAAGATGAACAGGAATAGCGAGAACCAATGAGAGACTAGCTGGAGGTGTCTGGACGGGCAAATTTAACTCTAATTTCCCACAAGGAAGAGGAAATAACCAAAGGCTCAGCATGCCGTGCCGGAACAAGATTAGGGCCTGAAGCCATCCTGCGGTGTTGCGGCCAGCTCACAAGAAAGCGAGTTGAAGAAAGGAGCTCAGGGGCACTGTAATTCACAAACCTGCAGAGTTATAAATGACAGCTATCGTCCAAAAATATACTGAAGTAAGGCTGCCAAGAGGACTTGAAAGCGGGGCAGAATTGCAGGAAACCGATTTCAGGAGGTAGACTGGAATTGCATTGAAAGCATAGGAAAAGAGGCAGAACGTCCACAATGATGCACTTGGCCAAAAAGGGCGTATGCGTTTTTTCCTGAATATATTCAGGAAAAAACGCATACGCCCTTTTTGGCCAACCAAGCAAGCTTGCAAAGGAAATCTGCACTACAATGAAGTCTCACTTCCCCCCGGTCAAAAGGGCCATCTGAAAAAAGTGTAAAATCCAGAAAGGCAGGACAGGCCATGGAGAACTGGGAGCCTTGTTATGCTGATGGGTGGAATATAAATTGCCAACAGACACTCGGGAGAAGTGTATGGTGTTTCCTGAAACATCTAAGAAACAAAGCAACAGAGCCTAGGGCACTTCCACTTATGGTCCTATAGCTTAGGGAAATTAAAATCAAAAAGACACAGCCACCCCAAAGTTTGGGACGCCTCTGTTTACAAGAACCTCATTTACCGTACAAGTTCAATATCACAGAAAGTGAAAAATGGATAAAGAACTTGTGGTACTTACGTACAATGCAGTATCACTCAGCAATGAAATCTATGTCATCAGGCCCGTAGCAGCATAATGAGTGGATTCAGGTACGATGATTCTAACTGAAATAAGTCACACAGAAAAAGAAACATCATAAGATATCAGTAATACACGGAATGTAAACTTGGCTACACAGGAACTGAATTACAGAACAGAACAGGGTCTCAAATTTAGAAAACCAACTTATGCTTGCTTAAGGGTAAAGGTGAGTTGGCGTGCTGCATAAAACCAGAGATTGAAAGGAGCACAGATAAAGTTCCTTAAGCCAAATATGGAATAGACAAGAGCTACTCCTTGCTCAACGAAATGGACTCAACACCCCATATTAAACGCCTAAGAATGTACCTGACTAGTAAGTATCTTAAAACCTATGGATTGCTATGTCTCCGAAAGAGAATCAAGCATGTGTACAGGGGCATAAACGCAGCAGTGATAGGATTGGAGAGGTTCGGTGAGCAAATGAAGACCCTTTGAAGTCATATTGCATGGTACCCATTCCACGGGTCTCAACTCTCCAGGTTTAAGGTATTCTTCCTTCAGCTAAAACATGCATGTGGAACCTAGAGTATGATCAACCATATGATGGGGAGACATGTTCAAATATGTCTCAGTTTTCATACCCTGGAACTCGGGTGCAACATTCCAGACGCTTTACTAACACTCTCCCGTCTTGGAGAGTCAGCACCTTTAACCTCCTGTTTGGTCCAGTTTGCAATTTCTGCGGAAGATGAACAGGAATAGCGAGAACCAATGAGAGACTAGCTGGAGGTGTCTGGACGGGCAAATTTAACTCTCATTTCCCACCAGGAAGAGGAAATAACCAAAGGCTCAGCATGCCGTGCCGGAACAAGATTAGGGCCTGAAGCCATCCTGCGGTGTTGCGGCCAGCTCACAAGAAAGCGAGTTGAAGAAAGGAGCTCAGGGGCACTGTAATTCACAAACCTGCAGAGTTATAAATGACAGCTATCGTCCAAAAATATACTGAAGTAAGGCTGCCAAGAGGACTTGAAAGCGGGGCAGAATTGCAGGAAACCGATTTCAGGAGGTAGACTGGAATTGCATTGAAAGCATAGGAAAAGAGGCAGAACGTCCACAATGATGCACTTGGCCAAAAAGGGCGTATGCGTTTTTTCCTGAATATATTCAGGAAAAAACGCATACGCCCTTTTTGGCCAACCAAGCAAGCTTGCAAAGGAAATCTGCACTACAATGAAGTCTCACTTCCCCCCGGTCAAAAGGGCCATCTGAAAAAAGTGTAAAATCCAGCAAGGCAGGACAGGCCATGGAGAACTGGGATCCTTGTTATGCTGATGGGTGGGATATAAATTGCCAACAGACACTCGGGAGAAGTGTATGGTGTTTCCTGAAACATCTAAGAAACAAAGCAACAGAGCCTAGGGCACTTCCACTTATGGTCCTATAGCTTAGGGAAATTAAAATCAAAAAGACACAGCCACCCCAAAGTTTGGGACGCCTCTGTTTACAAGAACCTCATTTACCGTACAAGTTCAATATCACAGAAAGTGAAAAATGGATAAAGAACTTGTGGTACTTACGTACAATGCAGTATCACTCAGCAATGAAATCTATGTCATCAGGCCCGTAGCAGCATAATGAGTGGATTCAGGTACGATGATTCTAACTGAAATAAGTCACACAGAAAAAGAAACATCATAAGATATCACTAATACACGGAATGTAAACTTGGCTACACAGGAACTGAATTCCAAAACAGAACAGGGTCTCAAATTTAGAAAACCAACTTATGCTTGCTTAAGGGGAAAGGTGAGTTGGGGTGCTGCATAAAACCAGAGATTGAAATGAGCACAGATAAAGTTCCTTAAGCCAAATATGGAATAGACAAGAGCTACTCCTTGCTCAACGAAATGGACTCAACACCCCATATTAAACGCCTAAGAATGTACCTGACTAGTAAGTATCTTAAAACCTATGGATTGCTATGTCTCCAAAAGAGAATCAAGCATGTGTACAGGAGCATAAACGCAGCAGTGATAGGATTGGAGAGGTTCGGTGAGCAAATGAAGACCCTTTGAAGTCATATTGCATGGAACCCATTCCACGGGTTTCAACTACCCAGGTTTAAGGTATTCTTCCTTCAGCTAAAACATGCATGTGGAACCTAGAGTATGATCAACCATATGATCGGGAGACGTGTTCAAATATGTCTCAGTTTTCGTACCCTGGAACTCGGGTGCAACATTCCAGACGCTTTACTAACACTCTCCCGTCTTGGAGAGTCAGCGCCTTTAACCTCCTGTTTGGCCCAGTTTGCAATTTCTGCGGAAGATGAACAGGAATAGCGAGAATCAATGAGAGACTAGCTGGAGGTGTCTGGACGGGCAAATTTAACTCTCATTTCCCACCAGGAAGAGGAAATAACCAAAGGCTCAGCGTGCCGTGCCGGAACCAGATTAGGGCCTGAAGCCATCCTGCGGTGTTGCGGGCAGCTCACAAGAAAGCGAGTTGAAGAAAGGAGCTCAGGGGCACTGTAATTCACAAACCTGCAGAGTTATAAATGACAGCTATCGTCCAAAAATATACTGAAGTAAGGCTGCCAAGAGGACTTGAAAGCGGGGCAGAATTGCAGGAAACTGATTTCAGGAGGTAGACTGGAATTGCATTGAAAGCATAGGAAAAGAGGCAGAACGTCCACAATGATGCACTTGGCCAAAAAGGGCGTATGCGTTTTTTCCTGAATATATACAGGAAAAAACGCATACGCCCTTTTTGGCCAACCAAGCAAGCTTGCAAAGGAAATCTGCACTACAATGAAGTCTCACTTCCCCCCGGTCAAAAGGGCCATCTGAAAAAAGTGTAAAATCCAGCAAGGCAGGACAGGCCATGGAGAACTGGGAGCCTTGTTATGCTGATGGGTGGGATGTAAATTGCCAACAGACACTCGGGAGAAGTGTATGGTGTTTCCTGAAACATCTAAGAAACAAAGCAACAGAGCCTAGGGCACTTCCACTTATGGTCCTATAGCATAGGGAAATTAAAATCAAAAAGACACAGCCACCCCAAAGTTTGGGACGCCTCTGTTTACAAGAACCTCATTTACCGTACAAGTTCAATATCACAGAAAGTGAAAAATGGATAAAGAACTTGTGGTACTTACGTACAATGCAGTATCACTCAGCAATGAAATCTATGTCATCAGGCCCGTAGCAGCATAATGAGTGGATTCAGGTACGATGATTCTAACTGAAATAAGTCACACAGAAAAAGAAACATCATAAGATATCAGTAATACACGGAATGTAAACTTGGCTACACAGGAACTGAATTACAGAACAGAACAGGGTCTCAAATTTAGAAAACCAACTTATGCTTGCTTAAGGGGAAAGGTGAGTTGGGGTGCTGCATAAAACCAGAGATTGAAATGAGCACAGATAAAGTTCCTTAAGCCAAATATGGAATAGACAAGAGCTACTCCTTGCTCAACGAAATGGACTCAACACCCCATATTAAACGCCTAAGAATGTACCTGACTAGTAAGTATCTTAAAACCTATGGATTGCTATGTCTCCAAAAGAGAATCAAGCATGTGTACAGGAGCATAAACGCAGCAGTGATAGGATTGGAGAGGTTCGGTGAGCAAATGAAGACCCTTTGAAGTCATATTGCATGGAACCCATTCCACGGGTTTCAACTACCCAGGTTTAAGGTATTCTTCCTTCAGCTAAAACATGCATGTGGAACCTAGAGTATGATCAACCATATGATCGGGAGACGTGTTCAAATATGTCTCAGTTTTCGTACCCTGGAACTCGGGTGCAACATTCCAGACGCTTTACTAACACTCTCCCGTCTTGGAGAGTCAGCACCTTTAACCTCCTGTTTGGTCCAGTTTGCAATTTCTGCGGAAGATGAACAGGAATAGCGAGAACCAATGAGAGACTAGCTGGAGGTGTCTGGACGGGCAAATTTAACTCTAATTTCCCACAAGGAAGAGGAAATAACCAAAGGCTCAGCATGCCGTGCCGGAACAAGATTAGGGCCTGAAGCCATCCTGCGGTGTTGCGGCCAGCTCACAAGAAAGCGAGTTGAAGAAAGGAGCTCAGGGGCACTGTAATTCACAAACCTGCAGAGTTATAAATGACAGCTATCGTCCAAAAATATACTGAAGTAAGGCTGCCAAGAGGACTTGAAAGCGGGGCAGAATTGCAGGAAACCGATTTCAGGAGGTAGACTGGAATTGCATTGAAAGCATAGGAAAAGAGGCAGAACGTCCACAATGATGCACTTGGCCAAAAAGGGCGTATGCGTTTTTTCCTGAATATATTCAGGAAAAAACGCATACGCCCTTTTTGGCCAACCAAGCAAGCTTGCAAAGGAAATCTGCACTACAATGAAGTCTCACTTCCCCCCGGTCAAAAGGGCCATCTGAAAAAAGTGTAAAATCCAGCAAGGCAGGACAGGCCATGGAGAACTGGGATCCTTGTTATGCTGATGGGTGGAATATAAATTGCCAACAGACACTCGGGAGAAGTGTATGGTGTTTCCTGAAACATCTAAGAAACAAAGCAACAGAGCCTAGGGCACTTCCACTTATGGTCCTATAGCTTAGGGAAATTAAAATCAAAAAGACACAGCCACCCCAAAGTTTGGGACGCCTCTGTTTACAAGAACCTCATTTACCGTACAAGTTCAATATCACAGAAAGTGAAAAATGGATAAAGAACTTGTGGTACTTACGTACAATGCAGTATCACTCAGCAATGAAATCTATGTCATCAGGCCCGTAGCAGCATAATGAGTGGATTCAGGTACGATGATTCTAACTGAAATAAGTCACACAGAAAAAGAAACATCATAAGATATCAGTAATACACGGAATGTAAACTTGGCTACACAGGAACTGAATTACAGAACAGAACAGGGTCTCAAATTTAGAAAACCAACTTATGCTTGCTTAAGGGTAAAGGTGAGTTGGCGTGCTGCATAAAACCAGAGATTGAAAGGAGCACAGATAAAGTTCCTTAAGCCAAATATGGAATAGACAAGAGCTACTCCTTGCTCAACGAAATGGACTCAACACCCCATATTAAACGCCTAAGAATGTACCTGACTAGTAAGTATCTTAAAACCTATGGATTGCTATGTCTCCGAAAGAGAATCAAGCATGTGTACAGGGGCATAAACGCAGCAGTGATAGGATTGGAGAGGTTCGGTGAGCAAATGAAGACCCTTTGAAGTCATATTGCATGGTACCCATTCCACGGGTCTCAACTCTCCAGGTTTAAGGTATTCTTCCTTCAGCTAAAACATGCATGTGGAACCTAGAGTATGATCAACCATATGATGGGGAGACATGTTCAAATATGTCTCAGTTTTCATACCCTGGAACTCGGGTGCAACATTCCAGACGCTTTACTAACACTCTCCCGTCTTGGAGAGTCAGCACCTTTAACCTCCTGTTTGGTCCAGTTTGCAATTTCTGCGGAAGATGAACAGGAATAGCGAGAACCAATGAGAGACTAGCTGGAGGTGTCTGGACGGGCAAATTTAACTCTCATTTCCCACCAGGAAGAGGAAATAACCAAAGGCTCAGCATGCCGTGCCGGAACAAGATTAGGGCCTGAAGCCATCCTGCGGTGTTGCGGCCAGCTCACAAGAAAGCGAGTTGAAGAAAGGAGCTCAGGGGCACTGTAATTCACAAACCTGCAGAGTTATAAATGACAGCTATCGTCCAAAAATATACTGAAGTAAGGCTGCCAAGAGGACTTGAAAGCGGGGCAGAATTGCAGGAAACCGATTTCAGGAGGTAGACTGGAATTGCATTGAAAGCATAGGAAAAGAGGCAGAACGTCCACAATGATGCACTTGGCCAAAAAGGGCGTATGCGTTTTTTCCTGAATATATTCAGGAAAAAACGCATACGCCCTTTTTGGCCAACCAAGCAAGCTTGCAAAGGAAATCTGCACTACAATGAAGTCTCACTTCCCCCCGGTCAAAAGGGCCATCTGAAAAAAGTGTAAAATCCAGCAAGGCAGGACAGGCCATGGAGAACGGGGATCCTTGTTATGCTGATGGGTGGGATATAAATTGCCAACAGACACTCGGGAGAAGTGTATGGTGTTTCCTGAAACATCTAAGAAACAAAGCAACAGAGCCTAGGGCACTTCCACTTATGGTCCTATAGCTTAGGGAAATTAAAATCAAAAAGACACAGCCACCCCAAAGTTTGGGACGCCTCTGTTTACAAGAACCTCATTTACCGTACAAGTTCAATATCACAGAAAGTGAAAAATGGATAAAGAACTTGTGGTACTTACGTACAATGCAGTATCACTCAGCAATGAAATCTATGTCATCAGGCCCGTAGCAGCATAATGAGTGGATTCAGGTACGATGATTCTAACTGAAATAAGTCACACAGAAAAAGAAACATCATAAGATATCACTAATACACGGAATGTAAACTTGGCTACACAGGAACTGAATTCCAAAACAGAACAGGGTCTCAAATTTAGAAAACCAACTTATGCTTGCTTAAGGGGAAAGGTGAGTTGGGGTGCTGCATAAAACCAGAGATTGAAATGAGCACAGATAAAGTTCCTTAAGCCAAATATGGAATAGACAAGAGCTACTCCTTGCTTAACGAAATGGACTCAACACCCCATATTAAACGCCTAAGAATGTACCTGACTAGTAAGTATCTTAAAACCTATGGATTGCTATGTCTCCAAAAGAGAATCAAGCATGTGTACAGGAGCATAAACGCAGCAGTGATAGGATTGGAGAGGTTCGGTGAGCAAATGAAGACCCTTTGAAGTCATATTGCATGGAACCCATTCCACGGGTTTCAACTACCCAGGTTTAAGGTATTCTTCCTTCAGCTAAAACATGCATGTGGAACCTAGAGTATGATCAACCATATGATCGGGAGACGTGTTCAAATATGTCTCAGTTTTCGTACCCTGGAACTCGGGTGCAACATTCCAGACGCTTTACTAACACTCTCCCGTCTTGGAGAGTCAGCGCCTTTAACCTCCTGTTTGGCCCAGTTTGCAATTTCTGCGGAAGATGAACAGGAATAGCGAGAATCAATGAGAGACTAGCTGGAGGTGTCTGGACGGGCAAATTTAACTCTCATTTCCCACCAGGAAGAGGAAATAACCAAAGGCTCAGCGTGCCGTGCCGGAACCAGATTAGGGCCTGAAGCCATCCTGCGGTGTTGCGGGCAGCTCACAAGAAAGCGAGTTGAAGAAAGGAGCTCAGGGGCACTGTAATTCACAAACCTGCAGAGTTATAAATGACAGCTATCGTCCAAAAATATACTGAAGTAAGGCTGCCAAGAGGACTTGAAAGCGGGGCAGAATTGCAGGAAACTGATTTCAGGAGGTAGACTGGAATTGCATTGAAAGCATAGGAAAAGAGGCAGAACGTCCACAATGATGCACTTGGCCAAAAAGGGCGTATGCGTTTTTTCCTGAATATATTCAGGAAAAAACGCATACGCCCTTTTTGGCCAACCAAGCAAGCTTGCAAAGGAAATCTGCACTACAATGAAGTCTCACTTCCCCCCGGTCAAAAGGGCCATCTGAAAAAAGTGTAAAATCCAGCAAGGCAGGACAGGCCATGGAGAACTGGGAGCCTTGTTATGCTGATGGGTGGGATGTAAATTGCCAACAGACACTCGGGAGAAGTGTATGGTGTTTCCTGAAACATCTAAGAAACAAAGCAACAGAGCCTAGGGCACTTCCACTTATGGTCCTATAGCATAGGGAAATTAAAATCAAAAAGACACAGCCACCCCAAAGTTTGGGACGCCTCTGTTTACAAGAACCTCATTTACCGTACAAGTTCAATATCACAGAAAGTGAAAAATGGATAAAGAACTTGTGGTACTTACGTACAATGCAGTATCACTCAGCAATGAAATCTATGTCATCAGGCCCGTAGCAGCATAATGAGTGGATTCAGGTACGATGATTCTAACTGAAATAAGTCACACAGAAAAAGAAACATCATAAGATATCAGTAATACACGGAATGTAAACTTGGCTACACAGGAACTGAATTACAGAACAGAACAGGGTCTCAAATTTAGAAAACCAACTTATGCTTGCTTAAGGGGAAAGGTGAGTTGGGGTGCTGCATAAAACCAGAGATTGAAATGAGCACAGATAAAGTTCCTTAAGCCAAATATGGAATAGACAAGAGCTACTCCTTGCTCAACGAAATGGACTCAACACCCCATATTAAACGCCTAAGAATGTACCTGACTAGTAAGTATCTTAAAACCTATGGATTGCTATGTCTCCAAAAGAGAATCAAGCATGTGTACAGGAGCATAAACGCAGCAGTGATAGGATTGGAGAGGTTCGGTGAGCAAATGAAGACCCTTTGAAGTCATATTGCATGGAACCCATTCCACGGGTTTCAACTACCCAGGTTTAAGGTATTCTTCCTTCAGCTAAAACATGCATGTGGAACCTAGAGTATGATCAACCATATGATCGGGAGACGTGTTCAAATATGTCTCAGTTTTCGTACCCTGGAACTCGGGTGCAACATTCCAGACGCTTTACTAACACTCTCCCGTCTTGGAGAGTCAGCACCTTTAACCTCCTGTTTGGTCCAGTTTGCAATTTCTGCGGAAGATGAACAGGAATAGCGAGAACCAATGAGAGACTAGCTGGAGGTGTCTGGACGGGCAAATTTAACTCTAATTTCCCACAAGGAAGAGGAAATAACCAAAGGCTCAGCATGCCGTGCCGGAACAAGATTAGGGCCTGAAGCCATCCTGCGGTGTTGCGGCCAGCTCACAAGAAAGCGAGTTGAAGAAAGGAGCTCAGGGGCACTGTAATTCACAAACCTGCAGAGTTATAAATGACAGCTATCGTCCAAAAATATACTGAAGTAAGGCTGCCAAGAGGACTTGAAAGCGGGGCAGAATTGCAGGAAACCGATTTCAGGAGGTAGACTGGAATTGCATTGAAAGCATAGGAAAAGAGGCAGAACGTCCACAATGATGCACTTGGCCAAAAAGGGCGTATGCGTTTTTTCCTGAATATATTCAGGAAAAAACGCATACGCCCTTTTTGGCCAACCAAGCAAGCTTGCAAAGGAAATCTGCACTACAATGAAGTCTCACTTCCCCCCGGTCAAAAGGGCCATCTGAAAAAAGTGTAAAATCCAGCAAGGCAGGACAGGCCATGGAGAACTGGGATCCTTGTTATGCTGATGGGTGGAATATAAATTGCCAACAGACACTCGGGAGAAGTGTATGGTGTTTCCTGAAACATCTAAGAAACAAAGCAACAGAGCCTAGGGCACTTCCACTTATGGTCCTATAGCTTAGGGAAATTAAAATCAAAAAGACACAGCCACCCCAAAGTTTGGGACGCCTCTGTTTACAAGAACCTCATTTACCGTACAAGTTCAATATCACAGAAAGTGAAAAATGGATAAAGAACTTGTGGTACTTACGTACAATGCAGTATCACTCAGCAATGAAATCTATGTCATCAGGCCCGTAGCAGCATAATGAGTGGATTCAGGTACGATGATTCTAACTGAAATAAGTCACACAGAAAAAGAAACATCATAAGATATCAGTAATACACGGAATGTAAACTTGGCTACACAGGAACTGAATTACAGAACAGAACAGGGTCTCAAATTTAGAAAACCAACTTATGCTTGCTTAAGGGTAAAGGTGAGTTGGCGTGCTGCATAAAACCAGAGATTGAAAGGAGCACAGATAAAGTTCCTTAAGCCAAATATGGAATAGACAAGAGCTACTCCTTGCTCAACGAAATGGACTCAACACCCCATATTAAACGCCTAAGAATGTACCTGACTAGTAAGTATCTTAAAACCTATGGATTGCTATGTCTCCGAAAGAGAATCAAGCATGTGTACAGGGGCATAAACGCAGCAGTGATAGGATTGGAGAGGTTCGGTGAGCAAATGAAGACCCTTTGAATTCATATTGCATGGTACCCATTCCACGGGTCTCAACTCTCCAGGTTTAAGGTATTCTTCCTTCAGCTAAAACATGCATGTGGAACCTAGAGTATGATCAAACATGTGATCGGGAGACGTGTTCAAATATGTCTCAGTTTTCCTCCCCGGTACTCGGGTGCAACATTCCAGACGCTTTACTAACACTCTCCCGACATGGAGAGTCAGTCCCTTTAACTTCCTGTTTGGCCCAGTTTGCAATTTCTGCGGAAGATGAACAGGAATAGGGAGAACCAATGAGAGACTAGCTGTAGGTGTCTGGATGGGCAAATTTAACTCTCATTTCCCACCAGGAAGAGGAAATAACTAAAGGCTCAGTGTGCCGTGCCGGAACCAGATTAGGGCCTGAAGCCATCCTGCGGTGTTGCGGCCAGCTCACAAGAAAGCGAGTTGAAGAAAGGAGCTCAGGGGCACTGTAATTCACAAACCTGCAGAGTTATAAATGACAGCTATCGTCCAAAAATATACTGAAGGAAGGCTGCCAAGAGGACTTGAAAGCGGGGCAGAATTGCAGGAAACCGATTTCAGGAGGTAGACTGGAATTGCATTGAAAGCATAGGAAAAGAGGCAGAACGTCCACAATGATGCACTTGGCCAAAAAGGGCGTATGCGTTTTTTCCTGAATATATTCAGGAAAAAACGCATACGCCCTTTTTGGCCAACCAAGCAAGCTTGCAAAGGAAATCTGCACTACAATGAAGTCTCACTTCCCCCCGGTCAAAAGGGCCATCTGAAAAAAGTGTAAAATCCAGAAAGGCAGGACAGGCCATGGAGAACTGGGAGCCTTGTTATGCTGATGGGCGGGATGTAAATTGCCAACAGACACTCGGGAGAAGTGTATGGTGTTTCCTGAAACATCTAAAAAACAAAGCAACAGAGCCTAGGGCACTTCCACTTATGGTCCTATAGCTTAGGGAAATTAAAATCAAAAAGACACAGCCACCCCAAAGTTTGGGACGCCTCTGTTTACAAGAACCTCGTTTACCGTACAAGTTCAATATCACAGAAAGTGAAAAATGGATAAAGAACATGTGGTACTTATGTACAATGCAGTATCACTCAGCAATGAAATCTATGTCATCAGGCCCGTAGCAGCATAATGAGTGGATTCAGGTACGATGATTCTAACTGAAATAAGTCACACAGAAAAAGAAACATCATAAGATATCACTAATACACGGAATGTAAACTTGGCTACACAGGAACTGAATTACAGAACAGAACAGGGTCTCAAATTTAGAAAACCATCTTATGCTTGCTTAAGGGGAAAGGGGAGTTGGGGTGCTGCATAAAACCAGAGATTGAAATGAGCCCAGATAAAGTTCCTTAAGCCAAATATGGAATAGACAAGAGCTACTCCTTGCTCAACGAAATGGACTCAACACCCCATATTAAACGCCTAAGAATGTACCTGACTAGTAAGTATCTTAAAACCTATGGATTGCTATGTCTCCAAAAGAGAATCAAGCGTGTGTACAGGGGCATAAACGCAGCAGTGATAGGATTGGAGAGGTTCGGTGAGCAAATGAAGACCCTTTGAAGTCATATTGCATGGTACCCATTCCACGGGTTTCAACCACCCAGTTTTAAGGTATTCTTCCTTCAGCTAAAACATGCATGTGGAACCTAGAGTATGATCAACCATGTGATCGGGAGACGTGTTCAAATATGTCTCAGTTTTCGTACCCTGGTACTCGGGTGCAACATTCCAGATGCTTTACTAACACTCTCCCGACTTGGAGAGTCAGTCCCTTTAACCTCCTGTTTGGCCCAGTTTGCAATTTCTGCGGAAGATGAACAGGAATAGCGAGAACCAATGAGAGACTAGCTGGAGGTGTCTGGACGGGCAAATTTAACTCTCATTTCCCACCAGGAAGAGGAATTAACCAAAGGCTCAGCGTGCCGTGCCGGAACCAGATTGGGCCTGAAGCCATCCTGCGGTGTTGCGGCCAGGTCACAAGAAAGCGAGTTGAAGAAAGGAGCTCAGGGGCACTGTAATTCACAAACCTGCAGAGTTATAAATGACAGCTATCGTCCAAAAATATACTGAAGTAAGGCTGCCAAGAGGACTTGAAAGCGGGGCAGAATTGCAGGAAACCGATTTCAGGAGGTAGACTGGAATTGCATTGAAAGCATAGGAAAAGAGGCAGAACGTCCACAATGATGCACTTGGCCAAAAAGGGCGTATGGGTTTTTTCCTGAATATATTCAGGAAAAAACGCATACGCCCTTTTTGGCCAACCAAGCAAGCTTGCAAAGGAAATCTGCACTACAATGAAGTCTCACTTCCCCCAGGTCAAAAGGGCCATCTGAAAAAAGTGTAAAATCCAGAAAGGCAGGACAGGCCATGGAGAACTGGGAGCCTTGTTATGCTGATGGGAGGGATGTAAATTGCCAACAGCCACTCGGGAGAAGTGTATGGTGTTTCCTGAAACATCTAAAAAACAAAGCAACAGAGCCTAGGGCACTTCCACTTATGGTCTTATAGCTTAGGGAAATTAAAATCAAAAAGACACAGCCACCCCAAAGTTTGGGGACGCCTCTGTTTACAAGAAACTCGTTTACCGTACAAGTTCAATATCACAGAAAGTGAAAAATGGATAAAGAACTTGTGGTACTTACGTACAATGCAGTATCACTCAGCAATGAAATCTATGTCATCAGGCCCGTAGCAGCATAATGAGTGGATTCAGGTACGATGATTCTAACTGAAATAAGTCACACAGAAAAAGAAACATCATAAGATATCACTAATACACGGAATGTAAACTTGGCTACACAGGAACTGAATTCCAAAACAGAACAGGGTCTCAAATTTAGAAAACCAACTTATGCTTGCTTAAGGGGAAAGGTGAGTTGGGGTGCTGCATAAAACCAGAGATTGAAATGAGCACAGATAAAGTTCCTTAAGCCAAATATGGAATAGACAAGAGCTACTCCTTGCTCAACGAAATGGACTCAACACCCCATATTAAACGCCTAAGAATGTACCTGACTAGTAAGTATCTTAAAACCTATGGATTGCTATGTCTCCAAAAGAGAATCAAGCATGTGTACAGGAGCATAAACGCAGCAGTGATAGGATTGGAGAGGTTCGGTGAGCAAATGAAGACCCTTTGAAGTCATATTGCATGGAACCCATTCCACGGGTTTCAACTACCCAGGTTTAAGGTATTCTTCCTTCAGCTAAAACATGCATGTGGAACCTAGAGTATGATCAACCATATGATCGGGAGACGTGTTCAAATATGTCTCAGTTTTCGTACCCTGGAACTCGGGTGCAACATTCCAGACGCTTTACTAACACTCTCCCGTCTTGGAGAGTCAGCGCCTTTAACCTCCTGTTTGGCCCAGTTTGCAATTTCTGCGGAAGATGAACAGGAATAGCGAGAATCAATGAGAGACTAGCTGGAGGTGTCTGGACGGGCAAATTTAACTCTCATTTCCCACCAGGAAGAGGAAATAACCAAAGGCTCAGCGTGCCGTGCCAGAACCAGATTAGGGCCTGAAGCCATCCTGCGGTGTTGCGGGCAGCTCACAAGAAAGCGAGTTGAAGAAAGGAGCTCAGGGGCACTGTAATTCACAAACCTGCAGAGTTATAAATGACAGCTATCGTCCAAAAATATACTGAAGTAAGGCTGCCAAGAGGACTTGAAAGCGGGGCAGAATTTCAGGAAACTGATTTCAGGAGGTAGACTGGAATTGCATTGAAAGCATAGGAAAAGAGGCAGAACGTCCACAATGATGCACTTGGCCAAAAAGGGCGTATGCGTTTTTTCCTGAATATATTCAGGAAAAAACGCATACGCCCTTTTTGGCCAACCAAGCAAGCTTGCAAAGGAAATCTGCACTACAATGAAGTCTCACTTCCCCCCGGTCAAAAGGGCCATCTGAAAAAAGTGTAAAATCCAGAAAGGCAGGACAGGCCATGGAGAACTGGGAGCCTTGTTATGCTGATGGGTGGGATGTAAATTGCCAACAGACACTCGGGAGAAGTGTATGGTGTTTCCTGAAACATCTAAGAAACAAAGCAACAGAGCCTAGGGCACTTCCACTTATGGTCCTATAGCATAGGGAAATTAAAATCAAAAAGACACAGCCACCCCAAAGTTTGGGACGCCTCTGTTTACAAGAACCTCATTTACCGTACAAGTTCAATATCACAGAAAGTGAAAAATGGATAAAGAACTTGTGGTACTTACGTACAATGCAGTATCACTCAGCAATGAAATCTATGTCATCAGGCCCGTAGCAGCATAATGAGTGGATTCAGGTACGATGATTCTAACTGAAATAAGTCACACAGAAAAAGAAACATCATAAGATATCAGTAATACACGGAATGTAAACTTGGCTACACAGGAACTGAATTACAGAACAGAACAGGGTCTCAAATTTAGAAAACCAACTTATGCTTGCTTAAGGGTAAAGGTGAGTTGGCGTGCTGCATAAAACCAGAGATTGAAAGGAGCACAGATAAAGTTCCTTAAGCCAAATATGGAATAGACAAGAGCTACTCCTTGCTCAACGAAATGGACTCAACACCCCATATTAAACGCCTAAGAATGTACCTGACTAGTAAGTATCTTAAAACCTATGGATTGCTATGTCTCCGAAAGAGAATCAAGCATGTGTACAGGGGCATAAACGCAGCAGTGATAGGATTGGAGAGGTTCGGTGAGCAAATGAAGACCCTTTGAAGTCATATTGCATGGTACCCATTCCACGGGTCTCAACTCTCCAGGTTTAAGGTATTCTTCCTTCAGCTAAAACATGCATGTGGAACCTAGAGTATGATCAAACATGTGATCGGGAGACGTGTTCAAATATGTCTCAGTTTTCCTCCCCGGTACTCGGGTGCAACATTCCAGACGCTTTACTAACACTCTCCCGACATGGAGAGTCAGTCCCTTTAACTTCCTGTTTGGCCCAGTTTGCAATTTCTGCAGAAGATGAACAGGAATAGGGAGAACCAATGAGAGACTAGCTGTAGGTGTCTGGATGGGCAAATTTAACTCTCATTTCCCACCAGGAAGAGGAAATAACTAAAGGCTCAGTGTGCCGTGCCGGAACCAGATTAGGGCCTGAAGCCATCCTGCGGTGTTGCGGCCAGTTCACAAGAAAGCGAGTTGAAGAAAGGAGCTCAGGGGCACTGTAATTCACAAACCTGCAGAGTTATAAATGACAGCTATCGTCCAAAAATATACTGAAGGAAGGCTGCCAAGAGGACTTGAAAGCGGGGCAGAATTGCAGGAAACCGATTTCAGGAGGTAGACTGGAATTGCATTGAAAGCATAGGAAAAGAGGCAGAACGTCCACAATGATGCACTTGGCCAAAAAGGGCGTATGCGTTTTTTCCTGAATATATTCAGGAAAAAACGCATACGCCCTTTTTGGCCAACCAAGCAAGCTTGCAAAGGAAATCTGCACTACAATGAAGTCTCACTTCCCCCCGGTCAAAAGGGCCATCTGAAAAAAGTGTAAAATCCAGAAAGGCAGGACAGGCCATGGAGAACTGGGAGCCTTGTTATGCTGATGGGCGGGATGTAAATTGCCAACAGACACTCGGGAGAAGTGTATGGTGTTTCCTGAAACATCTAAAAAACAAAGCAACAGAGCCTACGGCACTTCCACTTATGGTCCTATAGCTTAGGGAAATTAAAATCAAAAAGACACAGCCACTCCAAAGTTTGGGACGCCTCTGTTTACAAGAACCTCGTTTACCGTACAAGTTCAATATCACAGAAAGTGAAAAATGGATAAAGAACATGTGGTATTTATGTACAATGCAGTATCACTCAGCAATGAAATCTATGTCATCAGGCCCGTAGCAGCATAATGAGTGGATTCAGGTACGATGATTCTAACTGAAATAAGTCACACAGAAAAAGAAACATCATAAGATATCACTAATACACGGAATGTAAACTTGGCTACACAGGAACTGAATTACAGAACAGAACAGGGTCTCAAATTTAGAAAACCATCTTATGCTTGCTTAAGGGGAAAGGGGAGTTGGGGTGCTGCATAAAACCAGAGATTGAAATGAGCACAGATAAATTTCCTTAAGCCAAATATGGAATAGACAAGAGCTACTCCTTGCTCAACGAAATGGACTCAACACCCCATATTAAACGCCTAAGAATGTACCTGACTAGTAAGTATCTTAAAACCTATGGATTGCTATGTCTCCAAAAGAGAATCAAGCGTGTGTACAGGGGCATAAACGCAGCAGTGATAGGATTGGAGAGGTTCGGTGAGCAAATGAAGACCCTTTGAAGTCATATTGCATGGTACCCATTCCACGGGTTTCAACCACCCAGTTTTAAGGTATTCTTCCTTCAGCTAAAACATGCATGTGGAACCTAGAGTATGATCAACCATGTGATCGGGAGACGTGTTCAAATATATCTCAGTTTTCGTACCCTGGTACTCGGGTGCAACATTCCAGATGCTTTACTAACACTCTCCCGATTTGGAGAGTCAGTCCCTTTAACCTCCTGTTTGGCCCAGTTTGCAATTTCTGCGGAAGATGAACAGGAATAGCGAGAACCAATGAGAGACTAGCTGGAGGTGTCTGGACGGGCAAATTTAACTCTCATTTCCCACCAGGAAGAGGAATTAACCAAAGGCTCAGCGTGCCGTGCCGGAACCAGATTGGGCCTGAAGCCATCCTGCGGTGTTGCGGCCAGGTCACAAGAAAGCGAGTTGAAGAAAGGAGCTCAGGGGCACTGTAATTCACAAACCTGCAGAGTTATAAATGACAGCTATCGTCCAAAAATATACTGAAGTAAGGCTGCCAAGAGGACTTGAAAGCGGGGCAGAATTGCAGGAAACCGATTTCAGGAGGTAGACTGGAATTGCATTGAAAGCATAGGAAAAGAGGCAGAACGTCCACCATGATGCACTTGGCCAAAAAGGGCGTATGCGTTTTTTCCTGAATATATTCAGGAAAAAACGCATACGCCCTTTTTGGCCAACCAAGCAAGCTTGCAAAGGAAATCTGCACTACAATGAAGTCTCACTTCCCCCAGGTCAAAAGGGCCATCTGAAACAAGTGTAAAATCCAGAAAGGCAGGACAGGCCATGGAGAACTGGGAGCCTTGTTATGCTGATGGGAGGGATGTAAATTGCCAACAGCCACTCGGGAGAAGTGTATGGTGTTTCCTGAAACATCTAAAAAACAAAGCAACAGAGCCTAGGGCACTTCCACTTATGGTCTTATAGCTTAGGGAAATTAAAATCAAAAAGACACAGCCACCCCAAAGTTTGGGACGCCTCTGTTTACAAGAAACTCGTTTACCGTACAAGTTCAATATCACAGAAAGTGAAAAATGGATAAAGAACTTGTGGTACTTACGTACAATGCAGTATCACTCAGCAATGAAATCTATGTCATCAGGCCCGTAGCAGCATAATGAGTGGATTCAGGTACGATGATTCTAACTGAAATAAGTCACACAGATAAAGAAACATCATAAGATATCAGTAATACACGGAATGTAAACTTGGCTACACAGGAACTGAATTACAGAACAGAACAGGGTCTCAAATTTAGAAAACCAACTTATGCTTGCTTAAGGGTAAAGGTGAGTTGGCGTGCTGCATAAAACCAGAGATTGAAAGGAGCACAGATAAAGTTCCTTAAGCCAAATATGGAATAGACAAGAGCTACTCCTTGCTCAACGAAATGGACTCAACACCCCATATTAAACGCCTAAGAATGTACCTGACTAGTAAGTATCTTAAAACCTATGGATTGCTATGTCTCCGAAAGAGAATCAAGCATGTGTACAGGGGCATAAACGCAGCAGTGATAGGATTGGAGAGGTTCGGTGAGCAAATGAAGACCCTTTGAAGTCATATTGCATGGTACCCATTCCACGGGTCTCAACTCTCCAGGTTTAAGGTATTCTTCCTTCAGCTAAAACATGCATGTGGAACCTAGAGTATGATCAAACATGTGATCGGGAGACGTGTTCAAATATGTCTCAGTTTTCCTCCCCGGTACTCGGGTGCAACATTCCAGACGCTTTACTAACACTCTCCCGACATGGAGAGTCAGTCCCTTTAACTTCCTGTTTGGCCCAGTTTGCAATTTCTGCAGAAGATGAACAGGAATAGGGAGAACCAATGAGAGACTAGCTGTAGGTGTCTGGATGGGCAAATTTAACTCTCATTTCCCACCAGGAAGAGGAAATAACTAAAGGCTCAGTGTGCCGTGCCGGAACCAGATTAGGGCCTGAAGCCATCCTGCGGTGTTGCGGCCAGTTCACAAGAAAGCGAGTTGAAGAAAGGAGCTCAGGGGCACTGTAATTCACAAACCTGCAGAGTTATAAATGACAGCTATCGTCCAAAAATATACTGAAGGAAGGCTGCCAAGAGGACTTGAAAGCGGGGCAGAATTGCAGGAAACCGATTTCAGGAGGTAGACTGGAATTGCATTGAAAGCATAGGAAAAGAGGCAGAACGTCCACAATGATGCACTTGGCCAAAAAGGGCGTATGCGTTTTTTCCTGAATATATTCAGGAAAAAACGCATACGCCCTTTTTGGCCAACCAAGCAAGCTTGCAAAGGAAATCTGCACTACAATGAAGTCTCACTTCCCCCCGGTCAAAAGGGCCATCTGAAAAAAGTGTAAAATCCAGAAAGGCAGGACAGGCCATGCAGAACTGGGAGCCTTGTTATGCTGATGGGCGGGATGTAAATTGCCAACAGACACTCGGGAGAAGTGTATGGTGTTTCCTGAAACATCTAAAAAACAAAGCAACAGAGCCTACGGCACTTCCACTTATGGTCCTATAGCTTAGGGAAATTAAAATCAAAAAGACACAGCCACCCCAAAGTTTGGGACGCCTCTGTTTACAAGAACCTCGTTTACCGTACAAGTTCAATATCACAGAAAGTGAAAAATGGATAAAGAACATGTGGTATTTATGTACAATGCAGTATCACTCAGCAATGAAATCTATGTCATCAGGCCCGTAGCAGCATAATGAGTGGATTCAGGTACGATGATTCTAACTGAAATAAGTCACACAGAAAAAGAAACATCATAAGATATCACTAATACACGGAATGTAAACTTGGCTACACAGGAACTGAATTACAGAACAGAACAGGGTCTCAAATTTAGAAAACCATCTTATGCTTGCTTAAGGGGAAAGGGGAGTTGGGGTGCTGCATAAAACCAGAGATTGAAATGAGCACAGATAAAGTTCCTTAAGCCAAATATGGAATAGACAAGAGCTACTCCTTGCTCAACGAAATGGACTCAACACCCCATATTAAACGCCTAAGAATGTACCTGACTAGTAAGTATCTTAAAACCTATGGATTGCTATGTCTCCAAAAGAGAATCAAGCGTGTGTACAGGGGCATAAACGCAGCAGTGATAGGATTGGAGAGGTTCGGTGAGCAAATGAAGACCCTTTGAAGTCATATTGCATGGTACCCATTCCACGGGTTTCAACCACCCAGTTTTAAGGTATTCTTCCTTCAGCTAAAACATGCATGTGGAACCTAGAGTATGATCAACCATGTGATCGGGAGACGTGTTCAAATATGTCTCAGTTTTCGTACCCTGGTACTCGGGTGCAACATTCCAGATGCTTTACTAACACTCTCCCGATTTGGAGAGTCAGTCCCTTTAACCTCCTGTTTGGCCCAGTTTGCAATTTCTGCGGAAGATGAACAGGAATAGCGAGAACCAATGAGAGACTAGCTGGAGGTGTCTGGACGGGCAAATTTAACTCTCATTTCCCACCAGGAAGAGGAATTAACCAAAGGCTCAGCGTGCCGTGCCGGAACCAGATTGGGCCTGAAGCCATCCTGCGGTGTTGCGGCCAGGTCACAAGAAAGCGAGTTGAAGAAAGGAGCTCAGGGGCACTGTAATTCACAAACCTGCAGAGTTATAAATGACAGCTATCGTCCAAAAATATACTGAAGTAAGGCTGCCAAGAGGACTTGAAAGCGGGGCAGAATTGCAGGAAACCGATTTCAGGAGGTAGACTGGAATTGCATTGAAAGCATAGGAAAAGAGGCAGAACGTCCACAATGATGCACTTGGCCAAAAAGGGCGTATGCGTTTTTTCCTGAATATATTCAGGAAAAAACGCATACGCCCTTTTTGGCCAACCAAGCAAGCTTGCAAAGGAAATCTGCACTACAATGAAGTCTCACTTCCCCCAGGTCAAAAGGGCCATCTGAAAAAAGTGTAAAATCCAGAAAGGCAGGACAGGCCATGGAGAACTGGGAGCCTTGTTATGCTGATGGGAGGGATGTAAATTGCCAACAGCCACTCGGGAGAAGTGTATGGTGTTTCCTGAAACATCTAAAAAACAAAGCAACAGAGCCTAGGGCACTTCCACTTATGGTCTTATAGCTTAGGGAAATTAAAATCAAAAAGACACAGCCACCCCAAAGTTTGGGACGCCTCTGTTTACAAGAAACTCGTTTACCGTACAAGTTCAATATCACAGAAAGTGAAAAATGGATAAAGAACTTGTGGTACTTACGTACAATGCAGTATCACTCAGCAATGAAATCTATGTCATCAGGTCCGTAGCAGAATAATGAGTGGATTCAGGTACGATGATTCTAACTGAAATAAGTCACACAGAAAAAGAAACATCATAAGATATCACTAATACACGGAATGTAAACTTGGCTACACAGGAACTGAATTTCAAAACAAAACAGGGTCTCAAATTTAGAAAACCAACTTATGCTTGCTTAAGGGGAAAGGTGAGTTGGGGTGCTGCATAAAACCAGAGATTGAAAGGAGCACAGATAAAGTTCCTTAAGCCAAATATGGAATAGACAAGAGCTACTCCTTGCTCAACGAAATGGACTCAACACCCCATATTAAACGCCTAAGAATGTACCTGACTAGTAAGTATCTTAAAACCTATGGATTGCTATGTCTCCATAAGAGAATCAAGCGTGTGTACAGGGGCATAAACGCAGCAGTGATAGGATTGGAGAGGTTCGGTGAGCAAATGAAGACCCTTTGAAGTCATATTGCATGTTACCCATTCCACGGGTCTCAACTCTCCAGGTTTACGGTATTCTTCCTTCAGCTAAAACATGCATGTGGAACCCAGAGTATGATCAACCGTGTGAACAGGAGACGTGTTCAAATATGTCTCAGTTTTCCTCCCCGGTACTCGGGTGCAACATTCCAGACGCTTTACTAACATTCTCCCCACTTGGAGAGTCAGCGCCTTTAAACTCCTGTTTGGCCCAGTTTGCAATTTCTGCAGAAGATGAACAGGAATAGGGTGAACCAATGAGAGACTAGCTGGAGGTGTCTGGACGGGCAAATTTAACTCTCATTTCCCACCAGGAAGAGGAAATAACCAAAGGCTCAGAGTGCCGTGCCGGAACCAGATTAGGGCCTGAAGCCATCCGGCGGTGTTGCGGCCAGCTCAAAAGAAAGCGAGTTGAAGAAAGGAGGTCAGGGGCACTGTAATTCACAAACCTGCAGAGTTATAAATGACAGCTATCGTCCAAAAATATACCAAAGTAAGGCTGCCAAGAGGACTTGAAAGCGGGGCAGAATTGCAGGAAACCGATTTCAGGAGGTAGACTGGAATTGCATTGAAAGCATAGGAAAAGAGGCAGAACGTCCACAATGATGCACTTGGCCAAAAAGGGCGTATGCGTTTTTTCCTGAATATATTCAGGAAAAAACGCATACGCCCTTTTTGGCCAACCAAGCAAGCTTGCAAAGGAAATCTGCACTACAATGAAGTCTCACTTCCCCCCGGTCAAAAGGGCCATCTGAAAAATGTGTAAAATCCAGAAAGGCAGGACAGGCCATGGAGAACTGGGAGCCTTGTTATGCTGATGGGCGGGATGTAAATTGCCAACAGACACTCGGGAGAAGTGTATGGTGTTTCCTGAAACATCTAAAAAACAAAGCAACAGAGCCTAGGGCACTTCCACTTATGGTCCTATAGCTTAGGGAAATTAAAATCAAAAAGACACAGCCACCCCAAAGTTTGGGACGCCTCTGTTTACAAGAACCTCATTTACCATACAAGTTCAATATCACAGAAAGTGAAAAATGGATAAAGAACTTGTGGTAATTACGTACAATGCAGTATCACTCAGCACTGAAATCTATGTCATCAGGCCCTTAGCAGCACAATGAGTGGATTCAGATATGATGATTCTAACTGAAATAAGTCACACAGAAAAAGAAACATCATAAGATATCAGTAATACACGGAATGTAAACTTGGCTACACAGGAACTGAATTACAGAACAGAACAGGGTCTCAAATTTAGAAAACCAACTTATGTTTGCTTAAGGGGAAAGGTGAGTTGGGGTGCTGCATAAAACCAGAGATTGAAAGGAGCACAGATAAAGTTCCTTAAGCCAAATATGGAATAGACAAGAGCTACTCCTTGCTCAACGAAATGGACTCAACACCCCATATTAAACGCCTAAGAATGTACCTGACTAGTAAGTATCTTAAAACCTATGGATAGCTATGTCTCCGAAAGAGAATCAAGCATGTGTACAGGGGCATAAACGCAGCAGTGATAGGATTGGAGAGGTTCGGTGAGCAAATGAAGACCCTTTGAAGTCATATTGCATGGTACCCATTCCACGGGTCTCAACTCTCCAGGTTTAAGGTATTCTTCCTTCAGCTAAAACATGCATGTGGAACCTAGAGTATGATCAAACATGTGATCGGGAGACGTGTTCAAATATGTCTCAGTTTTCCTCCCCGGTACTCGGGTGCAACATTCCAGACGCTTTACTAACACTCTCCCGACATGGAGAGTCAGTCCCTTTAACTTCCTGTTTGGCCCAGTTTGCAATTTCTGCGGAAGATGAACAGGAATAGGGAGATCCAATGAGAGACTAGCTGGAGGTGTCTGGACGGGCAAATTTAACTCTCATTTCCCACCAGGAAGAGGAAATAACCAAAGGCTCAGTGTGCCGTGCCGGAACCAGATTAGGGCCTGAAGCCATCCTGCGGTGTTGCGGCCATTTCACAAGAAAGCGAGTTGAAGAAAGGAGCTCAGGGGCACTGTAATTCACAAACCTGCAGAGTTATAAATGACAGCTATCGTCCAAAAATATCCTGAAGTAAGGCTGCCAAGAGGACTTGAAAGCGGGGCAGAATTGCAGGAAACCGATTTCAGGAGGTAGACTGGAATTGCATTGAAAGCATAGGAAAAGAGGCAGAACGTCCACAATGATGCACTTGGCCAAAAAGGGCGTATACGTTTTTTCCTGAATATATTCAGGAAAAAACGCATACGCCCTTTTTGGCCAACCAAGCAAGCTTGCAAAGGAAAACTGCACTACAATGAAGTCTCACTTCCCCCCGGTCAAAAGGGCCATCTGAAAAAAGTGTAAAATCCAGAAAGGCAGGACAGGCCATGGAGAACTGGGAGCCTTGTTATGCTGATGGGCGGGATGTAAATTGCCAACAGACACTCGGGAGAAGTGTATGGTGTTTCCTGAAACATCTAAAAAACAAAGCAACAGAGCCTAGGGCACTTCCACTTATGGTCCTATAGCTTAGGGAAATTAAAATCAAAAAGACACAGCCACCCCAAAGTTTGGGACGCCTCTGTTTACAAGAACCTCGTTTACCGTACAAGTTCAATATCACAGAAAGTGAAAAATCTATAAAGAACATGTGGTACTTATGTACAATGCAGTATCACTCAGCAATGAAATCTATGTCATCAGGCCCGTAGCAGCATAATGAGTGGATTCAGGTACGATGATTCTAACTGAAATAAGTCACACAGAAAAAGAAACATCATAAGATATCACTAATACACGGAATGTAAACTTGGCTACACAGGAACTGAATTACAGAACAGAACAGGGTCTCAAATTTAGAAAACCATCTTATGCTTGCTTAAGGGGAAAGGGGAGTTGGGGTGCTGCATAAAACCAGAGATTGAAATGAGCACAGATAAAGTTCCTTAAGCCAAATATGGAATAGACAAGAGCTACTCCTTGCTCAACGAAATGGACTCAACACCCCATATTAAACGCCTAAGAATGTACCTGACTAGTAAGTATCTTAAAACCTATGGATTGCTATGTCTCCAAAAGAGAATCAAGCGTGTGTACAGGGGCATAAACGCAGCAGTGATAGGATTGGAGAGGTTCGGTGAGCAAATGAAGACCCTTTGAAGTCATATTGCATGGTACCCATTCCAGGGGTCTCAACTCTCCAGGTTTAAGGTATTCTTCCTTCAGCTAAAACATGCACGTGGAACCCAGAGTATGATCAACCGTGTGAACGGGAGACGTGTTCAAATATGTCTCAGTTTTCGTACCCTGGTACTCGGGTGCAACATTCCAGACACTTTACTGACACTCACCCGACATGGAGAGTCAGTCCCTTTAACCTCCTGTTTGGCCCAGTTTGCAATTTCTGCAGAAGATGAACAGGAATAGGGAGAACCAATGAGAGACTAGCTGGAGGTGTCTGGACGGGCAAATTTAACTCTCATTTCCCACCAGGAAGAGGAAATAACCAAAGGCTCAGCGTGCCGTGCCGGAACCAGATTAGGGCCTGAAGCCATCCTGCGGTGTTGTGACCAGCTCAAAAGAAAGCGAGTTGAAGAAAGGAGCTCAGGGGCACTGTAATTCACAAACCTGCAGAGTTATAAATGACAGCTATCGTCCAAAAATATACTGAAGTAAGGCTGCCAAGAGGACTTGAAAGCGGGGCAGAATTGCAGGAAACCGATTTCAGGAGGTAGACTGGAATTGCATTGAAAGCATAGGAAAAGAGGCAGAACGTCCACAATGATGCACTTGGCCAAAAAGGGCGTATGCGTTTTTTCCTGAATATATTCAGGAAAAAACGCATACGCCCTTTTTGGCCAACCAAGCAAGCTTGCAAAGGAAATCTGCACTACAATGAAGTCTCACTTCCCCCCGGTCAAAAGGGCCATCAGAAAAAAGTGTAAAATCCAGAAAGGCAGGACAGGCCATGGAGAACTGGGAGCCTTGTTATGCTGATGGGCTGGATGTAAATTGCCAACAGCCACTCGGGAGAAGTGTATGGTGTTTCCTGAAACATCTAAAAAACAAAGCAACAGAGCCTAGGGCACTTCCACTTATGGTCCTATAGCTTAGGGAAATTAAAATCAAAAAGACACAGCCACCCCAAAGTTTGGGACGCCTCTGTTTACAAGAACCTCGTTTACAGTACAAGTTCAACATCGCAGAAAATGAAAAATGGATAAAGAAGTTATGGTATTTACTTACAAAGCAATATCACTCAGCAATGAAATCTATGTCATCAGGCCCTTAGCAGCACAATGAGTGGATTTAGGTACGATGATTCTAACTGAAATAAGTCACACAGAAAAAGAAACATCATAAGATATCAGTAATACACGGAATGTAAACTTGGCTACACAGGAACTGAATTCCAAAACAGAACAGCGTCTCAAATTTAGAAAACCAACTTATGCTTGCTTAAGGGGAAAGGTGAGTTGGGGTGCTGCATAAAACCAGAGATTGAAATGAGCACAGATAAAGTTCCTTAAGCCAAATACGGAATAGACAAGAGCTACTCCTTGCTCAACGAAATGGACTCAACACCGCATATTAAACGCCTAAGAATGTACCTGACTAGTAAGTATCTTAAAACCTATGGATGGCTATGTCTCCAAAAGAGAATCAAGCATGTGTACAGGGGCATAAACGCAGCAGTGATAGGATTGGAGAGGTTCGATGAGCAAATGAAGACCCTTTGAAGTCATATTGCATGGTACCCATTCCACGGGTTTCAACTACCCAGGTTTAAGTTATTCTTCATTCAGCTAAAACATGCATGTGGAACCTAGAGTATGATCAACCATGTGATCGGGAGACGTGTTCAAATATGTCTCAGTTTTCGTACCCTGGTACTCGGGTGCAACATTCCAGATGCTTTACTAACACTCTCCCGACTTGGAGAGTCAGTCCCTTTAACCTTCTGTTTGGCCCAGTTTGCAATTTCTGCGGAAGATGAACAGGAATAGGGAGAACCAATGAGAGACTAGCTGGAGGTGTCTGGACGGGCAAATTTAACTCTCATTTCCCACCAGGAAGAGGAATTAACCAAAGGCTCAGCGTGCCTTGCCGGAACCAGATTAGGGCCTGAAGCCATCCTGCGGTGTTGCGGCCAGCTCACAAGAAAGCGAGTTGAAGAAAGGAGCTCAGGGGCACTGTAATTCACAAACCTGCAGAGTTATAAATGACAGCTATCGTCCAAAAATATACTGAAGTAAGGCACCCAAGAGGACTTGATAGCGGGGCAGAATTGCAGGAAACCGATTTCAGGAGGTAGACTGGAATTGCATTGAAAGCATAGGAAAAGAGGCAGAACGTCCACAATGATGCACTTGGCCAAAAAGGGCATATGCGTTTTTTCCTGAATATATTCAGGAAAAAACGCATACGCCCTTTTTGGCCAACCAAGCAAGCTTGCAAAGGAAATCTGCACTACATGAAGTCTCACTTCCCCCCGGTCAAAAGGGCCATCTGAAAAAAGTGTAAAATCCAGAAAGACAGGACAGGCCATGGAGAACTGGGAGCCTTGTTATGCTGATGGGCGGGATGTAAATTGCCAACAGACACTCGGGAGAAGTGTATGGTGTTTCCTGAAACATCTAAAAAACAAAGCAACAGAGCCTAGGGCACTTCCACTTATGGTCCTATAGCTTAGGGAAATTAAAATCAAAAAGACACAGCCACCCCAAAGTTTGGGACGCCTCTGTTTACAAGAACCTCATTTACCGTACAAGTTCAATATCACAGAAAGAGAAAAATGGATAAAGAACTTGTGGTACTTACGTACAATGCAGTATCACTCAGCAATGAAATCTATGTCATCAGGCCCGTAGCAGCATAATGAGTGCATTCAGGTACGATGATTCTAACTGTAATAAGTCACACAGAAAAAAAAACATCATAAGATATCAGTAATACACGGAATGTAAACTTGGCTACACAGGAACTGAATTCCAAAACAGAACAGGGTCTCAAGTTTAGAAAACCAACTTATGCTTGCTTAAGGGGAAAGGTGAGTTGGGGTGCTGCATAAAACCAGAGATTGAAATGAGCACAGATAAAGTTCCTTAAGCCAAATATGGAATAGACAAGAGCTACTCCTTGCTCAACGAAAAGGACTCAACACCCCATATTAAACGCCTAAGAATGTACCTGACTAGTAAGTATCTTAAAACCTATGGATTGCTATGTCTCCGAAAGAGAATCAAGCATGTGTACAGGGGCATAAACGCAGCAGTGATAGGATTGGAGAGGTTCGGTGAGCAAATGAAGACCCTTTGAAGTCATATTGCATGGTACCCATTCCACGGGTCTCAACTCTCCAGGTTTAAGGTATTCTTCCTTCAGCTAAAACATGCATGTGGAACCTAGAGTATGATCAACCATGTGATCGGGAGACGTGTTCAAATATGTCTCAGTTTTCGTCCCCTGGAACTCAGGTGCAACATTCCACACGCTTTACTAACACTCTCCCGACTTGGAGAGTCAGTCCCTTTAACCTCCTGTTTGGCCCAGTTTGCAATTTCTGCGGAAGATGAACAGGAATAGCGAGAACCAATGAGAGACTAGCTGGAGGTGTCTGGACGGGCAAATTTAACTCTCATTTCCCACCAGGAAGAGGAATTAACCAAAGGCTCAGTGTGCCGTGCCGGAACCAGATTAGGGCCTGAAGCCATCCTGCGGTGTTGTGACCAGCTAAAAAGAAAGCGAGTTGAAGAAAGGAGCTCAGGGGCACTGTAATTCACAAACCTGCAGAGTTATAAATGACAGCTATCGTCCAAAAATATACTGAAGTAAGGCTGCCAAGAGGACTTGAAAGCGGGGCAGAATTGCAGGAAACCGATTTCAGGAGGTAGACTGGAATTGCATTGAAAGCATAGGAAAAGAGGCAGAACGTCCACAATGATGCACTTGGCCAAAAAGGGCGTATGCGTTTTTTCCTGAATATATTCAGGAAAAAACGCATACGCCCTTTTTGGCCAACCAAGCAAGCTTGCAAAGGAAATCTGCACTACAATGAAGTCTCACTTCCCCCCGGTCAAAAGGGCCATCTGAAAAAAGTGTAAAATCCAGAAAGGCAGGACAGGCCATGGAGAACTGGGAGCCTTGTTATGCTGATGGGCGGGATGTAAATTGCTAACAGACACTCGGGAGAAGTGTATGGTGTTTCCTGAAACATCTAAAAAACAAAGCAACAGAGCCTAGGGCACTTCCACTTATGGTCCTATAGCTTAGGGAAATTAAAATCAAAAAGACACAGCCACCCCAAAGTTTGGGACGCCTCTGTTTACAAGAACCTCATTTACCGTACAAGTTCAATATCACAGAAAGTGAAAAATGGATAAAGAACTTGTGGTACTTACGTACAATGCAGTATCACTCAGCAATGAAATCTATGTCATCAGGCCCGTAGCAGCATAATGAGTGGATTCAGGTACGATGATTCTAACTGTAATAAGTCACACAGAAAAAGAAACATCATAAGATATCAGTAATACACGGAATGTAAACTTGGCTACACAGGAACTGAATTCCAAAACAGAACAGGGTCTCAAATTTAGAAAACCAACTTATGCTTGCTTAAGGGGAAAGGTGAGTTGGGGTGCTGCATAAAACCAGAGATTGAAATGAGCACAGATACCGTTCCATAAGCCAAATATGCAATAGACAAGAGCTACTCCTTGCTCAACGAAGTGGACTCAACACTCCATATTAAACGCCTAAGAATGTACCTGACTAGTAAGAATCTTAATACCTATGGATTTATATATCTTCGAAAGAGAATCAAGCGTGTGTACAGCGGCATAAACGCAGCAGTGATAGGATTGGTGAGGTTCGGTGAGCAAATGCAGTCCCTTTGAAGTCATATTGCATTGTACCCATTCCATGGGTCTCAACTCTCCAGGTTTAAGGGATTCTTCCTTCAGCTAAAACATGCATGTGGAACCCAGAGTATGATTCACCGTGTGATTGGAAACGTGTTCAAATGTGTCTCAGTTTTCGTTCCCTGGTACTCGGGTGCAACATTCCAGACGCTTTACTAACACTCTCCCCACTTGTAGAGTCAGTGCCTTTAACCTCCTGTTTGGCCCAGTTTGCAATTTCTCTGGAAAATGAACAGGAATAGGGAGAACCAAAGATAGACTAGCTGGAGGTGTCTGGACGGGCAAATTTAACTCTCATTTCCAACCAGGAAGAGGAATTAACCAAAGGCTCAGCATGCCATGCCAGAACCACTCTAGGGCCTGAAGCAATCCTGCGGTGTTGCGGCCAGCTCACAAGAAAGCGAGTTGAAGAAAGGAGCTCAGGGGCACGGTCATTCACAGACCTGCAGAGTTATAAATGACAGCTATCGTCCAAAAATATATTGAAGTAAGGCTGCCAAGAGGACTTGAAAGCGGGGCAGAATTGCAGGAAACCGATTTCCGGAGGTAGACTGGAATTGCATGTAAAGCATAGGAAAAGAGCAGAACGTCCACAATGATGCACTTGGCCAAAAAGGGCGTATGCGTTTTTTCCTGAATATATTCAGGAAAAAACGCATACGCCCTTTTTGGCCAACCAAGCAAGCTTGCAAAGGAAATCTGCACTACAATGAAGTCTCACTGCCCCCCGGTCAAAAGGGCCATCTGAAAAATGTGTAAAATCCAGAAAGGCAGGACAGGCCATGGAGAACTGGGAGCATTGTTATGCTGATGGGCGGGATGTAAATTGCCAACAGACACTCGGGAGAAGTGTATGGTGTTTCCTGAAACATCTAAAAAACAAAGCAACAGAGCCTAGGGCACTTCCACTTATGGTCCTATAGCTTAGGGAAATTAAAATCAAAAAGACACAGCCACCCCAAAGTTTGGGACGCCTCTGTTTATGAGAACCGCGTTTACCGTACAAGTTCAACATCGCAGAAAGTGAAAAATGGATAAAGAACTTGTGGTACTTACGTACAATGCAGTATCACTCAGCAATGAAATGTATGTCATCAGGCCCTTAGCAGCACAATGAGTGGATTCAGATACGATGATTCTAACTGAAATAAGTCACACAGAAAAAGAAACATCATAAGATATCAGTAATACACGGAATGTAAACTTGGCTACATAGGAACTGAATTACAGAACAGAACAGGGTCTCAAATTTAGAAAACCAACTTATGCTTGCTTAAGGGGAAAGGTGAGTTGGGGTGCTGCATAAAACCAGAGATTGAAATGAGCACAGATAAAGTTCCTTAAGCCAAATATGGAATAGACAAGAGCTACTCCTTGCTCAACGAAATGGACGCAACACCCCATATTAAACGCCTAAGAATGTACCTGACTAGTAAGTATCTTAAAACCTATGGATTGCTATGACTCCAAAAGATAATCAAGCGTGTGTACAGGGGCATAAACGCAGCAGTGATAGGATTGGAGAGGTTCGGTGAGCAAATGAAGACCCTTTGAAGTCATATTGCATGGTACCCATTCCAGGGGTCTCAACTCTCCAGGTTTAAGGTATTCTTCCTTCAGCTAAAACATGCACGTGGAACCCAGAGTATGATCAACCGTGTGAACGGGAGACGTGTTCAAATATGTCTCAGTTTTCGTACCCTGGTACTCGGGTGCAACATTCCAGACACTTTACTAACACTCTCCCGACATGGAGAGTCAGTCCCTTTAATCTCCTGTTTGGCCCAGTTTGCAATTTCTGCAGAAGATGAACAGGAATAGGGAGAACCAATGAGAGACTAGCTGGAGGTGTCTGGACGGGCAAATTTAACTCTCATTTCCCACCAGGAAGAGGAAATAACCAAAGGCTCAGCGTGCCGTGCCGGAAGCAGATTAGGGCCTGAAGCCATCCTGCGGTGTTGTGACCAGCTCAAAAGAAAGCGAGTTGAAGAAAGGAGCTCAGGGGCACTGTAATTCACAAACCTGCAGAGTTATAAATGACAGCTATCGTCCAAAAATATACTGAAGTAAGGCTGCCAAGAGGACTTGAAAGCGGGGCAGAATTGCAGGAAACCGATTTCAGGAGGTAGACTGGAATTGCATTGAAAGCATAGGAAAAGAGGCAGAACGTCCACAATGATGCACTTGGCCAAAAAGGGCGTATGCGTTTTTTCCTGAATATATTCAGGAAAAAACGCATACGCCCTTTTTGGCCAACCAAGCAAGCTTGCAAAGGAAATCTGCACTACAATGAAGTCTCACTTCCCCCCGGTCAAAAGGGCCATCTGAAAAAAGTGTAAAATCCAGAAAGGCAGGACAGGCCATGGAGAACTGGGAGCCTTGTTATGCTGATGGGCGGGATGTAAATTGCCAACAGACACTCGGGAGAAGTGTATGGTGTTTCCTGAAACATCTAAAAAACAAAGCAACAGAGCCTAGGGCACTTCCACTTATGGTCCTATAGCTTAGGGAAATTAAAATCAAAAAGAAACAGCCACCCCAAAGTTTGGAACGGCTCTGTTTACAAGAACCTCGTTTACAGTACAAGTTCAACATCGCAGAAAGTGAAAAATGGATAAAGAAGTTATGGTATTTACTTACAAAGCAATATCACTCAGCAATGAAATCTATGTCATCAGGCCCTTAGCAGCACAATGAGTGGATTTAGGTACGATGATTCTAACTGAAATAAGTCACACAGAAAAAGAAACATCATAAGATATCAGTAATACACGGAATGTAAACTTGGCTACACAGGAACTGAATTCCAAAACAGAACAGCGTCTCAAATTTAGAAAACCAACTTATGCTTGCTTAAGGGGAAAGGTGAGTTGGGGTGCTGCATAAAACCAGAGATTGAAATGAGCACAGATAAAGTTCCTTAAGCCAAATACGGAATAGACAAGAGCTGCTCCTTGCTCAACGAAATGGACTCAACACCGCATATTAAACGCCTAAGAATGTACCTGACTAGTAAGTATCTTAAAACCTATGGATGGCTATGTCTCCAAAAGAGAATCAAGCATGTGTACAGGGGCATAAACGCAGCAGTGATAGGATTGGAGAGGTTCGATGAGCAAATGAAGACCCTTTGAAGTCATAATGCATGGTACCCATTCCACGGGTTTCAACTACCCAGGTTTAAGGTATTCTTCATTCAGCTAAAACATGCATGTGGAACCTAGAGTATTATCAACCATGTGATCGGGAGACGTGTTCAAATATGTCTCAGTTTTCGTACCCTGGTACTCGGGTGCAACATTCCAGATGCTTTACTAACACTCTCCCGACTTGGAGAGTCAGTCCCTTTAACCTTCTGTTTGGCCCACTTTGCAATTTCTGCGGAAGATGAACAGGAATAGGGAGAACCAATGAGAGACTAGCTGGAGGTGTCTGGACGGGCAAATTTAACTCTCATTTCCCACCAGGAAGAGGAATTAACCAAAGGCTCAGCGTGCCATTCCGGAAACAGATTAGGGCCTGAAGCCATCCTGCGGTGTTGCGGCCAGCTCACAAGAAAGCGAGTTGAAGAAAGGAGCTCAGGGGCACTGTAATTCACAAACCTGCAGAGTTATAAATGACAGCTATCGTCCAAAAATATACTGAAGTAAGGCACCCAAGAGGACTTGATAGCGGGGCAGAATTGCAGGAAACCGATTTCAGGAGGTAGACTGGAATTGCATTGAAAGCATAGGAAAAGAGGCAGAACGTCCACAATGATGCACTTGGCCAAAAAGGGCATATGCGTTTTTTCCTGAATATATTCAGGAAAAAACGCATACGCCCTTTTTGGCCAACCAAGCAAGCTTGCAAAGGAAATCTGCACTACATGAAGTCTCACTTCCCCCCGGTCAAAAGGGCCATCTGAAAAAAGTGTAAAATCCAGAAAGGCAGGACAGGCCATGGAGAACTGGGAGCCTTGTTATGCTGATGGGCGGGATGTAAATTGCCAACAGACACTGGGGAGAAGTGTATGGTGTTTCCTGAAACATCTAAAAAACAAAGCAACAGAGCCTAGGGCACTTCCACTTATGGTCCTATAGCTTAGGGAAATTAAAATCAAAAAGACACAGCCACCCCAAAGTTTGGGACGCCTCTGTTTACAAGAACCTCGTTTACCGTACAAGTTCAATATCACAGAAAGTGAAAAATGGATAAAGAACTTGTGGTACTTACGTACAATGCAGTATCACTCAGCAATGAAATCTATGTCATCAGGCCCGTAGCAGCATAATGAGTGGATTCAGGTACGATGATTCTAACTGTAATAAGTCACACAGAAAAAGAAACATCATAAGATATCAGTAATACACGGAATGTAAACTTGGCTACACAGGAACTGAATTCCAAAACAGAACAGGGACTCAAGTTTAGAAAACCAACTTATGCTTGCTTAAGGGGAAAGGTGAGTTGGGGTGCTGCATAAAACCAGAGATTGAAATGAGCACAGATAAAGTTCCTTAAGCCAAATATGGAATAGACAAGAGCTACTCCTTGCTCAAAGAAAAGGACTCAACACCCCATATTAAACGCCTAAGAATGTACCTGACTAGTAAGTATCTTAAAACCTATGGATTGCTATGTCTCCGAAAGAGAATCAAGCATGTGTACAGGGGCATAAACGCAGCAGTGATAGGATTGGAGAGGTTCGGTGAGCAAATGAAGACCCTTTGAAGTCATATTGCATGGTACCCATTCCACGGGTTTCAACTACCCAGTTTTAAGGTATTCTTCCTTCAGCTAAAACATGCATGTGGAACCTAGAGTATGATCAACCATGTGATCGGGAGACGTGTTCAAATATGTCTCAGTTTTCGTCCCCTGGAACTCAGGTGCAACATTCCACACGCTTTACTAACACTCTCCCGACTTGGAGAGTCAGTCCCTTTAACCTCCTGTTTGGCCCAGTTTGCAATTTCTGCGGAAGATGAACAGGAATAGCGAGAACCAATGAGAGACTAGCTGGAGGTGTCTGGACGGGCAAATTTAACTCTCATTTCCCACCAGGAAGAGGAATTAACCAAAGGCTCAGTGTGCCGTGCCGGAACCAGATTAGGGCCTGAAGCCATCCTGCGGTGTTGTGACCAGCTAAAAAGAAAGCGAGTTGAAGAAAGGAGCTCAGGGGCACTGTAATTCACAAACCTGCAGAGTTATAAATGACAGCTATCGTCCAAAAATATACTGAAGTAAGGCTGCCAAGAGGACTTGAAAGCGGGGCAGAATTGCAGGAAACCGATTTCAGGAGGTAGACTGGAATTGCATTGAAAGCATAGGAAAAGAGGCAGAACGTCCACAATGATGCACTTGGCCAAAAAGGGCGTATGCGTTTTTTCCTGAATATATTCAGGAAAAAACGCATACGCCCTTTTTGGCCAACCAAGCAAGCTTGCAAAGGAAATCTGCACTACAATGAAGTCTCACTTCCCCCCGGTCAAAAGGGCCATCTGAAAAAAGTGTAAAATCCAGAAAGGCAGGACAGGCCATGGAGAACTGGGAGCCTTGTTATGCTGATGGGCGGGATGTAAATTGCCAACAGACACTCGGGAGAAGTGTATGGTGTTTCCTGAAACATCTAAAAAACAAAGCAACAGAGCCTAGGGCACTTCCACTTATGGTCCTATAGATTAGGGAAATTAAAATCAAAAAGACACAGCCACCCCAAAGTTTGGGACGCCTCTGTTTACAAGAACCTCATTTACCGTACAAGTTCAATATCACAGAAAGTGAAAAATGGATAAACATCTTGTGGTACTTACGTACAATGCAGTATCACTCAGCAATGAAATCTATGTCATCAGGCCCGTAGCAGCATAATGAGTGGATTCAGGTACGATGATTCTAACTGTAATAAGTAACACAGAAAAAGAAACATCATAAGATATCAGTAATACACGGAATGTAAACTTGGCTACACAGGAACTGAATTCCAAAACAGAACAGGCTCTCAAGTTTAGAAAACCAACTTATGCTTGCTTAAGGGGAAAGGTGAGTTGGGGTGCTGCATAAAACCAGAGATTGAAATGAGCACAGATAAAGTTCCTTAAGCCAAATATGGAATAGACAAGAGCTACTCCTTGCTCAACGAAATGGACTCAACACCCCATATTAAACGCCTAAGAATGTACCTGACTAGTAAGTATCTTAAAACCTATGGATTGCTATGTCTCCAAAAGAGAATCAAGCGTGTGTACAGGGGCATAAACGCAGCAGTGATAGGATTGGAGAGGTTCGGTGAGCAAATGAAGACCCTTTGAAGTCATATTGCATGGTACCCATTCCACGGGTCTCAACTCTCCAGGTTTAAGGTATTCTTCCTTCAGCTAAATCATGCACGTGGAACCCAGAGTATGATCAACCGTGTGAACGGGAGACGTGTTCAAATATGTCTCAGTTTTCGTACCCTGGTACTCGGGTGCAACATTCCAGACGCTTTACTAACACTCTCCCGACATAGAGAGTCAGTCCCTTTAACCTCCTGTTTGGCTCAGTTTGCAATTTCTGCGGAAGATGAACAGGAATAGGGAGAACCAATGAGAGACTAGCTGGAGTTGTCTGGACGGGCAAATTTAACTCTCATTTCCCACCAGGAAGAGGAATTAACCAAAGGCTCAGCGTGCCGTGCCGGAACCAGATTAGGGCCTGAAGCCATCCTGCGGTGTTGCGGCCAGGTCACAAGAAAGCGAGTTGAAGAAAGGAGCTCAGGGGCACTGTAATTCACAAACCTGCAGAGTTATAAATGACAGCTATCGTCCAAAAATATACTGAAGTAAGGCTGCCAAGAGGACTTGAAAGCGGGGCAGAATTGCAGGAAACCGATTTCAGGAGGTAGACTGGAATTGCATTGAAAGCATAGGAAAAGAGGCAGAACGTCCACAATGATGCACTTGGCCAAAAAGAGCGTATGCGTTTTTTCCTGAATATATTCAGGAAAAAACGCATACGCCCTTTTTGGCCAACCAAGCAAGCTTGCAAAGGAAATCTGCACTACAATGAAGTCTCACTTCCCCCCGGTCAAAAGGGCCATCTGAAAAAAGTGTAAAATCCAGAAAGGCAGGACAGGCCATGGAGAACTGGGAGCCTTGTTATGCTGATGGGAGGGATGTAAATTGCCAACAGACACTCGGGAGAAGTGTATGGTGTTTCCTGAAACATCTACAAAACAAAGCAACAGAGCCTAGGGCACTTCCACTTATGGTCCTATAGCTTAGGGAAATTAAAATCAAAAAGACACAGCCACCCCAAAGTTTGGGATGGCTCTGTTTACAAAATCCTTGTTTACAGTACATGTTCAACATCGCAGAAAGTGAAAAATGGATAAAGAAGTTGTATTTACTTACAAAGCAATATCACTCAGCAATGAAATCTATGTCATCAGGCCCTTAGCAGCACAATGAGTGGATTCAGGTATGATGATTCTAACTGAAATAAGTCACACAGAAAAAGAAACATCATAAGATATCAGTAATACACGGAATGTAAACTTGGCTACACAGGAACTGAATTCCAAAACAGAACAGGGTCTCAAATTTAGAAAACCAACTTATGCTTGCTTAAGGGGAAAGGTGAGTTGGGGTGCTGCATAAAACCAGAGATTGAAATGAGCACAGATACCGTTCCATAAGCCAAATATGCAATAGACAAGAGCTACTCCTTGCTCAACGAAGTGGACTCAACACCCCATATTAAACGCCTAAGAATGTACCTGACTAGTAAGAATCTTAATACCTATGGATTTATATATCTTCGAAAGAGAATCAAGCGTGTGTACAGCGGCATAAACGCAGCAGTGATAGGATTGGTGAGGTTCGGTGAGCAAATGAAGTCCCTTTGAAGTCATATTGCATTGTACCCATTCCATGGGTCTCAACTCTCCAGGTTTAAGGGATTCTTCCTTCAGCTAAAACATGCATGTGGAACCCAGAGTATGATTCACCGTGTGATTGGAAACGTGTTCAAATGTGTCTCAGTTTTCGTTCCCTGGTACTCGGGTGCAACATTCCAGACGCTTTACTAACACTCTCCCCACTTGGAGAGTCAGTGCCTTTAACCTCCTGTTTGGCCCAGTTTGCAATTTCTCTGGAAAATGAACAGGAATAGGGAGAACCAATGATAGACTAGCTGGAGGTGTCTGGACGGGCAAATTTAACTCTCATTTCCAACCAGGAAGAGGAATTAACCAAAGGCTCAGCATGCCATGCCAGAACCACACTAGGGCCTGAAGCAATCCTGCGGTGTTGCGGCCAGCTCACAAGAAAGCGAGTTGAAGAAAGGAGCTCAGGGGCACGGTCATTCACAGACCTGCAGAGTTATAAATGACAGCTATCGTCCAAAAATATACTGAAGTAAGGCTGCCAAGAGGACTTGAAAGCGGGGCAGAATTGCAGGAAACCGATTTCAGGAGGTAGACTGGAATTGCATGTAAAGCATAGGAAAAGAGCAGAACGTCCACAATGATGCACTTGGCCAAAAAGGGCGTATGCGTTTTTTCCTGAATATATTCAGGAAAAAACGCATACGCCCTTTTTGGCCAACCAAGCAAGCTTGCAAAGGAAATCTGCACTACAATGAAGTCTCACTGCCCCCCGGTCAAAAGGGCCATCTGAAAAAAGTGTAAAATCCAGAAAGGCAGCACAGGCCATGGAGAACTGGGAGCCTTGTTATGCTGATGGGCGGGATGTAAATTGCCAACAGCCACTCTGGAGAAGTGTATGGTGTTTCCTGAAACATCTAAAAAACAAAGCAACAGAGCCTAGGGCACTTCCACTTATGGTCCTATAGCTTAGGGAAATTAAAATCAAAAAGACACAGCCACCCCAAAGTTTGGAACGGCTCTGTTTACAAGAACCTCGTTTACAGTACAAGTACAACATCGCAGAAAGTGAAAAATGGATAAAGAACTTGTGGTATTTACTTACAAAGCAATATCACTCAGCAATGAAATCTATGTCATCAGGCCCTTAGTAGCACAATGAGTGGATTCAGGTACGATGATTCTAACTGAAATAAGTCACACAGAAAAAGAAACATCATAAGATATCAGTAATACACGGAATGTAAACTTGGCTACACAGGAACTGAATTCCAAAACAGAACAGGGTCTCAAATTTAGAAAACCAACTTATGCTTGCTTAAGGGGAAAGGTGAGTTGGGGTGCTGCATAAAACCAGAGATTGAAATGAGCACAGATAAAGTTCCTTAAGCCAAATATGGAATAGACAAGAGCTACTCCTTGCTCAACGAAATGGACTCAACACCGCATATTAAACGCCTAAGAATGTACCTGACTAGTAAGTATCTTAAAACCTATGGATTGCTATGTCTCCGAAAGAGAATCAAGCATGTGTACAGGGGCATAAACGCAGCAGTGATAGGATTGGAGAGGTTTGGTGAGCATATGAAGACCCTTTGAAGTCATATTGTATGGTACCCATTCCACGGGTTTCAACTACCCAGGTTTAAGGTATTCTTCCTTCAGCTAAAACATGCATGTGGAACCTAGAGTATGATCAACCATGTGATCGGGAGACGTGTTCAAATATGTCTCAGTTTTCGTACCCTGGTACTCGGGTGCAACATTCCAGATGCTTTACTAACACTCTCCCGACTTGGAGAGTCAGTCCCTTTAACCTCCTGTTTGGCCCAGTTTGCAATTTCTGCGGAAGATGAACAGGAATAGCGAGAAACCATGAGAGACTAGCTGGAGGTGTCTGGACGGGCAAATTTAACTCTCATTTCCCACCATGAAGAGAAATTAACCAAAGGCTCAGCATGCCGTGCCGGAACCAGATTAGGGCCTGAAGCCATCCTGCGGTGTTGCGGCCAGCTCACAAGAAAGCGAGTTGAAGAAAGGAGCCCAGGGGCACTGTAATTCACAAACCTGCAGAGTTATAAATGACAGCTATTGGCCAAAAATATATTGAAGTAAGGCTGCCAAGAGGACTTGAAAGCGGGGCAGAATTGCAGGAAACCGATTTCAGGAGGTAGACTGGAATTGCATCGAAAGCATAGGAAAAGAGGCAGAGCGTCCACAATGATGCACTTGGCCAAAAAGGGCGTATGCGTTTTTTCCTGAATATATTCAGGAAAAAACGCATACGCCCTTTTTGGCCAACCAAGCAAGCTTGCAAAGGAAATCTGCACTACAATGAAGTCTCACTTCCCCCCGTCAAAAGGGCCATCTGAGAAAAGTGTAAAATCCAGAAAGGCAGGATAGACCATGGAGAACTGGGAGCCTTGTTATGCTGATGGGCGGGATGTAAATTGCCAACAGACACTCGGGAGAAGTGTATGGTGTTTCCTGAAACATCTAAAAAACAAAGCAACAGAGCCTAGGGCACTTCCACTTATGGTCCTATAGCTTAGGGAAATTAAAATCAAAAAGACACAGCCACCCCAATGTTTGGGACGCCACTGTTTACAAGAACCTCGTTTACAGTACAAGTTCAACATCGCAGAAAGTGAAAAATGGATAAAGAAGTTGTGGTATTTACTTACAAAGCAATATCACTCAGCAATGAAATCTATGTCATCAGGCCCTTAGCAGCACAATGAGTGGATTCAGGTATGATGATTCTAACTGAAATAAGTCACACAGAAAAAGAAACATCATAAGATATCAGTAATACACGGAATGTAAACTTGGCTACACAGGAACTGAATTACAGAACAGAACAGGGTCTCAAATTTAGAAAACCAACTTATGCTTGCTTAAGGGGAAAGGTGAGTTGGGGTGCTGCATAAAACCAGAGATTGAAATGAGCACAGATAAAGTTCCTTAAGCCAAATATGGAATAGACAAGAGCTACTCCTTGCTCAACGAAATGGACTCAACACCGCATATTAAACGCGTAAGAATGTACCTGACTAGTAAGTATCTTAAAACCTATGGATTGCTATGTCTCCGAAAGAGAATCAAGCATGTGTACAGGGGCATAAACGCAGTAGTGATAGGATTGGAGAGGTTCGGTGAGCAAATGAAGACCGTTTGAAATCATATTGCATGGTACCCATTCCACGGGTCTCAAATACCCATGTTTAAGGTATTCTTCCTTCAACTAAAACATGCATGTGGAACCTAGAGTATGATCAACCATGTGATCGGGAGACGTGTTCAAATATGTCTCAGTTTTCGTCCCCTGGAACTCAGGTGCAACATTCCACACGCTTTACTAACACTCTCCCGACTTGGAGAGTCAGTCCCTTTAACCTCCTGTTTGGCCCAGTTTGCAATTTCTGCGGAAGATGAACAGGAATAGCGAGAACCAATGAGAGACTAGCTGGAGGTGTCTGGACGGGCAAATTTAACTCTCATTTCCCACCAGGAAGAGGAATTAACCAAAGGCTCAGTGTGCCGTGCCGGAACCAGATTAGGGCCTGAAGCCATCCTGCGGTGTTGTGACCAGCTAAAAAGAAAGCGAGTTGAAGAAAGGAGCTCAGGGGCACTGTAATTCACAAACCTGCAGAGTTATAAATGACAGCTATCGTCCAAAAATATACTGAAGTAAGGCTGCCAAGAGGACTTGAAAGCGGGGCAGAATTGCAGGAAACCGATTTCAGGAGGTAGACTGGAATTGCATTGAAAGCATAGGAAAAGAGGCAGAACGTCCACAATGATGCACTTGGCCAAAAAGGGCGTATGCGTTTTTTCCTGAATATATTCAGGAAAAAACGCATACGCCCTTTTTGGCCAACCAAGCAAGCTTGCAAAGGAAATCTGCACTACAATGAAGTCTCACTTCCCCCCGGTCAAAAGGGCCATCTGAAAAAAGTGTAAAATCCAGAAAGGCAGGACAGGCCATGGAGAACTGGGAGCCTTGTTATGCTGATGGGCGGGATGTAAATTGCCAACAGACACTCGGGAGAAGTGTATGGTGTTTCCTGAAACATCTAAAAAACAAAGCAACAGAGCCTAGGGCACTTCCACTTATGGTCCTATAGATTAGGGAAATTAAAATCAAAAAGACACAGCCACCCCAAAGTTTGGGACGCCTCTGTTTACAAGAACCTCATTTACCGTACAAGTTCAATATCACAGAAAGTGAAAAATGGATAAACATCTTGTGGTACTTACGTACAATGCAGTATCACTCAGCAATGAAATCTATGTCATCAGGCCCGTAGCAGCATAATGAGTGGATTCAGGTACGATGATTCTAACTGTAATAAGTAACACAGAAAAAGAAACATCATAAGATATCAGTAATACACGGAATGTAAACTTGGCTACACAGGAACTGAATTCCAAAACAGAACAGGCTCTCAAGTTTAGAAAACCAACTTATGCTTGCTTAAGGGGAAAGGTGAGTTGGGGTGCTGCATAAAACCAGAGATTGAAATGAGCACAGATAAAGTTCCTTAAGCCAAATATGGAATAGACAAGAGCTACTCCTTGCTCAACGAAATGGACTCAACACCCCATATTAAACGCCTAAGAATGTACCTGACTAGTAAGTATCTTAAAACCTATGGATTGCTATGTCTCCAAAAGAGAATCAAGCGTGTGTACAGGGGCATAAACGCAGCAGTGATAGGATTGGAGAGGTTCGGTGAGCAAATGAAGACCCTTTGAAGTCATATTGCATGGTACCCATTCCACGGGTCTCAACTCTCCAGGTTTAAGGTATTCTTCCTTCAGCTAAATCATGCACGTGGAACCCAGAGTATGATCAACCGTGTGAACGGGAGACGTGTTCAAATATGTCTCAGTTTTCGTACCCTGGTACTCGGGTGCAACATTCCAGACGCTTTACTAACACTCTCCCGACATAGAGAGTCAGTCCCTTTAACCTCCTGTTTGGCTCAGTTTGCAATTTCTGCGGAAGATGAACAGGAATAGGGAGAACCAATGAGAGACTAGCTGGAGTTGTCTGGACGGGCAAATTTAACTCTCATTTCCCACCAGGAAGAGGAATTAACCAAAGGCTCAGCGTGCCGTGCCGGAACCAGATTAGGGCCTGAAGCCATCCTGCGGTGTTGCGGCCAGGTCACAAGAAAGCGAGTTGAAGAAAGGAGCTCAGGGGCACTGTAATTCACAAACCTGCAGAGTTATAAATGACAGCTATCGTCCAAAAATATACTGAAGTAAGGCTGCCAAGAGGACTTGAAAGCGGGGCAGAATTGCAGGAAACCGATTTCAGGAGGTAGACTGGAATTGCATTGAAAGCATAGGAAAAGAGGCAGAACGTCCACAATGATGCACTTGGCCAAAAAGGGCGTATGCGTTTTTTCCTGAATATATTCAGGAAAAAACGCATACGCCCTTTTTGGCCAACCAAGCAAGCTTGCAAAGGAAATCTGCACTACAATGAAGTCTCACTTCCCCCCGGTCAAAAGGGCCATCTGAAAAAAGTGTAAAATCCAGAAAGGCAGGACAGGCCATGGAGAACTGGGAGCCTTGTTATGCTGATGGGAGGGATGTAAATTGCCAACAGACACTCGGGAGAAGTGTATGGTGTTTCCTGAAACATCTACAAAACAAAGCAACAGAGCCTAGGGCACTTCCACTTATGGTCCTATAGCTTAGGGAAATTAAAATCAAAAAGACACAGCCACCCCAAAGTTTGGGATGGCTCTGTTTACAAAATCCTTGTTTACAGTACATGTTCAACATCGCAGAAAGTGAAAAATGGATAAAGAAGTTGTATTTACTTACAAAGCAATATCACTCAGCAATGAAATCTATGTCATCAGGCCCTTAGCAGCACAATGAGTGGATTCAGGTATGATGATTCTAACTGAAATAAGTCACACAGAAAAAGAAACATCATAAGATATCAGTAATACACGGAATGTAAACTTGGCTACACAGGAACTGAATTCCAAAACAGAACAGGGTCTCAAATTTAGAAAACCAACTTATGCTTGCTTAAGGGGAAAGGTGAGTTGGGGTGCTGCATAAAACCAGAGATTGAAATGAGCACAGATACCGTTCCATAAGCCAAATATGCAATAGACAAGAGCTACTCCTTGCTCAACGAAGTGGACTCAACACCCCATATTAAACGCCTAAGAATGTACCTGACTAGTAAGAATCTTAATACCTATGGATTTATATATCTTCGAAAGAGAATCAAGCGTGTGTACAGCGGCATAAACGCAGCAGTGATAGGATTGGTGAGGTTCGGTGAGCAAATGAAGTCCCTTTGAAGTCATATTGCATTGTACCCATTCCATGGGTCTCAACTCTCCAGGTTTAAGGGATTCTTCCTTCAGCTAAAACATGCATGTGGAACCCAGAGTATGATTCACCGTGTGATTGGAAACGTGTTCAAATGTGTCTCAGTTTTCGTTCCCTGGTACTCGGGTGCAACATTCCAGACGCTTTACTAACACTCTCCCCACTTGGAGAGTCAGTGCCTTTAACCTCCTGTTTGGCCCAGTTTGCAATTTCTCTGGAAAATGAACAGGAATAGGGAGAACCAATGATAGACTAGCTGGAGGTGTCTGGACGGGCAAATTTAACTCTCATTTCCAACCAGGAAGAGGAATTAACCAAAGGCTCAGCATGCCATGCCAGAACCACACTAGGGCCTGAAGCAATCCTGCGGTGTTGCGGCCAGCTCACAAGAAAGCGAGTTGAAGAAAGGAGCTCAGGGGCACGGTCATTCACAGACCTGCAGAGTTATAAATGACAGCTATCGTCCAAAAATATACTGAAGTAAGGCTGCCAAGAGGACTTGAAAGCGGGGCAGAATTGCAGGAAACCGATTTCAGGAGGTAGACTGGAATTGCATGTAAAGCATAGGAAAAGAGCAGAACGTCCACAATGATGCACTTGGCCAAAAAGGGCGTATGCGTTTTTTCCTGAATATATTCAGGAAAAAACGCATACGCCCTTTTTGGCCAACCAAGCAAGCTTGCAAAGGAAATCTGCACTACAATGAAGTCTCACTGCCCCCCGGTCAAAAGGGCCATCTGAAAAAAGTGTAAAATCCAGAAAGGCAGCACAGGCCATGGAGAACTGGGAGCCTTGTTATGCTGATGGGCGGGATGTAAATTGCCAACAGCCACTCTGGAGAAGTGTATGGTGTTTCCTGAAACATCTAAAAAACAAAGCAACAGAGCCTAGGGCACTTCCACTTATGGTCCTATAGCTTAGGGAAATTAAAATCAAAAAGACACAGCCACCCCAAAGTTTGGAACGGCTCTGTTTACAAGAACCTCGTTTACAGTACAAGTACAACATCGCAGAAAGTGAAAAATGGATAAAGAACTTGTGGTATTTACTTACAAAGCAATATCACTCAGCAATGAAATCTATGTCATCAGGCCCTTAGTAGCACAATGAGTGGATTCAGGTACGATGATTCTAACTGAAATAAGTCACACAGAAAAAGAAACATCATAAGATATCAGTAATACACGGAATGTAAACTTGGCTACACAGGAACTGAATTCCAAAACAGAACAGGGTCTCAAATTTAGAAAACCAACTTATGCTTGCTTAAGGGGAAAGGTGAGTTGGGGTGCTGCATAAAACCAGAGATTGAAATGAGCACAGATAAAGTTCCTTAAGCCAAATATGGAATAGACAAGAGCTACTCCTTGCTCAACGAAATGGACTCAACACCGCATATTAAACGCCTAAGAATGTACCTGACTAGTAAGTATCTTAAAACCTATGGATTGCTATGTCTCCGAAAGAGAATCAAGCATGTGTACAGGGGCATAAACGCAGCAGTGATAGGATTGGAGAGGTTTGGTGAGCATATGAAGACCCTTTGAAGTCATATTGTATGGTACCCATTCCACGGGTTTCAACTACCCAGGTTTAAGGTATTCTTCCTTCAGCTAAAACATGCATGTGGAACCTAGAGTATGATCAACCATGTGATCGGGAGACGTGTTCAAATATGTCTCAGTTTTCGTACCCTGGTACTCGGGTGCAACATTCCAGATGCTTTACTAACACTCTCCCGACTTGGAGAGTCAGTCCCTTTAACCTCCTGTTTGGCCCAGTTTGCAATTTCTGCGGAAGATGAACAGGAATAGCGAGAAACCATGAGAGACTAGCTGGAGGTGTCTGGACGGGCAAATTTAACTCTCATTTCCCACCATGAAGAGAAATTAACCAAAGGCTCAGCATGCCGTGCCGGAACCAGATTAGGGCCTGAAGCCATCCTGCGGTGTTGCGGCCAGCTCACAAGAAAGCGAGTTGAAGAAAGGAGCCCAGGGGCACTGTAATTCACAAACCTGCAGAGTTATAAATGACAGCTATTGGCCAAAAATATATTGAAGTAAGGCTGCCAAGAGGACTTGAAAGCGGGGCAGAATTGCAGGAAACCGATTTCAGGAGGTAGACTGGAATTGCATCGAAAGCATAGGAAAAGAGGCAGAGCGTCCACAATGATGCACTTGGCCAAAAAGGGCGTATGCGTTTTTTCCTGAATATATTCAGGAAAAAACGCATACGCCCTTTTTGGCCAACCAAGCAAGCTTGCAAAGGAAATCTGCACTACAATGAAGTCTCACTTCCCCCCGTCAAAAGGGCCATCTGAGAAAAGTGTAAAATCCAGAAAGGCAGGATAGACCATGGAGAACTGGGAGCCTTGTTATGCTGATGGGCGGGATGTAAATTGCCAACAGACACTCGGGAGAAGTGTATGGTGTTTCCTGAAACATCTAAAAAACAAAGCAACAGAGCCTAGGGCACTTCCACTTATGGTCCTATAGCTTAGGGAAATTAAAATCAAAAAGACACAGCCACCCCAATGTTTGGGACGCCACTGTTTACAAGAACCTCGTTTACAGTACAAGTTCAACATCGCAGAAAGTGAAAAATGGATAAAGAAGTTGTGGTATTTACTTACAAAGCAATATCACTCAGCAATGAAATCTATGTCATCAGGCCCTTAGCAGCACAATGAGTGGATTCAGGTATGATGATTCTAACTGAAATAAGTCACACAGAAAAAGAAACATCATAAGATATCAGTAATACACGGAATGTAAACTTGGCTACACAGGAACTGAATTACAGAACAGAACAGGGTCTCAAATTTAGAAAACCAACTTATGCTTGCTTAAGGGGAAAGGTGAGTTGGGGTGCTGCATAAAACCAGAGATTGAAATGAGCACAGATAAAGTTCCTTAAGCCAAATATGGAATAGACAAGAGCTACTCCTTGCTCAACGAAATGGACTCAACACCGCATATTAAACGCGTAAGAATGTACCTGACTAGTAAGTATCTTAAAACCTATGGATTGCTATGTCTCCGAAAGAGAATCAAGCATGTGTACAGGGGCATAAACGCAGTAGTGATAGGATTGGAGAGGTTCGGTGAGCAAATGAAGACCGTTTGAAATCATATTGCATGGTACCCATTCCACGGGTCTCAAATACCCATGTTTAAGGTATTCTTCCTTCAACTAAAACATGCATGTGGAACCCAGAGTATTATCAACCGTGTGAACGGGAGACGTGTTCAAATATGTCTCAGTTTTCCTCCCCTGTTACTCGGGTGCAACATTCCAGATTCTTTACTAACACTCTCCCGACTTGGAGAGTCAGCGCCTTTAACCTCCTGTTTGGCCCAGTTTGCAATTTCTGCGGAAGATGAACAGGAATAGGGAGAACCAATGAGAGACTAGCTGGAGGTGTCTGGACGGGCAAATTTAACTCTCATTTCCCACCAGGAAGAGGAAATAAGCAAAGGCTCAGCGTGCCGTGCCGGAACAAGATTAGGGCCTGAAGCCATCCTGCGGGGTTGCGGCCAGCTCACAAGAAAGCGAGTTGAAGAAAGGAGCTCAGGGACACTGTAATTCACAAACCTGCAGAGTTATAAATGAGAGCTATCGTCCAAAAATATACTGAAGTAAGGCTGCCAAGAGGACTTGAAATTGGGGCAGAATTGCAGGAAACCGATTTCAGGAGGTAGACTGGAATTGCATTGAAAGCATAGGAAAAGAGGCAGAACGTCCACAATGATGCACTTGGCCAAAAAGGGCGTATGCGTTTTTTCCTGAATATATTCAGGAAAAAACGCATACGCCCTTTTTGGCCAACCAGGCAAGCTTGCAAAGGAAATCTGCACTACAATGAAGTCTCACTTCCCCCAGGTCAAAAGGGCCATCTGAAAAAAGTGTAAAATCCAGAAAAGCAGGACAGGCCATGGAGAACTGGGAGCCTCGTTATGCTGATGGGCGGGATGTAAATTGCCAACAGACACTCGGGAGAAGTGTATGGTGTTTCCTGAAACATCTAAAAAACAAAGCAACAGAGCCTAGGGCACTTCCACTTATGGTCCTATAGCTTAGGGAAATTAAAATCAAAAAGACACAGCCACCCCAAAGTTTGGGACGCCTGTGTTTACAAGAACCTCGTTTACAGTACAAGTTCAACATCGCAGAAAGTGAAAAATGGATAAAGCAGTTGTGGTATTTACTTACAAAGCAATATCACTCAGCAATGAAATCTATGTCATCAGGCCCTTAGCAGCACAATGAGTGGATTCAGGTATGATGATTCTAACTGAAATAAGTCACACAGAAAAAGAAACATCATAAGATATCAGTAATACACGGAATGTAAACTTGGCTACACAGGAACTGAATTACAGAACAGAACAGGGTCTCAAATTTAGAAAACCAACTTATGCTTGCTTAAGGGGAAAGGTGAGTTGGGGTGCTGCATAAAACCAGAGATTGAAATGAGCACAGATAAAGTTCCTTAAGCCAAATATGGAATAGACAAGAGCTACTCCTTGCTCAACGAAATGGACTCAACACCGCATATTAAACGCGTAAGAATGTACCTGACTAGTAAGTATCTTAAAACCTATGGATTGCTATGTCTCCGAAAGAGAATCAAGCATGTGTACAGGGGCATAAACGCAGTAGTGATAGGATTGGAGAGGTTCGGTGAGCAAATGAAGACCCTTTGAAGTCATATTGCATGGTACCGATTCCACGGGTCTCAACTACCCAGGTTTAAGGTATTCTTCCTTCAGCTAAAACATGCATGTGGAACCCAGAGTATTATCAACCGTGTGAACGGGAGACGTGTTCAAATATGTCTCAGTTTTCCTCCCCTGGTACTTGGGTGCAACATTCCAGATGCTTTACCAACACTCTCCCCACTTGGAGAGACAGCGCCTTTAACCTCCTGTTTGGCCCAGTTTGCAATTTCTGCGGAAGATGAACAGGAATAGGGAGAACCAATGAGAGACTAGCTGGAGGTGTCTGGACGGGCAAATTTAACTCTCATTTCCCACCAGGAAGAGGAAATAAACAACGGCTCAGCGTGCCGTGCGGAACCAGATTAGGGCCTGAAGCCATCCTGCGGAGTTGCGGCCAGCTGAAAAGAAAGCGAGTTGAAGAAAGGAGCTCAGGGGCACTGTAATCCACAAACCTGCAGAGTTATAAATGACAGCTATCGTCCAAAAATATACTGAAGTAAGGCTGCCAAGAGGATTTGAAAGCGGGGCAGAATTGCAGGAAACCGATTTCAGGAGGTAGACTGGAATTGCATTGAAAGCATAGGAAAAGAGGCAGAACGTCCACAATGATGCACTTGGCCAAAAAGGGCGTATGCGTTTTTTCCTGAATATATTCAGGAAAAAACGCATACGCACTTTTTGGCCAACCAAGCAAGCTTGCAAAGGAAATCTGCACTACAATTAAGTCTCACTTCCCCCCGGTCAAAAGGGCCATCTGAAAAAAGTGTAAAATCCAGAAAGGCAGGACAGGCCATGGAGAACTGGGAGCCTTATTATGCTGATGGGCGGGATGTAAATTGCCAACAGACACTTCGGAGAAGTGTATGGTGTTTCCTGAAACATCTAAAAAACAAAGCAACAGAGCCTAGAGCACTTCCACTTATGGTCCTATAGCTTAGGGAAATTAAAATCAAAAAGACACAGCCACCCCAAAGTTTGGGACGCCTGTGTTTACAAGAACCTCGTTTACAGTACAAGTTCAACATCGCAGAAAGTGAAAAATGGATAAAGAAGATTTGGTATATACTTACAAAGCAATATCACTCAGCAATGAAATCTATGTCATCAGGCCCGTAGCAGGACAATGAGTGGATTCAGGTATGATGATTCTAACTGAAATAAGTCACACAGAAAAAGAAACATCATAAGATATCAGTAATGCACAGAATGTAAACTTGGCTACACAGGAACTGAATTACAGAACAGAACAGGGTCTCAAATTTAGAAAACCAACTTATGCTTGCTTAAGGGGAAAGGTGAGTTGGGGTGCTGCATAAAACCAGAGATTGAAATGAGCACAGATAAAGTTCCTTAAGCCAAATATGGAATAGACAAGAGCTACTCCTTGCTCAACGAAATGGACTCAAAACCGCATATTAAACGCCTAAGAATGTACCTGACTACTAAGTATCTTAAAACCTATGGATTGCTATGTCTCCGAAAGAGAATCAAGCATGTGTACAGAGGCATAAACGCAGTAGTGATAGGATTGGAGAGGTTCGGTGAGCAAATGAAGACCCTTTGAAGTCATATTGCATGGTACCCATTCCACGGGTCTCAACTACCCATGTTTAAGGTATTCTTCCTTCAGCTAAAACATGCATGTGGAACCCAGAGTATTATCAACCGTGTGAACGGGAGACGTGTTCAAATATGTCTCAGTTTTCCTCCCCTGGTACTCAGGTGCAACATTCCAGACGCTTTACTAACACTCTCCCCACTTGGAGAGTCAGCGCCTTTAACCTCCTGTTTGGTCCAGTTTGCAATTTCTGCGGAAGATGAACAGGAATAGGGAGAACCAATGAGAGACTAGCTGGAGGTGTCTGGACGGGCAAATTTAACTCTCATTTCCCACCAGGAAGAGGAAATAACCAAAGGCTCAGCGTGCCGTGCCGGAACAAGATTAGGACCTGAAGCCATCCTGCGGGGTTGCAACCAGCTCACAAGAAAGCGAGTTGAAGAAAGGAGCTCAGGGGCTCTGTAATTCACAAACCTGCAGAGTTATAAATGACAGCTATCGTCCAAAAATATACTGAAGTAAGGCTGCCAAGAGGACTTGAAAGCGGGGCAGAATTGCAGGAAACCGATTTCAGGAGGTAGACTGGAATTGCATTGAAAGCATAGGAAAAGAGGCAGAACGTCCACAATGATGCACTTGGCCAAAAAGGGTGTATGCGTTTTTTCCTGAATATATTCAGGAAAAAACGCATACGCCCTTTTTGGCCAACCAAGCAAGCTTGCAAAGGAAATCTGCACTACAATGAAGTCTCACTTCCCCCCGGTCAAAAGGGCCATCTGAAAAAAGTGTAAAATCCAGAAAGGCAGGACAGGCCATGGAGAACTGGGAGCCTTGTTATGCTGATGGGTGGGATGTAAATTGCCAACAGACACTCGGGAGAATTGTATGGTGTTTCCTGAAACATCTAAGAAACAAAGCAACAGAGCCTAGGGCACTTCCACTTATGGTCCTATAGCTTAGGGAAATGAAAATCAAAAAGACACAGCCACCCCAAATTTTGGGACGCCTCTGTTTACAAGAACCTCATTTACCGTACAAGTTCAATATCACAGAAAGTGAAAAATGGATAAAAAATTTGTGGTACTTACGTACAATGCAGTATCACTCAGCAATGAAATATATGTCATCAGGCCCGTAGCAGCATAATGAGTGGATTCAGGTACGATGATTCTAACTGAAATAAGTCACACAGAAAAAGAAACATCATAAGATATCACTAATACACGGAATGTAAACTTGGCTACACAGGAACTGAATTCCAAAACAGAACAGGGTCTCAAATTTAGAAAACCAACTTATGCTTGCTTAAGGGGAAAGGTGAGTTGGGGTGCTGCATAAAACCAGAGATTGAAATGAGCACAGATAAAGTTCCTTAAGCCAAATATGGAATAGACAAGAGCTACTCCTTGCTCAACGAAATGGACTCAACACCCCATATTAAACGCCTAAGAATGTACCTGACTAGTAAGTATCTTAAAACCTATGTATTGCTGTGTCTCCAAAAGAGAATCAAGCCTGTGTACAGGGGCATAAACGCAGCAGTGATAGGATTGGAGAGGTTTGGTGAGCAAATGAAGACCCTTTGAAGTCATATTGCATGGTACCCATTACACGGGTCTCAACTCTCCAGGTTTAAGGTATTCTTCCTTCAGCTAAAACATGCATGTGGAACCCAGAGTATGATCAACCGTGTGAACGGGAGACGTGTTCAAATATGTCTCAGTTTTCCTCCCCGGTACTCGGGTGCAACATTCCAGACGCTTTACTAACAGTCTCCCCACTTGGAGAGTCAGCGCCTTTAACCTCCTCTTTGGCCCAGTTTGCAATTTCTGCAGAAGATGAACAGGAATAGGGAGAACCAATGAGAGACTAGCTGGAGGTGTCTGGACGGGCAAATTTAACTCTCATTTCCCACCAGGAAGAGGAATTAACCAAAGGCTCAGCGTGCCGTGCCCGAAACAGATTAGGGCCTGAAGCCATCTTGCGGTGTTGCGGCCAGCTCAAAAGAAAGCGAGTTGAAGAAAGGAGCTCAGGGGCACTGTAATTCACAAACCTGCAGAGTTATAAATGACAGCTATCGTCCAAAAATATACTGAAGTAAGGCTGCCAAGAGGATTTGAAAGCGGGGCAGAATTGCAGGAAACCGATTTCAGGAGGTAGACTGGAATTGCATTGAAAGCATAGGAAAAGAGGCAGAACGTCCACAATGATGCACTTGGCCAAAAAGGGCGTATGCGTTTTTTCCTGAATATATTCAGGAAAAAACGCATACGCCCTTTTTGGCCAACCAAGCAAGCTTGCAAAGGAAATCTGCACTACAATGAAGTCTCACTTACCCCCGGTCAAAAGGGCCATCTGAAAAAAGTGTAAAATCCAGAAAGGCAGGACAGGCCATGGAGAACTGGGAGCCTTGTTATGCTGATGGGCGGGATGTAAATTGCCAACAGACACTCGGGAGAAGTGTATGGTGTTTCCTGAAACATCTAAAAAACAAAGCAACAGAGCCTAGGCCACTTCCACTTATGGTCCTATAGCTTAGGGAAATTAAAATCAAAAAGACACAGCCACCCCAAAGTTTGGAACGGCTCTGATTACAAGAACCTCGTTTACAGTACAAGTTCAACATCGCAGAAATTGAAAAATGGATAAAGAAGTTGTGGTATATACTTACAAAGCAATATCACTCAGCACTGAAATCTATGTCATCAGGCCCTTAGCAGCACAATCAGTGGATTCAGATATGATGATTCTAACTGAAATAAGTCACACAGAAAAAGAAACATCATAAGATATCAGTAATACACGGAATGTAAACTTGGCTACACAGGAACTGAATTACAGAACAGAACAGAGTCTCAAATTTAGAAAACCAACTTATGCTTGCTTAAGGGGAAAGGTGAGTTGGGGTGCTGCATAAAACCAGAGATTGAAATGAGCACAGATAAAGTTCCTTAAGCCAAATATGGAATAGACAAGAGCTACTCCTTGCTCAACGAAATGGACTCAACACCCCATATTAAACGCCTAAGAATGTACCTGACTAGTAAGTATCTTAAAACCTATGGATTGCTATGTCTCCAAAAGAGAATCAAGCGTGTGTACAGGGGCATAAACGCAGCAGTGATAGGATTGGAGAGGTTCGGTGAGCAAATGAAGACCCTTTGAAGTCATATTGCATGGTACCCATTCCACGGGTCTCAACTCTCCAGGTTTAAGGTATTCTTCCTTCAGCTAAAACATGCATGAGGAACCTAGAGTATGATCAACCATGTGATCGGGAGACGTGTTTAAATATGTCTCAGTTTTGGTACCCTGGTACTCGGGTGCAACATTCCAGATGCTTTACTAACACTCTCCCGACTTGGAGAGTCAGTCCCTTTAACCTCCTGTTTGGCCCAGTTTGCAATTTCTGCGGAAGATGAACAGGAATAGGGAGAACCAATGAGAGACTAGCTGGAGGTGTCTGGACGGGCAAATTTAACTCTCATTTCCCACCAGGAAGAGGAAATAACCAAAGGCTCAGCGTGCCGTGCCGGAACAAGATTAGGACCTGAAGCCATCCTGCGGGGTTGCAACCAGCTCACAAGAAAGCGAGTTGAAGAAAGGAGCTCAGGGGCACTGTAATTCACAAACCTGCAGAGTTATAAATGACAGCTATCGTCCAAAAATATACTGAAGTAAGGCTGCCAAGAGGACTTGAAAGCGGGGCAGAATTGCAGGAAACCGATTTCAGGAGGTAGACTGGAATTGCATTGAAAGCATAGGAAAAGAGGCAGAACGTCCACAATGATGCACTTGGCCAAAAATGGTGTATGCGTTTTTTCCTGAATATATTCAGGAAAAAACGCATACGCCCTTTTTGGCCAACCAAGCAAGCTTGCAAAGGAAATCTGCACTACAATGAAGTCTCACTTCCCCCCGGTCAAAAGGGCCATCTGAAAAAAGTGTAAAATCCAGAAAGGCAGGACAGGCCATGGAGAACTGGGAGCCTTGTTATGCTGATGGGTGGGATGTAAATTGCCAACAGACACTCGGGAGAATTGTATGGTGTTTCCTGAAACATCTAAGAAACAAAGCAACAGAGCCTAGGGCACTTCCACTTATGGTCCTATAGCTTAGGGAAATGAAAATCAAAAAGACACAGCCACCCCAAATTTTGGGACGCCTCTGTTTACAAGAACCTCATTTACCGTACAAGTTCAATATCACAGAAAGTGAAAAATGGATAAAAAATTTGTGGTACTTACGTACAATGCAGTATCACTCAGCAATGAAATATATGTCATCAGGCCCGTAGCAGCATAATGAGTGGATTCAGGTACGATGATTCTAACTGAAATAAGTCACACAGAAAAAGAAACATCATAAGATATCACTAATACACGGAATGTAAACTTGGCTACACAGGAACTGAATTCCAAAACAGAACAGGGTCTCAAATTTAGAAAACCAACTTATGCTTGCTTAAGGGGAAAGGTGAGTTGGGGTGCTGCATAAAACCAGAGATTGAAATGAGCACAGATAAAGTTCCTTAAGCCAAATATGGAATAGACAAGAGCTACTCCTTGCTCAACGAAATGGACTCAACACCCCATATTAAACGCCTAAGAATGTACCTGACTAGTAAGTATCTTAAAACCTATGTATTGCTGTGTCTCCAAAAGAGAATCAAGCCTGTGTACAGGGGCATAAACGCAGCAGTGATAGGATTGGAGAGGTTTGGTGAGCAAATGAAGACCCTTTGAAGTCATATTGCATGGTACCCATTACACGGGTCTCAACTCTCCAGGTTTAAGGTATTCTTCCTTCAGCTAAAACATGCATGTGGAACCCAGAGTATGATCAACCGTGTGAACGGGAGACGTGTTCAAATATGTCTCAGTTTTCCTCCCCGGTACTCGGGTGCAACATTCCAGACGCTTTACTAACAGTCTCCCCACTTGGAGAGTCAGCGCCTTTAACCTCCTCTTTGGCCCAGTTTGCAATTTCTGCAGAAGATGAACAGGAATAGGGAGAACCAATGAGAGACTAGCTGGAGGTGTCTGGACGGGCAAATTTAACTCTCATTTCCCACCAGGAAGAGGAATTAACCAAAGGCTCAGCGTGCCGTGCCCGAAACAGATTAGGGCCTGAAGCCATCTTGCGGTGTTGCGGCCAGCTCAAAAGAAAGCGAGTTGAAGAAAGGAGCTCAGGGGCACTGTAATTCACAAACCTGCAGAGTTATAAATGACAGCTATCGTCCAAAAATATACTGAAGTAAGGCTGCCAAGAGGATTTGAAAGCGGGGCAGAATTGCAGGAAACCGATTTCAGGAGGTAGACTGGAATTGCATTGAAAGCATAGGAAAAGAGGCAGAACGTCCACAATGATGCACTTGGCCAAAAAGGGCGTATGCGTTTTTTCCTGAATATATTCAGGAAAAAACGCATACGCCCTTTTTGGCCAACCAAGCAAGCTTGCAAAGGAAATCTGCACTACAATGAAGTCTCACTTACCCCCGGTCAAAAGGGCCATCTGAAAAAAGTGTAAAATCCAGAAAGGCAGGACAGGCCATGGAGAACTGGGAGCCTTGTTATGCTGATGGGCGGGATGTAAATTGCCAACAGACACTCGGGAGAAGTGTATGGTGTTTCCTGAAACATCTAAAAAACAAAGCAACAGAGCCTAGGCCACTTCCACTTATGGTCCTATAGCTTAGGGAAATTAAAATCAAAAAGACACAGCCACCCCAAAGTTTGGAACGGCTCTGTTTACAAGAACCTCGTTTACAGTACAAGTTCAACATCGCAGAAATTGAAAAATGGATAAAGAAGTTGTGGTATATACTTACAAAGCAATATCACTCAGCACTGAAATCTATGTCATCAGGCCCTTAGCAGCACAATCAGTGGATTCAGATATGATGATTCTAACTGAAATAAGTCACACAGAAAAAGAAACATCATAAGATATCAGTAATACACGGAATGTAAACTTGGCTACACAGGAACTGAATTACAGAACAGAACAGAGTCTCAAATTTAGAAAACCAACTTATGCTTGCTTAAGGGGAAAGGTGAGTTGGGGTGCTGCATAAAACCAGAGATTGAAATGAGCACAGATAAAGTTCCTTAAGCCAAATATGGAATAGACAAGAGCTACTCCTTGCTCAACGAAATGGACTCAACACCCCATATTAAACGCCTAAGAATGTACCTGACTAGTAAGTATCTTAAAACCTATGGATTGCTATGTCTCCAAAAGAGAATCAAGCGTGTGTACAGGGGCATAAACGCAGCAGTGATAGGATTGGAGAGGTTCGGTGAGCAAATGAAGACCCTTTGAAGTCATATTGCATGGTACCCATTCCACGGGTCTCAACTCTCCAGGTTTAAGGTATTCTTCCTTCAGCTAAAACATGCATGAGGAACCTAGAGTATGATCAACCATGTGATCGGGAGACGTGTTTAAATATGTCTCAGTTTTGGTACCCTGGTACTCGGGTGCAACATTCCAGATGCTTTACTAACACTCTCCCGACTTGGAGAGTCAGTCCCTTTAACCTCCTGTTTGGCCCAGTTTGCAATTTCTGCGGAAGATGAACAGGAATAGCGAGAACCAATGAGAGACTAGCTGGAGGTGTCTGGACGGGCAAATTTAACTCTCATTTCCCACCAGGAAGAGGAACTAACCAAAGGCTCAGCGTGCCGTGCCGGAACCAGATTAGGGCCTGAAGCCATCCTGCGGTGTTGCGGCCAGCTCACAAGAAAGCGAGTTGAAGAAAGGAGCTCAGGGGCACTGTAATTCACAAACCTGCAGAGTTATAAATGACAGCTATCGTCCAAAAATATACTGAAGTAAGGCTGCCAAGAGGACTTGAATGCGGGGCAGAATTGCAGGAAACCGATTTCAGGAGGTAGACTGGAATTGCATTGAAAGCATAGGAAAAGAGGCAGAACGTCCACAATGATGCACTTGGCCAAAAAGGGCATATGTGTTTTTTCCTGAATATATTCAGGAAAAAACGCATACGCCCTTTTTGGCCAACCAAGCAAGCTTGCAAAGGAAATCTGCACTACAATGAAGTCTCACTTCCCCCCGGTCAAAAGGGCCATCTGAAAAAAGTGTAAAATCCAGAAAGGCAGGACAGGCCATGGAGAACTGGGAGCCTTGTTATGCTGATGGGCGGGATGTAAATTGCCAACAGACACTCGGGAGAAGTGTATGGTGTTTCCTGAAACATCTAAAAAACAAAGCAACAGAGCCTAGGGCACTTCCACTTATGGTCCTATAGCTTAGGGAAATTAAAATCAAAAAGACACAGCCACCCCAAAGTTTGGGACGCCTCTGTTTACAAGAACCTCGTTTACCGTACAAGTTCAATATCACAGAAAGTGAAAAATGGATAAAGAACTTGTGGTACTTACGTACAATGCAGTATCACTCAGCAATGAAATCTATGTCATCAGGCCCGTAGCAGCATAATGAGTGGATTCAGGTACGATGATTCTAACTGAAATAAGTCACACAGAAAAAGAAACATCATAAGATATCACTAATACACGGAATGTAAACTTGGCTACACAGGAACTGAATTCCAAAACAGAACAGGGTCTCAAATTTAGAAAACCAACTTATGCTTGCTTAAGGGGAAAGGTGAGTTGGGGTGCTGCATAAAACCAGAGATTGAAATGAGCACAGATAAAGTTCCTTAAGCCAAATATGGAATAGACAAGAGCTACTCCTTGCTCAACGAAATGGACTCAACACCCCATATTAAACGCCTAAGAATGTACCTGACTAGTAAGTATCTTAAAACCTATGGATTGCTATGTCTCCATAAGAGAATCAAGCGTGTGTACAGGAGCATAAACGCAGCAGTGATAGGATTGGAGAGGTTTGGTGAGCAAATGAAGACCCTTTGAAGTCATATTGCATGGAACCCATTCCACGGGTTTCAACTACCCAGGTTTAAGGTATTCTTCCTTCAGCTAAAACATGCATGTGGAACCTAGAGTATGATCAACCATATGATCGGGAGACGTGTTCAAATATGTCTCAGTTTTCATACCCTGGAACTCGGGTGCAACATTCCAGACGCTTTACTAACACTCTCCCGTCTTGGAGAGTCAGCGCCTTTAACCTCCTGTTTGGCCCAGTTTGCAATTTCTGCGGAAGATGAACAGGAATAGTGAGAACCAATGAGAGACTAGCTGGAGGTGTCTGGATGGGCAAATTTAACTCTCATTTCCCACCAGGAAGAGGAAATAACAAAAGGCTCAGCGTGCCGTGCCGGAACCAGATTAGGGCCTGAAGCCATCCTGCGGTGTTGCGGCCAGCTCACAAGAAAGCGAGTTGAAGAAAGGAGCTCAGGGGCACTGTAATTCACAAACCTGCAGAGTTATAAATGACAGCTATCGTCCAAAAATATACTGAAGTAAGGCTGCCAAGAGGACTTGAAAGCGGGGCAGAATTGCAGGAAACCGATTTCAGGAGGTAGACTGGAATTGCATTGAAAGCATAGGAAAAGAGGCAGAACGTCCACAATGATGCACTTGGCCAAAAAGGGCGTATGCGTTTTTTCCTGAATATATTCAGGAAAAAACGCATACACCCTTTTTGGCCAAGCAAGCAAGCTTGCAAACGAAATCTGCACTACAATGAAGTCTCACTTCCCCCCGGTCAAAAGGGCCATCTGAAAAAAGTGTAAAATCCAGAAAGGCAGGACAGGCCATGGAGAACTGGGATCCTTGTTATGCTGATGGGTGGGATGTAAATTGCCAACAGACACTCGGGAGAAGTGTATGGTGTTTCCTGAAACATCTAAGAAACAAAGCAACAGAGCCCAGGGCACTTCCACTTATGGTCCTATAGCTTAGGGAAATTAAAATCAAAAAGACACAGCCACCCCAAAGTTTGGGACGCCTCTGTTTACAAGAACCTCATTTACCGTACAAGTTCAATATCACAGAAAGTGAAAAATGGATAAAGAACTTGTGGTACTTACGTACAATGCAGTATCACTCAGCAATGAAATCTATGTATTCAGGCCCGTAGCAGCATAATGAGTGGATTCAGGTACGATGATTCTAACTGAAATAAGTCACACAGAAAAAGAAACATCATAAGATATCAGTAATACACGGAATGTAAACTTGGCTACACAGGAACTGAATTCCAAAACAGAACAGGGTCTCAAATTTAGAAAACCAACTTATGCTTGCTTAAGGGGAAAGGTGAGTTGGGGTGCTGCATAAAACCAGAGATTGAAATGAGCACAGATAAAGTTCCTTAAGCCAAATATGGAATAGACAAGAGCTACTCCTTGCTCAACGAAATGGACTCAACACCCCATATTAAACGCCTAAGAATGTACCTGACTAGTAAGTATCTTAAAACCTATGGATTGCTATGTCTCCAAAAGAGAATCAAGCATGTGTACAGGAGCATAAACGCAGCAGTGATAGGATTGGAGAGGTTCGGTGAGCAAATGAAGACCCTTTGAAGTCATATTGCATGGAACCCATTCCACGGGTTTCAACTACCGAGGTTTAAGGTATTCTTCCTTCAGCTAAAACATGCATGTGGAACCTAGAGTATGATCAACCATATGATCGGGAGACGTGTTCAAATATGTCTCAGTTTTCGTACCCTGGAACTCGGGTGCAACATTCCAGACGCTTTACTAACACTCTCCCGTCTTGGAGAGTCAGCGCCTTTAACCTCCTGTTTGGCCCAGTTTGCAATTTCTGCGGAAGATGAACAGGAATAGCGAGAACCAATGAGAGACAAGCTGGAGGTGTCTGGATGGGCAAATTTAACTCTCATTTCCCACCAGGAAGAGGAAATAACAAAAGGCTCAGCGTGCCGTGCCGGAACCAGATTAGGGCCTGAAGCCATCCTGCGGTGTTGCGGCCAGCTCACAAGAAAGCGAGTTGAAGAAAGGAGCTCAGGGGCACTGTAATTCACAAACCTGCAGAGTTATAAATGACAGCTATCGTCCAAAAATATACTGAAGTAAGGCTGCCAAGAGGACTTGAAAGCGGGGCAGAATTGCAGGAAACCGATTTCAGGAGGTAGACTGGAATTGCATTGAAAGCATAGGAAAAGAGGCAAAACGTCCACAATGATGCACTTGGCCAAAAAGGGCGTATGCGTTTTTTCCTGAATATATTCAGGAAAAAACGCATACGCCCTTTTTGGCCAACCAAGCAAGCTTGCAAAGGAAATCTGCACTACAATGAAATCTCACTTCCCCCCCGTCAAAAGGGCCATCTGAAAAAAGTGTAAAATCCAGCAAGGCAGGACAGGCCATGGAGAACTGGGATCCTTGTTATGCTGATGGGTGGGATGTAAATTGCCAACAGACACTCGGGAGAAGTGTATGGTGTTTCCTGAAACATCTAAGAAACAAAGCAACAGAGCCTAGGGCACTTCCACTTATGGTCCTATAGCATAGGGAAATTAAAATCAAAAAGACACAGCCACCCCAAAGTTTGGGACGCCTCTGTTTACAAGAACCTCATTTACCGTACAAGTTCAATATCACAGAAAGTGAAAAATGGATAAAGAACTTGTGGTACTTACGTACAATGCAGTATCACTCAGCAATGAAATCTATGTCATCAGGCCCGTAGCAGCATAATGAGTGGATTCAGGTACGATGATTCTAACTGAAATAAGTCACACAGAAAAAGAAACATCATAAGATATCACTAATACACGGAATGTAAACTTGGCTACACAGGAACTGAATTACAGAACAGAACAGGGTCTCAAATTTAGAAAACCAACTTATGCTTGCTTAAGGGGAAAGGTGAGTTGGGGTGCTGCATAAAACCAGAGATTGAAATGAGCACAGATAAAGTTCCTTAAGCCAAATATGGAATAGACAAGAGCTACTCCTTGCTCAATGAAATGGACTCAACACCCCATATTAAACGCCTAAGAATGTACCTGACTAGTAAGTATCTTAAAACCTATGGATTGCTATGTCTCCATAAGAGAATAAAGCATGTGTACAGGGGCATAAACGCAGCAGTGATAGGATTGGAGAGGTTCGGTGAGCAAATGAAGACCCTTTGAAGTCATATTTCATGGTACCCATTCCACGGGTCTCAACTCTCCAAGTTTAAGGTATGCTTCCTTCAGCTAAAACATGCATGTGGAACCTAGAGTATGATCAACCATGTGATCGGGAGACGTGTTCAAATATGTCTCAGTTTTCGTACCCTGGTACTCGGGTGCAACATTCCAGACGCTTTACTAACACTCTCCCGACTTGGAGAGTCAGTCCCTTTAACCTCCTGTTTGGCCCAGTTTGCAATTTCTGCAGAAGATGAACAGGAATAGGGAGAACCAATGAGAGACTAGCTGGAGGTGTCTGGACGGGCAAATTTAACTCTCATTTCCCACCAGGAAGAGGAAATAACCAAAGGCTCAGCGTGCCGTGCCGGAACAAGATTAGGGCCTGAAGCCATCCTGCGGGGTTGCGGCCAGCTCACAAGAAAGCGAGTTGAAGAAAGGAGCTCAGGGGCACTGTAATTCACAAACCTGCAGAGTTATAAATGACAGCTATCGTCCAAAAATATACTGAAGTAAGGCTGCCAAGAGGACTTGAATGCGGGGCAGAATTGCAGGAAACCGATTTCAGGAGGTAGACTGGAATTGCATTGAAAGCATAGGAAAAGAGGCAGAACGTCCACAATGATGCACTTGGCCAAAAAGGGCGTATGCGTTTTTTCCTGAATATATTCAGGAAAAAACGCATACGCCCTTTTTGGCCAAGCAAGCAAGCTTGCAAACGAAATCTGCACTACAATGAAGTCTCACTTCCCCCCGGTCAAAAGGGCCATCTGAAAAAAGTGTAAAATCCAGAAAGGCAGGACAGGCCATGGAGAACTGGGATCCTTGTTATGCTGATGGGTGGGATGTAAATTGCCAACAGACACTCGGGAGAAGTGTATGGTGTTTCCTGAAACATCTAAGAAACAAAGCAACAGAGCCCAGGGCACTTCCACTTATGGTCCTATAGCTTAGGGAAATTAAAATCAAAAAGACACAGCCACCCCAAAGTTTGGGACGCCTCTGTTTACAAGAACCTCATTTACCGTACAAGTTCAATATCACAGAAAGTGAAAAATGGATAAAGAACTTGTGGTACTTACGTACAATGCAATATCACTCAGCAATGAAATCTATGTCATCAGGCCCGTAGCAGCATAATGAGTGGATTCAGGTACGATGATTCTAACTGAAATAAGTCACACAGAAAAAGAAACATCATAAGATATCAGTAATACACGGAATGTAAACTTGGCTACACAGGAACTGAATTCCAAAACAGAACAGGGTCTCAAATTTAGAAAACCAACTTATGCTTGCTTAAGGGGAAAGGTGAGTTGGGGTGCTGCATAAAACCAGAGATTGAAATGAGCACAGATAAAGTTCCTTAAGCCAAATATGGAATAGACAAGAGCTACTCCTTGCTCAACGAAATGGACTCAACACCCCATATTAAACGCCTAAGAATGTACCTGACTAGTAAGTATCTTAAAACCTATGGATTGCTATGTCTCCAAAAGAGAATCAAGCATGTGTACAGGAGCATAAACGCAGCAGTGATAGGATTGGAGAGGTTCGGTGAGCAAATGAAGACCCTTTGAAGTCATATTGCATGGAACCCATTCCACGGGTTTCAACTACCCAGGTTTAAGGTATTCTTCCTTCAGCTAAAACATGCATGTGGAACCTAGAGTATGATCAACCATATGATCGGGAGACGTGTTCAAATATGTCTCAGTTTTCGTACCCTGGAACTCGGGTGCAACATTCCAGACGCTTTACTAACACTCTCCCGTCTTGGAGAGTCAGCGCCTTTAACCTCCTGTTTGGCCCAGTTTGCAATTTCTGCGGAAGATGAACAGGAATAGCGAGAACCAATGAGAGACAAGCTGGAGGTGTCTGGATGGGCAAATTTAACTCTCATTTCCCACCAGGAAGAGGAAATAACAAAAGGCTCAGCGTGCCGTGCCGGAACCAGATTAGGGCCTGAAGCCATCCTGCGGTGTTGCGGCCAGCTCACAAGAAAGCGAGTTGAAGAAAGGAGCTCAGGGGCACTGTAATTCACAAACCTGCAGAGTTATAAATGACAGCTATCGTCCAAAAATATACTGAAGTAAGGCTGCCAAGAGGACTTGAAAGCGGGGCAGAATTGCAGGAAACCGATTTCAGGAGGTAGACTGGAATTGCATTGAAAGCATAGGAAAAGAGGCAAAACGTCCACAATGATGCACTTGGCCAAAAAGGGCGTATGCGTTTTTTCCTGAATATATTCAGGAAAAAACGCATACGCCCTTTTTGGCCAACCAAGCAAGCTTGCAAAGGAAATCTGCACTACAATGAAATCTCACTTCCCCCCGGTCAAAAGGGCCATCTGAAAAAAGTGTAAAATCCAGAAAGGCAGGACAGGCCATGGAGAACTGGGATCCTTGTTATGCTGATGGGTGGGATGTAAATTGCCAACAGACACTCGGGAGAAGTGTATGGTGTTTCCTGAAACGTCTAAGAAACAAAGCAACAGAGCCTAGGGCACTTCCACTTATGGTCCTATAGCATAGGGAAATTAAAATCAAAAAGACACAGCCACCCCAAAGTTTGGGACGCCTCTGTTTACAAGAACCTCATTTACCGTACAAGTTCAATATCACAGAAAGTGAAAAATGGATAAAGAACTTGTGGTACTTACGTACAATGCAGTATCACTCAGCAATGAAATCTATGTCATCAGGCCCGTAGCAGCATAATGAGTGGATTCAGGTACGATGATTCTAACTGAAATAAGTCACACAGAAAAAGAAACATCATAAGATATCACTAATACACGGAATGTAAACTTGGCTACACAGGAACTGAATTACAGAACAGAACAGGGTCTCAAATTTAGAAAAGCAACTTATGCTTGCTTAAGGGGAAAGGTGAGTTGGGGTGCTGCATAAAACCAGAGATTGAAATGAGCACAGATAAAGTTCCTTAAGCCAAATATGGAATAGACAAGAGCTACTCCTTGCTCAACGAAAGGGACTCAACACCCCATATTAAACGCCTAAGAATGTACCTGACTAGTAAGTATCTTAAAACCTATGGATTGCTATGTCTCCAAAAGAGAATCAAGCATGTGTACAGGAGCATAAACGCAGCAGTGATAGGATTGGAGAGGTTCGGTGAGCAAATGAAGACCCTTTGAAGTCATATTGCATGGAACCCATTCCACGGGTTTCAACTACCAAGGTTTAAGGTATTCTTCCTTCAGCTAAAACATGCATGTGGAACCTAGAGTATGATCAACCATATGATCGGGAGACGTGTTCAAATATGTCTCAGTTTTCGTACTCTGGAACTCGGGTGCAACATTCCAGACGCTTTACTAACACTTTCCCGTCTTGGAGAGTCAGCGTCTTTAACCTCCTGTTTGGCCCAGTTTGCAATTTCTGCGGAAGATGAACAGGAATAGCGAGAATCAATGAGAGACTAGCTGGAGGTGTCTGGACGGGCAAATTTAACTCTCATTTCCCACCAGGAAGAGGAAATAACCAAAGGCTCAGCGTGCCGTGCCGGAACCAGATTAGGGCCTGAAGCCATCCTGCGGTGTTGCGGCCAGCTCACAAGAAAGCGAGTTGAAGAAAGGAGCTCAGGGGCACTGTAATTCAGAAACCTGCAGAGTTATAAATGACAGCTATCGTCCAAAAATATACTGAAGTAAGGCTGCCAAGAGGACTTGAAAGCGGGGCAGAATTGCAGGAAACTGATTTCAGGAGGTAGACTGGAATTGCATTGAAAGCATAGGAAAAGAGGCAGAACGTCCACAATGATGCACTTGGCCAAAAAGGGCGTATGCGTTTTTTCCTGAATATATTCAGGAAAAAACGCATACGCCCTTTTTGGCCAAACAAGCAAGCTTGCAAAGGAAATCTGCACTACAATGAAGTCTCACTTCCCCCCGGTCAAAAGGGCCATCTGAAAAAAGTGTAAAATCCAGCAAGGCAGGACAGGCCATGGAGAACTGGAAGCCTTGTTATGCTGATGGGCGGGATGTAAATTGCCAACAGACACTCGGGAGAAGTGTATGGTGTTTCCTGAAACACCTAAGAAACAAAGCAACAGAGCCTAGGGCACTTCCACTTATGGTCCTATAGCTTAGGGAAATTAAAATCAAAAAGACACAGCCACCCCAAAGTTTGGGACGCCTCTGTTTACAAGAACCTCATTTACCGTACAAGTTCAATATCACAGAAAGTGAAAAATGGATAAAGAACTTGTGGTACTTACGTACAATGCAGTATCACTCAGCAATGAAATCTATGTCATCAGGCGCGTAGCAGCATAATGAGTGGATTCAGGTACGATGATTCTAACTGAAATAAGTCACACAGAAAAAGAAACATCATAAGATATCACTAATACACGGAATGTAAACTTGGCTACACAGGAACTGAATTCCAAAACAGAACAGGGTCTCAAATTTAGAAAACCAACTTATGCTTGCTTAAGGGGAAAGGTGAGTTGGGGTGCTGCATAAAACCAGAGATTGAAATGAGCACAGATAAAGTTCCTTAAGCCAAATATGGAATAGACAAGAGCTACTCCTTGCTCAACGAAATGGACTCAACACCCCATATTAAACGCCTAAGAATGTACCTGACTAGTAAGTATCTTAAAACCTATGGATTGCTATGTCTCCATAAGAGAATAAAGCGTGTGTACAGGGGCATAAACGCAGCAGTGATAGGATTGGAGAGGTTCGGTGAGCAAATGAAGACCCTTTGAAGTCATATTTCATGGTACCCATTCCACGGGTCTCAACTCTCCAAGTTTAAGGTATGCTTCCTTCAGCTAAAACATGCATGTGGAACCTAGAGTATGATCAACCATGTGATCGGGAGACGTGTTCAAATATGTCTCAGTTTTCGTACCCTGGTACTCGGGTGCAACATTCCAGACGCTTTACTAACACTCTCCCGACTTGCAGAGTCAGTCCCTTTAACCTCCTGTTTGGCCCAGTTTGCAATTTCTGCAGAAGATGAACAGGAATAGGGAGAACCAATGAGAGACTAGCTGGAGGTGTCTGGACGGGCAAATTTAACTCTCATTTCCCACCAGGAAGAGGAAATAACATAAGGCTCAGCGTGCCGTGCCGGAACCAGATTAGGGCCTGAAGCCATCCTGCGGTGTTGCGGCCAGGTCACAAAAAAGCGAGTTGAAGAAAGGAGCTCAGGGGCACTGTAATTCACAAACCTGCAGAGTTATAAATGACAGCTATCGTCCAAAAATATACTGAAGTAAGGCTGCCAAGAGGACTTGAAAGCGGGGCAGAATTGCAGGAAACCGATTTCAGGAGGTAGACTGGAATTGCATTGAAAGCATAGGAAAAGAGGCAGAACGTCCACAATGATGCACTTGGCCAAAAAGGGCGTATGCGTTTTTTCCTGAATATATTCAGGAAAAAACGCATACGCCCTTTTTGGCCAAGCAAGCAAGCTTGCAAAGGAAATCTGCACTACAATGAAGTCTCACTTCCCCCCGGTCAAAAGGGCCATCTGAAAAAAGTGTAAAATCCAGAAAGGCAGGACAGGCCATGGAGAACTGGGATCCTTGTTATGCTGATGGGTGGGATGTAAATTGCCAACAGACACTCGGGAGAAGTGTATGGTGTTTCCTGAAACATCTAAGAAACAAAGCAACAGAGCCCAGGGCACTTCCACTTATGGTCCTATAGCTTAGGGAAATTAAAATCAAAAAGACACAGCCACCCCAAAGTTTGGGACGCCTCTGTTTACAAGAACCTCATTTACCGTACAAGTTCAATATCACAGAAAGTGAAAAATGGATAAAGAACTTGTGGTACTTACGTACAATGCAGTATCACTCAGCAATGAAATCTATGTCATCAGGCCCGTAGCAGCATAATGAGTGGATTCAGGTACGATGATTCTAACTGAAATAAGTCACACAGAAAAAGAAACATCATAAGATATCAGTAATACACGGAATGTAAACTTGGCTACACAGGAACTGAATTCCAAAACAGAACAGGGTCTCAAATTTAGAAAACCAACTTATGCTTGCTTAAGGGGAAAGGTGAGTTGGGGTGCTGCATAAAACCAGAGATTGAAATGAGCACAGATAAAGTTCCTTAAGCCAAATATGGAATAGACAAGAGCTACTCCTTGCTCAACGAAAGGGACTCAACACCCCATATTAAACGCCTAAGAATGTACCTGACTAGTAAGTATCTTAAAACCTATGGATTGCTATGTCTCCAAAAGAGAATCAAGCATGTGTACAGGAGCATAAACGCAGCAGTGATAGGATTGGAGAGGTTCGGTGAGCAAATGAAGACCCTTTGAAGTCATATTGCATGGAACCCATTCCACGGGTTTCAACTACCCAGCTTTAAGGTATTCTTCCTTCAGCTAAAACATGCATGTGGAACCTAGAGTATGATCAACCATATGATCGGGAGACGTGTTCAAATATGTCTCAGTTTTCGTACCCTGGAACTCGGGTGCAACATTCCAGACGCTTTACTAACACTCTCCCGTCTTGGAGAGTCAGCGCCTTTAACCTCCTGTTTGGCCCAGATTGCAATTTCTGCGGAAGATGAACAGGAATAGCGAGAACCAATGAGAGACTAGCTGGAGGTGTCTGGATGGGCAAATTTAACTCTCATTTCCCACCAGGAAGAGGAAATAACAAAAGGCTCAGCGTGCCGTGCCGGAACCAGATTAGGGCCTGAAGCCATCCTGCGGTGTTGCGGCCAGCTCACAAGAAAGCGAGTTGAAGAAAGGAGCTCAGGGGCACTGTAATTCACAAACCTGCAGAGTTATAAATGACAGCTATCGTCCAAAAATATACTGAAGTAAGGCTGCCAAGAGGACTTGAAAGCGGGGCAGAATTGCAGGAAACTGATTTCAGGAGGTAGACTGGAATTGCATTGAAAGCATAGGAAAAGAGGCAGAACGTCCACAATGATGCACTTGGCCAAAAAGGGCGTATGCGTTTTTTCCTGAATATATTCAGGAAAAAACGCATACGCCCTTTTTGGCCAACCAAGCAAGCTTGCAAAGGAAATCTGCACTACAATGAAGTCTCACTTCCCCCCGGTCAAAAGGGCCATCTGAAAAAAGTGTAAAATCCAGCAAGGCAGGACAGGCCATGGAGAACTGGGAGCCTTGTTATGCTGATGGGCGGGATGTAAATTGCCAACAGACACTCGGGAGAAGTGTATGGTGTTTCCTGAAACATCTAAGAAACAAAGCAACAGAGCCTAGGGCACTTCCACTTATGGTCCTATAGCTTAGGGAAATTAAAATCAAAAAGACACAGCCACCCCAAAGTTTGGGACGCCTCTGTTTACAAGAACCTCATTTACCGTACAAGTTCAATATCACAGAAAGTGAAAAATGGATAAAGAACTTGTGGTACTTACGTACAATGCAGTATCACTCAGCAATGAAATCTATGTCATCAGGCCCGTAGCAGCATAATGAGTGGATTCAGGTACGATGATTCTAACTGAAATAAGTCACACAGAAAAAGAAACATCATAAGATATCACTAATACACGGAATGTAAACTTGGCTACACAGGAACTGAATTCCAAAACAGAACAGCGTCTCAAATTTAGAAAACCAACTTATGCTTGCTTAAGGGGAAAGGTGAGTTGGGGTGCTGCATAAAACCAGAGATTGAAATGAGCACAGATAAAGTTCCTTAAGCCAAATATGGAATAGACAAGAGCTACTCCTTGCTCAACGAAATGGACTCAACACCCCATATTAAACGCCTAAGAATGTACCTGACTAGTAAGTATCTTAAAACCTATGGATTGCTATGTCTCCAAAAGAGAATCAAGCATGTGTACAGGAGCATAAACGCAGCAGTGATAGGATTGGAGAGGTTCGGTGAGCAAATGAAGACCCTTTGAAGTCATATTGCATGGAAACCATTCCACGGGTTTCAACTACCCAGGTTTAAGGTATTCTTCCTTCAGCTAAAACATGCATGTGGAACCTAGAGTATGATCAACCATATGATCGGGAGACGTGTTCAAATATGTCTCAGTTTTCATACCCTGGAACTCGGGTGCAACATTCCAGACGCTTTACTAACACTCTCCCGTCTTGGAGAGTCAGCGCCTTTAACCTCCTGTTTGGTCCAGTTTGCAATTTCTGCGGAAGATGAACAGGAATAGCGAGAAACAATGAGAGACTAGTTGGAGGTGTCTGGACGGGCAAATTTAACTCTCATTTCCCACCAGGAAGAGGAAATAACCAAAGGCTCAGCGTGCCGTGCCGGAACCAGATTAGGGCCTGAAGCCATCCTGCGGTGTTGCGGCTGGCTCACAAGAAAGCGAGTTGAAGAAAGGAGCTCAGGGGCACTGTAATTCACAAACCTGCAGAGTTATAAATGACAGCTATCGTCCAAAAATATACTGAAGTAAGGCTGCCAAGAGGACTTGAAAGCGGGGCAGAATTGCAGGAAACCGATTTCAGGAGGTAGACTGGAATTGCATTGAAAGCATAGGAAAAGAGGCAAAACGTCCACAATGATGCACTTGGCCAAAAAGGGCGTATGCGTTTTTTCCTGAATATATTCAGGAAAAAACGCATACGCCCTTTTTGGCCAACCAAGCAAGCTTGCAAAGGAAATCTGCACTACAATGAAGTCTCACTTCCCCCCGGTCAAAAGGGCCATCTGAAAAAAGTGTAAAATCCAGCAGGGCAGGACAGGCCATGGAGAACTGGGATCCTTGTTATGCTGATGGGTGGGATGTAAATTGCCAACAGACACTCGGGAGAAGTGTATGGTGTTTCCTGAAACATCTAAGAAACAAAGCAACAGAGCCTAGGGCACTTCCACTTATGGTCCTATAGCATAGGGAAATTAAAATCAAAAAGACACAGCCACCCCAAAGTTTGGGACGCCTCTGTTTACAAGAACCTCATTTACCGTACAAGTTCAATATCACAGAAAGTGAAAAATGGATAAAGAACTTGTGGTACTTATGTACAATGCAGTATCACTCAGCAATGAAATCTATGTCATCAGGCCTGTAGCAGCATAATGAGTGGATTCAGGTACGATGATTCTAACTGAAATAAGTCACACAGAAAAAGAAACATCATAAGATATCAGTAATACACGGAATGTAAACTTGGCTACACAGGAACTGAATTCCAAAACAGAACAGGGTCTCAAATTTAGAAAACCAACTTATGCTTGCTTAAGGGGAAAGTTGAGTTGGGGTGCTGCATAAAACCAGAGATTGAAATGAGCACAGATAAAGTTCCTTAAGCCAAATATGGAATAGACAAGAGCTACTCCTTGCTCAACGAAATGGACTCAACACCCCATATTAAACGCCTAAGAATGTACCTGACTAGTAAGTATCTTAAAACCTATGGATTGCTATGTCTCCAAAAGAGAATAAAGCGTGTGTACAGGGGCATAAACGCAGCAGTGATAGGATTGGAGAGGTTCGGTGAGCAAATGAAGACCCTTTGAAGTCATATTTCATGGTACCCATTCCACGGGTCTCAACTCTCCAAGTTTAAGGTATGCTTCCTTCAGCTAAAACATGCATGTGGAACCTAGAGTATGATCAACCATGTGATCGGGAGACGTGTTCAAATATGTCTCAGTTTTCGTACCCTGGTACTCGGGTGCAACATTCCAGACGCTTTACTAACACTCTCCCGACTTGGAGAGTCAGTCCCTTTAACCTCCTGTTTGGCCCAGTTTGCAATTTCTGCGGAAGATGAACAGGAATAGCGAGAACCAATGAGAGACTAGCTGGAGGTGTCTGGACGGGCAAATTTAACTCTCATTTCCCACCAGGAAGAGGAAATAACATAAGGCTCAGCGTGCCGTGCCGGAACCAGATTAGGGCCTGAAGCCATCCTGCGGTGTTGCGGCCAGCTCACAAGAAAGCGAGTTGAAGAAAGGAGCTCAGGGGCACTGTAATTCACAAACCTGCAGAGTTATAAATGACAGCTATCGTCCAAAAATATACTGAAGTAAGGCTGCCAAGAGGACTTGAAAGCGGGGCAGAATTGCAGGAAACCGATTTCAGGAGGTAGACTGGAATTGCATTGAAAGCATAGGAAAAGAGGCAGAACGTCCACAATGATGCACTTGGCCAAAAAGGGCGTATGCGTTTTTTCCTGAATATATTCAGGAAAAAACGCATACGCCCTTTTTGGCCAAGCAAGCAAGCTTGCAAACGAAATCTGCACTACAATGAAGTCTCACTTCCCCCCGGTCAAAAGGGCCTTCTGAAAAAAGTGTAAAATCCAGAAAGGCAGGACAGGCCATGGAGAACTGGGATCCTTGTTATGCTGATGGGTGGGATGTAAATTGCCAACAGACACTCGGGAGAAGTGTATGGTGTTTCCTGAAACATCTAAGAAACAAAACAACAGAGCCTAGGGCACTTCCACTTATGGTCCTATAGCTTAGGGAAATTAAAATCAAAAAGACACAGCCACCCCAAAGTTTGGGACGCCTCTGTTTACAAGAACCTCATTTACCGTACAAGTTCAATATCACAGAAAGTGAAAAATGGATAAAGAACTTGTGGTACTTACGTACAATGCAGTATCACTCAGCAATGAAATCTATGTCATCAGGCCCGTAGCAGCATAATGAGTGGATTCAGGTACGATGATTCTAACTGAAATAAGTCACACAGAAAAAGAAACATCATAAGATATCACTAATACACGGAATGTAAACTTGGCTACACAGGAACTGAATTCCAAAACAGAACAGGGTCTCAAATTTAGAAAACCAACTTATGCTTGCTTAAGGGGAAAGGTGAGTTGGGGTGCTGCATAAAACCAGAGATTGAAATGAGCACAGATAAAGTTCCTTAAGCCAAATATGGAATAGACAAGAGCTACTCCTTGCTCAACGAAATGGACTCAACACCCCATATTAAACGCCTAAGAATGTACCTGACTAGTAAGTATCTTAAAACCTATGGATTGCTATGTCTCCAAAAGAGAATCAAGCATGTGTACAGGAGCATAAACGCAGCAGTGATAGGATTGGAGAGGTTCGGTGAGCAAATGAAGACCCTTTGAAGTCATATTGCATGGAAACCATTCCACGGGTTTCAACTACCCAGGTTTAAGGTATTCTTCCTTCAGCTAAAACATGCATGTGGAACCTAGAGTATGATCAACCATATGATCGGGAGACGTGTTCAAATATGTCTCAGTTTTCATACCCTGGAACTCGGGTGCAACATTCCAGACGCTTTACTAACACTCTCCCGTCTTGGAGAGTCAGCGCCTTTAACCTCCTGTTTGGTCCAGTTTGCAATTTCTGCGGAAGATGAACAGGAATAGCGAGAAACAATGAGAGACTAGCTGGAGGTGTCTGGACGGGCAAATTTAACTCTCATTTCCCACCAGGAAGAGGAAATAACAAAAGGCTCAGCGTGCCGTGCCGGAACCAGATTAGGGCCTGAAGCCATCCTGCGGTGTTGCGGCCAGCTCACAAGAAAGCGAGTTGAAGAAAGGAGCTCAGGGGCACTGTAATTCACAAACCTGCAGAGTTATAAATGACAGCTATCGTCCAAAAATATACTGAAGTAAGGCTGCCAAGAGGACTTGAAAGCGGGGCAGAATTGCAGGAAACTGATTTCAGGAGGTAGACTGGAATTGCATTGAAAGCATAGGAAAAGAGGCAGAACGTCCACAATGATGCACTTGGCCAAAAAGGGCGTATGCGTTTTTTCCTGAATATATTCAGGAAAAAACGCATACGCCCTTTTTGGCCAACCAAGCAAGCTTGCAAAGGAAATCTGCACTACAATGAAGTCTCACTTCCCCCCGGTCAAAAGGGCCATCTGAAAAAAGTGTAAAATCCAGCAAGGCAGGACAGGCCATGGAGAACTGGGAGCCTTGTTATGCTGATGGGCGGGATGTAAATTGCCAACAGACACTCGGGAGAAGTGTATGGTGTTTCCTGAAACATCTAAGAAACAAAGCAACAGAGCCTAGGGCACTTCCACTTATGGTCCTATAGCTTAGGGAAATTAAAATCAAAAAGACACAGCCACCCCAAAGTTTGGGACGCCTCTGTTTACAAGAACCTCATTTACCGTACAAGTTCAATATCACAGAAAGTGAAAAATGGATAAAGAACTTGTGGTACTTACGTACAATGCAGTATCACTCAGCAATGAAATCTATGTCATCAGGCCCGTAGCAGCATAATGAGTGGATTCAGGTACGATGATTCTAACTGAAATAAGTCACACAGAAAAAGAAACATCATAAGATATCACTAATACACGGAATGTAAACTTGGCTACACAGGAACTGAATTCCAAAACAGAACAGGGTCTCAAATTTAGAAAACCAACTTATGCTTGCTTAAGGGGAAAGGTGAGTTGGGGTGCTGCATAAAACCAGAGATTGAAATGAGCACAGATAAAGTTCCTTAAGCCAAATATGGAATAGACAAGAGCTACTCCTTGCTCAACGAAATGGACTCAACACCCCATATTAAACGCCTAAGAATGTAACTGACTAGTAAGTATCTTAAAACCTATGGATTGCTATATCTCCAAAAGAGAATCAAGCATGTGTACAGGAGCATAAACGCAGCAGTGATAGGATTGGAGAGGTTCGGTGAGCAAATGAAGACCCTTTGAAGTCATATTGCATGGAAACCATTCCACGGGTTTCAACTACCCAGGTTTAAGGTATTCTTCCTTCAGCTAAAACATGCATGTGGAACCTAGAGTATGATCAACCATATGATCGGGAGACGTGTTCAAATATGTCTCAGTTTTCATACCCTGGAACTCGGGTGCAACATTCCAGACGCTTTACTAACACTCTCCCGTCTTGGAGAGTCAGCGCCTTTAACCTCCTGTTTGGTCCAGTTTGCAATTTCTGCGGAAGATGAACAGGAATAGCGAGAAACAATGAGAGACTAGTTGGAGGTGTCTGGACGGGCAAATTTAACTCTCATTTCCCACCAGGAAGAGGAAATAACCAAAGGCTCAGCGTGCCGTGCCGGAACCAGATTAGGGCCTGAAGCCATCCTGCGGTGTTGCGGCTGGCTCACAAGAAAGCGAGTTGAAGAAAGGAGCTCAGGGGCACTGTAATTCACAAACCTGCAGAGTTATAAATGACAGCTATCGTCCAAAAATATACTGAAGTAAGGCTGCCAAGAGGACTTGAAAGCGGGGCAGAATTGCAGGAAACCGATTTCAGGAGGTAGACTGGAATTGCATTGAAAGCATAGGAAAAGAGGCAAAACGTCCACAATGATGCACTTGGCCAAAAAGGGCGTATGCGTTTTTTCCTGAATATATTCAGGAAAAAACGCATACGCCCTTTTTGGCCAACCAAGCAAGCTTGCAAAGGAAATCTGCACTACAATGAAGTCTCACTTCCCCCCGGTCAAAAGGGCCATCTGAAAAAAGTGTAAAATCCAGCAGGGCAGGACAGGCCATGGAGAACTGGGATCCTTGTTATGCTGATGGGTGGGATGTAAATTGCCAACAGACACTCGGGAGAAGTGTATGGTGTTTCCTGAAACATCTAAGAAACAAAGCAACAGAGCCTAGGGCACTTCCACTTATGGTCCTATAGCATAGGGAAATTAAAATCAAAAAGACACAGCCACCCCAAAGTTTGGGACGCCTCTGTTTACAAGAACCTCATTTACCGTACAAGTTCAATATCACAGAAAGTGAAAAATGGATAAAGAACTTGTGGTACTTATGTACAATGCAGTATCACTCAGCAATGAAATCTATGTCATCAGGCCTGTAGCAGCATAATGAGTGGATTCAGGTACAATGATTCTAACTGAAATAAGTCACACAGAAAAAGAAACATCATAAGATATCAGTAATACACGGAATGTAAACTTGGCTACACAGGAACTGAATTCCAAAACAGAACAGGGTCTCAAATTTAGAAAACCAACTTATGCTTGCTTAAGGGGAAAGTTGAGTTGGGGTGCTGCATAAAACCAGAGATTGAAATGAGCACAGATAAAGTTCCTTAAGCCAAATATGGAATAGACAAGAGCTACTCCTTGCTCAACGAAATGGACTCAACACCCCATATTAAACGCCTAAGAATGTACCTGACTAGTAAGTATCTTAAAACCTATGGATTGCTATGTCTCCAAAAGAGAATAAAGCGTGTGTACAGGGGCATAAACGCAGCAGTGATAGGATTGGAGAGGTTCGGTGAGCAAATGAAGACCCTTTGAAGTCATATTTCATGGTACCCATTCCACGGGTCTCAACTCTCCAAGTTTAAGGTATGCTTCCTTCAGCTAAAACATGCATGTGGAACCTAGAGTATGATCAACCATGTGATCGGGAGACGTGTTCAAATATGTCTCAGTTTTCGTACCCTGGTACTCGGGTGCAACATTCCAGACGCTTTACTAACACTCTCCCGACTTGGAGAGTCAGTCCCTTTAACCTCCTGTTTGGCCCAGTTTGCAATTTCTGCGGAAGATGAACAGGAATAGCGAGAACCAATGAGAGACTAGCTGGAGGTGTCTGGACGGGCAAATTTAACTCTCATTTCCCACCAGGAAGAGGAAATAACATAAGGCTCAGCGTGCCGTGCCGGAACCAGATTAGGGCCTGAAGCCATCCTGCGGTGTTGCGGCCAGCTCACAAGAAAGCGAGTTGAAGAAAGGAGCTCAGGGGCACTGTAATTCACAAACCTGCAGAGTTATAAATGACAGCTATCGTCCAAAAATATACTGAAGTAAGGCTGCCAAGAGGACTTGAAAGCGGGGCAGAATTGCAGGAAACCGATTTCAGGAGGTAGACTGGAATTGCATTGAAAGCATAGGAAAAGAGGCAGAACGTCCACAATGATGCACTTGGCCAAAAAGGGCGTATGCGTTTTTTCCTGAATATATTCAGGAAAAAACGCATACGCCCTTTTTGGCCAAGCAAGCAAGCTTGCAAACGAAATCTGCACTACAATGAAGTCTCACTTCCCCCCGGTCAAAAGGGCCTTCTGAAAAAAGTGTAAAATCCAGAAAGGCAGGACAGGCCATGGAGAACTGGGATCCTTGTTATGCTGATGGGTGGGATGTAAATTGCCAACAGACACTCGGGAGAAGTGTATGGTGTTTCCTGAAACATCTAAGAAACAAAACAACAGAGCCTAGGGCACTTCCACTTATGGTCCTATAGCTTAGGGAAATTAAAATCAAAAAGACACAGCCACCCCAAAGTTTGGGACGCCTCTGTTTACAAGAACCTCATTTACCGTACAAGTTCAATATCACAGAAAGTGAAAAATGGATAAAGAACTTGTGGTACTTACGTACAATGCAGTATCACTCAGCAATGAAATCTATGTCATCAGGCCCGTAGCAGCATAATGAGTGGATTCAGGTACGATGATTCTAACTGAAATAAGTCACACAGAAAAAGAAACATCATAAGATATCACTAATACACGGAATGTAAACTTGGCTACACAGGAACTGAATTCCAAAACAGAACAGGGTCTCAAATTTAGAAAACCAACTTATGCTTGCTTAAGGGGAAAGGTGAGTTGGGGTGCTGCATAAAACCAGAGATTGAAATGAGCACAGATAAAGTTCCTTAAGCCAAATATGGAATAGACAAGAGCTACTCCTTGCTCAACGAAATGGACTCAACACCCCATATTAAACGCCTAAGAATGTACCTGACTAGTAAGTATCTTAAAACCTATGGATTGCTATGTCTCCAAAAGAGAATCAGCATGTGTACAGGAGCATAAACGCAGCAGTGATAGGATTGGAGAGGTTCGGTGAGCAAATGAAGACCCTTTGAAGTCATATTGCATGGAAACCATTCCACGGGTTTCAACTACCCAGGTTTAAGGTATTCTTCCTTCAGCTAAAACATGCATGTGGAACCTAGAGTATGATCAACCATATGATCGGGAGACGTGTTCAAATATGTCTCAGTTTTCATACCCTGGAACTCGGGTGCAACATTCCAGACGCTTTACTAACACTCTCCCGTCTTGGAGAGTCAGCGCCTTTAACCTCCTGTTTGGTCCAGTTTGCAATTTCTGCGGAAGATGAACAGGAATAGCGAGAAACAATGAGAGACTAGCTGGAGGTGTCTGGACGGGCAAATTTAACTCTCATTTCCCACCAGGAAGAGGAAATAACAAAAGGCTCAGCGTGCCGTGCCGGAACCAGATTAGGGCCTGAAGCCATCCTGCGGTGTTGCGGCCAGCTCACAAGAAAGCGAGTTGAAGAAAGGAGCTCAGGGGCACTGTAATTCACAAACCTGCAGAGTTATAAATGACAGCTATCGTCCAAAAATATACTGAAGTAAGGCTGCCAAGAGGACTTGAAAGCGGGGCAGAATTGCAGGAAACTGATTTCAGGAGGTAGACTGGAATTGCATTGAAAGCATAGGAAAAGAGGCAGAACGTCCACAATGATGCACTTGGCCAAAAAGGGCGTATGCGTTTTTTCCTGAATATATTCAGGAAAAAACGCATACGCCCTTTTTGGCCAACCAAGCAAGCTTGCAAAGGAAATCTGCACTACAATGAAGTCTCACTTCCCCCCGGTCAAAAGGGCCATCTGAAAAAAGTGTAAAATCCAGCAAGGCAGGACAGGCCATGGAGAACTGGGAGCCTTGTTATGCTGATGGGCGGGATGTAAATTGCCAACAGACACTCGGGAGAAGTGTATGGTGTTTCCTGAAACATCTAAGAAACAAAGCAACAGAGCCTAGGGCACTTCCACTTATGGTCCTATAGCTTAGGGAAATTAAAATCAAAAAGACACAGCCACCCCAAAGTTTGGGACGCCTCTGTTTACAAGAACCTCATTTACCGTACAAGTTCAATATCACAGAAAGTGAAAAATGGATAAAGAACTTGTGGTACTTACGTACAATGCAGTATCACTCAGCAATGAAATCTATGTCATCAGGCCCGTAGCAGCATAATGAGTGGATTCAGGTACGATGATTCTAACTGAAATAAGTCACACAGAAAAAGAAACATCATAAGATATCACTAATACACGGAATGTAAACTTGGCTACACAGGAACTGAATTCCAAAACAGAACAGGGTCTCAAATTTAGAAAACCAACTTATGCTTGCTTAAGGGGAAAGGTGAGTTGGGGTGCTGCATAAAACCAGAGATTGAAATGAGCACAGATAAAGTTCCTTAAGCCAAATATGGAATAGACAAGAGCTACTCCTTGCTCAACGAAATGGACTCAACACCCCATATTAAACGCCTAAGAATGTAACTGACTAGTAAGTATCTTAAAACCTATGGATTGCTATGTCTCCAAAAGAGAATCAAGCATGTGTACAGGAGCATAAACGCAGCAGTGATAGGATTGGAGAGGTTCGGTGAGCAAATGAAGACCCTTTGAAGTCATATTGCATGGAACCCATTCCACGGGTTTCAACTACCCAGGTTTAAGGTATTCTTCCTTCAGCTAAAACATGCATGTGGAACCTAGAGTATGATCAACCATATGATCGGGAGACGTGTTCAAATATGTCTCAGTTTTCATACCCTGGAACTCGGGTGCAACATTCCAGACGCTTTACTAACACTCTCCCGTCTTGGAGAGTCAGCGCCTTTAAACTCCTGTTTGGTCCAGTTTGCAATTTCTGCGGAAGATGAACAGGAATAGCGAGAAACAATGAGAGACTAGCTGGAGGTGTCTGGACGGGCAAATTTAACTCTCATTTCCCACCAGGAAGAGGAAATAACCAAAGGCTCAGCGTGCCGTGCCGGAACCAGATTAGGGCCTGAAGCCATCCTGCGGTGTTGCGGCTGGCTCACAAGAAAGCGAGTTGAAGAAAGGAGCTCAGGGGCACTGTAATTCACAAACCTGCAGAGTTATAAATGACAGCTATCGTCCAAAAATATACTGAAGTAAGGCTGCCAAGAGGACTTGAAAGCGGGGCAGAATTGCAGGAAACCGATTTCAGGAGGTAGACTGGAATTGCATTGAAAGCATAGGAAAAGAGGCAAAACGTCCACAATGATGCACTTGGCCAAAAAGGGCGTATGCATTTTTTCCTGAATATATTCAGGAAAAAACGCATACACCCTTTTTGGCCAACCAAGCAAGCTTGCAAAGGAAATCTGCACTACAATGAAGTCTCACTTCCCCCCGGTCAAAAGGGCCATCTGAAAAAAGTGTAAAATCCAGCAAGGCAGGACAGGCCATGGAGAACTGGGATCCTTGTTATGCTGATGGGTGGGATGTAAATTGCCAACAGACACTCGGGAGAAGTGTATGGTGTTTCCTGAAACATCTAAGAAACAAAGCAACAGAGCCTAGGGCACTTCCACTTATGGTCCTATAGCATAGGGAAATTAAAATCAAAAAGACACAGCCACCCCAAAGTTTGGGACGCCTCTGTTTACAAGAACCTCATTTACCGTACAAGTTCAATATCACAGAAAGTGAAAAATGGATAAAGAACTTGTGGTACTTACGTACAATGCAGTATCACTCAGCAATGAAATCTATGTCATCAGGCCCGTAGCAGCATAATGAGTGGATTCAGGTACGATGATTCTAACTGAAATAAGTCACACAGAAAAAGAAACATCATAAGATATCAGTAATACACGGAATGTAAACTTGGCTACACAGGAACTGAATTCCAAAACAGAACAGGGTCTCAAATTTAGAAAACCAACTTATGCTTGCTTAAGGGGAAAGGTGAGTTGGGGTGCTGCATAAAACCAGAGATTGAAATGAGCACAGATAAAGTTCCTTAAGCCAAATATGGAATAGACAAGAGCTACTCCTTGCTCAACGAAATGGACTCAACACCGCATATTAAACGCCTAAGAATGTACCTGACTAGTAAGTATCTTAAAACCTATGGATTGCTATGTCTCCAAAAGAGAATCAAGCATGTGTACAGGAGCATAAACGCAGCAGTGATAGGATTGGAGAGGTTCGGTGAGCAAATGAAGACCCTTTGAAGTCATATTGCATGGAACCCATTCCACGGGTTTCAACTACCAAGTTTTAAGTTATTCTTCCTTCAGCTAAAACATGCATGTGGAACCTAGAGTATGATCAACCACATGATCGGGAGACGTGTTCAAATATGTCTCAGTTTTCGTACCCTGGAACTCGGGTGCAACATTCCAGACGCTTTACTAACACTCTCCCGTCTTGGAGAGTCAGCGTCTTTAACCTCCTGTTTGGTCCAGTTTGCAATTTCTGCGGAAGATGAACAGGAATAGCGAGAATCAATGAGAGACTAGCTGGAGGTGTCTGGACGGGCAAATTTAACTCTCATTTCCCACCAGGAAGAGGAAATAACCAAAGGCTCAGCGTGCCGTGCCGGAACCAGATTAGGGCCTGAAGCCATCCTGCGGTGTTGCGGCCAGCTCACAAGAAAGCGAGTTGAAGAAAGGAGCTCAGGGGCACTGTAATTCACAAACCTGCAGAGTTATAAATGACAGCTATCGTCCAAAAATATACTGAAGTAAGGCTGCCAAGAGGACTTGAAAGCGGGGCAGAATTGCAGGAAACTGATTTCAGGAGGTAGACTGGAATTGCATTGAAAGCATAGGAAAAGAGGCAGAACGTCCACAATGATGCACTTGGCCAAAAAGGGCGTATGCGTTTTTTCCTGAATATATTCAGGAAAAAACGCATACGCCCTTTTTGGCCAACCAAGCAAGCTTGCAAAGGAAATCTGCACTACAATGAAGTCTCACTTCCCCCCGGTCAAAAGGGCCATCTGAAAAAAGTGTAAAATCCAGCAAGGCAGGACAGGCCATGGAGAACTGGGAGCCTTGTTATGCTGATGGGCGGGATGTAAATTGCCAACAGACACTCGGGAGAAGTGTATGGTGTTTCCTGAAACATCTAAGAAACAAAGCAACAGAGCCTAGGGCACTTCCACTTATGGTCCTATAGCTTAGGGAAATTAAAATCAAAAAGACACAGCCACCCCAAAGTTTGGGACGCCTCTGTTTACAAGAACCTCATTTACCGTACAAGTTCAATATCACAGAAAGTGAAAAATGGATAAAGAACTTGTGGTACTTACGTACAATGCAGTATCACTCAGCAATGAAATCTATGTCATCAGGCCCGTAGCAGCATAATGAGTGGATTCAGGTACGATGATTCTAACTGAAATAAGTCACACAGAAAAAGAAACATCATAAGATATCACTAATACACGGAATGTAAACTTGGCTACACAGGAACTGAATTCCAAAACAGAACAGGGTCTCAAATTTAGAAAACCAACTTATGCTTGCTTAAGGGGAAAGGTGAGTTGGGGTGCTGCATAAAACCAGAGATTGAAATGAGCACAGATAAAGTTCCTTAAGCCAAATATGGAATAGACAAGAGCTACTCCTTGCTCAACGAAATGGACTCAACACCCCATATTAAACGCCTAAGAATGTAACTGACTAGTAAGTATCTTAAAACCTATGGATTGCTATGTCTCCAAAAGAGAATCAAGCATGTGTACAGGAGCATAAACGCAGCAGTGATAGGATTGGAGAGGTTCGGTGAGCAAATGAAGACCCTTTGAAGTCATATTGCATGGAACCCATTCCACGGGTTTCAACTACCCAGGTTTAAGGTATTCTTCCTTCAGCTAAAACATGCATGTGGAACCTAGAGTATGATCAACCATATGATCGGGAGACGTGTTCAAATATGTCTCAGTTTTCATACCCTGGAACTCGGGTGCAACATTCCAGACGCTTTACTAACACTCTCCCGTCTTGGAGAGTCAGCGCCTTTAAACTCCTGTTTGGTCCAGTTTGCAATTTCTGCGGAAGATGAACAGGAATAGCGAGAAACAATGAGAGACTAGCTGGAGGTGTCTGGACGGGCAAATTTAACTCTCATTTCCCACCAGGAAGAGGAAATAACCAAAGGCTCAGCGTGCCGTGCCGGAACCAGATTAGGGCCTGAAGCCATCCTGCGGTGTTGCGGCTGGCTCACAAGAAAGCGAGTTGAAGAAAGGAGCTCAGGGGCACTGTAATTCACAAACCTGCAGAGTTATAAATGACAGCTATCGTCCAAAAATATACTGAAGTAAGGCTGCCAAGAGGACTTGAAAGCGGGGCAGAATTGCAGGAAACCGATTTCAGGAGGTAGACTGGAATTGCATTGAAAGCATAGGAAAAGAGGCAAAACGTCCACAATGATGCACTTGGCCAAAAAGGGCGTATGCGTTTTTTCCTGAATATATTCAGGAAAAAACGCATACGCCCTTTTTGGCCAACCAAGCAAGCTTGCAAAGGAAATCTGCACTACAATGAAGTCTCACTTCCCCCCGGTCAAAAGGGCCATCTGAAAAAAGTGTAAAATCCAGCAAGGCAGGACAGGCCATGGAGAACTGGGATCCTTGTTATGCTGATGGGTGGGATGTAAATTGCCAACAGACACTCGGGAGAAGTGTATGGTGTTTCCTGAAACATCTAAGAAACAAAGCAACAGAGCCTAGGGCACTTCCACTTATGGTCCTATAGCATAGGGAAATTAAAATCAAAAAGACACAGCCACCCCAAAGTTTGGGACGCCTCTGTTTACAAGAACCTCATTTACCGTACAAGTTCAATATCACAGAAAGTGAAAAATGGATAAAGAACTTGTGGTACTTACGTACAATGCAGTATCACTCAGCAATGAAATCTATGTCATCAGGCCCGTAGCAGCATAATGAGTGGATTCAGGTACGATGATTCTAACTGAAATAAGTCACACAGAAAAAGAAACATCATAAGATATCAGTAATACACGGAATGTAAACTTGGCTACACAGGAACTGAATTCCAAAACAGAACAGGGTCTCAAATTTAGAAAACCAACTTATGCTTGCTTAAGGGGAAAGGTGAGTTGGGGTGCTGCATAAAACCAGAGATTGAAATGAGCACAGATAAAGTTCCTTAAGCCAAATATGGAATAGACAAGAGCTACTCCTTGCTCAACGAAATGGACTCAACACCGCATATTAAACGCCTAAGAATGTACCTGACTAGTAAGTATCTTAAAACCTATGGATTGCTATGTCTCCAAAAGAGAATCAAGCATGTGTACAGGAGCATAAACGCAGCAGTGATAGGATTGGAGAGGTTCGGTGAGCAAATGAAGACCCTTTGAAGTCATATTGCATGGAACCCATTCCACGGGTTTCAACTACCAAGTTTTAAGTTATTCTTCCTTCAGCTAAAACATGCATGTGGAACCTAGAGTATGATCAACCACATGATCGGGAGACGTGTTCAAATATGTCTCAGTTTTCGTACCCTGGAACTCGGGTGCAACATTCCAGACGCTTTACTAACACTCTCCCGTCTTGGAGATTCAGCGTCTTTAACCTCCTGTTTGGTCCAGTTTGCAATTTCTGCGGAAGATGAACAGGAATAGCGAGAATCAATGAGAGACTAGCTGGAGGTGTCTGGACGGGCAAATTTAACTCTCATTTCCCACCAGGAAGAGGAAATAACCAAAGGCTCAGCGTGCCGTGCCGGAACCAGATTAGGGCCTGAAGCCATCCTGCGGTGTTGCGGCCAGCTCACAAGAAAGCGAGTTGAAGAAAGGAGCTCAGGGGCACTGTAATTCACAAACCTGCAGAGTTATAAATGACAGCTATCGTCCAAAAATATACTGAAGTAAGGCTGCCAAGAGGACTTGAAAGCGGGGCAGAATTGCAGGAAACTGATTTCAGGAGGTAGACTGGAATTGCATTGAAAGCATAGGAAAAGAGGCAGAACGTCCACAATGATGCACTTGGCCAAAAAGGGCGTATGCGTTTTTTCCTGAATATATTCAGGAAAAAACGCATACGCACTTTTTGGCCAACCAAGCAAGATTGCAAAAGAAATCTGCACTACAATGAAGTCTCACTTCCCCCCGGTCAAAAGGGCCATCTGAAAAAAGTGTAAAATCCAGCAAGGCAGGACAGGCCATGGAGAACTGGGAGCCTTGTTATGCTGATGGGCGGGATGTAAATTGCCAACAGACACTCGGGAGAAGTGTATGGTGTTTCCTGAAACATCTAAGAAACAAAGCAACAGAGCCTAGGGCACTTCCACTTATGGTCCTATAGCTTAGTGAAATTAAAATAAAAAAGACACAGCCACCCCAAAGTTTGGGACGCCTCTGTTTACAAGAACCTCATTTACCGTACAAGTTCAATATCACAGAAAGTGAAAAATGGATAAAGAACTTGTGGTACTTACGTACAATGCAGTATCACTCAGCAATGAAATCTATGTCATCAGGCCCGTAGCAGCATAATGAGTGGATTCAGGTACGATGATTCTAACTGAAATAAGTCACACAGAAAAAGAAACATCATAAGATATCAGTAATACACGGAATGTAAACTTGGCTACACAGGAACTGAATTCCAAAACAGAACAGCGTCTCAAATTTAGAAAACCAACTTATGCTTGCTTAAGGGGAAAGGTGAGTTGGGGTGCTGCATAAAACCAGAGATTGAAATGAGCACAGATAAAGTTCCTTAAGCCAAATATGGAATAGACAAGAGCTACTCCTTGCTCAACGAAATGGACTCAACACCCCATATTAAACGCCTAAGAATGTACCTGACTAGTAAGTATCTTAAAACCTATGGATTGCTATGTCTCCAAAAGAGAATCAAGCATGTGTACAGGAGCATAAACGCAGCAGTGATAGGATTGGAGAGGTTCGGTGAGCAAATGAAGACACTTTGAAGTCATATTGCATGGAACCCATTCCACGGGTTTCAACTACCCAGGTTTAAGGTATTCTTCCTTCAGCTAAAACATGCATGTGGAACCTAGAGTATGATCAACCATATGATCGGGAGACGTGTTCAAATATGTCTCAGTTTTTGTACCCTGGAACTCGGGTGCAACATTCCAGACGCTTTACTAACACTCTCCCGTCTTGGAGAGTCAGCGCCTTTAACCTCCTGTTTGGCCCAGTTTGCAAATTCTGCGGAAGATGAACAGGAATAGCGAGAACCAATGAGAGACTAGCTGGAGGTGTCTGGACGGGCAAATTTAACTCTCATTTCCCACCAGGAAGAGGAATTAACCAAAGGCTCAGCGTGCCGTGCCGGAACCAGATTAGGGCCTGAAGCCATCCTGCGGTGTTGCGGCCAGGTCACAAGAAAGCGAGTTGAAGAAAGGAGCTCAGGGACACTGTAATTCACAAACCTGCAGAGTTATAAATGACAGCTATCGCCCAAAAATATACTGAAGTAAGGCTGCCAAGAGGACGTGAAAGCGGGGCAGAATTGCAGGAAACCGATTTCAGGAGGTAGACTGGAATTGCATTGAAAGCATAGGAAAAGAGGCAGAACGTCCACAATGATGCACTTGGCCAAAAAGGGCGTATGCGTTTTTTCCTGAATATATTCAGGAAAAAACGCATACGCCCTTTTTGGCCAACCAAGCAAGCTTGCAAAGGAAATCTGCACTACAATGAAATCTCACTTCCCCCCGGTCAAAAGGGCCATCTGAAAAAAGTGTAAAATCCAGAAAGGCAGGACAGGCCATGGAGAACTGGGAGCCTTGTTATGCTGATGGGCGGGATGTAAATTGCCAACAGACACTCCGGAGAAGTGTATGGTGTTTCCTGAAACATCTAAAAAACAAAGCAACAGAGCCTAGGGCACTTCCACTTATGGTCCTATAGCTTAGGGAAATTAAAATCAAAAAGACACAGCCACCCCAAAGTTTGGGACGCCTCTGTTTAGGAGAACCCCGTTTACCGTACAAGTTCAACATCGCAGAAAGTGAAAAATGGATAAAGAACTTGTGGTACTTACGTACAATGCAGTATCACTCAGCAATGAAATCTATGTCATCAGGCCCTTAGCAGCACAATGAGTGGATTCAGATATGATGATTCTAACTGAAATAAGTCACACAGAAAAAGAAACATCATAAGATATCAGTAATACACGGAATGTAAACTTGGCTACATAGGAACTGAATTACAGAACAGAACAGGGTCTCAAATTTAGAAAACCAACTTATGCTTGCTTAAGGGGAAAGGTGAGTTGGGGTGCTGCATAAAACCAGAGATTGAAATGAGCACAGATAAAGTTCCTTAAGCCAAATATGGAATAGACAAGAGCTACTCCTTGCTCAACGAAATGGACTCAACACCCCATATTAAACGCCTAAGAATGTACCTGACTAGTAAGTATCTTAAAACCTATGGATTGCTATGTCTCCATAAGAGAATCAAGCGTGTGTACAGGGGCATAAACGCAGCAGTGATAGGATTGGAGAGGTTCGGTGAGCAAATGAAGACCCTTTGAAGTCATATTGCATGGTACCCATTCCACGGGTCTCAACTCTCCAGGTTTAAGGTATTCTTCCTTCAGCTAAAACATGCATGTGGAACCTAGAGTATGATCAAACATGTGATCGGGAGACGTGTTCAAATATGTCTCAGTTTTCCTCCCCGGTACTCGGGTGCAACATTCCAGACGCTTTACTAACACTCTCCCGACATGGAGAGTCAGTCCCTTTAACTTCCTGTTTGGCCCAGTTTGCAATTTCTGCGGAAGATGAACAGGAATAGGGAGAACCAATGAGAGACTAGCTGGAGGTGTCTGGACGGGCAAATTTAACTCTCATTTCCCACCAGGAAGAGGAAATAACCAAAGGCTCAGTGTGCCGTGCCGGAACCAGATTAGGGCCTGAAGCCATCCTGCGGTGTTGCGGCCAGTTCACAAGAAAGCGAGTTGAAGAAAGGAGCTCAGGGGCACTGTAATTCACAAACCTGCAGAGTTATAAATGACAGCTATCGTCCAAAAATATACTGAAGTAAGGCTGCCAAGAGGACTTGAAAGCGGGGCAGAATTGCAGGAAACCGATTTCAGGAGGTAGACTGGAATTGCATTGAAAGCATAGGAAAAGAGGCAGAACGTCCACAATGATGCACTTGGCCAAAAAGGGCGTATGCGTTTTTTCCTGAATATATTCAGGAAAAAACGCTTACGCCCTTTTTGGCCAACCAAGCAAGCTTGCAAAGGAAATCTGCACTACAATGAAGTCTCACTTCCCCCCGGTCAAAAGGGCCATCTGAAAAAAGTGTAAAATCCAGAAAGGCAGGACAGGCCATGGAGAACTGGGAGACTTGTTATGCTGATGGGCGGGATGTAAATTGCCAACAGACACTCGGGAGAAGTGTATGGTGTTTCCTGAAACATCTAAAAAACAAAGCAACAGAGCCTAGGGCACTTCCACTTATGGTCCTATAGCTTAGGGAAATTAAAATCAAAAAGACACAGCCACCCCAAAGTTTGGGACGCCTCTGTTTACAAGAACCTCGTTTACCGTACAAGTTCAATATCACAGAAAGTGAAAAAAGTATAAAGAACATGTGGTACTTATGTACAATGCAGTATCACTCAGCAATGAAATCTATGTCATCAGGCCCGTAGCAACATAATGAGTGGATTCAGGTACGATGATTCTAACTGAAATAAGTCACACAGAAAAAGAAACATCATAAGATATCACTAATACACGGAATGTAAACTTGGCTACACAGGAACTGAATTACAGAACAGAACAGGGTCTCAAATTTAGAAAACCATCTTATGCTTGCTTAAGGGGAAAGGGGAGTTGGGGTGCTGCATAAAACCAGAGATTGAAATGAGCACAGATAAAGTTCCTTAAGCCAAATATGGAATAGACAAGAGCTACTCCTTGCTCAACGAAATGGACTCAACACCCCATATTAAACGCCTAAGAATGTACCTGACTAGTAAGTATCTTAAAACCTATGGATTGCTATGTCTCCAAAAGAGAATCAAGCGTGTGTACAGGGGCATAAACGCAGCAGTGATAGGATTGGAGAGGTTCGGTGAGCAAATGAAGACCCTTTGATGTCATATTGCATGGTACCCATTCCACGGGTTTCAACCACCCAGTTTTAAGGTATTCTTCCTTCAGCTAAAACATGCATGTGGAACCTAGAGTATGATCAACCATGTGATCGGGAGACGTGTTCAAATATGTCTCAGTTTTCGTACCCTGGTACTCGGGTGCAACATTCCAGACGCTTTACTAACACTCTCCCGACTTGGAGAGTCAGTCCCTTTAACCTCCTGTTTGGCCCAGTTTGCAATTTCTGCGGAAGATGAACAGGAATAGCGAGAACCAATGAGAGACTAGCTGGAGGTGTCTGGACGGGCAAATTTAACTCTCATTTCCCACCAGGAAGAGGAATTAACCAAAGGCTCAGCGTGCCGTGCCAGAACCAGATTAGGGCCTGAAGCCATCCTGCGGTGTTGCGGCCAGGTCACAAGAAAGCGAGTTGAAGAAAGGAGCTCAGGGGCACTGTAATTCACAAACCTGCAGAGTTATAAATGACAGCTATCGTCCAAAAATATACTGAAGTAAGGCTGCCAAGAGGACTTGAATGCGGGGCAGAATTGCAGGAAACCGATTTCAGGAGGTAGACTGGAATTGCATTGAAAGCATAGGAAAAGAGGCAGAACGTCCACAATGATGCACTTGGCCAAAAAGGGCGTATGCGTTTTTTCCTGAATATATTCAGGGAAAAACACATACGCCCTTTTTGGCCAACCAAGAAAGCTTGCAAAGGAAATCTGCACTACAATGAAGTCTCACTTCCCCCAGGTCAAAAGGGCCATCTGAAAAAAGTGTAAAATCCAGAAAGGCAGGACAGGCCATGGAGAACTGGGAGCCTTGTTATGCTGATGGGCGGAATGTAAATTGCCAACAGCCACTCGGGTGAAGTGTATGGTGTTTCCTGAAACATCTAAAAAACAAAGCAACAGAGCCTAGGGCACTTCCACTTATGGTCTTATAGCTTAGGGAAATTAAAATCAAAAAGACACAGCCACCCCAAAGTTTGGGACGCCTCTGTTTACAAGAAACTCGTTTACCGTACAAGTTCAATATCACAGAAAGTGAAAAATGGATAAAGAACTTGTGGTACTTACGTACAATGCAGTATCACTCAGCAATGAAATCTATGTCATTAGGCCCGTAGCAGAATAATGAGTGGATTCAGGTACGATGATTCTAACTGAAATAAGTCACACAGAAAAAGAAACATCATAAGATATCACTAATACACGGAATGTAAACTTGGCTACACAGGAACTGAATTCCAAAACAAAACAGGGTCTCAAATTTAGAAAACCAACTTATGCTTGCTTAAGGGGAAAGGTGAGTTGGGGTGCTGCATAAAACCAGAGATTGAAATGAGCACAGATAAAGTTCCTTAAGCCAAATATGGAATAGACAAGAGCTACTCCTTGCTCAACGAAATGGACGCAACACCCCATATTAAACGCCTAAGAATGTACCTGACTAGTAAGTATCTTAAAACCTATGGATTGCTATGTCTCCAAAAGAGAATCAAGCGTGTGTACAGGGGCATAAACGCAGCAGTGATAGGATTGGAGATGTTCGGTGAGCAAATGAAGACCCTTTGAAGTCATATTGCATGGTACCCATTCCAGGGGTCTCAACTCTCCAGGTTTAAGGTATTCTTCCTTCAGCTAAAACATGCACGTGGAACCCAGAGTATGATCAACCGTGTGAACGGGAGACGTGTTCAAATATGTCTCAGTTTTCGTACCCTGGTACTCGGGTGCAACATTCCAGACACTTTACTAACACTCTCCCGACATGGAGAGTCAGTCCCTTTAACCTCCTGTTTGGCCCAGTTTGCAATTTCTGCAGAAGATGAACAGGAATAGGGAGAACCAATGAGAGACTAGCTGGAGGTGTCTGGACGGGCAAATTTAACTCTCATTTCCCACCAGGAAGAGGAAATAACCAAAGGATCAGCGTGCCGTGCCGGAACCAGATTAGGGCCTGAAGCCATCCTGCGGTGTTGTGACCAGCTCAAAAGAAAGCGAGTTGAAGAAAGGAGCTCAGGGGCACTGTAATTCACAAACCTGCAGAGTTATAAATGACAGCTATCGTCCAAAAATATACTGAAGTAAGGCTGCCAAGAGGACTTGAAAGCGGGGCAGAATTGCAGGAAACCGATTTCAGGAGGTAGACTGGAATTGCATGGAAAGCATAGGAAAAGAGGCAGAACGTCCACAATGATGCACTTGGCCAAAAAGGGCGTATGCGTTTTTTCCTGAATATATTCAGGAAAAAACGCATACGCCCTATTTGGCCAACCAAGCAAGCTTGCAAAGGAAATCTACACTACAATGAAGTCTCACTTCCCCCCGGTCAAAAGGGCCATCTGAAAAAAGTGTAAAATCCAGAAAGGCAGGACAGGCCATGGAGAACTGGGAGCCTTGTTATGCTGATGGGCGGGATGTAAATTGCCAACAGACACTCGGGAGAAGTGTATGGTGTTTCCTGAAACATCTAAAAAACAAAGCAACAGAGCCTAGGGCACTTCCACTTATGGTCCTATAGCTTAGGGAAATTAAAATCAAAAAGACACAGCCACCCCAAAGTTTGGGACGCCTCTGTTTACAAGAACGTCGTTTACAATACAAGTTCAACATCACAGAAAGTGAAAAATGGATAAAGAAGTTATGGTATTTACTTACAAAGCAATATCACTCAGCAATGAAATCTATGTCATCAGGCCCTTAGCAGCACAATGAGTGGATTTAGGTACGATGATTCTAACTGAAATAAGTCACACAGAAAAAGAAACATCATAAGATATCAGTAATACACGGAATGTAAACTTGGCTACACAGGAACTGAATTCCAAAACAGAACAGCGTCTCAAATTTAGAAAACCAACTTATGCTTGCTTAAGGGGAAAGGTGAGTTGGGGTGCTGCATAAAACCAGAGATTGAAATGAGCACAGATAAAGTTCCTTAAGCCAAATACGGAATAGACAAGAGCTACTCCTTGCTCAAGGAAATGGACTCAACACCGCATATTAAACGCCTAAGAATGTACCTGACTAGTAAGTATCTTAAAACCTATGGATGGCTATGTCTCCAAAAGAGAATCAAGCATGTGTACAGGGGCATAAACGCAGCAGTGATAGGATTGGAGAGGTTCGATGAGCAAATGAAGACCCTTTGAAGTCATATTGCATGGTACCCATTCCACGGGTTTCAACTACCCAGGTTTAAGTTATTCTTCATTCAGCTAAAACATGCATGTGGAACCTAGAGTATGATCAACCATGTGATCGGGAGACGTGTTCAAATATGTCTCAGTTTTCGTACCCTGGTACTCGGATGCAACATTCCAGATGCTTTACTAACACTCTCCCGACTTGGAGAGTCAGTCCCTTTAACCTTCTGTTTGGCCCACTTTGCAATTTCTGCGGAAGATGAACAGGAATAGGGAGAACCAATGAGAGACTAGCTGGAGGTGTCTGGACGGGCAAATTTAACTCTCATTTCCCACCAGGAAGAGGAATTAACCAAAGGCTCAGCGTGCCTTGCCGGAACCAGATTAGGGCCTGAAGCCATCCTGCGGTGTTGCGGCCAGCTCACAAGAAAGCGAGTTGAAGAAAGGAGCTCAGGGGCACTGTAATTCACAAACCTGCAGAGTTATAAATGACAGCTATCGTCCAAAAATATACTGAAGTAAGACACCCAAGAGGACTTGATAGCGGGCTAGAATTGCAGGAAACCGATTTCAGGAGGTAGACTGGAATTGCATTGAAAGCATAGGAAAAGAGGCAGAACGTCCACAATGATGCACTTGGCCAAAAAGGGCATATGCGTTTTTTCCTGAATATATTCAGGAAAAAACGCATACGCCCTTTTTGGCCAACCAAGCAAGCTTGCAAAGGAAATCTGCACTACATGAAGTCTCACTTCCCCCCGGTCAAAAGGGCCATCTGAAAAAAGTGTAAAATCCAGAAAGGCAGGACAGGCCATGGAGAACTGGGAGCCTTGTTATGCTGATGGGCGGGATGTAAATTGCCAACAGACACTCGGGAGAAGTGTATGGTGTTTCCTGAAACATCTAAAAAACAAAGCAACAGAGCCTAGGGCACTTCCACTTATGGTCCTATAGCTTAGGGAAATTAAAATCAAAAAGACACAGCCACCCCAAAGTTTGGGACGCCTCTGTTTACAAGAACCTCATTTACCATACAAGTTCAATATCACAGAAAGTGAAAAATGGATAAAGAACTTCTGGTACTTACGTACAATGCAGTATCACTCAGCAATGAAATCTATGTCATCAGGCCCGTAGCAGCATAATGAGTGGATTCAGGTACGATGATTCTAACTGTAATAAGTCACACAGAAAAAGAAACATCATAAGATATCAGTAATACACGGAATGTAAACTTGGCTACACAGGAACTGAATTCCAAAACAGAACAGGGTCTCAAGTTTAGAAAACCAACTTATGCTTGCTTAAGGGGAAAGGTGAGTTGGGGTGCTGCATAAAACCAGAGATTGAAATGAGCACAGATAAAGTTCCTTAAGCCAAATATGGAATAGACAAGAGCTACTCCTTGCTCAACGAAAAGGACTCAAAACCCCATATTAAACGCCTAAGAATGTACCTGACTAGTAAGTATCTTAAAACCTATAGATTGCTATGTCTCCGAAAGAGAATCAAGCATGTGTACAGGGGCATAAACGCAGCAGTGATAGGATTGGAGAGGTTCGGTGAGCAAATGAAGACCCTTTGAAGTCATATTGCATGGTACCCATTCCACGGGTTTCAACTACCCAGTTTTAAGGTATTCTTCCTTCAGCTAAAACATGCATGTGGAACCTAGAGTATGATCAACCATGTGATCGGGAGACGTGTTCAAATATGTCTCAGTTTTCGTCCCCTGGAACTCAGGTGCTACATTCCACACGCTTTACTAACACTCTCCCGACTTGGAGAGTCAGTCCCTTTAAGCTCCTGTTTGGCCCAGTTTGCAATTTCTGCTGAAGATGAACAGGAATAGCGAGAACCAATGAGAGACTAGCTGGAGGTGTCTGGACGGGCAAATTTAACTCTCATTTCCCACCAGGAAGAGGAACTAACCAAAGGCTCAGTGTGCCGTGCCGGAACCAGATTATGGCCTGAAGCCATCCTGCGGTGTTGTGACCAGCTAAAAAGAAAGCGAGTTGAAGAAAGGAGCTCAGGGGCACTGTAATTCACAAACCTGCAGAGTTATAAATGACAGCTATCGTCCAAAAATATACTGAAGTAAGGCTGCCAAGAGGACTTGAAAGCGGGGCAGAATTGCAGGAAACCGATTTCAGGAGGTAGACTGGAATTGCATTGAAAGCATAGGAAAAGAGGCAGAACGTCCACAATGATGCACTTGGCCAAAAAGGGCGTATGCGTTTTTTCCTGAATATATTCAGGAAAAAACGCATACGCCCTTTTTGGCCAACCAAGCAAGCTTGCAAAGGAAATCTGCACTACAATGAAGTCTCACTTCCCCCCGGTCAAAAGGGACATCTGAAAAAAGTGTAAAATCCAGAAAGGCAGGACAGGCCATGGAGAACTGGGAGCCTTGTTATGCTGATGGGAGGGATGTAAATTGCCAACAGACACTCGGGAGAAGTGTATGGTGTTTCCTGAAACATCTACAAAACAAAGCAACAGAGCCTAGGGCACTTCCACTTATGGTCCTATAGCTTAGGGAAATTAAAATCAAAAAGACACAGCCACCCCAAAGTTTGGGACAGCTCTGTTTACAAAATCCTTGTTTACAGTACATGTTCAACATCGCAGAAAGTGAAAAATGGATAAAGAAGTTGTATTTATTTACAAAGCAATATCACTCAGCAATGAAATCTATGTCATCAGGCCCTTAGCAGCACAATGAGTGGATTCAGGTATGATGATTCTAACTGAAATAAGTCACACAGAAAAAGAAACATCATAAGATATCAGTAATACACGGAATGTAAACTTGGCTACACAGGAACTGAATTCCAAAACAGAACAGGGTCTCAAATTTAGAAAACCAACTTATGCTTGCTTAAGGGGAAAGGTGAGTTGGGGTGCTGCATAAAACCAGAGATTGAAATGAGCACAGATACCATTCCATAAGCCAAATATGCAATAGACAAGAGCTACTCCTTGCTCAACGAAGTGGACTCAACACCCCATATTAAACGCCTAAGAATGTACCTGACTAGTAAGAATCTTAATACCTATGGATTTATATATCTTTGAAAGAGAATCAAGCGTGTATACAGCGGCATAAACGCAGCAGTGATAGGATTGGTGAGGTTCGGTGAGCAAATGCAGTCCCTTTGAAGTCATATTGCATTGTACCCATTCCATGGGTCTCAACTCTCCAGGTTTAAGGGATTCTTCCTTCAGCTAAAACATGCATGTGGAACCCAGAGTATGATTCACCGTGTGATTGGAAACGTGTTCAAATGTGTCTCAGTTTTCGTTCCCTGGTACTCGGGTGCAACATTCCAGACGCTTTACTAACACTCTCCCCACTTGGAGAGTCAGTGCCTTTAACCTCCTGTTTGGCCCAGTTTGCAATTTCTCTGGAAAATGAACAGGAATAGGGAGAACCAATGATAGACTAGCTGGAGGTGTCTGGACGGGCAAATTTAACTCTCATTTCCAACCAGGAAGAGGAATTAACCAAAGGCTCAGCATGCCATGCCAGAACCACACTAGGGCCTGAAGCAATCCTGCGGTGTTGCGGCCAGCTCACAAGAAAGCGAGTTGAAGAAAGGAGCTCAGGGGCACGGTCATTCACAGACCTGCAGAGTTATAAATGACAGCTATCGTCCAAAAATATATTGAAGTAAGGCTGCCAAGAGGACTTGAAAGCGGGGCAGAATTGCAGGAAACCGATTTCCGGAGGTAGACTGGAATTGCATGTAAAGCATAGGAAAAGAGCAGAACGTCCACAATGATGCACTTGGCCAAAAAGGGCGTATGCGTTTTTTCCGGAATATATTCAGGAAAAAACGCATACGCCCTTTTTGGCCAACCAAGCAAGCTTGCAAAGGAAATCTGCACTACAATGAAGTCTCACTGCCCCCCGGTCAAAAGGGCCATCTGAAAAAAGTGTAAAATCCAGAAAGGCAGCACAGGCCATGGAGAACTGGGAGCCTTGTTATGCTGATGGGCGGGATGTAAATTGCCAACAGCCACTCTGGAGAAGTGTATGGTGTTTCCTGAAACATCTAAAAAACAAAGCAACAGAGCCTAGGGCACTTCCACTTATGGTCCTATAGCTTAGGGAAATTAAATTCAAAAAGACACAGCCACCCCAAAGTTTGGAACGGCTCTGTTTACAAGAACCTCGTTTACAGTACAAGTACAACATCGCAGAAAGTGAAAAATGGATAAAGAACTTGTTGTATTTACTTACAAAGCAATATCACTCAGCAATGAAATCTATGTCATCAGGCCCTTAGTAGCACAATGAGTGGATTCAGGTACGATGATTCTAACTGAAATAAGTCACACAGAAAAAGAAACATCACAAGATATCAGTAATACACGGAATGTAAACTTGGCTACACAGGAACTGAATTCCAAAACAGAACAGGGTCTCAAATTTAGAAAACCAACTTATGCTTGCTTAAGGGGAAAGGTGAGTTGGGGTGCTGCATAAAACCAGAGATTGAAATGAGCACAGATAAAGTTCCTTAAGCCAAATATGGAATAGACAAGAGCTACTCCTTGCTCAACGAAATGGACTCAACACCCCATATTAAATGCCTAAGAATGTACCTGACTAGTAAGTATCTTAAAACCTATGGATTGCTATGTCTCCAAAAGAGAATCAAGCGTGTGTACAGGGGCATAAACGCAGCAGTGATAGGATTGGAGAGGTTCGGTGAGCAAATGAAGACCCTTTGAAGTCATATTGCATGGTACCCATTCCACGGGTTTCAACCACCCAGTTTTAAGGTATTCTTCCTTCAGCTAAAACATGCATGTGGAACCTAGAGTATGATCAACCATGTGATCGGGAGACGTGTTCAAATATGTCTCAGTTTTCGTACCCTGGTACTCGGGTGCAACATTCCAGATGCTTTACTAACACTCTCCCGACTTGGAGAGTCAGTCCCTTTAACCTCCTGTTTGGTCCAGTTTGCAATTTCTGTGGAAGATGAACAGGAATAGCGAGAACCAATGAGAGACTAGCTGGAGGTGTCTGGACGGGCAAATTTAACTCTCATTTCCCACCAGGAAGAGGAATTAACCAAAGGCTCAGCGTGCCATGCCGGAACCAGATTAGGGCCTGAAGCCATCCTGCGGTGTTGCGGCCAGGTCACAAGAAAGCGAGTTGAAGAAAGGAGCTCAGGGGCACTGTAATTCACAAACCTGCAGAGTTATAAATGACAGCTATCGTCCAAAAATATACTGAAGTAAGGCTGCCAAGAGGACTTGAAAGCGGGGCAGAATTGCAGGAAACCGATTTCAGGAGGTAGACTGGAATTGCATTGAAAGCATAGGAAAAGAGGCAGAACGTCCACAATGATGCACTTGGCCAAAAAGGGCGTATGCGTTTTTTCCTGAATATATTCAGGAAAAAACGCATACGCCCTTTTTGGCCAACCAAGCAAGCTTGCAAAGGAAATCTGCACTACAATGAAGTCTCACTTCCCCCAGGTCAAAAGGGCCATCTGAAAAAAGTGTAAAATCCAGAAAGGCAGGACAGGCCATGGAGAACTGGGAGCCTTGTTATGCTGATGGGCGGGATGGAAATTGCCAACAGACACTCGGGAGAAGTGTATGGTGTTTCCTGAAACATCTAAAAAACAAAGCAACAGAGCCTAGGGCACTTCCACTTATGGTCCTATAGCTTAGGGAAATTAAAATCAAAAAGACACAGCCACCCCAAAGTTTGGGACGGCTCTCTTTACAACAACCTCGTTTACAGTACAAGTTCAATATCACAGAAAGTGAAAAATGTATAAAGAACTTGTGGTACTTATGTACAATGCAGTATTACTCAGCAATGAAATCTATGTCATGAGGCCTGTAGCAGCATAATGAGTGGATTCAGGTACGATGATTCTAAATGAAATAAGTCACACAGAAAAAGAAACATCATAAGATATCAGTAATACACGGAATGTAAACTTGGCTACACAGGAACTGAATTCCAAAACAGAACAGTGTCTCAAAATTAGAGAACCAACTTATGCTTGCTTAAGGGGAAAGGTGAGTTGGGGTGCTGCATAAAACCAGAGATTGAAATGAGCACAGATAAAGTTCCTTAAGCCAAATATGGAATAGACAAGAGCTACTCCTTGCTCAACGAAATGGACTCAACACCGCATATTAAACGCCTAAGAATGTACTTGACTAGTAAGTATCTTAAAACCTATGGATTGCTATGTCTCCAAAAGAGAATCAAGCATGTGTACAGGGGCATAAACGCAGAAGTGATAGGATTGGAGAGGTTTGGTGAGCAAATGAAGACCCTTTGAAGTCATATTGCATGGTACCCATTCCACGGGTTTCAAGTACCCAGGTTTAAGGTATTCTTCCTTCAGCTAAAACATGCATGTGGAACCCAGAGTATGATCAACCGTGTGAACGGGAGACGTGTTCAAATATGTCTCAGTTTTCCTCCCCTGGTACTCGGGTGAAACATTCCAGACGCTTTACTAACACTCTCCCCACTTGGAGAGTCAGCGCCTTTAACCTCCTGTTTGGCCCAGTTTGCAATTTCTGCGGAAGATGAACAGGAATAGCGAGAACCAATGAGAGACTAGCTGGAGGTGTCTGGACGGGCAAATTTAACTCTCATTTCCCACCAGGAAGAGGAATTAACCAAAGGCTCAGCGTGCCGTGCCGGAACCAGATTAGGGCCTGAAGCCATCCTGCGGTGTTGCGGCCAGCTCACAAGAAAGCGAGTTGAAGAAAGGAGCTCAGGGGCACTGTAATTCTCAAACCTGCAGAGTTATAAATGACAGCTATAGTCCAAAAATATACTGAAGTAAGGCTGCCAAGAGGACTTGAAAGCGGGGCAGAATTGCAGGAAACCGATTTCAGGAGGTAGACTGGAATTGCATTGAAAGCATAGGAAAAGAGGCAGAACGTCCACAATGATGCACTTGGCCAAAAAGGGCGTATGCGTTTTTTCCTGAATATATTCAGGAAAAAACGCATACGCCCTTTTTGGCCAACCAAGCAAGCTTGCAAAGGAAATCTGCACTACAATGAAGTCTCACTTCCTCCCGGTCAAAAGGGCCATCTGAAAAAAGTGTAAAATCCAGAAAGGCAGGAGAGGCCATGGAGAACTGGGAGCCTTGTTATGCTGATGGGCGCGATGTAAATTGCCAACAGCCACTCGGGAGAAGTGTATGGTGTTTCCTGAAACATCTAAAAAACAAAGCAACAGAGCCTAGGGCACTTCCACTTATGGTCCTATAGCTTAGGGAAATTAAAGTCAAAAAGACACAGCCACATCAAAGTTTGGGACACCTCTGTTTACAAGAACCTCGTTTACAGTACAAGTTCAACATCGCAGAAAGTGAAAAATGGATAAAGAACTTGTGGTACTTACGTACAATGCAGTATCACTCAGCAATGAAATCTATGTCATCAGGCCCGTAGCAGCATAATGAGTGGATTCAGGTATGATGATTCTAACTGAAATAAGTCACACAGAAAAAGAAACATCATAAGATATCACTAATACACGGAATGTAAACTTGGCTACACAGGAACTGAATTCCAAAACAGAACAGGGTCTCAAATTTAGAAAACCAACTTATGCTTGCTTAAGGGGAAAGGTGAGTTGGGGTGCTGCATAAAAGCAGAGATTGAAATGAGCACAGATAAAGTTCCTTAAGCCAAATATGGAATAGACAAGAGCTACTCCTTGCTCAACGAAATGGACTCAACACCCCATATTAAACGCCTAAGAATGTACCTGACTAGTAAGTATCTTAAAACCTATGGATTGCTATGTCTCCAAAAGAGAATCAAGCATGTGTACAGGGGCATAAATGCAGCAGTGATAGGATTGGAGAGGTTCGGTGAGCAAATGAAGACCCTTTGAAGTCATATTTCATGGTACCCATTCCACGGGTCTCAAATCTCCAGGTTTAAGGTATTCTTCCTTCAGCTAAAACATGCATGTGGAACCCAGAGTATGATCAACCGTGTGAACGGGAGACGTGTTCAAATATGTCTCAGTTTTCCTCCCCTGGTACTCGGGTGCAACATTCCAGACGCTTTACTAACACTCTCCCCACTTGGAGAGTCAGCGCCTTTAACCTCCTGTTTGGCCCAGTTTGCAATTTCTGCGGAAGATGAACAGGAATAGGGAGAACCAATGAGAGACTAGCTGGAGGTGTCTGGACGGGCAAATTTAACTCTCATTTCCCATCTGGAAGAGGAAATAACCAAAGGCTCAGCGTGTCGTGCCGGAACCAGATTAGGGCCTGAAGCCATCCTGCGGTGTTGCGGCCAGCTCAAAAGAAAGTGAGTTGAAGAAAGGAGCTCAGGGGCACTGTAATTCACAAACATGCAGAGTTATAAATGACAGCTATCGTCCAAAAATAGACTGAAGTAAGGCTGCCAAGAGGACTTGAAAGCGGGGCAGAATTGCAGGAAACCGATTTCAGGAGGTAGACTGGAATTGCATTGAAAGCATAGGAAAAGAGGCAGAACGTCCACAATGATGCACTTGGCCAAAAAGGGCGTATGCGTTTTTTCCTGAATATATTCAGGAAAAAACGCATACGCCCTTTTTGGCCAACCAAGCAAGCTTGCAAAGGAAATCTGCACTACAATGAAGTCTCACTTCCCCCCGGTCAAAAGGGCCATCTGAAAAAAGTGTAAAATCCAGAAAGGCAGGACAGGCCATGGAGAACTGGGAGCCTTGTTATGCTGATGGGCGGGATGGAAATTGCCAACAGACACTCGGGAGAAGTGTATGGTGTTTCCTGAAACATCTAAAAAACAAAGCAACAGAGCCTAGGGCACTTCCACTTATGGTCCTATAGCTTAGGGAAATTAAAATCAAAAAGACACAGCCACCCCAAAGTTTGGGACGCCTCTGTTTACAAGAACCTCGTTTACCGTACAAGTTCAATATCACAGAAAGTGAAAAATGGATAAAGAACTTGTGGTACTTACGTACAATGCAGTATCACTCAGCAATGAAATCTATGTCATCAGGCCCGTAGCAACATAATGAGTGGATTCAGGTACGATGATTCTAACTGAAATAAGTCACACAGAAAAAGAAACATCATAAGATATCAGTAATACACGGAATGTAAACTTGGCTACACAGGAACTGAATTCCAAAACAGAACAGGGTCTCAAATTTAGAAAACCAACTTATGCTTGCTTAAGGGGAAAGGTGAGTTGGGGTGCTGCATAAAACCAGAGATTGAAATGAGCACAGATAAAGTTCCTTAAGCCAAATATGGAATAGACAAGAGCTACTCCTTGCTCAACGAAATGGACTCAACACCCCATATTAAACGCCTAAGAATGTACCTGACTAGTAAGTATCTTAAAACCTATGGATTGCTATGTCTCCAAAAGAGAATCAAGCATGTGTACAGGGGCATAAATGCAGCAGTGATAGGATTGGAGAGGTTCGGTGAGCAAATGAAGACCCTTTGAAGTCATATTGCATGGTACCCATTCCACGGGTCTCAACTCTCCAGGTTTAAGGTATTCTTCCTTCAGCTAAAACATGCATGTGGAACCCAGAGTATGATCAACCGTGTGAACGGGAGACGTGTTCAAATATGTCTCAGTTTTCCTCCCCTGGTACTCGGGTGCAACATTCCAGACGCTTTACTAACACTCTCCCCACTTGGAGAGTCAGCGCCTTTAACCTCCTGTTTGGCCCAGTTTGCAATTTCTGCGGAAGATGAACAGGAATAGGGAGAACCAATGAGAGACTAGCTGGAGGTGTCTGGACGGGCAAATTTAACTCTCATTTCCCACCAGGAAGAGGAAATAACTAAAGGCTCAGCGTGCCGTGCCGGAACCAGATTAGGGCCTGAAGCCATCCTGCGGTGTTGCGGCCAGGTCACAAGAAAGCGAGTTGAAGAAAGGAGCTCAGGGGCACTGTAATTCACAAACCTGCACAGTTATAAATGACAGCTATCATCCAAAAATAGACTAAAGTAAGGCTGCCAAGAGGACTTGAAAGTGGGGCAGAATTGCAGGAAACCGATTTCAGGAGGTAGACTGGAATTGCATTGAAAGCATAGGAAAAGAGGCAGAACGTCCACAATGATGCACTTGGCCAAAAAGGGCGTATGCGTTTTTTCCTGAATATATTCAGGAAAAAACGCATACGCCCTTTTTGGCCAACCAAGCAAGCTTGCAAAGGAAATCTGCACTACAATGAAGTCTCACTTCCCCCCGGTCAAAAGGGACATCTGAAAAAAGTGTAAAATCCAGAAAGGCAGGACAGGCCATGGAGAACTGGGAGCCTTGTTATGCTGATGGGCGGGATGGAAATTGCCAACAGACACTCGGGAGAAGTGTATGGTGTTTCCTGAAACATCTACAAAACAAAGCAACAGAGCCTAGGGCACTTCCACTTATGGTCCTATAGCTTAGGGAAATTAAAATCAAAAAGACACAGCCACCCCAAAGTTTGGGACGCCTCTGTTTACAAGAACCTCGTTTACAGTACAAGTTCAACATCGCAGAAAGTGAAAAATGGATAAAGAAGATGTGGTATTTACTTACAAAGCAATATCACTCAGCAATGAAATCTATGTCATCAGGCTCTTAGCAGCACAATGAGTGGATTCAGGTATGATGATTCTAACTGAAATAAGTCACACAGAAAAAGAAACATCATAAGATATCACTAATACACGGAATGTAAACTTGGCTACACAGGAACTGAATTACAGAACAGAACAGGGTCTCAAATTTAGAAAACCAACTTATGCTTGCTTAAGAGGAAAGGTGAGTTGGGGTGCTGCATAAAACCAGAGATTGAAATGAGCACAGATAAAGTTCCTTAAGCCAAATATGGAATACACAAGAGCTACTCCTTGCTCAACGAAATGGACTCAACACCGCATATTAAACGCCTAAGAATGTACCTGACTAGTAAGTATCTTAAAACCTATGGATTGCTATGTCTCCGAAAGAGAATCAAGCATGTGTACAGGGGCATAAACGCAGCAGTGATAGGATTGGAGAGGTTCGGTGAGCAAATGAAGACCCTTTGAAGTCATATTGCATGGTACCCATTCCACGGGTTTCAACTACCCAGGTTTAAGGTATTCTTCCTTCAGCTAAAACATGCATGTGGAACCTAGAGTATGATCAACCATGTGATCGGGAGACGTGTTCAAATATGTCTCAGTTTTCCTCCCCTGGTACTCGGGTGCAACATTCCAGACGCTTTACTAACACTCTCCCGACTTGGAGAATCAGTCCCTTTAACCTCCTGTTTGGCCCAGTTTGCAATTTCTGCGGAAGATGAAAAGGAATAGCGAGAACCAATGAGAGACTAGCTGGAGGTGGCTGGACGGGCAAATTTAACTCTCATTTCCCACCAGGAAGAGGAAATAACCAAAGGCTCAGCGTGCCGTTCCGGAACCAGATTAGGGCCTGAAGCCATCCTGCGGTGTTGCGGCCAGGTCACAAGAAAGCGAGTTGAAGAAAGGAGCTCAGGGGCACTGTAATTCACAAACCTGCACAGTTATAAATGACAGCTATCATCCAAAAATAGACTAAAGTAAGGCTGCCAAGAGGACTTGAAAGCAGGGCAGAATTGCAGGAAACCGATTTCAGGAGGTAGACTGCAATTGCATTGAAAGCATAGGAAAAGAGGCAGAACGTCCACAATGATGCACTTGGCCAAAAAGGGCGTATGCGTTTTTTCCTGAATATATTCAGGAAAAAACGCATACGCCCTTTTTGGCCAACCAAGCAAGCTTGCAAAGGAAATCTGCACTACAATGAAGTCTCACTTCCCCCCGGTCAAAAGGGCCATCTGAAAAAAGTGTAAAATCCAGAAAGGCAGGACAGGCCATGGAGAACTGGGAGCCTTGTTATGCTGATGGGCGGGATGGAAATTGCCAACAGACACTCGGGAGAAGTGTATGGTGTTTCCTGAAACATCTAAAAAACAAAGCAACAGAGCCTAGGGCACTTCCACTTATGGTCCTATAGCTTAGGGAAATTAAAATCAAAAAGACACAGCCACCCCAAAGTTTGGGACGCCTCTGTTTACAAGAACCTCGTTTACCGTACAAGTTCAATATCACAGAAAGTGAAAAATGGATAAAGAACTTGTGGTACTTACGTACAATGCAGTATCACTCAGCAATGAAATCTATGTCATCAGGCCCGTAGCAGCATAATGAGTGGATTCAGGTACGATGATTCTAACTGAAATAAGTCACACAGAAAAAGAAACATCATAAGATATCACTAATAAACGGAATGTAAACTTGGCTACACAGGAACTGAATTCCAAAACAGAACAGGGTCTCAAATTTAGAAAACCAACTTATGCTTGCTTAAGGGGAAAGGTGAGTTGGGGTGCTGCATAAAACCAGAGATTGAAATGAGCACAGATAAAGTTCCTTAAGCCAAATATGGAATAGACAAGAGCTACTCCTTGCTCAACGAAATGGACTCAACACCCCTTATTAAACGCCTAAGAATGTACCTGACTAGTAAGTATCTTAAAACCTATGGATTGCTATGTCTCCAAAAGAGAATCAAGCATGTGTACAGGGGCATAAATGCAGCAGTGATAGGATTGGAGAGGTTCGGTGAGCAAATGAAGACCCTTTGAAGTCATATTTCATGGTACCCATTCCACGGGTCTCAACTCTCCAGGTTTAAGGTATTCTTCCTTCAGCTAAAACATGCATGTGGAACCCAGAGTATGATCAACCGTGTGAACGGGAGACGTGTTCAAATATGTCTCAGTTTTCCTCCCCTGGTACTCGGGTGCAACATTCCAGACGCTTTACTATCACTCTCCCCACTTGGAGAGTCAGCGCCTTTAACCTCCTGTTTGGCCCAGTTTGCAATTTCTGTGGAAGATGAACAGGAATAGGGAGAACCAATGAGAGACTAGCTGGAGGTGTCTGGACGGGCAAATTTAACTCTCATTTCCCATCTGGAAGAGGAAATAACCAAAGGCTCAGCGTGTCGTGCCGGAACCAGATTAGGGCCTGAAGCCATCCTGCGGTGTTGCGGCCAGCTCAAAAGAAAGTGAGTTGAAGAAAGGAGCTCAGGGGCACTGTAATTCACAAACATGCAGAGTTATAAATGACAGCTATCGTCCAAAAGTAGACTGAAGTAAGGCTGCCAAGAGGACTTGAAAGCGGGGCAGAATTGCAGGAAACCGATTTCAGGAGGTAGACTGGAATTGCATTGAAAGCATAGGAAAAGAGGCAGAACGTCCACAATGATGCACTTGGCCAAAAAGGGCGTATGCGTTTTTTCCTGAATATATTCAGGAAAAAACGCATACGCCCTTTTTGGCCAACCAAGCAAGCTTGCAAAGGAAATCTGCACTACAATGAAGTCTCACTTCCCCCCGGTCAAAAGGGCCATCTGAAAAAAGTGTAAAATCCAGAAAGGCAGGACAGGCCATGGAGAACTGGGAGCCTTGTTATGCTGATGGGCGGGATGGAAATTGCCAACAGACACTCGGGAGAAGTGTATGGTGTTTCCTGAAACATCTAAAAAACAAAGCAACAGAGCCTAGGGCACTTCCACTTATGGTCCTATAGCTTAGGGAAATTAAAATCAAAAAGACACAGCCACCCCAAAGTTTGGGACACCTCTGTTTACAAGAACCTCGTTTACCGTACAAGTTCAATATCACAGAAAGTGAAAAATGGATAAAGAACTTGTGGTACTTACGTACAATGCAGTATCACTCAGCAATGAAATCTATGTCATCAGGCCCGTAGCAACATAATGAGTGGATTCAGGTACGATGATTCTAACTGAAATAAGTCACACAGAAAAAGAAACATCATAAGATATCAGTAATACACGGAATGTAAACTTGGCTACACAGGAACTGAATTCCAAAACAGAACAGGGTCTCAAATTTAGAAAACCAACTTATGCTTGCTTAAGGGGAAAGGTGAGTTGGGGTGCTGCATAAAACCAGAGATTGAAATGAGCACAGATAAAGTTCCTTAAGCCAAATATGGAATAGACAAGAGCTACTCCTTGCTCAACGAAATGGACTCAACACCCCATATTAAACGCCTAAGAATGTACCTGACTAGTAAGTATCTTAAAACCTATGGATTGCTATGTCTCCAAAAGAGAATCAAGCATGTGTACAGGGGCATAAATGCAGCAGTGATAGGATTGGAGAGGTTCGGTGAGCAAATGAAGACCCTTTGAAGTCATATTGCATGGTACCCATTCCACGGGTCTCAACTCTCCAGGTTTAAGGTATTCTTCCTTCAGCTAAAACATGCATGTGGAACCCAGAGTATGATCAACCGTGTGAACGGGAGACGTGTTCAAATATGTCTCAGTTTTCCTCCCCTGGTACTCGGGTGCAACATTCCAGACGCTTTACTAACACTCTCCCCACTTGGAGAGTCAGCGCCTTTAACCTCCTGTTTGGCCCAGTTTGCAATTTCTGCGGAAGATGAACAGGAATAGGGAGAACCAATGAGAGACTAGCTGGAGGTGTCTGGACGGGCAAATTTAACTCTCATTTCCCACCAGGAAGAGGAAATAACCAAAGGCTCAGCGTGCCGTGCCGGAACCAGATTAGGGCCTGAAGCCATCCTGCGGTGTTGCGGCCAGGTCACAAGAAAGCGAGTTGAAGAAAGGAGCTCAGGGGCACTGTAATTCACAAACCTGCACAGTTATAAATGACAGCTATCATCCAAAAATAGACTAAAGTAAGGCTGCCAAGAGGACTTGAAAGTGGGGCAGAATTGCAGGAAACCGATTTCAGGAGGTAGACTGGAATTGCATTGAAAGCATAGGAAAAGAGGCAGAACGTCCACAATGATGCACTTGGCCAAAAAGGGCATATGCGTTTTTTCCTGAATATATTCAGGAAAAAACGCATACGCCCTTTTTGGCCAACCAAGCAAGCTTGCAAAGGAAATCTGCACTACAATGAAGTCTCACTTCCCCCCGGTCAAAAGGGACATCTGAAAAAAGTGTAAAATCCAGAAAGGCAGGACAGGCCATGGAGAACTGGGAGCCTTGTTATGCTGATGGGCGGGATGGAAATTGCCAACAGACACTCGGGAGAAGTGTATGGTGTTTCCTGAAACATCTACAAAACAAAGCAACAGAGCCTAGGGCACTTCCACTTATGGTCCTATAGCTTAGGGAAATTAAAATCAAAAAGACACAGCCACCCCAAAGTTTGGGACGCCTCTGTTTACAAGAACCTCGTTTACAGTAAAAGTTCAACATCGCAGAAAGTGAAAAATGGATAAAGAAGATGTGGTATTTACTTACAAAGCAATATCACTCAGCAATGAAATCTATGTCATCAGGCTCTTAGCAGCACAATGAGTGGATTCAGGTATGATGATTCTAACTGAAATAAGTCACACAGAAAAAGAAACATCATAAGATATCACTAATACACGGAATGTAAACTTGGCTACACAGGAACTGAATTACAGAACAGAACAGGGTCTCAAATTTAGAAAACCAACTTATGCTTGCTTAAGAGGAAAGGTGAGTTGGGGTGCTGCATAAAACCAGAGATTGAAATGAGCACAGATAAAGTTCCTTAAGCCAAATATGGAATACACAAGAGCTACTCCTTGCTCAACGAAATGGACTCAACACCGCATATTAAACGCCTAAGAATGTACCTGACTAGTAAGTATCTTAAAACCTATGGATTGCTATGTCTCCGAAAGAGAATCAAGCATGTGTACAGGGCCATAAACGCAGCAGTGATAGGATTGGAGAGGTTCGGTGAGCAAATGAAGACCCTTTGAAGTCATATTGCATGGTACCCATTCCACGGGTTTCAACTACCCAGGTTTAAGGTATTCTTCCTTCAGCTAAAACATGCATGTGGAACCTAGAGTATGATCAACCATGTGATCGGGAGACGTGTTCAAATATGTCTCAGTTTTCCTCCCCTGGTACTCGGGTGCAACATTCCAGACGCTTTACTAACACTCTCCCGACTTGGAGAATCAGTCCCTTTAACCTCCTGTTTGGCCCAGTTTGCAATTTCTGCGGAAGATGAAAAGGAATAGCGAGAACCAATGAGAGACTAGCTGGAGGTGGCTGGACGGGCAAATTTAACTCTCATTTCCCACCAGGAAGAGGAAATAACCAAAGGCTCAGCGTGCCGTTCCGGAACCAGATTAGGGCCTGAAGCCATCCTGCGGTGTTGCGGCCAGGTCACAAGAAAGCGAGTTGAAGAAAGGAGCTCAGGGGCACTGTAATTCACAAACCTGCACAGTTATAAATGACAGCTATCATCCAAAAATAGACTAAAGTAAGGCTGCCAAGAGGACTTGAAAGCAGGGCAGAATTGCAGGAAACCGATTTCAGGAGGTAGACTGCAATTGCATTGAAAGCATAGGAAAAGAGGCAGAACGTCCACAATGATGCACTTGGCCAAAAAGGGCGTATGCGTTTTTTCCTGAATATATTCAGGAGAAAACGCATACGCCCTTTTTGGCCAACCAAGCAAGCTTGCAAAGGAAATCTGCACTACAATGAAGTCTCACTTCCCCCCGGTCAAAAGGGCCATCTGAAAAAAGTGTAAAATCCAGAAAGGCAGGACAGGCCATGGAGAACTGGGAGCCTTGTTATGCTGATGGGCGGGATGGAAATTGCCAACAGACACTCGGGAGAAGTGTATGGTGTTTCCTGAAACATCTAAAAAACAAAGCAACAGAGCCTAGGGCACTTCCACTTATGGTCCTATAGATTAGGGAAATTAAAATCAAAAAGACACAGCCACCCCAAAGTTTGGGACGCCTCTGTTTACAAGAACCTCGTTTACAGTACAAGTTCAACATCGCAGAAATTGAAAAATGGATAAAGAAGTTGTGGTGTATACTTACAAAGCAATATCACTCAGCACTGAAATCTGTGTCATCAAGCCCTTAGCAGCACAATGAGTGGATTCAGATATGATGATTCTAACTGAAATAAGTCACACAGAAAAAGAAACATCATAAGATATCAGTAATACACGGAATGTTAACTTGGCTACACAGGAACTGAATTACAAAACAGAACAGGGTCTCAAATTTAGAAAACCAACTTATGCCTGCTTAAGGGGGAAGGTGAGTTGGGGTGCTGCATAAAAGCAGAGTTTGAAATTAACACAGATACCATTCCATAAGCCAAATATGTAATAGACAAGACCTACCCCTTGCTCAACGAAATGGATTCAACAATGAGGTATCACCTCACACCTGGTAGAATAGGCTTCATAGAAAATCTACAAACAAAAAATGCTGGAAAGGGTGTGGAGAAAAGGAACCCTCTTCCACTATTGTTGGGAATATAAATTGATACAGTCATTATGGAGAACAATATGGAATTTCTTAAGAAACTAACAATAGAATTACCATATGATACAGCAATCCCAGTACTGGACATATACCCAGACAAAACCATAAATCAAAAAGAGTCATTCACCACAATGTTCATTGCATCACTATTTACAATATCGAGGTAATGGAAGCAACCTAAATGCCCACAGACAGACGAATGCATAAAGCTGTGGTACATATATAAAATGGAATATTACTAAGCCATGAAAAGGAATGAAATTGGGTCATTTGTAGAGACGTCGATGGATCTAGAGACTGTCATACAGAGTGAAGTAAGTCAAAAAGAGAAAAACAAATCTTGTATATTCATGCATATATGTGGAACCTAGAAAAACTGTACAGATTAACCATTTTGCAAGGCATAAATAGAGCAACAGATGTAGACAACAAACGCCTAGGGCACTTCCACTTATGGTCCTAAGTGGAAGATCCACTTGGTCCTTCCAACCAAGCAAGCTTGCAAAGGAAATCTGCACTACAATGAAGTCTCACTTCCCCCCGGTCAAAAGGGCCATCTGAAAAAAGTGTAAAATCCAGAAAGGCAGGACAGGCCATGGAGAACTGGGAGCCTTGTTATGCTGATGGGCGGGATGTAAATTGCCAACAGACACTCGGGAGAAGTGTATGGTGTTTCCTGAAACATCTAAAAAACAAAGCAACAGAGCCTAGGGCACTTCCACTTATGGTCCTATAGCTTAGGGAAATTAAAATCAAAAAGACACAGCCACCCCAAAGTTTGGAACGCCTCTGTTTACAAGAACCTCGTTTACAGTACAAGTTCAATATCACAGAAAGTGAAAAATGGATAAATAAGTTGTGGTATTTACTTACAAAGCAATATCACTCAGCACTGAAATCTATGTCATCAGGCCCTTAGCAGCACAATGAGTGGATTCAGATATGATGATTCTAACTGAAATAAGTCACACAGAAAAAGAAACATCATAAGATATCAGTAATACACGGAATGTAAACTTGGCTACACAGGAACTGAATTACAGAACAGAACAGGGTCTCAAATTTAGAAAACCAACTTATGCTTGCTTAAGTATAAAGGTGAGTTGGGGTGCTGCATAAAACCAGAGATTGAAAGGAGCACAGATAAAGTTCCTTAAGCCAAATATGGAATAGACAAGAGCTACTCCTTGCTCAACGAAATGGACTCAACACCCCATATTAAATGCCTAAGAATGTACCTGACTAGTAAGTATCTTAAAACCTATGGATTGCTATGTCTCCGAAAGAGAATCAAGCATGTGTACAGGGGCATAAACGCAGCAGTGATAGGATTGGAGAGGTTCGGTGAGCAAATGAAGACCCTTTGAAGTCATATTGCATGGTACCCATTCCACGGCTCTCAACTCTCAAGGTTTAAGGTATTCTTCCTTCAGCTAAAACATGCATGTGGAACCTAGAGTATGATCAAACATGTGATCGGGAGACGTGTTCAAATATGTCTCAGTTTTGGTACCCTGGTACTCGGGTGCAACATTCCAGATGCTTTACTAACACTCTCCCAACTTGGAGAGTCAGTCCCTTTAACCTCCTGTTTGGCCCAGTTTGCAATTTCTGCGGAAGATGAACAGGAATAGCGAGAACCAATGAGAGAATAGCTGGAGGTGACTGGACGGGCAAATTTAACTCTCATTTCCCACTAGGAAGAGGAATTAACCAAAGGCTCAGCGTGCCGTGCCGGAACCAGATTAGGGCCTGAAGCCATCCTGCGGTGATGCGGCCAGGTCACAAGAAAGCGAGTTGAAGAAAGGAGCTCAGGGACACTGTAATTCACAAACCTGCAGAGTTATAAATGACAGCTATCGTCCAAAAATATACTGAAGGAAGGCTGCCAAGAGGACTTGAAAGCGGGGCAGAATTGCAGGAAACCGATTTCAGGAGGTAGACTGGAATTGCATTGAAAGCATAGGAAAAGAGGCAGAACGTCCACAATGATGCACTTGGCCAAAAAGGGCGTATGCGTTTTATCCTGAATATATTCAGGAAAAAACGCATACGCCCTTTTTGGCCAACCAAGCAAACTTGCAAAGGAAATCTGCACTACAATGAAGTCTCACTTCCCCCCAGTCAAAATGGCCATCTGAAAAAAGTGTAAAATCCAGAAAGGCAGGACAGGCCATGGAGAACTGGGAGCCTAGTTATGCTGATGGGCGGGATGTAAATTGCCAACAGACACTCGGGAGAAGTGTATGGTGTTTCCTGAAACATCTAAAAAACAAAGCAACAGAGCCTAGGGCACTTCCACTTATGGTCCTATAGCTTAGGGAAATTAAAATCAAAAAGACACAGCCACCCCAAAGTTTGGGACGCCTCTGTTTACAAGAACCTCGTTTACAGTACAAGTTCAACATCGCAGAAAGTGAAAAATGGATAAAGAAGTTGTGGTATTTACTTACAAAGCAATATCACTCAGCACTGAAATCTATGTCATCAGGCCCTTAGCAGCACAATGAGTGGATTCAGATATGATGATTCTAACTGAAATAAGTCACACAGAAAAAGAAACATCATAAGATATCACTAATACACGGAATGTAAACTTGGCTACACAGGAACTGAATTACAGAACAGAACAGTGTCTGAAATTTAGAAAAGCAACTTATGCTTGCTTAAGTGGAAAGGTGAGTTGGGGTGCTGCATAAAACCAGAGATTGAAATGAGCACAGATAAAGTTCCTTAAGCCAAATATGGAATAGACAAGAGCTACTCCTTGCTCAACGAAATGGACTCAACACCCCAAATTAAACGCCTAAGAATGTACCTGACTAGTAAGTATCTTAAAACCTATGGATTGCTATGTCTCCGAAAGAGAATCAAGCATGTGTACAGGGGCATAAACGCAGCAGTGATAGGATTGGAGAGGTTCACTGAGCAAATGAAGACCCTTTGAAGTCATATTGCATGGTACCCATTCCACGGGTTTCAACTACCCAGGTTTAAGGTATTCTTCCTTCAGCTAAAACATGCATGTGGAACCTAGAGTATGATCAACCATGTGATCGGGAGACGTGTTCAAATATGTCTCAGTTTTCGTACCCTGGTACTCGGGTGCAACATTCCAGATGCTTTACTAACACTCTCCCAACTTGGAGAGTCAGTCCCTTTAACCTCCTATTTGGCCCAGTTTGCAATTTCTGCGGAAGATGAACAGGAATAGCGAGAACCAATGAGAGACTAGCTGGAGATGTCTGGAAGGGCAAATTTAACTCTCATTTCCCACCAGCAAGAGGAATTAACCAAAGGCTCAGAGTGCCGTGCCGGAACCAGATTAGGGCCTGAAGCCATTCTGCGGTGTTGTAGCCAGGTCACAAGAAAGCGAGTTGAAGAAAGGAGCTCAGGGGCATTGTAATTCACAAACCTGCAGAGTTATAAATGACAACTATCGTCCAAAAATATACTGAAGTAAGGCTGCCAAGAGGACTTGAAAGCGGGGCAGAATTGCAGGAAACCGATTTCAGGAGGTAGACTGGAATTGCATTGAAAGCATAGGAAAAGAGGCAGAACGTCCACAATGATGCCCTTGGCCATAAAGGGCGTATGCGTTTTTTCCTGAATATATTCAGGAAAAAACGCATACGCCCTTTTTGGCCAACCAAGCAAACTTGCAAAGGAAATCTGCACTACAATGAAGTCTCACTTTCCCCCGGTCAAAAGGGCCATCTGAAAAAAGTGTAAAATCCAGAAAGGCAGGACAGGCCATGGAGAACTGGGAGCCTTGTTATGCTGATGGGCGGGATGTAAATTGCCAACAGACACCCGGGAGAAGTGTATGGTGTTTCCTGAAACATCTAAAAAACAAAGCAACAGAGCCTAGGGCACTTCCACTTATGGTCCTATAGCTTAGGGAAATTAAAATCAAAAAGACACAGCCACCCCAAAGTTTGGGACGCCTCTGTTTACAAGAACCTCGTTTACAGTACAAGTTCAACATCGCAGAAATTGAAAAATAGATAAATAAGTTGTGGTATTTACTTACAAAGCAATATCACTCAGCACTGAAATCTATGTCATCAGGCCCTTAGCAGCACAATGAGTGGATTCAGATATGATGATTCTAACTGAAATAAGTCACACAGAAAAAGAAACATCATAAGATATCAGTAATACACGGAATGTAAACTTGGCTACACAGGAACTGAATTACAGAACAGAACAGTGTCTCAAATTTAGAAAACCAACTTATTCTTGCTTAAGGGGAAAGGTGAGTTGGGGTGCTGCATAAAACCAGAGATTGAAATGAGCACAGATAAAGTTCCTTAAGCCAAATATGGAATAGACTAGAGCTACTCCTTGCTCAACGAAATGGACTCAACACCCCATATTAAACGCCTAATAATGTACCTGAGTAGTAAGTATCTTAAAACCTATGGATTGCTATGTCTCCAAAAGAGAATCAAGCATGTGTACGGGGCATAAACGCAGCAGTGATAGGATTGGAGAGGTTCGGTGAGCAAATGAAGACCCTTTGAAGTCATATTGCATGTTACCCATTACACGGGTCTCAACTCTCCAGGTTTAAGGTATTCTTCCTTCAGCTAATACATGCATGTGGAACCTAGAGTATGATCAACCGTGTGAACGGGAGACGTGTTCAAATATGTCTCAGTTTTCCTCCCCTGGTACTCGGGTGCAACATTCCAGACGCTTTACTAACACTCTCCCCACTTGGAGAGTCAGCGCCTTTAACCTCCTGTTTGGCCCAGTTTGCAATTTCTGCAGATGAACAGGAATAGTGAGAACCAATGAGAGACTAGCTGGAGGTGTCTGGACGGGCAAATTTAACTCTCATTTCCCACCAGGAAGAGGAAATAACCAAAGGCTCAGTGTGCCGTGCCGGAACCAGATTAGGGCCTGAAGCCATCCTGCGGTGTTGCGGCCAGTTCACAAGAAAGCGAGTTGAAGAAAGGAGCTCAGGGGCACTGTAATTCACAAGTCTGCAGAGTTATAAATGACAGCTATCGTCCAAAAATATACTGAAGTAAGGCTGCCAAGAGGACTTGAAAGCGGGGCAGAATTGCAGGAAACCGATTTCAGGAGGTAGACTGGAATTGCATTGAAAGCATAGGAAAAGAGGCAGAACGTCCACAATGATGCACTTGGCCAAAAAGGGCGTATGCGTTTTTTCCTGAATATATTCAGGAAAAAACGCATACGCCCTTTTTGGCCAACCAAGCAAGCTTGCAAAGGAAATCTACACTACAATGAAGTCTCACTTCCCCCCGGTCAAAAGGGCCATCTGAAAAAAGTGTAAAATCCAGAAAGGCAGGACAGGCCATGGAGAACTGGGAGCCTTGTTATGCTGATGGGCGGGATGTAAATTGCCAACAGACACTCGGGAGAAGTGTATGGTGTTTCCTGAAACATCTAAAAAACAAAGCAACAGAGCCTAGGGCACTTCCACTTATGGTCCTATAGCTTAGGGAAATTAAAATCAAAAAGACACAGCCACCCCAAAGTTTGGGACACCTCTGTTTACAAGAACCTCTTTTACCGTACAAGTTCAATATCACAGAAAGTGAAAAATGGATAAAGAACTTGTGGTACTTACGTACAATGCAGTATCACTCAGCAATGAAATCTACGTCATCAGGCCCGTAGCAGCATAATGGGTGGATTCAGGTACGATGATTCTAACTGAAATAAGTCACACAGAAAAAGAAACATCATAAGATATCACTAATACACGGAATGTAAACTTGGCTACACAGGAACTGAATTCCAAAACAGAACAGGGTCTCAAATTTAGAAAACCAACTTATGCTTCCTTAAGGGGAAAGGTGAGTTGGGGTGCTGCATAAAACCAGAGATTGAAATGAGCACAGATAAAGTTCCTTAAGCCAAATATGGAATAGCCAAGAGCTACTCCTTGCTCAACGAAATGGACTCAACACCGCATATTAAACACCTAAGAATGTACCTGACTAGTAAGTATCTTAAAACCTATGGATTGCTATGTCTCCAAAAGAGAATCAAGCGTGTGTACAGGGGCATAAACGCAGCAGTGATAGGATTGGAGAGGTTCGGTGAGCAAATGAAGACCCTTTGAAGTCATATTGCATGGTACCCATTCCACGGGTCTCAACTCTCCAGGTTTAAGGTATTCTTCCTTCAGCTAAATCATGCACGTGAAACCCAGAGTATGATCAATCGTGTGAACGGGAGACGTGTTCATATGTGTCTCAGTTTTCCTCCCCTGGTACTCGGGTGCAACATTCCAGACGCTTTACTAACACTCTCCCCACTTGGAGAGTCAGCGCCTTTAACCTCCTGTTTGGCCCAGTTTGCAATTTCTGCGGAATATGAACAGGAATAGGGAGAACCAATGAGAGATTAGCTGGAGGTGTCTGGACGGGCAAATTTAACTCTCATTTCCCACCAGGAAGAGGAATTAACCAAAGGCTCAGCGTGCCATGCCGGAACCAGATTAGGGCCTGAAGCCATCCTGCGGTGTTGCGGCCAGGTCACAAGAAAGCGAGTTGAAGAAAGGAGCTCAGGGGCACTGTAATTCACAAACCTGCAGAGATATAAATGACAGCTATCGTCCAAAAATATACTGAAGTAAGGCTGCCAAGAGGACTTGAAAGCGGGGCAGAATTGCAGGAAACCGATTTCAGGAGGTAGACTGGAATTGCATTGAAAGCATAGGAAAAGAGGCAGAACGTCCACAATGATGCACTTGGCCAAAAAGGGCGTATGCGTTTTTTCCTGAATATATTCAGGAAAAAACGCATACGCCCTTTTTGGCCAACCAAGCAAGCTTGCAAAGGAAATCTGCACTATAATGAAGTCTCACTTCCCCCCGGTCAAAAGGGCCATCTGAAAAAAGTGTAAAATCCAGAAAGGCAGGACAGGCCATGGAGAACTGGGAGCCTCATTATGCTGATGGGCGGGATGTAAATTGCCAACAGACACTCGGGAGAAGTGTATGGTGTTTCCTGAAACATCTAAAAAACAAAGCAACAGAGCCTAGGGCACTTCCACTTATGGACCTATAGCTTAGGGAAATTAAAATCAAAAAGACACAGCCACCCCAAAATTTGGGACGCCTCTGTTTAAAAGATCCTTGTTTACAGTACAAGTTCAACATCGGAGAAAGTGAAAAATGGATAAAGAAGTTGTATTTACTTACAAAGCAATATGACTCAGCAAAGAAATCTATCTCATCAGGCCCTTAGCAGCACAATGAGTGGATTCAGGTATGATGATTCTAACTGAAATAAGTCACACAGAAAAAGAAACATCATAAGATATCAGTAATACACGGAATGTAAACTTGGCTACACAGGAACTGAATTACAGAACAGAACAGGGTCTCAAATTTAGAAAACCAACTTATGCTTGCTTAAGGGTAAAGGTGAGTTGGGGTGCTGCATAAAACCAGAGATTGAAATGAGCACAGATAAAGTTCCTTAAGCCAAATATGGAATAGACAAGAGCTACTCCTTGCTCAACGAAATGGACTCAACACCCCATATTAAACGCCTAAGAATGTACCTGACTAGTAAGTATCTTAAAACCTATGGATTGCTATGTCTCCAAAAGAGAATCAAGCATGTGTACAGGGGCATAAACGCAGCAGTGATAGGATTGGAGAGGTTCGATGAGCAAATGAAGACCCTTTGAAGTCATATTGCATGGTACCCATTCCACGGGTTTCAACTACCCAGGTTTAAGTTATTCTTCATTCAGCTAAAACATGCATGTGGAACCTAGAGTATGATCAACCATGTGATCGGGAGACGTGTTCAAATATGTCTCAGTTTTCGTACCCTGGTACTCGGGTGCAACATTCCAGATGCTTTACTAACACTCTCCCGACTTGGAGAGTCAGTCCCTTTAACCTCATGTTTGGCCCAGTTTGCAATTTCTGCGGAAGATGAACAGGAATAGCGAGAACCAATGAGAGAATAGCTGGAGGTGTCTGGACGGGCAAATTTAACTCTCATTTCCCACTAGGAAGAGGAATTAACCAAAGGCTCAGCGTGCTGTGCCGGAAACAGATTAGGGCCTGAAGCCATCCTGCGGTGTTGCGGCCAGGTCACAAGAAAGCGAGTTGAAGAAAGGAGCTCAGGGACACTGTAATTCACAAACCTGCAGAGTTATAAATGACAGCTATCGTCCAAAAATATACTGAAGGAAGGCTGCCAAGAGGACTTGAAAGCGGGGCAGAATTGCAGGAAACCGATTTCAGGAGGTAGACTGGAATTGCATTGAAAGCATAGGAAAAGAGGCAGAACGTCCACAATGATGCACTTGGCCAAAAAGGGCGTATGCGTTTTATCCTGAATATATTCAGGAAAAAACGCATACGCCCTTTTTGGCCAACCAAGCAAACTTGGAAAGGAAATCTGCACTACAATGAAGTCTCACTTCCCCCCGGTCAAAAGGGCCATCTGAAAAAAGTGTAAAATCCAGAAAGGCAGGACAGGCCATGGAGAACTGGGAGCCTTGTTATGCTGATGGGCGGGATGTAAATTGCCAACAGACACTCGGGAGAAGTGTATGGTGTTTCCTGAAACATCTAAAAAACAAAGCAACAGAGCCTAGGGCACTTCCACTTATGGTCCTATAGCTTAGGGAAATTAAAATCAAAAAGACACAGCCACCCCAAAGTTTGGGACACCTCTGTTTACAAGAACCTCTTTTACCGTACAAGTTCAATATCACAGAAAGTGAAAAATGGATAAAGAACTTGTGGTACTTACGTACAATGCAGTATCACTCAGCAATGAAATCTATGTCATCAGGCCCGTAGCAGCATAATGGGTGGATTCAGGTACGATGATTCTAACTGAAATAAGTCACACAGAAAAAGAAACATCATAAGATATCACTAATACACGGAATGTAAACTTGCCTACACAGGAACTGAATTCCAAAACAGAACAGGGTCTCAAATTTAGAAAACCAACTTATGCTTGCTTAAGGGGAAAGGTGAGTTGGGGTGCTGCATAAAACCAGAGATTGAAATGAGCACAGATAAAGTTCCTTAAGCCAAATATGGAATAGCCAAGAGCTACTCCTTGCTCAACGAAATGGACTCAACACCGCATATTAAACACCTAAGAATGTACCTGACTAGTAAGTATCTTAAAACCTATGGATTGCTATGTCTCCAAAAGAGAATCAAGCATGTGTACAGGGGCATAAACGCAGCAGTGATAGGATTGGAGAGGTTCGATGAGCAAATGAAGACCCTTTGAAGTCATATTGCATGGTACCCATTCCACGGGTTTCAACTACCCAGGTTTAAGTTATTCTTCATTCAGCTAAAACATGCATGTGGAACCTAGAGTATGATCAACCATGTGTTCGGGAGACGTGTTCAAATATGTCTCAGTTTTCGTACCCTGGTACTCGGGTGCAACATTCCAGATGCTTTACTAACACTCTCCCGACTTGGAGAGTCAGTCCCTTTAACCTCATGTTTGGCCCAGTTTGCAATTTCTGCGGAAGATGAACAGGAATAGCGAGAACCAATGAGAGAATAGCTGGAGGTGTCTGGACGGGCAAATTTAACTCTCATTTCCCACTAGGAAGAGGAATTAACCAAAGGCTCAGCGTGCCATCCCGGAACCAGATTAGGGCCTGAAGCCATCCTGCGGTGTTGCGGCCAGGTCACAAGAAAGCGAGTTGAAGAAAGGAGCTCAGGGGCACTGTAATTCACAAACCTGCAGAGATATAAATGACAGCTATCGTCCAAAAATATACTGAAGTAAGGCTGCCAAGAGGACTTGAAAGCGGGGCAGAATTGCAGGAAACCGATTTCAGGAGGTAGACTGGAATTGCATTGAAAGCATAGGAAAAGAGGCAGAACGTCCACAATGATGCACTTGGCCAAAAAGGGCGTATGCGTTTTTTCCTGAATATATTCAGGAAAAAACGCATACGCCCTTTTTGGCCAACCAAGCAAGCTTGCAAAGGAAATCTGCACTATAATGAAGTCTCACTTCCCCCCGGTCAAAAGGGCCATCTGAAAAAAGTGTAAAATCCAGAAAGGCAGGACAGGCCATGGAGAACTGGGAGCCTCGTTATGCTGATGGGCGGGATGTAAATTGCCAACAGACACTCGGGAGAAGTGTATGGTGTTTCCTGAAACATCTAAAAAACAAAGCAACAGAGCCTAGGGCACTTCCACTTATGGACCTATAGATTAGGGAAATTAAAATCAAAAAGACACAGCCACCCCAAAATTTGGGACGCCTCTGTTTAAAAGATCCTTGTTTACAGTACAAGTTCAACATCGCAGAAAGTGAAAAATGGATAAAGAAGTTGTATTTACTTACAAAGCAATATGACTCAGCAAAGAAATCTATCTCATCAGGCCCTTAGCAGCACAATGAGTGGATTCAGGTATGATGATTCTAACTGAAATAAGTCACACAGAAAAAGAAACATCATAAGATATCAGTAATACACGGAATGTAAACTTGGCTACACAGGAACTGAATTACAGAACAGAACAGGGTCTCAAATTTAGAAAACCAACTTATGCTTGCTTAAGGGTAAAGGTGAGTTGGGGTGCTGCATAAAACCAGAGATTGAAATGAGCACAGATAAAGTTCCTTAAGCCAAATATGGAATAGACAAGAGCTACTCCTTGCTCAACGAAATGGACTCAACACCCCATATTAAACGCCTAAGAATGTACCTGACTAGTAAGTATCTTAAAACCTATGGATTGCTATGTCTCCAAAAGAGAATCAAGCATGTGTACAGGGGCATAAACGCAGCAGTGATAGGATTGGAGAGGTTCGATGAGCAAATGAAGACCCTTTGAAGTCATATTGCATGGTACCCATTCCACGGGTTTCAACTACCCAGGTTTAAGTTATTCTTCATTCAGCTAAAACATGCATGTGGAACCTAGAGTATGATCAACCATGTGATCGGGAGACGTGTTCAAATATGTCTCAGTTTTCGTACCCTGGTACTCGGGTGCAACATTCCAGATGCTTTACTAACACTCTCCCGACTTGGAGAGTCAGTCCCTTTAACCTCATGTTTGGCCCAGTTTGCAATTTCTGCGGAAGATGAACAGGAATAGCGAGAACCAATGAGAGAATAGCTGGAGGTGTCTGGACGGGCAAATTTAACTCTCATTTCCCACTAGGAAGAGGAATTAACCAAAGGCTCAGCGTGCTGTGCCGGAATCAGATTAGGGCCTGAAGCCATCCTGCGGTGTTGCGGCCAGGTCACAAGAAAGCGAGTTGAAGAAAGGAGCTCAGGGACACTGTAATTCACAAACCTGCAGAGTTATAAATGACAGCTATCGTCCAAAAATATACTGAAGGAAGGCTGCCAAGAGGACTTGAAAGCGGGGCAGAATTGCAGGAAACCGATTTCAGGAGGTAGACTGGAATTGCATTGAAAGCATAGGAAAAGAGGCAGAACGTCCACAATGATGCACTTGGCCAAAAAGGGCGTATGCGTTTTATCCTGAATATATTCAGGAAAAAACGCATACGCCCTTTTTGGCCAACCAAGCAAACTTGGAAAGGAAATCTGCACTACAATGAAGTCTCACTTCCCCCCGGTCAAAAGGGCCATCTGAAAAAAGTGTAAAATCCAGAAAGGCAGGACAGGCCATGGAGAACTGGGAGCCTTGTTATGCTGATGGGCGGGATGTAAATTGCCAACAGACACTCGGGAGAAGTGTATGGTGTTTCCTGAAACATCTAAAAAACAAAGCAACAGAGCCTAGGGCACTTCCACTTATGGTCCTATAGCTTAGGGAAATTAAAATCAAAAAGACACAGCCACCCCAAAGTTTGGGACGCCTCTGTTTACAAGAACCTCGTTTACAGTACAAGTTCAACATCGCAGAAATTGAAAAATGGATAAAGAAGTTGTGGTATTTACTTACAAATCAATATCACTCAGCACTGAAATCTATGTCATCAGGCCCTTAGCAGCACAATGAGTGGATTCAGATATGATGATTCTAACTGAAATAAGTCACACAGAAAAAGAAACATCATAAGATATCAGTAATACACGGAATGTAAACTTGGCTACACAGGAACTGAATTACAGAACAGAACAGGGTCTCAAATTTAGAAAAGCAACTTATGCTTGCTTAATGGGAAAGGTGAGTTGGGGTGCTGCATAAAACCAGAGATTGAAATGAGCACAGAAAAAGTTCCTTAAGCCAAATATGGAATAGACAAGAGCTACTCCTTGCTCAACGAAATGGACTCAACACCCCAAATTAAACGCCTAAGAATGTACCTGACTAGTAAGTATCTTAAAACCTATGGATTGCTATGTCTCCGAAAGAGAATCAAGCATGTGTACAGGGGCATAAACGCAGCAGTGATAGGATTGGAGAGGTTCACTGAGCAAATGAAGACCCTTTGAAGTCATATTGCATGGTACCCATTCCACGGGTTTCAACTACCCAGGTTTAAGGTATTCTTCCTTCAGGTAAAACATGCATGTGGAACCTAGAGTATGATCAACCATGTGATCGGGAGACGTGTTCAAATATGTCTCAGTTTTCGTACCCTGGTACTCGGGTGCAACATTCCAAATGCTTTACTAACACTCTCCCAACTTGGAGAGTCAGTCCCTTTAACCTCCTATTTGGCCCAGTTTGCAATTTCTGCGGAAGATGAACAGGAATAGCGAGAACCAATGAGAGACTAGCTGGAGATGTCTGGAAGGGCAAATTTAACTCTCATTTCCCACCAGGAAGAGGAATTAACCAAAGGCTCAGCGTGCCGTGCCGGAACCAGATTAGGGCCTGAAGCCATCCTGCGGTGTTGCAGCCAGGTCACAAGAAAGCCAGTTGAAGAAAGGAGCTCAGGGGCATTGTAATTCACAAACCTGCAGAGTTATAAATGACAACTATCGTCCAAAAATATACTGAAGTAAGGCTGCCAAGAGGACTTGAAAGCGGGGCAGAATTGCAGGAAACCGATTTCAGGAGGTAGACTGGAATTGCATTGAAAGCATAGGAAAAGAGGCAGAACGTCCACAATGATGCACTTGGCCATAAAGGGCGTATGCGTTTTTTCCTGAATATATTCAGGAAAAAACGCATACGCTCTTTTTGGCCAACCAAGCAATCTTGCAAAGGAAATCTGCACTACAATGAAGTCTCACTTCCCCCCGGTCAAAAGGGCCATCTGAAAAAAGTGTAAAATCCAGAAAGGCAGGACAGGCCATGGAGAACTGGGAGCCTTGTTATGCTGATGGGCGGGATGTAAATTGCCAACAGACACTCGGGAGAAGTGTATGGTGTTTCCTAAAGCATCTAAGAAACAAAGCAACAGAGCCTAGGGCACTTCCACTTATGGTCCTATAGTTTAGGGAAATTAAAATCAAAAAGACACAGCCACCCCAAAGTTTGGGACGCCTCTGTTTACAAGAACCTCGTTTACCGTACAAGTTCAATATCACAGAAAGTGAAAAATGGATAAAGAAGTTGTATTTACTTACAAAGCAATATGACTCAGCAATGAAATCTATCTCATCAGGCCCTTAGCAGCACAATGAGTGGATTCAGGTATGATGATTCTAACTGAAATAAGTCACACAGAAAAAGAAACATCATAAGATATCACTAATACACCGAATGTAAACTTGGCTACACAGGAACTGAATTACAGAACAGAACAGGGTCTCAAATTTAGAAAACCAACTTATGCTTGCTTAAGGGGAAAGGTGAGTTGGGGTGCTGCATAAAACCAGAGATTGAAATGAGCACAGATAAATTTCCTTAAGCCAAATATGGAATAGACAAGAGCTACTCCTTGCTCAACGAAATGGACTCAACACCCCATATTAAATGCCTAAGAATGTACCTGACTAGTAAGTATCTTAAAACCTATGGATTGCTATGTCTCCAAAAGAGAATCAAGCATGTGTACAGGGGCATAAACGCAGCAGTGATAGGATTGGAGAGGTTCGATGAGCAAATGAAGACCCTTTGAAGTCATATTGCATGGTACCCATTCCACGGGTTTCAACTACCCAGGTTTAAGTTATTCTTCATTCAGCTAAAACATGCATGTGGAACCTAGAGTATGATCAACCATGTGATCGGGAGACGTGTTCAAATATGTCTCAGTTTTCGTACCCTGGTACTCGGGTGCAACATTCCAGATGCTTTACTAACACTCTCCCGACTTGGAGAGTCAGTCCCTTTAACCTCCTGTTTGGCCCACTTTGCAATTTCTGCAGAAGATGAACAGGAATAGGGAGAACCAATGAGAGACTAGCTGGAGGTGTCTGGACGGGCAAATTTAACTCTCATTTCCCACCAGGAAGAGGAATTAACCAAAGGCCCAGCGTGCCTTGGCGGAACCAGATTAGGGCCTGAAGCCATCCTGCGGTGTTGCGGCCAGCTCACAAGAAAGCGAGTTGAAGAAAGGAGCTCAGGGGCACTGTAATTCAGAAACCTGCAGAGTTATAAATGACAGCTATCGTCCAAAAATATACTGAAGTAAGGCTCCCAAGAGGACTTGAAAGCGGGGCAGAATTGCAGGAAACCGATTTCAGGAGGTAGACTGGAATTGCATTGAAAGCATAGGAAAAGAGGCAGAACGTCCACAATGATGCACTTGGCCAAAAAGGGCGTATGCGTTTTTTCCTGAATATATTCAGGAAAAAACGCATACGCCCTTTTAGGCCAACCAAGCAAGCTTGCAAAGGAAATCTGCACTACATGAAGTCTCACTTCCCCCCGGTCAAAAGGGCCATCTGAAAAAAGTGTAAAATCCAGAAAGGCAGGACAGGCCATGGAGAACTGGGAGCCTTGTTATGCTGATGGGCGGGATGGAAATTGCCAACAGACACTCGGGAGAAGTGTATGGTGTTTCCTGAAACATCTAAAAAACAAAGCAACAGAGCCTAGGGCACTTCCACTTATGGTCCTATAGCTTAGGGAAATTAAAATCAAAAAGACACAGCCACACCAAAGTTTGGGACACCTCTGTTTACAAGAACCTCTTTTACCGTACAAGTTCAGTATCACAGAAAGTGAAAAATGGATAAAGAACTTGTGGTACTTACGTACAATGCAGTATCAGTCAGCAATGAAATCTATGTCATCAGGCCCGTAGCAGCATAATGAGTGGATTCAGGTACGATGATTCTAACTGAAATAAGTCACACAGAAAAAGAAACATCATAAGATATCAGTAATACACGGAATGTAAACTTGGCTACACAGGAACTGAATTACAGAACAGAACAGGGTCTCAAATTTAGAAAACCATCTTATGCTTGCTTAAGGGGAAAGGTGAGTTGGGGTGCTGCATAAAACCAGAGATTGAAATGAGCACAGATAAAGTTCCTTAAGCCAAATATGAAATAGACAAGAGCTACTCCTTGCTCAACGAAATGGACTCAACACCCCATATTAAACGCCTAAGAATGTACCTGACTAGTAAGTATCTTAAAACCTATGGATTGCTATGTCTCCAAAAGAGAATCAAGCGTGTGTACAGGGGCATAAACGCAGCAGTGATAGGATTGGAGAGGTTCGGTGAGCAAATGAAGACCCTTTGAAGTCATATTGCATGGTACCCATTCCACGGGTTTCAACCACCCAGTTTTAAGGTATTCTTCCTTCAGCTAAAACATGCATGTGGAACCTAGAGTATGATCAACCATGTGATCGGGAGACGTGTTCAAATATGTCTCAGTTTTCGTACCCTGGTACTCGGGTGCAACGTTCCAGACGCTTTACTAACACTCTCCCGACTTGGAGAGTCAGTCCCTTTAACCTCCTGTTTGGCCCAGTTTGCAATTTCTGGGGAAGATGAACAGGAATAGCGAGAACCAATGAGAGACTAGCTGGAGGTGTCTGGACGGGCAAATTTAACTCTCATTTCCCACCAGGAAGAGGAATTAACCAAAGGCCCAGCGTGCCTTGGCGGAACCAGATTAGGGCCTGAAGCCATCCTGCGGTGTTGCGGCCAGCTCACAAGAAAGCGAGTTGAAGAAAGGAGCTCAGGGGCACTGTAATTCAGAAACCTGCAGAGTTATAAATGACAGCTATCGTCCAAAAATATACTGAAGTAAGGCTCCCAGGAGGACTTGAAAGCGGGGCAGAATTGCAGGAAACCGATTTCAGGAGGTAGACTGGAATTGCATTGAAAGCATAGGAAAAGAGGCAGAACGTCCACAATGATGCACTTGGCCAAAAAGGGCGTATGCGTTTTTTCCTGAATATATTCAGGAAAAAACGCATACGCCCTTTTAGGCCAACCAAGCAAGCTTGCAAAGGAAATCTGCACTACATGAAGTCTCACTTCCCCCCGGTCAAAAGGGCCATCTGAAAAAAGTGTAAAATCCAGAAAGGCAGGACAGGCCATGGAGAACTGGGAGCCTTGTTATGCTGATGGGCGGGATGGAAATTGCCAACAGACACTCGGGAGAAGTGTATGGTGTTTCCTGAAACATCTATAAAACAAAGCAACAGAGCCTAGGGCACTTCCACTTATGGTCCTATAGCTTAGGGAAATTAAAATCAAAAAGACACAGCCACCCCAAAGTTTGGGACACCTCTGTTTACAAGAACCTCTTTTACCGTACAAGTTCAATATCACAGAAAGTGAAAAATGGATAAAGAACTTGTGGTACTTACGTACAATGCAGTATCACTCAGCAATGAAATCTATGTCATCAGGCCCGTAGCAGCATAATGAGTGGATTCAGGTACGATGATTCTAACTGAAATAAGTCACACAGAAAAAGAAACATCATAAGATATCACTAATACACGGAATGTAAACTTGGCTACACAGGAACTGAATTCCAAAACAGAACAGGGTCTCAAATTTAGAAAACCAACTTATGCTTGCTTAAGGGGAAAGGTGAGTTGGGGTGCTGCATAAAACCAGAGATTGAAATGAGCACAGATAAAGTTCCTTAAGCCAAATATGGAATAGACAAGAGCTACTCCTTGCTCAACGAAATGGACTCAACACCGCATATTAAACACCTAAGAATGTACCTGACTAGTAAGTATCTTAAAACCTATGGATTGCTATGTCTCCAAAAGAGAATCAAGCGTGTGTACAGGGGCATAAACGCAGCAGTGATAGGATTGGAGAGGTTCGGTGAGCAAATGAAGACCCTTTGAAGTCATATTGCATGGTACCCATTCCACGGGTCTCAACTCTCCAGGTTTAAGGTATTCTTCCTTCAGCTAAATCATGCACGTGGAACCCAGAGTATGATCAACCGTGTGAACGGGAGACGTGTTCATATGTGTCTCAGTTTTACTCCCCTGGTACTCGGGTGCAACATTCCAGACGCTTTACTAACACTCTCCCGACTTGGAGAGTCAGCGCCTTTAACCTCCTGTTTGGCCCAGTTTGCAATTTCTGCGGAATATGAACAGGAATAGGGAGAACCAATGAGAGACTAGCTGGAGGTGTCTGGACGGGCAAATTTAACTCTCATTTCCCACCAGGAAGAGGAAATAACCAAAGGCTCAGCGTGCCATGCCGGAACCAGATTAGGGCCTGAAGCCATCCTGCGGTGTTGCGGCCAGGTCACAAGAAAGCGAGTTGAAGAAAGGAGCTCAGGGGCACTGTAATTCACAAACCTGCAGAGTTATAAATGACAGCTATCGTCCAAAAATATACTGAAGTAAGGCTGCCAAGAGGACTTGAAAGCGGGGCAGAATTGCAGGAAACCGATTTCAGGAGGTAGACTGGAATTGCATTGAAAGCATAGGAAAAGAGGCAGAACGTCCACAATGATGCACTTGGCCAAAAAGGGCGTATGCGTTTTTTCCTGAATATATTCAGGAAAAAACGCATACGCCCTTTTTGGCCAACCAAGCAAGCTTGCAAAGGAAATCTGCACTATAATGAAGTCTCACTTCCCCCCGGTCAAAAGGGCCATCTGAAAAAAGTGTAAAATCCAGAAAGGCAGGACAGGCCATGGAGAACTGGGAGCCTAGTTATGCTGATGGGCGGGACGTAAATTGCCAACAGAAACTCGGGAAAGTGTATGGTGTTTCCTGAAACATCTAAAAAACAAAGCAACAGAGCCTAGGGCACTTCCACTTATGGACCTATAGGTTAGGGAAATTAAAATCAAAAAGACACAGCCACCCCAAAATTTGGGACGCCTCTGTTTACAAGATCCTTGTTTACAGTACATGTTCAACATCGCAGAAAGTGAAAAATGGATAAAGAAGTTGTATTTACTTACAAAGCAATATGACTCAGCAATGAAATCTATCTCATCAGGCCATTAGCAGCACAATGAGTGGATTCAGGTATGATGATTCTAACTGAAATAAGTCACACAGAAAAAGAAACATCATAAGATATCAGTAATACACGGAATGTAAACTTGGCTACACAGGAACTGAATTACAGAACAGAACAGGGTCTCAAATTTAGAAAACCAACTTATGCTTGCTTAAGGGGAAAGGTGAGTTGGGGTGCTGCATAAAACCAGAGATTGAAATGAGCACAGATAAAGTTCCTTAAGCCAAATATGGAATAGACAAGAGCTACTCCTTGCTCAACGAAATGGACTCAACACCCCATATTAAACGCCTAAGAATGTACCTGACTAGTAAGTATCTTAAAACCTATGGATTGCTATGTCTCCAAAAGAGAATCAAGCATGTGTACAGGGGCATAAACGCAGCAGTGATAGGATTGGAGAGGTTCGATGAGCAAATGAAGACCCTTTGAAGTCATATTGCATGGTACCCATTCCACGGGTTTCAACTACCCAGGTTTAAGTTATTCTTCATTCAGCTAAAACATGCATGTGGAACCTAGAGTATGATCAACCATGTGATCGGGAGACGTGTTCAAATATGTCTCAGTTTTCGTACCCTGGTACTCGGGTGCAACATTCCAGATGCTTTACTAACACTCTCCCGACTTGGAGAGTCAGTCCCTTTAACCTCCTGTTTGGCCCACTTTGCAATTTCTGCGGAAGATGAACAGGAATAGGGAGAACCAATGAGAGACTAGCTGGAGGTGTCTGGACGGGCAAATTTAACTCTCATTTTCCACCAGGAAGAGGAATTAACCAAAGGCCCAGCGTGCCTTGGCGGAACCAGATTAGGGCCTGAAGCCATCCTGCGGTGTTGCGGCCAGCTCACAAGAAAGCGAGTTGAAGAAAGGAGCTCAGGGGCACTGTAATTCACAAACCTGCAGAGTTATAAATGACAGCTATCGTCCAAAAATATACTGAAGTAAGGCTCCCAAGAGGACTTGAAAGCGGGGCAGAATTGCAGGAAACCGATTTCAGGAGGTAGACTGGAATTGCATTGAAAGCATAGGAAAAGAGGCAGAACGTCCACAATGATGCACTTGGCCAAAAAGGGCGTATGCGTTTTTTCCTGAATATATTCAGGAAAAAACGCATACGCCCTTTTAGGCCAAACAAGCAAGCTTGCAAAGGAAATCTGCACTACATGAAGTCTCACTTCCCCCCGGTCAAAAGGGCCATCTGAAAAAAGTGTAAAATCCAGAAAGGCAGGACAGGCCATGGAGAACTGGGAGCCTTGTTATGCTGATGGGCGGGATGGAAATTGCCAACAGACACTCGGGAGAAGTGTATGGTGTTTCCTGAAACATCTAAAAAACAAAGCAACAGAGCCTAGGGCACTTCCACTTATGGTCCTATAGCTTAGGGAAATTAAAATCAAAAAGACACAGCCACCCCAAAGTTTGGGACGCCTCTGTTTACAAGAACCTCGTTTACCGTACAAGTTCAATATCACAGAAAGTGAAAAATGGATAAAGAACTTGTGGTACTTATGTACAATGCAGTATCAGTCAGCAATGAAATCTATGTCATCAGGCCCGTAGCAGCATAATGAGTGGATTCAGGTACGATGATTCTAACTGAAATAAGTCACACAGAAAAAGAAACATCATAAGATATCAGTAATACACGGAATGTAAACTTGGCTACACAGGAACTGAATTACAGAACAGAACAGGGTCTCAAATTTAGAAAACCATCTTATGCTTGCTTAAGGGGAAAGGTGAGTTGGGGTGCTGCATAAAACCAGAGATTGAAATGAGCACAGATAAAGTTCCTTAAGCCAAATATGAAATAGACAAGAGCTACTCCTTGCTCAACGAAATGGACTCAACACCCCATATTAAACGCCTAAGAATGTACCTGACTAGTAAGTATCTTAAAACCTATGGATTGCTATGTCTCCAAAAGAGAATCAAGCGTGTGTACAGGGGCATAAACGCAGCAGTGATAGGATTGGAGAGGTTCGGTGAGCAAATGAAGACCCTTTGAAGTCATATTGCATGGTACCCATTCCACGGGTTTCAACCACCCAGTTTTAAGGTATTCTTCCTTCAGCTAAAACATGCATGTGGAACCTAGAGTATGATCAACCGTGTGATCGGGAGACGTGTTCAAATATGTCTCAGTTTTCGTACCCTGGTACTCGGGTGCAACATTCCAGACGCTTTACTAACACTCTCCCGACTTGGAGAGTCAGTCCCTTTAACCTCCTGTTTGGCCCACTTTGCAATTTCTGGGGAAGATGAACAGGAATAGCGAGAACCAATGAGAGACTAGCTGGAGGTGTCTGGACGGGCAAATTTAACTCTCATTTCCCACCAGGAAGAGGAATTAACCAAAGGCCCAGCGTGCCTTGGCGGAACCAGATTAGGGCCTGAAGCCATCCTGCGGTGTTGCGGCCAGCTCAAAAGAAAGCGAGTTGAAGAAAGGAGCTCAGGGGCACTGTAATTCAGAAACCTGCAGAGTTATAAATGACAGCTATCGTCCAAAAATATACTAAAGTAAGGCTCCCAAGAGGACTTGAAAGCGGGGCAGAATTGCAGGAAACCGATTTCAGGAGGTAGACTGGAATTGCATTGAAAGCATAGGAAAAGAGGCAGAACGTCCACAATGATGCACTTGGCCAAAAAGGGCGTATGCGTTTTTTCCTGAATATATTCAGGAAAAAACGCATACGCCCTTTTAGGCCAACCAAGCAAGCTTGCAAAGGAAATCTGCACTACATGAAGTCTCACTTCCCCCCGGTCAAAAGGGCCATCTGAAAAAAGTGTAAAATCCAGAAAGGCAGGACAGGCCATGGAGAACTGGGAGCCTTGTTATGCTGATGGGCGGGATGGAAATTGCCAACAGACACTCGGGAGAAGTGTATGGTGTTTCCTGAAACATCTATAAAACAAAGCAACAGAGCCTAGGGCACTTCCACTTATGGTCCTATAGCTTAGGGAAATTAAAATCAAAAAGACACAGCCACCCCAAAGTTTGGGACACCTCTGTTTACAAGAACCTCTTTTACCGTACAAGTTCAATATCACAGAAAGTGAAAAATGGATAAAGAACTTGTGGTACTTACGTACAATGCAGTATCACTCAGCAATGAAATCTATGTCATCAGGCCCGTAGCAGCATAATGAGTGGATTCAGGTACGATGATTCTAACTGAAATAAGTCACACAGAAAAAGAAACATCATAAGATATCACTAATACACGGAATGTAAACTTGGCTACACAGGAACTGAATTCCAAAACAGAACAGGGTCTCAAATTTAGAAAACCAACTTATGCTTGCTTAAGGGGAAAGGTGAGTTGGGGTGCTGCATAAAACCAGAGATTGAAATGAGCACAGATAAAGTTCCTTAAGCCAAATATGGAATAGACAAGAGCTACTCCTTGCTCAACGAAATGGACTCAACACCGCATATTAAACACCTAAGAATGTACCTGACTAGTAAGTATCTTAAAACCTATGGATTGCTATGTCTCCAAAAGAGAATCAAGCGTGTGTACAGGGGCATAAACGCAGCAGTGATAGGATTGGAGAGGTTCGGTGAGCAAATGAAGACCCTTTGAAGTCATATTGCATGGTACCCATTCCACGGGTCTCAACTCTCCAGGTTTAAGGTATTCTTCCTTCAGCTAAATCATGCACGTGGAACCCAGAGTATGATCAACCGTGTGAACGGGAGACGTGTTCATATGTGTCTCAGTTTTACTCCCCTGGTACTCGGGTGCAACATTCCAGACGCTTTACTAACACTCTCCCGACTTGGAGAGTCAGCGCCTTTAACCTCCTGTTTGGCCCAGTTTGCAATTTCTGCGGAATATGAACAGGAATAGGGAGAACCAATGAGAGACTAGCTGGAGGTGTCTGGACGGGCAAATTTAACTCTCATTTCCCACCAGGAAGAGGAAATAACCAAAGGCTCAGCGTGCCATGCCGGAACCAGATTAGGGCCTGAAGCCATCCTGCGGTGTTGCGGCCAGGTCACAAGAAAGCGAGTTGAAGAAAGGAGCTCAGGGGCACTGTAATTCACAAACCTGCAGAGATATAAATGACAGCTATCGTCCAAAAATATACTGAAGTAAGGCTGCCAAGAGGACTTGAAAGCGGGGCAGAATTGCAGGAAACCGATTTCAGGAGGTAGACTGGAATTGCATTGAAAGCATAGGAAAAGAGGCAGAACGTCCACAATGATGCACTTGGCCAAAAAGGGCGTATGCGTTTTTTCCTGAATATATTCAGGAAAAAACGCATACGCCCTTTTAGGCCAACCAAGCAAGCTTGCAAAGGAAATCTGCACTACATGAAGTCTCACTTCCCCCCGGTCAAAAGGGCCATCTGAAAAAAGTGTAAAATCCAGAAAGGCAGGACAGGCCATGGAGAACTGGGAGCCTTGTTATGCTGATGGGCGGGATGGAAATTGCCAACAGACACTCGGGAGAAGTGTATGGTGTTTCCTGAAACATCTATAAAACAAAGCAACAGAGCCTAGGGCACTTCCACTTATGGTCCTATAGCTTAGGGAAATTAAAATCAAAAAGACACAGCCACCCCAAAGTTTGGGACACCTCTGTTTACAAGAACCTCTTTTACCGTACAAGTTCAATATCACAGAAAGTGAAAAATGGATAAAGAACTTGTGGTACTTACGTACAATGCAGTATCACTCAGCAATGAAATCTATGTCATCAGGCCCGTAGCAGCATAATGAGTGGATTCAGGTACGATGATTCTAACTGAAATAAGTCACACAGAAAAAGAAACATCATAAGATATCACTAATACACGGAATGTAAACTTGGCTACACAGGAACTGAATTCCAAAACAGAACAGGGTCTCAAATTTAGAAAACCAACTTATGCTTGCTTAAGGGGAAAGGTGAGTTGGGGTGCTGCATAAAACCAGAGATTGAAATGAGCACAGATAAAGTTCCTTAAGCCAAATATGGAATAGACAAGAGCTACTCCTTGCTCAACGAAATGGACTCAACACCGCATATTAAACACCTAAGAATGTACCTGACTAGTAAGTATCTTAAAACCTATGGATTGCTATGTCTCCAAAAGAGAATCAAGCGTGTGTACAGGGGCATAAACGCAGCAGTGATAGGATTGGAGAGGTTCGGTGAGCAAATGAAGACCCTTTGAAGTCATATTGCATGGTACCCATTCCACGGGTCTCAACTCTCCAGGTTTAAGGTATTCTTCCTTCAGCTAAATCATGCACGTGGAACCCAGAGTATGATCAACCGTGTGAACGGGAGACGTGTTCATATGTGTCTCAGTTTTCGTACCCTGGTACTCGGGTGCAACATTCCAGACGCTTTACTAACACTCTCCCGACTTGGAGAGTCAGCGCCTTTAACCTCCTGTTTGGCCCAGTTTGCAATTTCTGCGGAATATGAACAGGAATAGGGAGAACCAATGAGAGACTAGCTGGAGGTGTCTGGACGGGCAAATTTAACTCTCATTTCCCACCAGGAAGAGGAAATAACCAAAGGCTCAGCGTGCCATTCCGGAACCAGATTAGGGCCTGAAGCCATCCTGCGGTGTTGCGGCCAGGTCACAAGAAAGCGAGTTGAAGAAAGGAGCTCAGGGGCACTGTAATTCACAAACCTGCAGAGATATAAATGACAGCTATCGTCCAAAAATATACTGAAGTAAGGCTGCCAAGAGGACTTGAAAGCGGGGCAGAATTGCAGGAAACCGATTTCAGGAGGTAGACTGGAATTGCATTGAAAGCATAGGAAAAGAGGCAGAACGTCCACAATGATGCACTTGGCCAAAAAGGGCGTATGCGTTTTTTCCTGAATATATTCAGGAAAAAACGCATACGCCCTTTTAGGCCAACCAAGCAAGCTTGCAAAGGAAATCTGCACTACATGAAGTCTCACTTCCCCCCGGTCAAAAGGGCCATCTGAAAAAAGTGTAAAATCCAGAAAGGCAGGACAGGCCATGGAGAACTGGGAGCCTAGTTATGCTGATGGGCGGGACGTAAATTGCCAACAGAAACTCGGGAAAGTGTATGGTGTTTCCTGAAACATCTAAAAAACAAAGCAACAGAGCCTAGGGCACTTCCACTTATGGACCTATAGTTTAGGGAAATTAAAATCAAAAAGACACAGCCACCCCAAAATTTGGGACGCCTCTGTTTACAAGATCCTTGTTTACAGTACATGTTCAACATCGCAGAAAGTGAAAAATGGATAAAGAAGTTGTATTTACTTACAAAGCAATATGACTCAGCAATGAAATCTATCTCATCAGGCCATTAGCAGCACAATGAGTGGATTCAGGTATGATGATTCTAACTGAAATAAGTCACACAGAAAAAGAAACATCATAAGATATCAGTAATACACGGAATGTAAACTTGGCTACACAGGAACTGAATTACAGAACAGAACAGGGTCTCAAATTTAGAAAACCAACTTATGCTTGCTTAAGGGGAAAGGTGAGTTGGGGTGCTGCATAAAACCAGAGATTGAAATGAGCACAGATAAAGTTCCTTAAGCCAAATATGGAATAGACAAGAGCTACTCCTTGCTCAACGAAATGGACTCAACACCGCATATTAAACACCTAAGAATGTACCTGACTAGTAAGTATCTTAAAACCTATGGATTGCTATGTCTCCAAAAGAGAATCAAGCGTGTGTACAGGGGCATAAACGCAGCAGTGATAGGATTGGAGAGGTTCGGTGAGCAAATGAAGACCCTTTGAAGTCATATTGCATGGTACCCATTCCACGGGTCTCAACTCTCCAGGTTTAAGGTATTCTTCCTTCAGCTAAATCATGCACGTGGAACCCAGAGTATGATCAACCGTGTGAACGGGAGACGTGTTCATATGTGTCTCAGTTTTACTCCCCTGGTACTCGGGTGCAACATTCCAGACGCTTTACTAACACTCTCCCGACTTGGAGAGTCAGCGCCTTTAACCTCCTGTTTGGCCCAGTTTGCAATTTCTGCGGAATATGAACAGGAATAGGGAGAACCAATGAGAGACTAGCTGGAGGTGTCTGGACGGGCAAATTTAACTCTCATTTCCCACCAGGAAGAGGAAATAACCAAAGGCTCAGCGTGCCATGCCGGAACCAGATTAGGGCCTGAAGCCATCCTGCGGTGTTGCGGCCAGGTCACAAGAAAGCGAGTTGAAGAAAGGAGCTCAGGGGCACTGTAATTCACAAACCTGCAGAGATATAAATGACAGCTATCGTCCAAAAATATACTGAAGTAAGGCTGCCAAGAGGACTTGAAAGCGGGGCAGAATTGCAGGAAACCGATTTCAGGAGGTAGACTGGAATTGCATTGAAAGCATAGGAAAAGAGGCAGAACGTCCACAATGATGCACTTGGCCAAAAAGGGCGTATGCGTTTTTTCCTGAATATATTCAGGAAAAAACGCATACGCCCTTTTAGGCCAACCAAGCAAGCTTGCAAAGGAAATCTGCACTACATGAAGTCTCACTTCCCCCCGGTCAAAAGGGCCATCTGAAAAAAGTGTAAAATCCAGAAAGGCAGGACAGGCCATGGAGAACTGGGAGCCTAGTTATGCTGATGGGCGGGACGTAAATTGCCAACAGAAACTCGGGAAAGTGTATGGTGTTTCCTGAAACATCTAAAAAACAAAGCAACAGAGCCTAGGGCACTTCCACTTATGGACCTATAGTTTAGGGAAATTAAAATCAAAAAGACACAGCCACCCCAAAATTTGGGACGCCTCTGTTTACAAGATCCTTGTTTACAGTACATGTTCAACATCGCAGAAAGTGAAAAATGGATAAAGAAGTTGTATTTACTTACAAAGCAATATGACTCAGCAATGAAATCTATCTCATCAGGCCATTAGCAGCACAATGAGTGGATTCAGGTATGATGATTCTAACTGAAATAAGTCACACAGAAAAAGAAACATCATAAGATATCAGTAATACACGGAATGTAAACTTGGCTACACAGGAACTGAATTACAGAACAGAACAGGGTCTCAAATGTAGAAAACCAACTTATGCTTGCTTAAGGGGAAAGGTGAGTTGGGGTGCTGCATAAAACCAGAGATTGAAATGAGCACAGATAAAGTTCCTTAAGCCAAATATGGAATAGACAAGAGCTACTCCTTGCTCAACGAAATGGACTCAACACCCCATATTAAACGCCTAAGAATGTACCTGACTAGTAAGTATCTTAAAACCTATGGATTGCTATGTCTCCAAAAGAGAATCAAGCATGTGTACAGGGGCATAAACGCAGCAGTGATAGGATTGGAGAGGTTCGATGAGCAAATGAAGACCCTTTGAAGTCATATTGCATGGTACCCATTCCACGGGTTTCAACTGCCCAGGTTTAAGTTATTCCTCATTCAGCTAAAACATGCATGTGGAACCTAGAGTATGATCAACCATGTGATCGGGAGACGTGTTCAAATATGTCTCAGTTTTCGTACCCTGGTACTCGGGTGCAACATTCCAGATGCTTTACTAACACTCTCCCGACTTGGAGAGTCAGTCCCTTTAACCTCCTGTTTGGCCCACTTTGCAATTTCTGCGGAAGATGAACAGGAATAGGGAGAACCAATGAGAGACTAGCTGGAGGTGTCTGGACGGGCAAATTTAACTCTCATTTTCCACCAGGAAGAGGAATTAACCAAAGGCCCAGCGTGCCTTGGCGGAACCAGATTAGGGCCTGAAGCCATCCTGCGGTGTTGAGGCCAGCTCACAAGAAAGCGAGTTGAAGAAAGGAGCTCAGGGGCACTGTAATTCACAAACCTGCAGAGTTATAAATGACAGCTATCGTCCAAAAATATACTGAAGTAAGGCTCCCAAGAGGACTTGAAAGTGGGGCAGAATTGCAGGAAACCGATTTCAGGAGGTAGACTGGAATTGCATTGAAAGCATAGGAAAAGAGGCAGAACGTCCACAATGATGCACTTGGCCAAAAAGGGCGTATGCGTTTTTTCCTGAATATATTCAGGAAAAAACGCATACGCACTTTTAGGCCAAACAAGGTAGCTTGCAAAGGAAATCTGCACTACATGAAGTCTCACTTCCCCCCGGTCAAAAGGGCCATCTGAAAAAAGTGTAAAATCCAGAAAGGCAGGACAGGCCATGGAGAACTGGGAGCCTTGTTATGCTGATGGGCGGGATGGAAATTGCCAACAGACACTCGGGAGAAGTGTATGGTGTTTCCTGAAACATCTATAAAACAAAGCAACAGAGCCTAGGGCACTTCCACTTATGGTCCTATAGCTTAGGGAAATTAAAATCAAAAAGACACAGCCACCCCAAAGTTTGGGACACCTCTGTTTACAAGAACCTCTTTTACCGTACAAGTTCAATATCACAGAAAGTGAAAAATGGATAAAGAACTTGTGGTACTTACGTACAATGCAGTATCACTCAGCAATGAAATCTATGTCATCAGGCCCGTAGCAGCATAATGAGTGGATTCAGGTACGATGATTCTAACTGAAATAAGTCACACAGAAAAAGAAACATCATAAGATATCACTAATACACGGAATGTAAACTTGGCTACACAGGAACTGAATTCCAAAACAGAACAGGGTCTCAAATTTAGAAAACCAACTTATGCTTGCTTAAGGGGAAAGGTGAGTTGGGGTGCTGCATAAAACCAGAGATTGAAATGAGCACAGATAAAGTTCCTTAAGCCAAATATGGAATAGACAAGAGCTACTCCTTGCTCAACGAAATGGACTCAACACCGCATATTAAACACCTAAGAATGTACCTGACTAGTAAGTATCTTAAAACCTATGGATTGCTATGTCTCCAAAAGAGAATCAAGCGTGTGTACAGGGGCATAAACGCAGCAGTGATAGGATTGGAGAGGTTCGGTGAGCAAATGAAGACCCTTTGAAGTCATATTGCATGGTACCCATTCCACGGGTCTCAACTCTCCAGGTTTAAGGTATTCTTCCTTCAGCTAAATCATGCACGTGGAACCCAGAGTATGATCAACCGTGTGAACGGGAGACGTGTTCATATGTGTCTCAGTTTTACTCCCCTGGTACTCGGGTGCAACATTCCAGACGCTTTACTAACACTCTCCCGACTTGGAGAGTCAGCGCCTTTAACCTCCTGTTTGGCCCAGTTTGCAATTTCTGCGGAATATGAACAGGAATAGGGAGAACCAATGAGAGACTAGCTGGAGGTGTCTGGACGGGCAAATTTAACTCTCATTTCCCACCAGGAAGAGGAAATAACCAAAGGCTCAGCGTGCCATGCCGGAACCAGATTAGGGCCTGAAGCCATCCTGCGGTGTTGCGGCCAGGTCACAAGAAAGCGAGTTGAAGAAAGGAGCTCAGGGGCACTGTAATTCACAAACCTGCAGAGATATAAATGACAGCTATCGTCCAAAAATATACTGAAGTAAGGCTGCCAAGAGGACTTGAAAGCGGGGCAGAATTGCAGGAAACCGATTTCAGGAGGTAGACTGGAATTGCATTGAAAGCATAGGAAAAGAGGCAGAACGTCCACAATGATGCACTTGGCCAAAAAGGGCGTATGCGTTTTTTCCTGAATATATTCAGGAAAAAACGCATACGCCCTTTTAGGCCAACCAAGCAAGCTTGCAAAGGAAATCTGCACTACATGAAGTCTCACTTCCCCCCGGTCAAAAGGGCCATCTGAAAAAAGTGTAAAATCCAGAAAGGCAGGACAGGCCATGGAGAACTGGGAGCCTAGTTATGCTGATGGGCGGGACGTAAATTGCCAACAGAAACTCGGGAAAGTGTATGGTGTTTCCTGAAACATCTAAAAAACAAAGCAACAGAGCCTAGGGCACTTCCACTTATGGACCTATAGTTTAGGGAAATTAAAATCAAAAAGACACAGCCACCCCAAAATTTGGGACGCCTCTGTTTACAAGATCCTTGTTTACAGTACATGTTCAACATCGCAGAAAGTGAAAAATGGATAAAGAAGTTGTATTTACTTACAAAGCAATATGACTCAGCAATGAAATCTATCTCATCAGGCCATTAGCAGCACAATGAGTGGATTCAGGTATGATGATTCTAACTGAAATAAGTCACACAGAAAAAGAAACATCATAAGATATCACTAATACACGGAATGTAAACTTGGCTACACAGGAACTGAATTACAGAACAGAACAGGGTCTCAAATTTAGAAAACCAACTTATGCTTGCTTAAGGGGAAAGGTGAGTTGGGGTGCTGCATAAAACCAGAGATTGAAATGAGCACAGATAAAGTTCCTTAAGCCAAATATGGAATAGACAAGAGCTACTCCTTGCTCAACGAAATGGACTCAACACCGCATATTAAACACCTAAGAATGTACCTGACTAGTAAGTATCTTAAAACCTATGGATTGCTATGTCTCCAAAAGAGAATCAAGCGTGTGTACAGGGGCATAAACGCAGCAGTGATAGGATTGGAGAGGTTCGGTGAGCAAATGAAGACCCTTTGAAGTCATATTGCATGGTACCCATTCCACGGGTCTCAACTCTCCAGGTTTAAGGTATTCTTCCTTCAGCTAAATCATGCACGTGGAACCCAGAGTATGATCAACCGTGTGAACGGGAGACGTGTTCATATGTGTCTCAGTTTTACTCCCCTGGTACTCGGGTGCAACATTCCAGACGCTTTACTAACACTCTCCCGACTTGGAGAGTCAGCGCCTTTAACCTCCTGTTTGGCCCAGTTTGCAATTTCTGCGGAATATGAACAGGAATAGGGAGAACCAATGAGAGACTAGCTGGAGGTGTCTGGACGGGCAAATTTAACTCTCATTTCCCACCAGGAAGAGGAAATAACCAAAGGCTCAGCGTGCCATGCCGGAACCAGATTAGGGCCTGAAGCCATCCTGCGGTGTTGCGGCCAGGTCACAAGAAAGCGAGTTGAAGAAAGGAGCTCAGGGGCACTGTAATTCACAAACCTGCAGAGATATAAATGACAGCTATCGTCCAAAAATATACTGAAGTAAGGCTGCCAAGAGGACTTGAAAGCGGGGCTGAATTGCAGGAAACCGATTTCAGGAGGTAGACTGGAATTGCATTGAAAGCATAGGAAAAGAGGCAGAACGTCCACAATGATGCACTTGGCCAAAAAGGGCGTATGCGTTTTTTCCTGAATATATTCAGGAAAAAACGCATACGCCCTTTTAGGCCAACCAAGCAAGCTTGCAAAGGAAATCTGCACTACATGAAGTCTCACTTCCCCCCGGTCAAAAGGGCCATCTGAAAAAAGTGTAAAATCCAGAAAGGCAGGACAGGCCATGGAGAACTGGGAGCCTAGTTATGCTGATGGGCGGGACGTAAATTGCCAACAGAAACTCGGGAAAGTGTATGGTGTTTCCTGAAACATCTAAAAAACAAAGCAACAGAGCCTAGGGCACTTCCAATTATGGACCTATAGTTTAGGGAAATTAAAATCAAAAAGACACAGCCACCCCAAAATTTGGGACGCCTCTGTTTACAAGATCCTTGTTTACAGTACATGTTCAACATCGCAGAAAGTGAAAAATGGATAAAGAAGTTGTATTTACTTACAAAGCAATATGACTCAGCAATGAAATCTATCTCATCAGGCCATTAGCAGCACAATGAGTGGATTCAGGTATGATGATTCTAACTGAAATAAGTCACACAGAAAAAGAAACATCATAAGATATCAGTAATACACGGAATGTAAACTTGGCTACACAGGAACTGAATTACAGAACAGAACAGGGTCTCAAATGTAGAAAACCAACTTATGCTTGCTTAAGGGGAAAGGTGAGTTGGGGTGCTGCATAAAACCAGAGATTGAAATGAGCACAGATAAAGTTCCTTAAGCCAAATATGGAATAGACAAGAGCTACTCCTTGCTCAACGAAATGGACTCAACACCCCATATTAAACGCCTAAGAATGTACCTGACTAGTAAGTATCTTAAAACCTATGGATTGCTATGTCTCCAAAAGAGAATCAAGCATGTGTACAGGGGCATAAACGCAGCAGTGATAGGATTGGAGAGGTTCGATGAGCAAATGAAGACCCTTTGAAGTCATATTGCATGGTACCCATTCCACGGGTTTCAACTGCCCAGGTTTAAGTTATTCCTCATTCAGCTAAAACATGCATGTGGAACCTAGAGTATGATCAACCATGTGATCGGGAGACGTGTTCAAATATGTCTCAGTTTTCGTACCCTGGTACTCGGGTGCAACATTCCAGATGCTTTACTAACACTCTCCCGACTTGGAGAGTCAGTCCCTTTAACCTCCTGTTTGGCCCACTTTGCAATTTCTGCGGAAGATGAACAGGAATAGGGAGAACCAATGAGAGACTAGCTGGAGGTGTCTGGACGGGCAAATTTAACTCTCATTTTCCACCAGGAAGAGGAATTAACCAAAGGCCCAGCGTGCCTTGGCGGAACCAGATTAGGGCCTGAAGCCATCCTGCGGTGTTGAGGCCAGCTCACAAGAAAGCGAGTTGAAGAAAGGAGCTCAGGGGCACTGTAATTCACAAACCTGCAGAGTTATAAATGACAGCTATCGTCCAAAAATATACTGAAGTAAGGCTCCCAAGAGGACTTGAAAGTGGGGCAGAATTGCAGGAAACCGATTTTAGGAGGTAGACTGGAATTGCATTGAAAGCATAGGAAAAGAGGCAGAACGTCCACAATGATGCACTTGGCCAAAAAGGGCGTATGCGTTTTTTCCTGAATATATTCAGGAAAAAACGCATACGCCCTTTTAGGCCAAACAAGCAAGCTTGCAAAGGAAATCTGCACTACATGAAGTCTCACTTCCCCCCGGTCAAAAGGGCCATCTGAAAAAAGTGTAAAATCCAGAAAGGCAGGACAGGCCATGGAGAACTGGGAGCCTTGTTATGCTGATGGGCGGGATGTAAATTGCCAACAGACACTCGGGAGAAGTGTATGGTGTTTCCTGAAACATCTAAAAAACAAAGCAACAGAGCCTAGGGCACTTCCACTTATGGTCCTATAGCTTAGGGAAATTAAAATCAAAAAGACACAGCCACCCCAAAGTTTGGGACGCCTCTGTTTACAAGAACCTCGTTTACCGTACAAGTTCAATATCACAGAAAGTGAAAAATGGATAAAGAACTTGTGGTACTTATGTACAATGCAGTATCAGTCAGCAATGAAATCTATGTCATCAGGCCCATAGCAGCATAATGAGTGGATTCAGGTACGATGATTGTAACTGAAATAAGTCACACAGAAAAAGAAACATCATAAGATATCAGTAATACACGGAATGTAAACTTGGCTACACAGGAACTGAATTACAGAACAGAACAGGGTCTCAAATTTAGAAAACCATCTTATGCTTGCTTAAGGGGAAAGGTGAGTTGGGGTGCTGCATAAAACCAGAGATTGAAATGAGCACAGATAAAGTTCCTTAAGCCAAATATGAAATAGACAAGAGCTACTCCTTGCTCAACGAAATGGACTCAACACCCCATATTAAACGCCTAAGAATGTACCTGACTAGTAAGTATCTTAAAACCTATGGATTGCTATGTCTCCAAAAGAGAATCAAGCGTGTGTACAGGAGCATAAACGCAGCAGTGATAGGATTGGAGAGGTTCGGTGAGCAAATGAAGACCCTTTGAAGTCATATTGCATGGTACCCATTCCACGGGTTTCAACCACCCAGTTTTAAGGTATTCTTCCTTCAGCTAAAACATGCATGTGGAACCTAGAGTATGATCAACCGTGTGATCGGGAGACGTGTTCAAATATGTCTCAGTTTTCGTACCCTGGTACTCGGGTGCAACATTCCAGACGCTTTACTAACACTCTCCCGACTTGGAGAGTCAGTCCCTTTAACCTCCTGTTTGGCCCAGTTTGCAATTTCTGTGGAAGATGAACAGGAATAGCGAGAACCAATGAGAGACTAGCTGGAGGTGTCTGGACGGGCAAATTTAACTCTCATTTCCCACCAGGAAGAGGAATTAACCAAAGGCCCAGCGTGCCTTGGCGGAACCAGATTAGGGCCTGAAGCCATCCTGCGGTGTTGCGGCCAGCTCAAAAGAAAGCGAGTTGAAGAAAGGAGCTCAGGGGCACTGTAATTCAGAAACCTGCAGAGTTATAAATGACAGCTATCGTCCAAAAATATACTGAAGTAAGGCTCCCAAGAGGACTTGAAAGCGGGGCAGAATTGCAGGAAACCGATTTCAGGAGGTAGACTGGAATTGCATTGAAAGCATAGGAAAAGAGGCAGAACGTCCACAATGATGCACTTGGCCAAAAAGGGTGTATGCGTTTTTTCCTGAATATATTCAGGAAAAAACGCATACGCCGTTTTAGGCCAACCAAGCAAGCTTGCAAAGGAAATCTGCACTACATGAAGTCTCACTTCCCCCCGGTCAAAAGGGCCATCTGAAAAAAGTGTAAAATCCAGAAAGGCAGGACAGGCCATGGAGAACTGGGAGCCTTGTTATGCTGATGGGCGGGATGGAAATTGCCAACAGACACTCGGGAGAAGTGTATGGTGTTTCCTGAAACATCTATAAAACAAAGCAACAGAGCCTAGGGCACTTCCACTTATGGTCCTATAGCTTAGGGAAATTAAAATCAAAAAGACACAGCCACCCCAAAGTTTGGGACACCTCTGTTTACAAGAACCTCTTTTACCGTACAAGTTCAATATCACAGAAAGTGAAAAATGGATAAAGAACTTGTGGTACTTACGTACAATGCAGTATCACTCAGCAATGAAATCTATGTCATCAGGCCCGTAGCAGCATAATGAGTGGATTCAGGTACGATGATTCTAACTGAAATAAGTCACACAGAAAAAGAAACATCATAAGATATCACTAATACACGGAATGTAAACTTGGCTACACAGGAACTGAATTCCAAAACAGAACAGGGTCTCAAATTTAGAAAACCAACTTATGCTTGCTTAAGGGGAAAGGTGAGTTGGGGTGCTGCATAAAACCAGAGATTGAAATGAGCACAGATAAAGTTCCTTAAGCCAAATATGGAATAGACAAGAGCTACTCCTTGCTCAACGAAATGGACTCAACACCGCATATTAAACACCTAAGAATGTACCTGACTAGTAAGTATCTTAAAACCTATGGATTGCTATGTCTCCAAAAGAGAATCAAGCGTGTGTACAGGGGCATAAACGCAGCAGTGATAGGATTGGAGAGGTTCGGTGAGCAAATGAAGACCCTTTGAAGTCATATTGCATGGTACCCATTCCACGGGTCTCAACTCTCCAGGTTTAAGGTATTCTTCCTTCAGCTAAATCATGCACGTGGAACCCAGAGTATGATCAACCGTGTGAACGGGAGACGTGTTCATATGTGTCTCAGTTTTACTCCCCTGGTACTCGGGTGCAACATTCCAGACGCTTTACTAACACTCTCCCGACTTGGAGAGTCAGCGCCTTTAACCTCCTGTTTGGCCCAGTTTGCAATTTCTGCGGAATATGAACAGGAATAGGGAGAACCAATGAGAGACTAGCTGGAGGTGTCTGGACGGGCAAATTTAACTCTCATTTCCCACCAGGAAGAGGAAATAACCAAAGGCTCAGCGTGCCATGCCGGAACCAGATTAGGGCCTGAAGCCATCCTGCGGTGTTGCGGCCAGGTCACAAGAAAGCGAGTTGAAGAAAGGAGCTCAGGGGCACTGTAATTCACAAACCAGCAGAGATATAAATGACAGCTATCGTCCAAAAATATACTGAAGTAAGGCTGCCAAGAGGACTTGAAAGCGGGGCAGAATTGCAGGAAACCGATTTCAGGAGGTAGACTGGAATTGCATTGAAAGCATAGGAAAAGAGGCAGAACGTCCACAATGATGCACTTGGCCAAAAAGGGCGTATGCGTTTTTTCCTGAATATATTCAGGAAAAAACGCATACGCCCTTTTTGGCCAACCAAGCAAGCTTGCAAAGGAAATCTGCACTACAATGAAGTCTCACTTCCCCCCGGTCAAAAGGGCCATCTGAAAAAAGTGTAAAATCCAGAAAGGCAGGACAGGCCATGGAGAACTGGGAGCCTAGTTATGCTGATGGGCGGGACGTAAATTGCCAACAGAAACTCGGGAAAGTGTATGGTGTTTCCTGAAACATCTAAAAAACAAAGCAACAGAGCCTAGGGCACTTCCACTTATGGACCTATAGTTTAGGGAAATTAAAATCAAAAAGACACAGCCACCCCAAAATTTGGGACGCCTCTGTTTACAAGATCCTTGTTTACAGTACATGTTCAACATCGCAGAAAGTGAAAAATGGATAAAGAAGTTGTATTTACTTACAAAGCAATATGACTCAGCAATGAAATCTATCTCATCAGGCCATTAGCAGCACAATGAGTGGATTCAGGTATGATGATTCTAACTGAAATAAGTCACACAGAAAAAGAAACATCATAAGATATCAGTAATACACGGAATGTAAACTTGGCTACACAGGAACTGAATTACAGAACAGAACAGGGTCTCAAATTTAGAAAACCAACTTATGCTTGCTTAAGGGGAAAGGTGAGTTGGGGTGCTGCATAAAACCAGAGATTGAAATGAGCACAGATAAAGTTCCTTAAGCCAAATATGGAATAGACAAGAGCTACTCCTTGCTCAACGAAATGGACTCAACACCGCATATTAAACACCTAAGAATGTACCTGACTAGTAAGTATCTTAAAACCTATGGATTGCTATGTCTCCAAAAGAGAATCAAGCGTGTGTACAGGGGCATAAACGCAGCAGTGATAGGATTGGAGAGGTTCGGTGAGCAAATGAAGACCCTTTGAAGTCATATTGCATGGTACCCATTCCACGGGTCTCAACTCTCCAGGTTTAAGGTATTCTTCCTTCAGCTAAATCATGCACGTGGAACCCAGAGTATGATCAACCGTGTGAACGGGAGACGTGTTCATATGTGTCTCAGTTTTACTCCCCTGGTACTCGCGTGCAACATTCCAGACGCTTTACTAACACTCTCCCGACTTGGAGAGTCAGCGCCTTTAACCTCCTGTTTGGCCCAGTTTGCAATTTCTGCGGAATATGAACAGGAATAGGGAGAACCAATGAGAGACTAGCTGGAGGTGTCTGGACGGGCAAATTTAACTCTCATTTCCCACCAGGAAGAGGAATTAACCAAAGGCTCAGCGTGCCATGCCGGAACCAGATTAGGGCCTGAAGCCATCCTGCGGTGTTGCGGCCAGCTCACAAGAAAGCGAGTTGAAGAAAGGAGCTCAGGGGCACTGTAATTCACAAACCTGCAGAGTTATAAATGACAGCTATTGTCCAAAAATATACTGAAGTAAGGCTGCCAAGAGGACTTGAAAGCGGGGCAGAATTGCAGGAAACCGATTTCAGGAGGTAGACTGGAATTGCATTGAAAGCATAGGAAAAGAGGCAGAACGTCCACAATGATGCACTTGGCCAAAAAGGGCGTATGCGTTTTTTCCTGAATATATTCAGGAAAAAACGCATACGCCCTTTTTGGCCAACCAAGCAAGCTTGCAAACGAAATCTGCACTACAATGAAGTCTCACTTCCCCCAGGTCAAAAGGGCGATCTGAAAAAAGTGTAAAATCCAGAAAGGCAGGACAGGCCATGGAGAACTGGGAGCCTTGTTATGCTGATGGGCGGGATGTAAATTGCCAACAGACACTCGGGAGAAGTGTATGGTGTTTCCTGAAACATCTAAAAAACAAAGCAACAGAGCCTAGGGCACTTCCACTTATGGTCCTATAGCTTAGGGAAATTAAAATCAAAAAGACACAGCCACCCCAAAGTTTGGGCCGCCTCTGTTTACAAGAACCTCATTTACCATACAAGTTCAATATCACAGAAAGTGAAAAATGGATAAAGAATTGTGGTACTTATTTACAATGCAGTATCACTCAGCAATGAAATCTATGTCATCAGGCCCGTAGCAGCATAATGAGTGGATTCAGGTACGATGATTCTAACTGAAATAAGTCACACAGAAAAAGAAACATCATAAGATATCACTAATACACGGAATGTAAACTTGGCTACACAGGAACTGAATTCCAAAACAGAACAAGGTCTCAAATTTAGAAAACCAACTTATGCTTGCTTAAGGGGAAAGGTGAGTTGGGGTGCTGCATAAAACCAGAGATTGAAATGAGCACAGATAAAGTTCCTTAAGCCAAATATGGAATAGACAAGAGCTACTCCTTGCTCAACGAAATGGACTCAACACCGCATATTAAACGCCTAAGTATGTACCTGACTAGTAAGTATCTTCAAACCTATGGATTGCTATGTCTCCGAAAGAGAATCAAGCGTGTGTACAGGGGCATAAACGCAGCAGTGATAGGATTGGAGAGGTTCGGTGAGCAAATGAAGACCCTTTGAAGTCATATTGCATGGTACCCATTTCACGGGTTTCAACTACCCAGGTTTAAGGTATTCTTCCTTCAGCTAAAACATGCATGTGGAACCTAGAGTATGATCAACCATGTGATCGGGATACGTGTTCAAATATGTCTCAGTTTTCGTACCCTGGTACTCGGGTGCAACATTCCAGACGCTTTACTAACACTCTCCCAACTTGGAGAGTCAGTCCCTTTAACATCCTGTTTGGCCCAGTTTGCAATTTCTGCGGAAGATGAACAGGAATAGGGAGAACCAATGAGAGACTAGCTGGAGGTGTCTGGACGGGCAAATTTAACTCTCATTTCCCAACAGGAAGAGGAATTAACCAAAGGCTCAGCGTGCCGTGCCCGAAACAGATTAGGGCCTGAAGCCATCTTGCGGTGTTGCGGCCAGCTCAAAAGAAAGCGAGTTGAAGAAAGGAGCTCAGGGGCACTGTAATTCACAAACCTGCAGAGTTATAAATGACAGCTATCGTCCAAAAATATACTGAAGTAAGGCTGCCAAGAGGACTTGAAAGCGGGGCAGAATTGCAGGAAACCGATTTCAGGAGGTAGACTGGAATTGCATTGAAAGCATCGGCAAAGAGGCAGAACGTCCACAATGATGCACTTGGCCAAAAAGGGCGTATGCGTTTTTTCCTGAATATATTCAGGAAAAAACGCATACGCACTTTTTGGCCAACCAAGCAAACTTGCAATGGAAATCTGCACTACAATGAAGTCTCACTTCCCCCCGGTCAAAAGGGTCATCTGAAAAAAGTGTAAAATCCAGAAACGCAGGACAGGCCATGGAGAACTGGGAGCCTTGTTATGCTCATGGGCGGGATGTAAATTGCCAACAGACACTCGGGAGAAGTGTATGGTGTTTCCTGAAGGAACTAAGAAACAAAGCAACAAAGCCTAGGGCACTTCCACTTATGGTCCTATAGCTTAGGGAAATTAAAATCAAAAAGACACAGCCACCCCAAAGTTTGGGACGCCTCTGTTTACAAGAACCTCGTTTACCGTACAAGTTCAATATCACAGAAAGTGAAAAATGGATAAAGAACTTGTGGTACTTATGTACAATGCAGTATCACTCAGCAATGAAATCTATGTCATCAGGCCCGTAGCAGCATAATGAGTGGATTCAGGTATGATGATTCTAACTGAAATAAGTCACACAGAAAAAGAAACATCATAAGATATCAGTAATACACGGAATGTAAACTTGGCTACACAGGAACTGAATTCCAAAACAGAACAGGGTCTCAAATTTAGAAAACCAACTTATGCTTGCTTAAGGGGAAAGGTGAGTTGGGGTGCTGCATAAAACCAGAGATTGAAATGAGCACAGATAAAGTTCCTTAAGCCAAATATGGAATAGACAAGAGCTACTCCTTGCTCAACGAAATGGACTCAACACCCCATATTCAACGCCTAAGAATGTACCTGACTAGTAAGTATCTTAAAACCTATGGATTGCTATGTCTCCAAAAGAGAATCAAGCGTGTGTACAGGGGCATAAACGCAGCAGTGATAGGATTGGAGAGGTTCGGTGAGCAAATGAAGACCCTTTGAAGTCATATTGCATGCTACCCATTCCACGGGTCTCAACTCTCCAGGTTTAAGGTATTCTTCCTTCAGCTAAATCATGCACGTGGAACCCAGAGTATGATCAACCGTGTGAACGGGAGACGTGTTCAAATATGTCTCAGTTTTCGTACCCTGGTACTCGGGTGCAACATTCCAGACGCTTTACTAACACTCTCCCGACATGGAGAGTCAGTCCCTTTAACCTCCTGTATGGCTCAGTTTGCAATATCTGCGGAAGATGAACAAGAATAGCGAGAACCAATGAGAGACTAGCTGGAGGTGTCTGGACGGGCAAATTTAACTCTCATTTCCCACCAGGAAGAGGAATTAACCAAAGGCTCAGCGTGCCGTGCCGGAACCAGATTAGGTCCTGAAGCCATCCTGCGGTGTTGCGGCCATCTCACAAGAAAGCGAGTTGAAGAAAGGAGCTCAGGGGCACTGTAATTCACAAACCTGCAGAGTTATAAATGACAGCTATCGTCCAAAAATATACTGAAGTAAGGCTGCCAAGAGGACTTGAAAGCGGGGCAGAATTGCAGGAAACCGATTTCAGAAGGTAGACTGGAATTGCATTGAAAGCATAGGAAAAGAGGCAGAACGTCCACAATGATGCACTTGGCCAAAAAGGGCGTATGCGTTTTTTCCTGAATATATTCAGGAAAAAACGCATACGCCCTTTTTGGCCAACCAAGCAAGCTTGCAAAGGAAATCTGCACTACAATGAAGTCTCACTTCCCCCCTGTCAAAAGGGCCATCTGAAAAAAGTGTAAAATCCAGAAAGGCAGGACAGGCCATGGAGAACTGGGAGCCTTGTTATGCTGATGGGAGGGATGTAAATTGCCAACAGACACTCGGGAGAAGTGTATGGTGTTTCCTGAAACATCTACAAAACAAAGCAACAGAGTCTAGGGCACTTCCACTTATGGTCTTATAGCTTAGGGAAATTAAAATCAAAAAGACACAGCCACCCCAAAGTTTGGGACGCCTCTGTTTACAAGATCCTTGTTCACAGTACATGTTCAACATCGCAGAAAGTGAAAAATGGATAAAGAAGTTGTGGTATTTACTTACAAACAATATCACTCAGCAATAAAATCTATGTCATCAGGAGCTTAGCAGCACAATGAGTGGATTCAGGTATGATGATTCTAACTGAAATAAGTCACACAGAAATAGAAACATCATAAGATATCACTAATACACGGAATGTAAACTTGGCTACACAGGAACTGAATTACAGAACAGAACAGGGTCTCAAATTTAGAAAACCAACTTATGCTTGCTTAAGGGGAAAGGTGAGTTGGGGTGCTGCATAAAACCAGAGATTGAAAGGAGCACAGATAAAGTTCCTTAAGCCAAATATGGAATAGACAAGAGCTACTCCTTGCTCAACGAAATGGACTCAACACCCCAAATTAAACGCCTAAGTATGTACCTGACTAGTAAGTATCTTAAAACCTATGGATTGCTATGTCTCCGAAAGAGAATCAAGCATGTGTACAGGGGCATAAACGCAGCAGTGATAGGATTGGAGAGGTTTGATGAGCAAATGAAGACCCTTTGAAGTCATATTGCATGGTACCCATTCCATGGGTTTCAACTACCCAGGTTTAAGTTATTCTTCATTCAGCTAAAACATGCATGTGGAACCTAGAGTATGATCAACCATGTGATCGGGAGACGTGTTCAAATATGTCTTAGTTTTCGTACCCTGGTACTCGGGTGCAACATTCCAGATGCTTTACTAACACTCTCCCAACTTGGAGAGTCAGTCCCTTTAACCTCCTGTTTGGCCCACTTTGCAATTTCTACGGAAGATGAACAGGAATAGGGAGAACCAATGAGAGACTAGCTGGAGGTGTCTGGACGGGCAAATTTAACTCTCATTTCCCACCAGGAAGAGGAATTAACCAAAGGCCCTGCGTGCCTTGCCGGAACCAGATTAGGGCCTGAAGCCATCCTGCGGTGTTGAGGCCAGCTCACAAGAAAGCGAGTTGAAGAAAGGAGCTCAGGGGCACTGTAATTCAGAAACCTGCAGAGTTATAAATGACAGCTATCGTCCAAAAATATACTGAAGTAAGGCTCCCAAGAGGACTTGAAAGCGGGGCAGAATTGCAGGAAACCGATTTCAGGAGGTAGACTGGAATTGCATTGAAAGCATAGGAAAAGAGGCAGAACGTCCACAATGATGCACTTGGCCAAAAAGGGCGTATGCGTTTTTTCCTGAATATATTCAGGAAAAAACGCATACGCCCTTTTAGGCCAACCAAGCAAGCTTGCAAAGGAAATCTGCACTACATGAAGTCTCACTTCCCCCCGGTCAAAAGGGCCATCTGAAAAAAGTGTAAAATCCAGAAAGGCAGGACAGGCCATGGAGAACTGGGAGCCTTGTTATGCTGATGGGCGGGATGGAAATTGCCAACAGACACTCGGGAGAAGTGTATGGTGTTTCCTGAAACATCTAAAAAACAAAGCAACAGAGGCTAGGGCACTTCCACTTATGGTCCTATAGCTTAGGGAAATTAAAATCAAAAAGACACAGCCACCCTAAAGTTTGGGACGCCTCTGTTTACAAGAACCTCGTTTACCGTACAAGTTCAATATCACAGAAAGTGAAAAATGGATAAAGAACTTGTGGTACTTACGTACAATGCAGTATCACAAAGCAATGAAATCTATGTCATCAGGCCCGTAGCAGCATAATGAGTGGATTCATGTATGATGATTCTAATTGAAATAAGTCACACAGAAAAAGAAACATCATAAGATATCAGTAATACACGGAATGTAAACTTGGCTACACAGGAACTGAATTCCAAAACAGAACAGGGTCTCAAATTTAGAAAACCAACTTATGCTTGCTTAAGGGGAAAGGTGAGTTGGGGTGCTGCATAAAACCAGAGATTGAAATGAGCACAGATAAAGTTCCTTAAGCCAAATATGGAATAGACAAGAGCTACTCCTTGCTCAACGAAATGGACTCAACACCCCATATTAAACGCCTAAGAATGTACCTGACTAGTAAGTATCTTAAAACCTATGGATTGCTATGTCTCCAAAAGAGAATCAAGCGTGTGTACAGGGGCATAAACGCAGCAGTGATAGGATTGGAGAGGTTCGGTGAGCAAATGAAGACCCTTTGAAGTCATATTGCATGGTACCCATTTCACGGGTTTCAACTACCCAGGTTTAAGGTATTCTTCCTTCAGCTAAAACATGCATGTGGAACCTAGAGTATGATCAACCATGTGATCGGGATACGTGTTCAAATATGTCTCAGTTTTCGTACCCTGGTACTCGGGTGCAACATTCCAGACGCTTTACTAACACTCTCCCAACTTGGAGAGTCAGTCCCTTTAACATCCTGTTTGGCCCAGTTTGCAATTTCTGCGGAAGATGAACAGGAATAGGGAGAACCAATGAGAGACTAGCTGGAGGTGTCTGGACGGGCAAATTTAACTCTCATTTCCCAACAGGAAGAGGAATTAACCAAAGGCTCAGCGTGCCGTGCCCGAAACAGATTAGGGCCTGAAGCCATCTTGCGGTGTTGCGGCCAGCTCAAAAGAAAGCGAGTTGAAGAAAGGAGCTCAGGGGCACTGTAATTCACAAACCTGCAGAGTTATAAATGACAGCTATCGTCCAAAAATATACTGAAGTAAGGCTGCCAAGAGGACTTGAAAGCGGGGCAGAATTGCAGGAAACCGATTTCAGGAGGTAGACTGGAATTGCATTGAAAGCATCGGCAAAGAGGCAGAACGTCCACAATGATGCACTTGGCCAAAAAGGGCGTATGCGTTTTTTCCTGAATATATTCAGGAAAAAACGCATACGCACTTTTTGGCCAACCAAGCAAACTTGCAATGGAAATCTGCACTACAATGAAGTCTCACTTCCCCCCGGTCAAAAGGGTCATCTGAAAAAAGTGTAAAATCCAGAAACGCAGGACAGGCCATGGAGAACTGGGAGCCTTGTTATGCTCATGGGCGGGATGTAAATTGCCAACAGACACTCGGGAGAAGTGTATGGTGTTTCCTGAAGGAACTAAGAAACAAAGCAACAAAGCCTAGGGCACTTCCACTTATGGTCCTATAGCTTAGGGAAATTAAAATCAAAAAGACACAGCCACCCCAAAGTTTGGGACGCCTCTGTTTACAAGAACCTCGTTTACCGTACAAGTTCAATATCACAGAAAGTGAAAAATGGATAAAGAACTTGTGGTACTTATGTACAATGCAGTATCACTCAGCAATGAAATCTATGTCATCAGGCCCGTAGCAGCATAATGAGTGGATTCAGGTATGATGATTCTAACTGAAATAAGTCACACAGAAAAAGAAACATCATAAGATATCAGTAATACACGGAATGTAAACTTGGCTACACAGGAACTGAATTCCAAAACAGAACAGGGTCTCAAATTTAGAAAACCAACTTATGCTTGCTTAAGGGGAAAGGTGAGTTGGGGTGCTGCATAAAACCAGAGATTGAAATGAGCACAGATAAAGTTCCTTAAGCCAAATATGGAATAGACAAGAGCTACTCCTTGCTCAACGAAATGGACTCAACACCCCATATTCAACGCCTAAGAATGTACCTGACTAGTAAGTATCTTAAAACCTATGGATTGCTATGTCTCCAAAAGAGAATCAAGCGTGTGTACAGGGGCATAAACGCAGCAGTGATAGGATTGGAGAGGTTCGGTGAGCAAATGAAGACCCTTTGAAGTCATATTGCATGCTACCCATTCCACGGGTCTCAACTCTCCAGGTTTAAGGTATTCTTCCTTCAGCTAAATCATGCACGTGGAACCCAGAGTATGATCAACCGTGTGAACGGGAGACGTGTTCAAATATGTCTCAGTTTTCGTACCCTGGTACTCGGGTGCAACATTCCAGACGCTTTACTAACACTCTCCCGACATGGAGAGTCAGTCCCTTTAACCTCCTGTATGGCTCAGTTTGCAATATCTGCGGAAGATGAACAGGAATAGCGAGAACCAATGAGAGACTAGCTGGAGGTGTCTGGACGGGCAAATTTAACTCTCATTTCCCACCAGGAAGAGGAATTAACCAAAGGCTCAGCGTGCCGTGCCGGAACCAGATTAGGTCCTGAAGCCATCCTGCGGTGTTGCGGCCATCTCACAAGAAAGCGAGTTGAAGAAAGGAGCTCAGGGGCACTGTAATTCACAAACCTGCAGAGTTATAAATGACAGCTATCGTCCAAAAATATACTGAAGTAAGGCTGCCAAGAGGACTTGAAAGCGGGGCAGAATTGCAGGAAACCGATTTCAGAAGGTAGACTGGAATTGCATTGAAAGCATAGGAAAAGAGGCAGAACGTCCACAATGATGCACTTGGCCAAAAAGGGCGTATGCGTTTTTTCCTGAATATATTCAGGAAAAAACGCATACGCCCTTTTTGGCCAAGCAAGCAAGCTTGCAAAGGAAATCTGCACTACAATGAAGTCTCACTTCCCCCCTGTCAAAAGGGCCATCTGAAAAAAGTGTAAAATCCAGAAAGGCAGGACAGGCCATGGAGAACTGGGAGCCTTGTTATGCTGATGGGAGGGATGTAAATTGCCAACAGACACTCGGGAGAAGTGTATGGTGTTTCCTGAAACATCTACAAAACAAAGCAACAGAGTCTAGGGCACTTCCACTTATGGTCTTATAGCTTAGGGAAATTAAAATCAAAAAGACACAGCCACCCCAAAGTTTGGGACGCCTCTGTTTACAAGATCCTTGTTCACAGTACATGTTCAACATCGCAGAAAGTGAAAAATGGATAAAGAAGTTGTGGTATTTACTTACAAACAATATCACTCAGCAATAAAATCTATGTCATCAGGAGCTTAGCAGCACAATGAGTGGATTCAGGTATGATGATTCTAACTGAAATAAGTCACACAGAAATAGAAACATCATAAGATATCACTAATACACGGAATGTAAACTTGGCTACACAGGAACTGAATTACAGAACAGAACAGGGTCTCAAATTTAGAAAACCAACTTATGCTTGCTTAAGGGGAAAGGTGAGTTGGGGTGCTGCATAAAACCAGAGATTGAAAGGAGCACAGATAAAGTTCCTTAAGCCAAATATGGAATAGACAAGAGCTACTCCTTGCTCAACGAAATGGACTCAACACCCCAAATTAAACGCCTAAGAATGTACCTGACTAGTAAGTATCTTAAAACCTATGGATTGCTATGTCTCCGAAAGAGAATCAAGCATGTGTACAGGGGCATAAACGCAGCAGTGATAGGATTGGAGAGGTTTGATGAGCAAATGAAGACCCTTTGAAGTCATATTGCATGGTACCCATTCCACGGGTTTCAACTACCCAGGTTTAAGTTATTCTTCATTCAGCTAAAACATGCATGTGGAACCTAGAGTATGATCAACCATGTGATCGGGAGACGTGTTCAAATATGTCTTAGTTTTCGTACCCTGGTACTCGGGTGCAACATTCCAGATGCTTTACTAACACTCTCCCAACTTGGAGAGTCAGTCCCTTTAACCTCCTGTTTGGCCCACTTTGCAATTTCTACGGAAGATGAACAGGAATAGGGAGAACCAATGAGAGACTAGCTGGAGGTGTCTGGACGGGCAAATTTAACTCTCATTTCCCACCAGGAAGAGGAATTAACCAAAGGCCCTGCGTGCCTTGCCGGAACCAGATTAGGGCCTGAAGCCATCCTGCGGTGTTGAGGCCAGCTCACAAGAAAGCGAGTTGAAGAAAGGAGCTCAGGGGCACTGTAATTCAGAAACCTGCAGAGTTATAAATGACAGCTATCGTCCAAAAATATACTGAAGTAAGGCTCCCAAGAGGACTTGAAAGCGGGGCAGAATTGCAGGAAACCGATTTCAGGAGGTAGACTGGAATTGCATTGAAAGCATAGGAAAAGAGGCAGAACGTCCACAATGATGCACTTGGCCAAAAAGGGCGTATGCGTTTTTTCCTGAATATATTCAGGAAAAAACGCATACGCCCTTTTAGGCCAACCAAGCAAGCTTGCAAAGGAAATCTGCACTACATGAAGTCTCACTTCCCCCCGGTCAAAAGGGCCATCTGAAAAAAGTGTAAAATCCAGAAAGGCAGGACAGGCCATGGAGAACTGGGAGCCTTGTTATGCTGATGGGCGGGATGGAAATTGCCAACAGACACTCGGGAGAAGTGTATGGTGTTTCCTGAAACATCTAAAAAACAAAGCAACAGAGCCTAGGGCACTTCCACTTATGGTCCTATAGCTTAGGGAAATTAAAATCAAAAAGACACAGCCACCCTAAAGTTTGGGACGCCTCTGTTTACAAGAACCTCGTTTACCGTACAAGTTCAATATCACAGAAAGTGAAAAATGGATAAAGAACTTGTGGTACTTACGTACAATGCAGTATCACTCAGCAATGAAATCTATGTCATCAGGCCCGTAGCAGCATAATGAGTGGATTCATGTATGATGATTCTAATTGAAATAAGTCACACAGAAAAAGAAACATCATAAGATATCAGTAATACACGGAATGTAAACTTGGCTACACAGGAACTGAATTCCAAAACAGAACAGGGTCTCAAATTTAGAAAACCAACTTATGCTTGCTTAAGGGGAAAGGTGAGTTGGGGTGCTGCATAAAACCAGAGATTGAAATGAGCACAGATAAAGTTCCTTAAGCCAAATATGGAATAGACAAGAGCTACTCCTTGCTCAACGAAATGGACTCAACACCCCATATTAAACGCCTAAGAATGTACCTGACTAGTAAGTATCTTAAAACCTATGGATTGCTATGTCTCCAAAAGAGAATCAAGCGTGTGTACAGGGGCATAAACGCAGCAGTGATAGGATTGGAGAGATTCGGTGAGCAAATGAAGACCCTTTGAAGTCATATTGCATGCTACCCATTCCACGGGTCTCAACTCTCCAGGTTTAAGGTATTCTTCCTTCAGCTAAATCATGCACGTGGAACCCAGAGTATGATCAACCGTGTGAACGGGAGACGTGTTCAAATATGTCTCAGTTTTCGTACCCTGGTACTCGGGTGCAACATTCCAGACGCTTTACTAACACTCTCCCGACATGGAGAGTCAGTCCCTTTAACCTCCTGTATGGCTCAGTTTGCAATATCTGCGGAAGATGAACAGGAATAGCGAGAACCAATGAGAGACTAGCTGGAGGTGTCTGGACGGGCAAATTTAACTCTCATTTCCCACCAGGAAGAGGAATTAACCAAAGGCTCAGCGTGCCGTGCCGGAACCAGATTAGGGCCTGAAGCCATCCTGCGGTGTTGCGGCCATCTCACAAGAAAGCGAGTTGAAGAAAGGAGCTCAGGGGCACTGTAATTCAGAAACCTGCAGAGTTATAAATGACAGCTATCGTCCAAAAATATACTGAAGTAAGGCTGCCAAGAGGACTTGAAAGCGGGGCAGAATTGCAGGAAACCGATTTCAGGAGGTAGACTGGAATTGCATTGAAAGCATAGGAAAAGAGGCAGAACGTCCACAATGATGCACTTGGCCAAAAAGGGCGTATGCGTTTTTTCCTGAATATATTCAGGAAAAAACGCACACGCCCTTTTTGGCCAACCAAGCAAGCTTGCAAAGGAAATCTGCACTACATGAAGTCTCACTTCCCCCCGGTCAAAAGGGCCATCTGAAAAAAGTGTAAAATCCAGAAAGGCAGGACAGGCCATGGAGAACTGGGAGCCTTGTTATGCTGATGGGAGGGATGTAAATTGCCAACAGACACTCGGGAGAAGTGTATGGTGTTTCCTGAAACATCTACAAAACAAAGCAACAGAGCCTAGGGCACTTCCACTTATGGTCCTATAGCTTAGGGAAATTAAAATCAAAAAGACACAGCCACCCCAAAGTTTGGGACGCCTCCGTTTACAAGATCCTTGTTTACAGTACATGTTCAACATCGCAGAAAGTGAAAAATGGATAAAGAATTTGTATTTACTTACAAAGCAATATCACTCAGCAATGAAATCTATGTCATCAGGCCCTTAGCAGCACAATGAGTGGATTCAGGTATGATGATTCTAACTGAAATAAGTCACACAGAAAAAGAAACATCATAAGATATCAGTAATACACGGAATGTAAACTTGGCTACACAGGAACTGAATTACAGAACAGAACAGGGTCTCAAATTTAGAAAACCAACTTATGCTTGCTTAAGGGGAAAGGTGAGTTGGGGTGCTGCATAAAACCAGAGATTGAAATGAGCACAGATAAAGTTCCTTAAGCCAAATATGGAATAGACAAGAGCTACTCCTTGCTCAACGAAATGGACTCAACACCCCATATTAAACGCCTAAGAATGTACCTGACTAGTAAGTATCTTAAAACCTATGGATTGCTATGTCTCCAAAAGAGAATCAAGCATGTGTACAGGGGCATAAACGCAGCAGTGATAGGATTGGAGAGGTTCGATGAGCAAATGAAGACCCTTTGAAGTCATATTGCATGGTACCCATTCCACGGGTTTCAACTACCCAGGTTTAAGTTATTCTTCATTCAGCTAAAACATGCATGTGGAACCTAGAGTATGATCAACCATGTGATCGGGAGACGTGTTCAAATATGTCTCAGTTTTCGTACCCTGGTACTCGGGTGCAACATTCCAGATGCTTTACTAACACTCTCCCGACTTGGAGAGTCAGTCCCTTTAACCTCCTGTTTGGCCCACTTTGCAATTTCTGCGGAAGATGAACAGGAATAGGGAGAACCAATGAGAGACTAGCTGGAGGTGTCTGGACGGGCAAATTTAACTCTCATTTCCCACCAGGAAGAGGAATTAACCAAAGGCCCAGCGTGCCTTGGCGGAACCAGATTAGGGCCTGAAGCCATCCTGCGGTGTTACGGCCAGCTCACAAGAAAGCGAGTTGAAGAAAGGAGCTCAGGGGCACTGTAATTCACAAACCTGCAGAGTTATAAATGACAGCTATCGTCCAAAAATATACTGAAGTAAGGCTCCCAAGAGGACTTGAAAGCGGGGCAGAATTGCAGGAAACCGATTTCAGGAGGTAGACTGGAATTGCGTTGAAAGCATAGGAAAAGAGGCAGAACGTCCACAATGATGCACTTGGCCAAAAAGGGCGTATGCGTTTTTTCCTGAATATATTCAGGAAAAAACGCATACGCCCTTTTAGGCCAAACAAGCAAGCTTGCAAAGGAAATCTGCACTACATGAAGTCTCACTTCCCCCCGGTCAAAAGGGCCATCTGAAAAAAGTGTAAAATCCAGAAAGGCAGGACAGGCCATGGAGAACTGGGAGCCTTGTTATGCTGATGGGCGGGATGTAAATTGCCAACAGACACTCGGGAGAAGTGTATGGTGTTTCCTGAAACATCTAAAAAACAAAGCAACAGAGCCTAGGGCACTTCCACTTATGGTCCTATAGCTTAGGGAAATTAAAATCAAAAAGACACAGCCACCCCAAAGTTTGGGACGCCTCTGTTTACAAGAACCTCGTTTACCGTACAAGTTCAATATCACAGAAAGTGAAAAATGGATAAAGAACTTGTGGTACTTACGTACAATGCAGTATCACTCAGCAATGAAATCTATGTCATCAGGCCCGTAGCAGCATAATGAGTGGATTCATGTACGATGATTCTAACTGAAATAAGTCACACAGAAAAAGAAACATCATAAGATATCACTAATACACGGAATGTAAACTTGGCTACACAGGAACTGAATTCCAAAACAGAACAGGGTCTCAAATTTAGAAAACCAACTTATGCTTGCTTAAGGGGAAAGGTGAGTTGGGGTGCTGCATAAAACCAGAGATTGAAATGAGCACAGATAAAGTTCCTTAAGCCAAATATGGAATAGACAAGAGCTACTCCTTGCTCAACGAAATGGACTCAACACCGCATATTAAACACCTAAGAATGTACCTGACTAGTAAGTATCTTAAAACCTATGGATTGCTATGTCTCCAAAAGAGAATCAAGCGTGTGTACAGGGGCATAAACGCAGCAGTGATAGGATTGGAGAGGTTCGGTGAGCAAATGAAGACCCTTTGAAGTCATATTGCATGGTACCCATTCCACGGGTCTCAACTCTCCAGGTTTAAGGTATTCTTCCTTCAGCTAAATCATGCACATGGAACCCAGAGTATGATCAACCGTGTGAACGGGAGACGTGTTCATATGTGTCTCAGTTTTACTCCCCTGGTACTCGGGTGCAACATTCCAGACGCTTTACTAACACTCTCCCGACTTGGAGAGTCAGCGCCTTTAACCTCCTGTTTGGCCCAGTTTGCAATTTCTGCGGAATATGAACAGGAATAGGGAGAACCAATGAGAGACTAGCTGGAGGTGTCTGGACGGGCAAATTTAACTCTCATTTCCCACGAGGAAGAGGAAATAACCAAAGGCTCAGCGTGCCATGCCGGAACCAGATTAGGGCCTGAAGCCATCCTGCGGTGTTGCGGCCAGGTCACAAGAAAGCGAGTTGAAGAAAGGAGCTCAGGGGCACTGTAATTCACAAACCTGCAGAGATATAAATGACAGCTATCGTCCAAAAATATACTGAAGTAAGGCTGCCAAGAGGACTTGAAAGCGGGGCAGAATTGCAGGAAACCGATTTCAGGAGGTAGACTGGAATTGCATTGAAAGCATAGGAAAAGAGGCAGAACGTCCACAATGATGCACTTGACCAAAAAGGGCGTATGCGTTTTTTCCTGAATATATTCAGGAAAAAATGCATACGCCCTTTTAGGCCAACCAAGCAAGCTTGCAAAGGAAATCTGCACTACATGAAGTCTCACTTCCCCCCGGTCAAAAGGGCCATCTGAAAAAAGTGTAAAATCCAGAAAGGCAGGACAGGCCATGGAGAACTGGGAGCCTTGTTATGCTGATGGGCGGGATGGAAATTGCCAACAGACACTCGGGAGAAGTGTATGGTGTTTCCTGAAACATCTAAAAAACAAAGCAACAGAGCCTAGGGCACTTCCACTTATGGTCCTATAGCTTAGGGAAATTAAAATCAAAAAGACACAGCCACCCCAAAGTTTGGGACGCCTCTGTTTACAAGAACCTCGTTTACCGTACAAGTTCAATATCACAGAAAGTGAAAAATGGATAAAGAACTTGTGGTACTTACGTACAATGCAGTATCACTCAGCAATGAAATCTATGTCATCAGGCCCGTAGCAGCATAATGAGTGGATTCATGTACGATGATTCTAACTGAAATAAGTCACACAGAAAAAGAAACATCATAAGATATCACTAATACACGGAATGTAAACTTGGCTACACAGGAACTGAATTCCAAAACAGAACAGGGTCTCAAATTTAGAAAACCAACTTATGCTTGCTTAAGGGGAAAGGTGAGTTGGGGTGCTGCATAAAACCAGAGATTGAAATGAGCACAGATAAAGTTCCTTAAGCCAAATATGGAATAGACAAGAGCTACTCCTTGCTCAACGAAATGGACTCAACACCGCATATTAAACACCTAAGAATGTACCTGACTAGTAAGTATCTTAAAACCTATGGATTGCTATGTCTCCAAAAGAGAATCAAGCGTGTGTACAGGGGCATAAACGCAGCAGTGATAGGATTGGAGAGGTTCGGTGAGCAAATGAAGACCCTTTGAAGTCATATTGCATGGTACCCATTCCACGGGTCTCAACTCTCCAGGTTTAAGGTATTCTTCCTTCAGCTAAATCATGCACATGGAACCCAGAGTATGATCAACCGTGTGAACGGGAGACGTGTTCATATGTGTCTCAGTTTTACTCCCCTGGTACTCGGGTGCAACATTCCAGACGCTTTACTAACACTCTCCCGACTTGGAGAGTCAGCGCCTTTAACCTCCTGTTTGGCCCAGTTTGCAATTTCTGCGGAAGATGAACAGGAATAGGGAGAACCAATGAGAGACTAGCTGGAGGTGTCTGGACGGGCAAATTTAACTCTCATTTCCCACCAGGAAGAGGAAATAACCAAAGGCTCAGCGTGCCATGCCGGAACCAGATTAGGGCCTGAAGCCATCCTGCGGTGTTGCGGCCAGGTCACAAGAAAGCGAGTTGAAGAAAGGAGCTCAGGGGCACTGTAATTCACAAACCTGCAGAGATATAAATGACAGCTATCGTCCAAAAATATACTGAAGTAAGGCTGCCAAGAGGACTTGAAAGCGGGGCAGAATTGCAGGAAACCGATTTCAGGAGGTAGACTGGAATTGCATTGAAAGCATAGGAAAAGAGGCAGAACGTCCACAATGATGCACTTGACCAAAAAGGGCGTATGCGTTTTTTCCTGAATATATTCAGGAAAAAATGCATACGCCCTTTTAGGCCAACCAAGCAAGCTTGCAAAGGAAATCTGCACTACATGAAGTCTCACTTCCCCCCGGTCAAAAGGGCCATCTGAAAAAAGTGTAAAATCCAGAAAGGCAGGACAGGCCATGGAGAACTGGGAGCCTTGTTATGCTGATGGGCGGGATGGAAATTGCCAACAGACACTCGGGAGAAGTGTATGGTGTTTCCTGAAACATCTATAAAACAAAGCAACAGAGCCTAGGGCACTTCCACTTATGGTCCTATAGCTTAGGGAAATTAAAATCAAAAAGACACAGCCACTCCAAAGTTTGGGACACCTCTGTTTACAAGAACCTCTTTTACCGTACAAGTTCAATATCACAGAAAGTGAAAAATGGATAAAGAACTTGTGGTACTTACGTACAATGCAGTATCACTCAGCAATGAAATCTATGTCATCAGGCCCGTAGCAGCATAATGAGTGGATTCAGGTACGATGATTCTAACTGAAATAAGTCACACAGAAAAAGAAACATCATAAGATATCACTAATACACGGAATGTAAACTTGGCTACACAGGAACTGAATTCCAAAACAGAACAGGGTCTCAAATTTAGAAAACCAACTTATGCTTGCTTAAGGGGAAAGGTGAGTTGGGGTGCTGCATAAAACCAGAGATTGAAATGAGCACAGATAAAGTTCCTTAAGCCAAATATGGAATAGACAAGAGCTACTCCTTGCTCAACGAAATGGACTCAACACCGCATATTAAACACCTAAGAATGTACCTGACTAGTAAGTATCTTAAAACCTATGGATTGCTATGTCTCCAAAAGAGAATCAAGCGTGTGTACAGGGGCATAAACGCAGCAGTGATAGGATTGGAGAGGTTCGGTGAGCAAATGAAGACCCTTTGAAGTCATATTGCATGGTACCCATTCCACGGGTCTCAACTCTCCAGGTTTAAGGTATTCTTCCTTCAGCTAAATCATGCACGTGGAACCCAGAGTATGATCAACCGTGTGAACGGGAGACGTGTTCATATGTGTCTCAGTTTTACTCCCCTGGTACTCGGGTGCAACATTCCAGACGCTTTACTAACACTCTCCCGACTTGGAGAGTCAGCGCCTTTAACCTCCTGTTTGGCCCAGTTTGCAATTTCTGCGGAATATGAACAGGAATAGGGAGAACCAATGAGAGACTAGCTGGAGGTGTCTGGACGGGCAAATTTAACTCTCATTTCCCACCAGGAAGAGGAAATAACCAAAGGCTCAGCGTGCCATGCCGGAACCAGATTAGGGCCTGAAGCCATCCTGCGGTGTTGCGGCCAGGTCACAAGAAAGCGAGTTGAAGAAAGGAGCTCAGGGGCACTGTAATTCACAAACCTGCAGAGATATAAATGACAGCTATCGTCCAAAAATATACTGAAGTAAGGCTGCCAAGAGGACTTGAAAGCGGGGCAGAATTGCAGGAAACCGATTTCAGGAGGTAGACTGGAATTGCATTGAAAGCATAGGAAAAGAGGCAGAACGTCCACAATGATGCACTTGACCAAAAAGGGCGTATGCGTTTTTTCCTGAATATATTCAGGAAAAAACGCATACGCCCTTTTAGGCCAACCAAGCAAGCTTGCAAAGGAAATCTGCACTACATGAAGTCTCACTTCCCCCCGGTCAAAAGGGCCATCTGAAAAAAGTGTAAAATCCAGAAAGGCAGGACAGGCCATGGAGAACTGGGAGCCTTGTTATGCTGATGGGCGGGATGGAAATTGCCAACAGACACTCGGGAGAAGTGTATGGTGTTTCCTGAAACATCTATAAAACAAAGCAACAGAGCCTAGGGCACTTCCACTTATGGTCCTATAGCTTAGGGAAATTAAAATCAAAAAGACACAGCCACTCCAAAGTTTGGGACACCTCTGTTTACAAGAACCTCTTTTACCGTACAAGTTCAATATCACAGAAAGTGAAAAATGGATAAAGAACTTGTGGTACTTACGTACAATGCAGTATCACTCAGCAATGAAATCTATGTCATCAGGCCCGTAGCAGCATAATGAGTGGATTCAGGTACGATGATTCTAACTGAAATAAGTCACACAGAAAAAGAAACATCATAAGATATCACTAATACACGGAATGTAAACTTGGCTACACAGGAACTGAATTCCAAAACAGAACAGGGTCTCAAATTTAGAAAACCAACTTATGCTTGCTTAAGGGGAAAGGTGAGTTGGGGTGCTGCATAAAACCAGAGATTGAAATGAGCACAGATAAAGTTCCTTAAGCCAAATATGGAATAGACAAGAGCTACTCCTTGCTCAACGAAATGGACTCAACACCGCATATTAAACACCTAAGAATGTACCTGACTAGTAAGTATCTTAAAACCTATGGATTGCTATGTCTCCAAAAGAGAATCAAGCGTGTGTACAGGGGCATAAACGCAGCAGTGATAGGATTGGAGAGGTTCGGTGAGCAAATGAAGACCCTTTGAAGTCATATTGCATGGTACCCATTCCACGGGTCTCAACTCTCCAGGTTTAAGGTATTCTTCCTTCAGCTAAATCATGCACGTGGAACCCAGAGTATGATCAACCGTGTGAACGGGAGACGTGTTCATATGTGTCTCAGTTTTACTCCCCTGGTACTCGTGTGCAACATTCCAGACGCTTTACTAACACTCTCGCCACTTGGAGAGTCAGCGCCTTTAACCTCCTGTTTGGCCCAGTTTGCAATTTCTGCGGAAGATGAACAGGAATAGGGAGAACCAATGAGAGACTAGCTGGAGGTGTCTGGACGGGCAAATTTAACTCTCATTTCCCACAGGGAAGAGGAATAAACCAAAGGCTCAGCATGCCGTGCCGGAACCAGATTAGGGCCTGAAGCAATCCTGCGGTGTTGTGGCCAGCTCAAAAGAAAGCGAGTTGAAGAAAGGAGCTCAGGGGCATTGTAATTCACAAACCTGCAGATTTATAAATTACAGCTATTGTCCGAAAATATACTGAAGTAGGGCTGCCAAGAGGACTTGAATGCGGGGCAGAATTGCAGGAAACCGATTTCAGGAGGAATCGGAATTGGATTGCATTTAAAACACAGGAAAAGAGGAAGAACGTCGACAATGATGCACTTGGCCAAAAAGGGCGTATGTGTTTTTTCCTGAATATATTCAGGAAAAAACTCATACGCCCTTTTTGGCCAACCAAGCAAGCTTGCAAAGGAAATCTGCACTACAATGAAGTCTCACTTCCCCTCGGTCTAAAGGGCCATCTGAAAAAAGTGTAAAATCCAGAAAGGCAGAACAGGCCATGGAGAACTGGGAGCCTTGTTATGCTGATGGGCGGGATGTAAATTACCAACAGCCGCTCTGTAGAAGTGTATGGTGTTTCCTGAAACATCTAAAAAACAAAGCAACAGAGCCTAGGGCACTTCCACTTATGGTCCTATAGTTTAGGGAAATTAAAATCAAAAAGACACAGCCACCCCAAAATTTGGGATGACTCTTTTTACAGGAATCTCTTCTGTGGCACAAGTTAAATATCCCAGAGAGCAAATAATGGATAAAGAAGTTGCGGTACTTATGTACAACAGAATACCATCAGCAATGAAATCTATGTCACCAGGCCCGTACCAGCATAATGAGTGGATTGAGGCATGATGATTCTAAGTGAAAGAAGTCACACAGAAAAAGAAACATCATAAGGTATCACTAATACACGGAATGTGAACTTGGCTACACATGAACTGAATTACAAAACAGAACAGGGTCTCAAATTTAGAAAACCAACTTATGCTTGCTTAAGGGGGAAGGTGAGTTGGGGTGCTGCATAAAAGCAGAGTTTGAAATTAGCACAGATACCGTTCCATAAGCCAAATATGTAATAGACAAGACCTACCCCTTGCTCAACGAAATGGATTCAACAATGAGGTATCACCTCACACCTGGTAGAATAGGCATCATAGAAAATCTACAAACAAAAAATGCTGGAAAGGGTGTGGAGAAAAGGAACCCTCTTCCACTATTGTTGGGAATATAAATTGATACAGTCATTATGGAGAACAATATGGAATTTCTTAAGAAACTAACAATAGAATTACCATATGATACAGCAATCCCAGTACTGGACATATACCCAGACAAAACCATAAATCAAAAAGAGTCATTCACCGCAATGTTCATTGCATCACTATTTACAATATCGAGGTAATGGAAGCAACCTAAATGCCCACAGACAGACGAATGCATAAAGCTGTGGTACATATATAAAATGGAATATTACTAAGCCATGAAAAGGAATGAAATTGGGTCATTTGTAGAGATGTCGATGGATCTAGAGACTGTCATACAGAGTGAAGTAAGTCAGAAAGAGAAAAACAAATCTTGTATATTCATGCATATATGTGGAACCTAGAAAAACTGTACAGATTAACCATTTTGCAAGGCATAAATAGAGCAAACGTATGGACAACAAGGGGGGAAAGCTGTTGGGGGGGTGGTGGTGGGAGGAGTTGAGAAACTGGGATTGGCATGTATACATTTATATGTATAAAATAGATAACCAATAAGAACCTGCTGTATAAAAATATAAAATAAAATTCAAAATTAAAAAGAAATAAAATTTAAAAAATAAAACAGAAAAAACAATTATTCCCTGCACATACATGTATTTATATGAATAAATTATTTCCATGCTTATATCTGTAAATACAAAAAAGAGGAATAAAATCTACCTTGAACCAAAAACGAAAAAGAGAAAAAAACACAGAACCCACCAGTTACACAGAGGAAAACCGTATCAGGGCACTTGCTCCAGTTGTAAACAATTCTGAAGTTGGTCAGTGGTGGGGAATCGTCTCCCATTCAGCCAGCAGCCCCCACGCAACAAGCGTCCTCATTGCAAAGCTGGGGCACTGTGCCGAGGCATCTGTGAGTAAACGTGAGCTGAGCCCCAGGCCAGTTGCTGCTGAACTATTCCCACCCGTCCCAGGTAAAACACCTGAATATATACAAGGACTTGAAAGCCTAGAGGAAGGGCCATAGAGCCACACGAGTGACAGCATGCCGGCCGACTTGGTGCCTGCAGGCCAGCCAGGATGGTCCTGGCCCTGGGTGCTCTTCTGGAAGATTTCCATTTCCCTGCCTGAGATACCCGTCCTGTCCCTGCCCCCACTGCTTTTTTCCTTCCTCACCTCTGCCCAGGGAGAAATTCCAGCAGCAGGTATGGGTGACACATCCTCTTCTTTAGCAGGTGGCAGCCTGGCAACTGCTGCAGAAAGTCCAGCAGAGCCCCACTCACACTGGGCCACCCACAAAGCCGTGGCCTCTCACTCCCTCTCACCAGCCCAGCCCCGAGACTGCTGACAGGGCAGAGAAAATGGTGTCAGGCACGGCTGCAGGGGCTCTTGCTGCCTGGAGTGGTATTTATATTGATCTCAACCCAGGCACACTTGGGGAGGGCTGGCCGGCACGGTAAGGCTGCCCAGGTCAGCCAATCATCACCCCTCAGGGGCTCACAGTTGCAGAAAATGGAACTTGCTGAACCGGCCAGGTCCAAGGAACAGGTGTGGGCTCCTGAGAGTCAGGATAGACAAGGGGCTGCAGCTTTGGCTTGTTTTCTAATCATTTTATCTGGCCCATGAGTGGGAGACAACTTCAAGAAAACCCTCTCCTAATGAGAGGAACCCAGGAGTCAGGGAGAGGAGGGGTGGGTGGTGGTTGGAGACAGAGGCCTGGTGCCCCGGGTGCAGTGGAAGTCTCTGGAAGACCAGGTGGAGGGAGGCCTCACGGAGTGATGCCCAGGGTCACAGACCTGTCGCAGCTGCTGTTTGTTAGTTCAAGTCCTGCTCTGAGGTGCTCTGTGTCAGCTCTGAGCGACAGGTGAGCTGGGGGTGCTCTGCAATGAGGGCTATGTGCACGGTTCCTGTGTGCCCAGCCCTGCCACGGTACCTGCAAGGGTAGCTCTGTATCCTGGGAGGGGCCTGACCACGAGAGCCCCGTGGGCTGGGGTGGGGGTGGGGTACCTGCCCAGGTGAGCTCCATATTCTGGGATTGGTCTGACCACGAGAGCCCCATGGGCTGCTGGGGACCTGGTAAAGGATGTCAGGACAGTCAGTGAAGCCACCGAGGATATACCTCCAGTTGCTCCTAATTCCTACACCCTGCTGGTCATTCTACCAACCACCAGGACATGGTATTCTGTATTAGTCTTCAATGATGCCTTCTTTTGTATTCCATTAGTCCCAGAGTCACAAGAAATTTTGGCTTGTGAGTGGCAGGACTCAACATACAACTAAAACAATACTTCCGGGCCGTCTGGACCCAAGGGTGCAAAAATTCCCACACCATCTTTGGGGAAAGCTTAGCTAAAGACCTAAAAGTTCTACCTCTGGAAAAGGAAACCCTCCTTCAATATGCAGACGACATTCTGATCGCCAACCCTACTAAGGAGGCCTCTGAACTACCAAGCCAATAAAGGATAGAAGTTGTCCAAGAAAAAGCTCAAATATCACAGACTGCGGTGACCTGCCTGGGCTTCATTCTCACAGAAGGTCAGAGAAGCCCATCCCAGGAAAGGGAAGAAACCATTTTCAGCCTTACCCCTTTCTAAAACTAGAAGACAGCTTAGGGGTTCCTGGGGAGGCCAGGGTTTGCTGCTTCTGGATCCCTAACTACAGTCTACTAGCTGGGCCTCTATATGAAACACTGAAAGGAAAAGATGATGATCCTTTTGAATAGAATCCAGAAGTGGCCTTTCAAGAATGGAAAGAGCAGTCAATTCAGACCCTTGCCCTGGAACTCCCTAATTTAGCTAAACCCTTTGACCTTTACATTCCCGGTGAAAGGTGAATCGCCATTGGAGAATTAGTGCAAAAACTGGGACCACTTGAAATGGAACAATGCAAGAATGCCATCCAGGTAGGATAAACTACGGTCACTAAGGGGCTTGGCCCACTGCCACATCTGGCCAAGATACTGGCGGTATCTAAAAACCTGGAAATCAGCAGCCCAAAAGGCCACCTCCCTCCTAAGGGAAAAGGACCCCACGTGGTGATCCTAACCACCAACCATGCCCTGAAGTTGCAGGGTTCGCTCCGTGGGCACACTGACCTCGAGTGAGGAGGCCCTCCAACTCCAACATCCAGAGAGATAACCGGGGGCAACAGGGCACCATGACGACTCGTGTGAACATCACTTGACCTGGAGTTTCTCTCATAAAACAACAAGAGTGTGTCCCAAAAGAGTAGACTACTGCTTGCAGGACTTACTGCACCCAGCGGGGAGCTAATAATCTTGGCGGGGGAACAGTATACCACACTGTCACCATAGAAAAGCCTACAGACACCGTGATGATGGTGGCCAATAAGACCGGCTGAACTCCTGTTTACTTCAAAAGGCTGTTGACTCAGTAGCCATCATGGTCCTTATCACCACTGACCCTGGACTGTCTGGGAGTTGAGCGGGCAGGGCTCTGACACCTGGTGCTGTTTGTACGTTAATTCAGGGGCCTAATTGAAGAAAGCGCAGACTACTGGTCAGAGCATCTAGGCTGGCAGAAACGGTCAGCCTAAGGTGGCCGAACAAATGTGGGGCGGGGTGAAACCAGCCCCCACAGCGTCTCTGCACATCTCTTTCCTGGACCCTTAAAGGTCATTAGAATCTATAACACTTCCAATGCTGGTGCTCAGGTGGACGAGCAGGGAGGCAGGGGTCCTGGGGACAATCAACGTCACCGGGAGGCTGCTGGGGAGAAGCTCTGACCCTCGCCCCAGGGTATGAGGGCTCCCAACTCAGCACTCAGCAGTTACAGAAGAAAGGTCTGCACCCTCAGCACTCCAAGAATGAGGAACGGGACAAAAGGCAGAGGAGGGGTTTGTCCCCAGCAAAGCCCATTAAAAATCCCTGGGAGATAAAAATAGAATCTGGGCAATAAAGTCAAGTCTAGCCTTTTTTATCCTTTGTGCTTTGTCTAATTTCACGTGCTCCTAGGGTCCCGCATGCAGAGGTTCCACACCCGGCACTTCAGACCAGATTTCCTAGTGCAGAATGGCTGGGTCGACACCTCAGCTCCTGGGGCCCAGTGCAGACTCCACGATATAGAGCCTGAGCTACAGCCAACCCGGCCCTCGAGAGCTCTGCCGCCTCCCTCCCTCCCACTGACTCTGACAGGATCTCTACACAGCAGCCCAGCCCACAGCCCACGGGGTAGTGCATGCTCTCACCTCTCCATTCTCTGATCAAAATATAAAGTTTCCTTTGCTTGTGAACCAAACTCAGTCTCGATCTGTTGGCCCCAATGACACTGGGCAGGGGGACACTTGTTGGGGTCCACTCTGGAGGATCAGTAACAGAAATTGAGACTATTGTAACCTCAATGAACAGATGTGTGAGCCAAACTGTAGTTAACATAGAACAGTGTATAAGGCTCGGGTAAAATAAGATGTTTCTAACACTTCCATTTGATATTTCCATCACTTTTTATAAGCAAGTTCAGTGAAAAGGTTTGTCTTATTTGTCAGGTCAATATTAGAGAAACGAAGTGATTTCTTTCCAAGGATGTACATCTAATAATCTTGGTTAAACCTTCAATCTTGTTTTAAATGCTTTTCCATTGAAAATGATACCTCTCTTTCAGCTCCCCCATTTCTGAGAAGTATAAAATCTTATAATTTATTATTACCAAAGGGGAAAGGTGGGAGGAGGGATAAATTAACAGTTTGGAATTAACACATACACACTGCTATGTATAAAATAGATCATCAACAAGGAACTACTGTATAGCACAGGGAACTACACTCAACATTTTGCAATAACCTATAAGGGGAAATAATCTGAAAAAGAATAGATATTTTTATTGACATCATCTATCAATGATAGTTAAAGTGTAGCCTAAGGGAAGCTGGTGGTGAGTGCTTCTGACCCTGAAGACTTCAATCATCTAAAGTTTGGACTCTGCCTACTTCCCAAGGCCCTTAATGAACATATGTGTAGCCGTAGCTTAAAAACTTCCCCAGTTTGGGTTTCGGGGAGACACTGATTTTGAAAAAGCCCTGGTGTTCTCCTTACATGAATGGGACTCTTCCTACTGCTAAAACATGTCTGTCACACCCAGAGGATGGTATACCGTCTGATCGGGAAGAGTTTGGAAAAGGCATCTCATCTCCTCATCTCCTGGTGCTCGGGTTCACCCCTCCAGCGTCTTTACTAACAGTCTCCCCACTTGGAGATGTCAGCACTGTCAACATCCTGTTGCGTACAGTTTGGAATTTGTCCAGAGGATGAAGCGGAAGGATGAGGAACAATGAGAGACAAGTCCTAGGTGTTCAGACAGGCACATGTCACTCTAATTTCCAATCAGGAAGACGAATTGACCAAAGGCTAGGGTTGCCCATGGAAACAGTATAGGGCTTGAGGAAATCCCGCTGCTTTGTGGCCAGTTCCCATAAACACAAGTTGAACAATGGAACTCAGGGGCAGTAAAATTCACAAAACTGCAGAGTTGAAAATATCCATCACTGAAAAATGTCTTGAGGAAAGTCAGAGAAAAGGACTTGTAAGCAAGGGAGAATGGCAGGAAAGGGATTTGAGGAGGTAGAAAGGACTCGCCATTAAGCACAAGAAAAGGAGCTGAACATTGCCAACATTGCAGTTGGCCAAAAAGGGTGCATGCGTTTTTTTCTGTATATATTCAAGAAAAGGGCATACACTTTTTTAGCCAACCAAACAGGTGGGCACTGGAAGTCAATACTACAAAAGATATCACTTCGCATCAGTCAGAAGAGCCATCCTCATAAAGCGTAAACAACAGAAATGCAGGACAGGGCAACGAGAAGAGGGAGCCCTGTGAGACTTATAGTGGAAATGTATATTGCCAACGGCCATTCTGGAAAAGTGTATTGTGTTTACTAAAGCATCTAAAAAATGAGCTACAGAGCATAGGGCACTTGCACTCATGGGCGTATATCTTGGGAAAAACAAAAATCGAGAGGACACAGGCACCCCAATGTTTACCCCCTCTCTGTTTAAAAGATCCTCGACTAGGATATAACTTAAATGTCTCTGGAGGGAAAAAATGGATAGAGATGTGGTACTTAGGTAGAGTGGAATATTATTCAGCCTGGAAATCAATGAAATATGGCCAGTTGTAACAACTCCGGAGGAGTTACGTATGATCATTCTAAGTGACAGAATTCAAAAAGAAAAAGACACATATCATAAGATATCACTTAAAGGTGGAATCCAAAATGGCTACACATGAAATAAATTACAAAACAAAAACATAGTCAAATATGTAGAAAACACGCATAAGGCTGCTAAACGGGAAAGGTGGGGAGGGGTGAGGCATCATCCAGGAGGTTGAAATTAGCAAAGATACCATTCCAAATACCAAACTGATAATCAACAAGGCCTACACGGTAGCTAAAAGAACTGCACTCAGCACACTCAAGTCACCGGAAAAGAATATATACGACTGGTAAGAATCTGAAAAAGAATTTATTGATGACTCTCTGTACGTGAATCAAGTGGATGTACAGCAGCAAGAAACAGAGCTTTGAAAATCAGCTGTAACCAATATAGTAATAAATTGAAAAAAATAAACGACAGAGAGACAGAGAAAACCTCTTACAACTTTTCCTCAGGGACGGTGATGCAACATGGATTGAACACATCTAGACCCACAGCAGGATGAGACATAAGGCTGGAAACTGTTTGCGCTAAGAGAAATGTGAGGTTGGGTGAGGAAATGCACACCCTTTAAAGTAATACTACCTGGTACCCATTCAATGGGTCCCAAATCTGCAGGTTCAAGGGATCTTCCTACAGCTAAAACATGCATGGAAAACCCAGAGGACTGTACACCATGTGATCGGGAGATGTGTCTAAAATGCACCTCATTTATCCTCTCCTGGTGCTCCTGTTCACCATTCCAGCCACGTTACTTAGAATCTCCCCACTTGGAGAATCAGCACATTTAAACTTTTGTTTCACACATTTTGCAAATTGTGAGGAGGATGAACGGGAAGAGGGGGAACCAATGAGAGAATAGTTGTAGGGGTTTGGACGGGCACATATCACTCTAATTTCCCATTAAGAATAAGAATTAAAGAAAGGCTCAGCCTGCCTCGCCGGAGCCAAAATAGGGCCTGAAGCAATCCTGTGGGTTTGTGGCCAGCTCACAAAAGAGCAACTTAAAAAATGGAGCTCAGGGTCACTGCAATTCACAAACCTGCAGAGTTATAAATGAAAACTAACGTCCAAAAATATGTTGAGGTAAGGCAAAGAAGAGGATCTGAATGCAAGACAGAATTGCAAGAAACAGATTTCAAGAGATAGATTGGACTCGTCTTTAATGCACATGAAAAGCGGCAGAATTTCGACAATGATGCAGTTGGCCCAAAAGGGCGTATGCGTTTTTTCCTGATTATATCCAGGAAAAAACGCATACGCACTTTATGGACAACGAAGCAAGCAAGCAATGCAAATGTGCACAACAAAGAAGTCTCACTTCCCACCGGTCAAAAGGGCCATCCTAAAAAATTGTAAAAACCAGAAATGCAGGACAGGCCATGGAGAACAGGGAGCCTTTATACGCTGATGGGCAGTGTGTGAACTGCCGAGAGCCACTCTGGAGAAGTGTATGGTGGTTCCTAAATCATCTAAAAAACAGAGCTACAGAGCATAGGACACTTCCAATCATGGGAGTATATCTAGGGAAGTCTAAAAATCAACAAGACACAAGCACACCACAGTTTAGGGCTACTCTGTTTACAAGAACCTCAACTTCAGTACACCTTAAATATCCCAGGAAAGAGAACAATGGATAAAGAAGATGTGGTACTTATGTACAATGGAATATCTCTTCACCATGAAATCAATGTAATAAGGCTAGTAGAAGGATAAAGAGTGGATTTAGGTCCGATAATACTACTTGAAATAAGTCAAACAGAAAAAGAAACATATCATAAGATATCACTTATAGAGGGAGGGTAAATATGGCTGCACAAGAAATGAATTACAGAACAGAACAGTGTCTCACATTTAGAAAACACACTTATGTCAGCTTAAGGGGAAAGGAGAGGTGGGGTGATGCATAAAACCAGAGTTTGAAATTAGCACAGATACCGTTCAATAAACCAAATAGGTATTAGACAAGATCTACACCTTGCTCAATGAACTGGCCTCAACACACCCTATACACCACAGAGAAATATATCTGAGTAATAAGAATCTTAAAACCCATGTATTGATATATCTCCATAAGGGAATCAAGTGTGTGCAGAGCGGCACAAACACAGCAGTGAAAATGAGCTAAACCCCATTATAGAAATAAATTTTAAAAAGAAAACGCTGAAACAATGAAAGAGAAAAATTCTTACAAAATTCGCTCAGGGGCTGTGATGTAACCTGGATTGACCACATATAAACCCACAGCTGGATAAGACATAAGGCTGGACACTTGGGGCTGAGAGGATTGGTGAGCTTTGGTGAGCAACTGCCGAAAGTTTAATGCAATACTTCATGCTACTCAGTCCAAGGGTCCCAACACTCCAGGTTGAAGGGAATCTTCCTACAGCTAAACCATGCTTGGGAAACCCAGCGACTGGTATACCATATGATCGGGAAAGGTTTCTAAAACGCACCTCATTTTTCCTCTCCTGGGGCTCCGGATCGACATTCCAGCCGCTTTACTAACAACATCCCCACATGGAGTCAATGCCTTTAAGTTCTGGTATCGCACAGTCTGCAGTTAGTGCAGAGGATGAATGGGAATAGGGGGAACCAGTGAGAAACTAGCTGTAGCGGTTTCAATGGGCACATGTCACTCTAATGTCACATCAGTAAGAAGAATTAACCAAAGGCACAGCAAGGTGCCCCAGAAGAAAAATAGGGCTTCAAGGAATCCTGTGGTTATGGGGCAAGACCACAAAAATAAGAGCTGAAAAATGGAGCTAAGGGCCACTGCAATTCAAAAACCTGCAGAGTTATAAAGGCTAACTATATTCAAAAAATATATTGAGGTAAGGCTATGAAGAGGCAATGAAAGCAAGGCAGAATTGCAGGAAACCAATTTCAGGAGGTAGACTGGAATTGCATTGAAAACATATGAAGAGAGTCAGAACCTCGACAATGATGCACTTGGACAAAAAGGGCGTATGCGTTTTTTCCTGAATATATTCAGGAAAAAACGCATACGCCCTTTTTGGCCAACCAAGCAAACCTTCAAAGGAAATCGGCACTACAATGAAGTCTCACTTCCCCCAGGTCAAAAGGGCCATCTGAAAAAAGTGTAAAATCCAGAAAGGCAGGACAGGCCATGGAGAACTGGGAGCCTTGTTATGCTGATGGGCGGGATGTAAATTGCCAACAGACACTCGGGAGAAGTGTATGGTGTTTCCGGAAACATCTAAAAAACAAAGCAACAGAGCCTAGCGCACTTCCACTTATGGTCCTATAGCTTAGGGAAATTAAAATAAAAAAGACACAGCCACCCCGAAGTTTGGAACGGCTCTGTTTACAAGAACCTCGTTTACAGTACAAGTTCAACATCACAGAAAGTGAAAAATGGATAAAGAAGTTGTGGTATTTACTTACAAAGCAATATCACTCAGCAATGAAATCTATGTCATCAGGCCCTTAGCAGCACAATGAGTGGATTCAGGTATGATGATTCTAACTGAAATAAGTCACACAGAAAAAGAAACATCATAAGATATCAGTAATACACGGAATGTAAACTTGGCTACACAGGAACTGAATTACAGAACAGAACAGGGTCTCAAATTTAGAAAACCAACTTATGCTTGCTTAAGGGGAAAGGTGAGTTGAGGTGCTGAATAAAACCAGAGAATGAAATGAGCACAGATAAAGTTCCTTAAGCCAAATATGGAATAGACAAGAGCTACTCCTTGCTCAACGAAATGGACTCAACACCGCATATTAAACGCCTAAGAATGTACCTGACTAGTAAGTATCTTAAAACCTATGGATTACTATGTCTGCGAAAGAGAATCAAGCATGTGTGCAAGGGCATAAACGCAGCAGTGATAGGATTGGAGAGGTTCGGTGAGCAAATGAAGACCCTTTGAAGTCATATTGCATGGTACCCATTCCACGGGTTTCAAGTACCCAGGTTTAAGGTATTCTTCCTCCAGCTAAAACATGCATGTGGAACCCAGAGTATGATCAACCGTGTGAACGGGAGACGTGTTCAAATATGTCTCAGTTTTCCTCCCCTGGTACTCGGGTGCAACATTCCAGACGCTTTACTAACACTCTCCCCACTTGGAGAGTCAGCGCCTTTAACCTCCTGTTTGGCCCAGTTTGCAATTTCTGCGGAAGATGAACAGGAATAGCGAGAACCAATGAGAGACTAGCTGGAGGTGTCTGGACGGGCAAATTTCACTCTCATTTCCCACCAGGAAGAGGAATTAACCAAAGGATCAGCGTGCCGTGCCGGAACCAGATTAGGGCCTGAAGCCATCCTGCGGTGTTGCAGCCAGGTCACAAGAAAGCGAGTTGAAGAAAGGAGCTCAGGGGCACTGTAATTCACAAACCTGCAGAGTTATAAATGACAGCTATCGTCCAAAAATATACTGAAGTAAGGCTGCCAAGAGGACTTGAAAGCGGGGCAGAATTGCAGGAAACCGATTTCAGGAGGTAGACTGGAATTGCATTGAAAGCATAGGAAAAGAGGCAGAACGTCCACAATGATGCACTTGGCCAAAAAGGCCGTATGCGTTTTTTCCTGAATATATTCAGGAAAAAACGCATACGCCCTTTTTGGCCAACCAAGCAAGCTTGCAAAGGAAATCTGCACTACAATGAAGTCTCACTTCCCCCCGTCAAAAGGGCCATCTGAAAAAAGTGTAAAATTCAGAAAGGCAGGACAGGCCATGGAGAACTGGGAGCCTTGTTATGCTGATGGGCGGGATGTAAATTGCAAACAGACACTCGGGAGAAGTGTATGGTGTTTCCTGATGCATCTAAGAAACAAAGCAACAGAGCCTAGGGCACTTCCACTTATGGTCCTATAGCTTAGGGAAATTAAAATCAAAAAGACACAGCCACCCCGAAGTTTGGAACGGCTCTGTTTACAAGAACCTCGTTTACAGTACAAGTTCAACATCACAGAAAGTGAAAAATGGATAAAGAAGTTGTGGTATTTACTTACAAAGCAATATCACTCAGCAATGAAATCTATGTCATCAGGCCCTTAGCAGCACAATGAGTGGATTCAGGTATGATGATTCTAACTGAAATAAGTCACACAGAAAAAGAAACATCATAAGATATCAGTAATACACGGAATGTAAACTTGGCTACACAGGAACTGAATTACAGAACAGAACAGGGTCTCAAATTTAGAAAACCAACTTATGCTTGCTTAAGGGGAAAGGTGAGTTGGGGTGCTGCATAAAACCAGAGAATGAAATGAGCACAGATAAAGTTCCTTAAGCCAAATATGGAATAGACAAGAGCTACTCCTTGCTCAACGAAATGGACTCAACACCGCATATTAAACGCCTAAGAATGTACCTGACTAGTAAGTATCTTAAAACCTATGGATTACTATGTCTGCGAAAGAGAATCAAGCATGTGTGCAAGGGCATAAACGCAGCAGTGATAGGATTGGAGAGGTTCGGTGAGCAAATGAAGACCCTTTGAAGTCATATTGCATGGTACCCATTCCACGGGTTTCAAGTACCCAGGTTTAAGGTATTCTTCCTTCAGCTAAAACATGCATGTGGAACCCAGAGTATGATCAACCGTGTGAACGGGAGACGTGTTCAAATATGTCTCAGTTTTCCTCCCCTGGTACTCGGGTGCAACATTCCAGACGCTTTACTAACACTCTCCCCACTTGGAGAGTCAGCGCCTTTAACCTCCTGTTTGGCCCAGTTTGCAAATTCTGCGGAAGATGAACAGGAATAGCGAGAACCAATGAGAGACTAGCTGGAGGTGTCTGGACGGGCAAATTTAACTCTCATTTCCCACCAGGAAGAGGAATTAACCAAAGGCTCAGCGTGCCGTGCCGGAACCAGATTAGGGCCTGAAGCCATCCTGCGGTGTTGCGGCCAGCTCACAAGAAAGCGAGTTGAAGAAAGGAGCTCAGGGGCACTGTAATTCTCAAACCTGCAGAGTTATAAATGACAGCTATCGTCCAAAAATATACTGAAGTAAGGCTGCCAAGAGGACTTGAAAGCGGGGCAGAATTGCAGGAAACCGATTTCAGGAGGTAGACTGGAATTGCATTGAAAGCATAGGAAAAGAGGCAGAACGTCCACAATGATGCACTTGGCCAAAAAGGGCGTATGCGTTTTTTCCTGAATATATTCAGGAAAAAACGCATACACCCTTTTTGGCCAACCAAGCAAGCTTGCAAAGGAAATCTGCACTACAATGAAGTCTCACTTCCCCCCGGTCAAAAGGGCCATCTGAAAAAAGTGTAAAATCCAGAAAGGCAGGAGAGGCCATGAAGAACTGGGAGCCTTGTTATGCTGATGGGCGCGATGTAAATTGCCAACAGCCACTCGGGAGAAGTGTATGGTGTTTCCTGAAACATCTAAAAAACAAAGCAACAGAGCCTAGGGCACTTCCACTTATGGTCCTATAGCTTAGGGAAATTAAAATCAAAAAGACACAGCCACCCCGAAGTTTGGAACAGCTCTGTTTACAGGAACCTCGTTTACAGTACAAGTTCTACATCACAGAAAGTGAAAAATGGATAAAGAAGTTGTGGTATTTACTTACAAAGCAATATCACTCAGCAATGAAATCTATGTCATCAGGCCCTTAGCAGCACAATGAGTGGATTCAGGTATGATGATTCTAACTGAAATAAGTCACACAGAAAAAGAAACATCATAAGATATCACTAATACACGGAATGTAAACTTGGCTACACAGGAACTGAATTCCAAAACAGAATAGGGTCTCAAATTTAGAAAACCAACTTATGCTTGCTTAAGGGGAAAGGTGAGTTGGGGTGCTGCATAAAACCAGAGATTGAAATGAGCACAGATAAAGTTCCTTAAGCCAAATATGGAATAGACAAGAGCTACTCCTTGCTCAACGAAATGGACTCAACACCCCATATTAAACGCCTAATAATGTACCTGACTAGTAAGTATCTTAAAACCTATGGATTGCTATGTCTCCAAAAGAGAATCAAGCGTGTGTACAGGGGCATAAACGCAGCAGTGATAGGATTGGAGAGGTTCGGTGAGCAAATGAAGACCCTTTGAAGTCATATTGCATGGTACCCATTCCACGGGTCTCAACTCTCCAGGTTTAAGGTATTCTTCCTTCAGCTAAAAGATGCACGTGGAACCTAGAGTATGATCAACCGTGTGAACGGGAGACGTGTTCAAATATGTCTCAGTTTTCGTACCCTGGTACTCGGGTGCAACATTCCAGACGCTTTACTAACACTCTCCCGACATGGAGAGTCAGTCCCTTTAACCTCCTGTTTGGCCCAGTTTGCAATTTCTGCGGAAGATGAACAGGAATAGCGAGAACCAATGAGAGACTAGCTGGAGGTGTCTGGACGGGCAAATTTAACTCTCATTTCCCAGCAGGAAGAGGAATTAACCAAAGGCTCAGCGTGCCGTGCCGGAACCAGATTAGGGCCTGAAGCCATCCTGCGGTATTGCGGCCAGGTCACAAGAAAGCGAGTTGAAGAAAGGAGCTCAGGGGCACTGTAATTCACAAACCTGCAGAGTTATAAATGACAGCTATCGTCCAAAAATATACTGAAGTAAGGCTGCCAAGAGGACTTGAAAGCGGGGCAGAATTGCAGGAAACCGATTTCAGGAGGTAGACTGGAATTGCATTGAAAGCATAGGAAAAGAGGCAGAACGTCCACAATGATGCACTTGGCCAAAAAGGGCGTATGCGTTTTTTCCTGAATATATTCAGGACAAAACGCATACGCCCTTTTTGGCCAACCAAGCAAGCTTGCAAAGGAAATCTGCACTACAATGAAGTCTCACTTCCCCCCGGTCAAAAGGGCCATCTGAAAAAAGTGTAAAATCCAGAAAGGCAGGACAGGCCATGGAGAACTGGGAGCCTTGTTATGCTGATGGGCGGGATGTAAATTGCCAACAGACACTCGGGAGAAGTGTATGGTGTTTCCTGAAACATCTAAAAAACAAAGCAACAGAGCCTAGGGCACTTCCACTTATGGTCCTATAGCTTAGGGAAATTAAAATCAAAAAGACACAGCCACCCCAAAGTTTGGGACGCCTCTGTTTACAGGAACCTCGTTTACCGTACAAGTTCAATATCACAGAAAGTGAAAAATGGATAAAGAACTTGTGGTACTTACGTACAATGCAGTATCACTCAGCAATGAAATCTATGTCATCAGGCCCGTAGCAGCATAATGAGTGGATTCAGGTACGATGATTCTAACTGAAATAAGTCACACAGAAAAAGAAACGTCATAAGATATCACTAATACACGGAATGTAAACTTGGCTACACAGGAACTGAATTCCAAAACAGAACAGGGTCTCAAATTTAGAAAACCAACTTATGCTTGCTTAAGGGGAAAGGTGAGTTGGGGTGCTGCATAAAACCAGAGATTGAAATGAGCACAGATAAAGTTCCTTAAGCCAAATATGGAATAGACAAGAGCTACTCCTTGCTCAACGAAATGGACTCAACACCCCATATTAAACGCCTAAGAATGTACCTGACTAGTAAGTATCTGAAAACCTATGGATTCCTATGTCTCCAAAAGAGAATCAAGCGTGTGTACAGAGGCATAAACGCAGCAGTGGTAGGACTGGAGAGGTTCGGTGAGCAAATGAAGACCCTTTGAAGTCATATTGCATGGTACCCATTCCACGGGTTTCAACTACCCAGGTTTAAGTTATTCTTCATTCAGCTAAAACATGCATGTGGAACCCAGAGTATGATCAACCGTGTGAACGGGAGACGTGTTCAAATATGTCTCAGTTTTCCTCCCCTGGTACTCGGGTGCAACATTCCAGACGCTTTACTAACACTCTCCCCACTTGGAGAGTCAGCGCCTTTAACCTCCTGTTTGGCCCAGTTTGCAATTTCTGCGGAAGATGAACAGGAATAGCGAGAACCAATGAGAGACTAGCTGGAGGTGTCTGGACGGGCAAATTTAACTCTCATTTCCCACCAGGAAGAGGAATTAACCAAAGGCTCAGCGTGCCGTGCCGGAACCAGATTAGGGCCTGAAGCCATCCTGCGGTGTTGCGGCCAGCTCACAAGAAAGCGAGTTGAAGAAAGGAGCTCAGGGGCACTGTAATTCTCAAACCTGCAGAGTTATAAATGACAGCTATCGTCCAAAAATATACTGAAGTAAGGCTGCCAAGAGGACTTGAAAGCGGGGCAGAATTGCAGGAAACCGATTTCAGGAGGTAGACTGGAATTGCATTGAAAGCATAGGAAAAGAGGCAGAACGTCCACAATGATGCACTTGGCCAAAAAGGGCGTATGCGTTTTTTCCTGAATATATTCAGGAAAAAACGCATACACCCTTTTTGGCCAACCAAGCAAGCTTGCAAAGGAAATCTGCACTACAATGAAGTCTCACTTCCCCCCGGTCAAAAGGGCCATCTGAAAAAAGTGTAAAATCCAGAAAGGCAGGAGAGGCCATGAAGAACTGGGAGCCTTGTTATGCTGATGGGCGCGATGTAAATTGCCAACAGCCACTCGGGAGAAGTGTATGGTGTTTCCTGAAACATCTAAAAAACAAAGCAACAGAGCCTAGGGCACTTCCACTTATGGTCCTATAGCTTAGGGAAATTAAAATCAAAAAGACACAGCCACCCCGAAGTTTGGAACAGCTCTGTTTACAGGAACCTCGTTTACAGTACAAGTTCTACATCACAGAAAGTGAAAAATGGATAAAGAAGTTGTGGTATTTACTTACAAAGCAATATCACTCAGCAATGAAATCTATGTCATCAGGCCCTTAGCAGCACAATGAGTGGATTCAGGTATGATGATTCTAACTGAAATAAGTCACACAGAAAAAGAAACATCATAAGATATCACTAATACACGGAATGTAAACTTGGCTACACAGGAACTGAATTCCAAAACAGAATAGGGTCTCAAATTTAGAAAACCAACTTATGCTTGCTTAAGGGGAAAGGTGAGTTGGGGTGCTGCATAAAACCAGAGATTGAAATGAGCACAGATAAAGTTCCTTAAGCCAAATATGGAATAGACAAGAGCTACTCCTTGCTCAACGAAATGGACTCAACACCCCATATTAAACGCCTAATAATGTACCTGACTAGTAAGTATCTTAAAACCTATGGATTGCTATGTCTCCAAAAGAGAATCAAGCGTGTGTACAGGGGCATAAACGCAGCAGTGATAGGATTGGAGAGGTTCGGTGAGCAAATGAAGACCCTTTGAAGTCATATTGCATGGTACCCATTCCACGGGTCTCAACTCTCCAGGTTTAAGGTATTCTTCCTTCAGCTAAAAGATGCACGTGGAACCTAGAGTATGATCAACCGTGTGAACGGGAGACGTGTTCAAATATGTCTCAGTTTTCGTACCCTGGTACTCGGGTGCAACATTCCAGACGCTTTACTAACACTCTCCCGACATGGAGAGTCAGTCCCTTTAACCTCCTGTTTGGCCCAGTTTGCAATTTCTGCGGAAGATGAACAGGAATAGCGAGAACCAATGAGAGACTAGCTGGAGGTGTCTGGACGGGCAAATTTAACTCTCATTTCCCAGCAGGAAGAGGAATTAACCAAAGGCTCAGCGTGCCGTGCCGGAACCAGATTAGGGCCTGAAGCCATCCTGCGGTATTGCGGCCAGGTCACAAGAAAGCGAGTTGAAGAAAGGAGCTCAGGGGCACTGTAATTCACAAACCTGCAGAGTTATAAATGACAGCTATCGTCCAAAAATATACTGAAGTAAGGCTGCCAAGAGGACTTGAAAGCGGGGCAGAATTGCAGGAAACCGATTTCAGGAGGTAGACTGGAATTGCATTGAAAGCATAGGAAAAGAGGCAGAACGTCCACAATGATGCACTTGGCCAAAAAGGGCGTATGCGTTTTTTCCTGAATATATTCAGGAAAAAACGCATACGCCCTTTTTGGCCAACCAAGCAAGCTTGCAAAGGAAATCTGCACTACAATGAAGTCTCACTTCCCCCCGGTCAAAAGGGCCATCTGAAAAAAGTGTAAAATCCAGAAAGGCAGGACAGGCCATGGAGAACTGGGAGCCTTGTTATGCTGATGGGCGGGATGTAAATTGCCAACAGACACTCGGGAGAAGTGTATGGTGTTTCCTGAAACATCTAAAAAACAAAGCAACAGAGCCTAGGGCACTTCCACTTATGGTCCTATAGCTTAGGGAAATTAAAATCAAAAAGACACAGCCACCCCAAAGTTTGGGACGCCTCTGTTTACAGGAACCTCGTTTACCGTACAAGTTCAATATCACAGAAAGTGAAAAATGGATAAAGAACTTGTGGTACTTATTTACAATGCAGTATCACTCAGCAATGAAATCTATGTCATCAGGCCCATAGCAGCATAATGAGTGGATTCAGGTACGATGATTCTAACTGAAATAAGTCACACAGAAAAAGAAACGTCATAAGATATCACTAATACACGGAATGTAAACTTGGCTACACAGGAACTGAATTCCAAAACAGAACAGGGTCTCAAATTTAGAAAACCAACTTATGCTTGCTTAAGGGGAAAGGTGAGTTGGGGTGCTGCATAAAACCAGAGATTGAAATGAGCACAGATAAAGTTCCTTAAGCCAAATATGGAATAGACAAGAGCTACTCCTTGCTCAGCGAAATGGACTCAACACCCCATATTAAACGCCTAAGAATGTACCTGACTAGTAAGTATCTGAAAACCTATGGATTCCTATGTCTCCAAAAGAGAATCAAGCGTGTGTACAGAGGCATAAACGCAGCAGTGGTAGGACTGGAGAGGTTCGGTGAGCAAATGAAGACCCTTTGAAGTCATATTGCATGGTACCCATTACACGGGTCTCAACTCTCCAGGTTTAAGGTATTCTTCCTTCAGCTAAAACATGCATGTGGAACCCAGAGTATGATCAACCGTGTGAACGGGAGACGTGTTCAAATATGTCTCAGTTTTCGTCCCCTTGAACTCAGGTGCAACATTCCACACGCTTTACTAACACTCTCCCGACTTGGAGAGTCAGTCCCTTTAAACTCCTGTTTGGCCCAGTTTGCAATTTCTGCGGAAGATGAACAGGAATAGCGAGAACCAATGAGAGACTAGCTGGAGGTGTCTGGACGGGCAAGTTTAACTCTCATTTCCCACCAGGAAGAGGAATTAACCAAAGGCTCAGCGTGCCGTGCCGGAACCAGATTAGGGCCTGAAGCCATCCTGCGGTGTTGCGGCCAGGTCACAAGAAAGCGAGTTGAAGAAAGGAGCTCAGGGGCACTGTAATTCACAAACCTGCAGAGTTATAAATGACAGCAATCGTCCAAAAATATACTGAAATAAGACTGCCAAGAGGACTTGAAAGTGGGGCAGAATTGCAGGAAACCGATTTCAGGAGGTAGACTGGAATTGCATTGAAAGCATAGGAAAAGAGGCAGAACGTCCACAATGATGCACTTGGCCAAAAAGGGCGTATGCGTTTTTTCCTGAATATATTCAGGAAAAAACGCATACGCCCTTTTTGGCCAACCAACCAAGCTTGCAAAGGAAATCTGCACTACAATGAAGTCTCACTTCCCCCCGGTCAAAAGGGCCATCTGAAAAAAGTGTAAAATCCAGCAAGGCAGGACAGGCCATGGAGAACTGGGAGCCTCGTTATGCTGATGGGCGGGATGTAAATTGCCAACAGACACTCGGGAGAAGTGTATGGTGTTTCCTGAAACATCTAAAAAACAAAGCAACAGAGCCTAGGGCACTTCCACTTATGGTCCTATAGCTTAGGGAAATTAAAATCAAAAAGACACAGCCACCCCAAAGTTTGGGACGCCTCTGTTTACAAGAACCTCGTTTACCGTACAAGTTCAGTATCACAGAAAGCGGAAAATGGATAAAGAACTTGTGGTACTTACGTACAATGCAGTATCACTCAGCAATGAAATCTATGTCATCAGGCCCGTAGCAGCATAATGAGCGGATTCAGGTACGATTATTCTAACTGAAACAAGTCACACAGAAAAAGAAACATCATAAGATATCACTAATACACGGAATGTAAACTTGGCTACACAGGAACTGAATTCCAAAACAGAACAGGGTCTCAAATTTAGAAAACCAACTTATGCTTGCTTAAGGAGAAAGGTGAGTTGGGGTGCTGCATAAAACCAGAGATTGAAATGAGCACAGATAAAGTTCCTTAAGCCAAATATGGAATAGACAAGAGCTACTCATTGCTCAACGAAATGGACTCAACACCCCATATTAAACGCCTAAGAATGTACCTGACTAGTAAGTATCTTAAAACCTATGGATTGCTATGTCTCCGAAAGAGAATCAAGCGTGTGTACAGGGGCATAAACGCACCAGTGATAGGATTTGAGAGGTTCGGTGAGCAAATTAAGACCCTTTGAAGTCATATTGCATGGTACCCATTCCACGGGTTTCAACTACCCAGCTTTAAGGTATTCTTCCTTCAGCTAAAACATGCATGTGGAACCTAGAGTATGATCAACCGTGTGATCGGGAGACGTGTTCAAATATGTCTCAATTTTCGTACCCTGGTACTCGGGTGCAACATTCCAGACGCTTTACTAACACTCTCCCGACTTGGAGAGTCAGTCCCCTTAACTTCTTGTTTGGCCCACTTTGCAATTTCTGCGGAAGATGAACAGGAATAGGGAGAACCAATGAGAGACTAGCTGGGGGTGTCTGGACGGGCAAATTTAAATCTCATTTCCCAGCAGGAAGAGGAATTAACCAAAGGCTCAGCGTGCCGTGCCGGAACCAGATTAGGGCCTGAAGCCATCCTGCGGTGTTGCGGCCAGGTCACAAGAAAGCGAGTTGAAGAAAGGAGCTCAGGGGCACTGTAATTCACAAACCTGCAGAGTTATAAATGACAGCTATCGTCCAAAAATATACTGAAGTAAGGCTGCCAAGAGGACTTGAAAGCGGGGCAGAATTGCAGGAAACCGATTTCAGGAGGTAGACTGGAATTGCATTGAAAGCATAGGAAAAGAGGCAGAACGTCCACAATGATGCACTTGGCCAAAAAGGGCGTATGCGTTTTTTCCTGAATATATTCAGGAAAAAACGCATACGCCCTTTTTGGCCAACCAAGCAAGCTTGCAAAGGAAATCTGCACTACAATGAAGTCTCACTTCCCCCCGGTCAAAAGGGCCATCTGAAAAAAGTGTAAAATCCAGAAAGGCAGGACAGGCCATGGAGAACTGGGAGCCTTGTTATGCTGATGGGCGGGATGTAAATTGCCAACAGACACTCGGGAGAAGTGTATGGTGTTTCCTGAAACATCTAAAAAACAAAGCAACAGAGCCTAGGGCACTTCCACTTATGGTCCTATAGCTTAGGGAAATTAAAATCAAAAAGACACAGCCACCCCAAAGTTTGGGACGCCTCTGTTTACAAGAACCTCGTTTACCGTACAAGTTCAATATCACAGAAAGTGAAAAATGGATAAAGAACTTGTGGTACTTACGTACAATGCAGTATCACTCAGCAATGAAATCTATGTCATCAGTCCCTTAGCAGCACAATGAGTGGATTTAGGTACGATGATTCTAACTGAAATAAGTCACACAGAAAAAGAAACATCATAAGATATCAGTAATACACGGAATGTAAACTTGGCTACACAGGAACTGAATTCCAAAACAGAACAGCGTCTCAAATTTAGAAAACCAACTTATGCTTGCTTAAGGGGAAAGGTGAGTTGGGGTGCTGCATAAAACCAGAGATTGAAATGAGCACAGATAAAGTTCCTTAAGCCAAATATGGAATAGACAAGAGCTACTCCTTGCTCAACGAAATGGACTCAACACCCCATATTAAACGCCTAAGAATGTACCTGACTAGTAAGTATCTGAAAACCTATGGATTCCTATGTCTCCAAAAGAGAATCAAGCGTGTGTACAGAGGCATAAACGCAGCAGTGGTAGGACTGGAGAGGTTCGGTGAGCAAATGAAGACCCTTAGAAGTCATATTGCATGGTACCCATTACACGGGTCTCAACTCTCCAGGTTTAAGGTATTCTTCCTTCAGCTAAAACATGCATGTGGAACCCAGAGTATGATCAACCGTGTGAACGGGAGACGTGTTCAAATATGTCTCAGTTTTCGTCCCCTGGAACTCAGGTTCAACATTCCACACGCTTTACTAACACTCTCCCGATTTGGAGAGTCAGTCCCTTTAACCTCCTGTTTGGCCCAGTTTGCAATTTCTGCGGAAGATGAACAGGAATAGCGAGAACCAATGAGAGACTAGCTGGAGGTGTCTGGACGGGCAAGTTTAACTCTCATTTCCCACCAGGAAGAGGAATTAACCAAAGGCTCAGCGTGCCGTGCCGGAACCAGATTAGGGCCTGAAGCCATCCTGCGGTGTTGCGGCCAGGTCACAAGAAAGCGAGTTGAAGAAAGGAGCTCAGGGGCACTGTAATTCACAAACCTGCAGAGTTATAAATGACAGCTATCGTCCAAAAATATACTGAAGTAAGGCTCCCAAGAGGACTTGAAAGCGGGGCAGAATTGCAGGAAACCGATTTCAGGAGGTAGACTGGAATTGCATTGAAAGCATAGGAAAAGAGGCAGAACGTCCACAATGATGCACTTGGCCAAAAAGGGCGTATGCGTTTTTTCCTGAATATATTCAGGAAAAAACGCATACGCCCTTTTTGGCCAACCAAGCAAGCTTGCAAAGGAAATCTGCACTACAATGAAGTCTCACTTCCCCCCGGTCAAAAGGGCCATCTGAAAAAAGTGTAAAATCCAGAAAGGCAGGACAGGCCATGGAGAACTGGGAGCCTCGTTATGCTGATGGGCGGGATGTAAATTGCCAACAGACACTCGGGAGAAGTGTATGGTGTTTCCTGAAACATCTAAAAAACAAAGCAACAGAGCCTAGGGCACTTCCACTTATGGTCCTATAGCTTAGGGAAATTAAAATCAAAAAGACACAGCCACCCCAAAGTTTGGGACGCCTCTGTTTACAAGAACCTCGTTTACCGTACAAGTTCAGTATCACAGAAAGCGGAAAATGAATAAAGAACTTGTGGTACTTACGTACAATGCAGTATCACTCAGCAATGAAATCTATGTCATCAGGCCCGTAGCAGCATAATGAGCGGATTCAGGTACGATTATTCTAACTGAAACAAGTCACACAGAAAAAGAAACATCATAAGATATCACTAATACACGGAATGTAAACTTGGCTACACAGGAACTGAATTCCAAAACAGAACAGGGTCTCAAATTTAGAAAACCAACTTATGCTTGCTTAAGGAGAAAGGTCAGTTGGGGTGCTGCATAAAACCAGAGATTGAAATGAGCACAGATAAAGTTCCTTAAGCCAAATATGGAATAGACAAGAGCTACTCCTTGCTCAACGAAATGGACTCAACACCCCATATTAAACGCCTAAGAATGTACCTGACTAGTAAGTATCTTAAAACCTATGGATTGCTATGTCTCCGAAAGAGAATGAAGCGTGTGTACAGGGGCATAAACGCAGCAGTGATAGGATTGGAGAGGTTCGGTGAGCAAATGAAGACCCTTTGAAGTCATATTGCATGGTACCCATTCCACGGGTTTCAACTACCCAGCTTTAAGGTATTCTTCCTTCAGCTAAAACATGCATGTGGAACCCAGAGTATGATCAACCGTGTGAACGGGAGACGTGTTCAAATATGTCTCAGTTTTCCTCCCCTGGTACTCGGGTGCAACATTCCAGACGCTTTACTAACACTCTCCCCACTTGGAGAGTCAGCGCCTTTAACCTCCTGTTTGGCCCAGTTTGCAATTTCTGCGGAAGATGAACAGGAATAGCGAGAACCAATGAGAGACTAGCTGGAGGTGTCTGGACGGGCAAATTTAACTCTCATTTCCCACCAGGAAGAGGAATTAACCAAAGGCTCAGCGTGCCGTGCCGGAACCAGATTAGGGCCTGAAGCCATCCTGCGGTGTTGCGGCCAGCTCACAAGAAAGCGAGTTGAAGAAAGGAGCTCAGGGGCACTGTAATTCTCAAACCTGCAGAGTTATAAATGCCAGCTATCGTCCAAAAATATACTGAAGTAAGGCTGCCAAGAGTACTTGAAAGCGGGGCAGAATTGCAGGAAACCGATTTCAGGAGGTAGACTGGAATTGCATTGAAAGCATAGGAAAAGAGGCAGAACGTCCACAATGATGCACTTGGCCAAAAAGGGCGTATGCGTTTTTTCCTGAATATATTCAGGAAAAAACGCATACGCCCTTTTTGGCCAACCAAGCAAGCTTGCAAAGGAAATCTGCACTACAATGAAGTCTCACTTCCCCCCGGTCAAAAGGGCCATCTGAAAAAAGTGTAAAATCCAGAAAGGCAGGAGAGGCCATGAAGAACTGGGAGCCTTGTTATGCTGATGGGCGCGATGTAAATTGCCAACAGCCACTCGGGAGAAGTGTATGGTGTTTCCTGAAACATCTCAAAAACAAAGCAACAGAGCCTAGGGCACTTCCACTTATGGTCCTATAGCTTAGGGAAATTAAAATCAAAAAGACACAGCCACCCCGAAGTTTGGAACAGCTCTGTTTACAGGAACCTCGTTTACAGTACAAGTTCTACATCACAGAAAGTGAAAAATGGATAAAGAAGTTGTGGTATTTACTTACAAAGCAATATCACTCAGCAATGAAATCTATGTCATCAGGCCCTTAGCAGCACAATGAGTGGATTCAGGTATGATGATTCTAACTGAAATAAGTCACACAGAAAAAGAAACATCATAAGATATCACTAATACACGGAATGTAAACTTGGCTACACAGGAACTGAATTCCAAAACAGAATAGGGTCTCAAATTTAGAAAACCAACTTATGCTTGCTTAAGGGGAAAGGTGAGTTGGGGTGCTGCATAAAACCAGAGATTGAAATGAGCACAGATAAAGTTCCTTAAGCCAAATATGGAATAGACAAGAGCTACTCCTTGCTCAACGAAATGGACTCAACACCCCATATTAAACGCCTAAGAATGTACCTGACTAGTAAGTATCTTGAAACCTATGGATTGCTATGTCTCCAAAAGAGAATCAAGCGTGTGTACAGGGGCATAAACGCAGCAGTGATAGGATTGGAGAGGTTCGGTGAGCAAATGAAGACCCTTTGAAGTCATATTGCATGGTACCCATTCCACGGGTCTCAACTCTCCAGGTTTAAGGTATTCTTCCTTCAGCTAAAACATGCACGTGGAACCTAGAGTATGATCAACCGTGTGAACGGGAGACGTGTTCAAATATGTCTCAGTTTTCGTACCCTGGAACTCGGGTGCAACATTCCAGACGCTTTACTAACACTCTCCCGACATGGAGAGTCAGTCCCTTTAACCTCCTGTTTGGCCCAGTTTGCAATTTCTGCGGAAGATGAACAGGAATAGCGAGAACCAATGAGAGACTAGCTGGAGGTGTCTGGACGGGCAAATTTAACTCTCATTTCCCAGCAGGAAGAGGAATTAACCAAAGGCTCAGCGTGCCGTGCCGGAACCAGATTAGGGCCTGAAGCCATCCTGCGGTATTGCGGCCAGGTCACAAGAAAGCGAGTTGAAGAAAGGAGCTCAGGGGCACTGTAATTCACAAACCTGCAGAGTTATAAATGACAGCTATCGTCCAAAAATATAAGGAAGTAAGGCTGCCAAGAGGACTTGAAAGCGGGGCAGAATTGCAGGAAACCGATTTCAGGAGGTAGACTGGAATTGCATTGAAAGCATAGGAAAAGAGGCAGAACGTCCACAATGATGCACTTGGCCAAAAAGGGCGTATGCGTTTTTTCCTGAATATATTCAGGAAAAAACGCATACGCCCTTTTTGGCCAACCAAGCAAGCTTGCAAAGGAAATCTGCACTACAATGAAGTCTCACTTCCCCCCGGTCAAAAGGGCCATCTGAAAAAAGTGTAAAATCCAGAAAGGCAGGACAGGCCATGGAGAACTGGGAGCCTTGTTATGCTGATGGGCGGGATGTAAATTGCCAACAGACACTCGGGAGAAGTGTATGGTGTTTCCTGAAACATCTAAAAAACAAAGCAACAGAGCCTAGGGCACTTCCACTTATGGTCCTATAGCTTAGGGAAATTAAAATCAAAAAGACACAGCCACCCCAAAGTTTGGGACGCCTCTGTTTACAAGAACCTCGTTTACCGTACAAGTTCAATATCACAGAAAGTGAAAAATGGATAAAGAACTTGTGGTACTTACGTACAATGCAGTATCACTCAGCAATGAAATCTATGTCATCAGTCCCTTAGCAGCACAATGAGTGGATTTAGGTACGATGATTCTAACTGAAATAAGTCACACAGAAAAAGAAACATCATAAGATATCAGTAATACACGGAATGTAAACTTGGCTACACAGGAACTGAATTCCAAAACAGAACAGCGTCTCAAATTTAGAAAACCAACTTATGCTTGCTTAAGGGGAAAGGTGAGTTGGGGTGCTGCATAAAACCAGAGATTGAAATGAGCACAGATAAAGTTCCTTAAGCCAAATATGGAATAGACAAGAGCTACTCCTTGCTCAACGAAATGGACTCAACACCCCATATTAAACGCCTAAGAATGTACCTGACTAGTAAGTATCTGAAAACCTATGGATTCCTATGTCTCCAAAAGAGAATCAAGCGTGTGTACAGAGGCATAAACGCAGCAGTGGTAGGACTTGAGAGGTTCGGTGAGCAAATGAAGACCCTTAGAAGTCATATTGCATGGTACCCATTACACGGGTCTCAACTCTCCAGGTTTAAGGTATTCTTCCTTCAGCTAAAACATGCATGTGGAACCCAGAGTATGATCAACCGTGTGAACGGGAGACGTGTTCAAATATGTCTCAGTTTTCGTACCCTGGAACTCGGGTGCAACATTCCAGACGCTTTACTAACACTCTCCCGACATGGAGAGTCAGTCCCTTTAACCTCCTGTTTGGCCCAGTTTGCAATTTCTGCGGAAGATGAACAGGAATAGCGAGAACCAATGAGAGACTAGCTGGAGGTGTCTGGACGGGCAAATTTAACTCTCATTTCCCAGCAGGAAGAGGAATTAACCAAAGGCTCAGCGTGCCGTGCCGGAACCAGATTAGGGCCTGAAGCCATCCTGCGGTATTGCGGCCAGGTCACAAGAAAGCGAGTTGAAGAAAGGAGCTCAGGGGCACTGTAATTCACAAACCTGCAGAGTTATAAATGACAGCTATCGTCCAAAAATATACTGAAGTAAGGCTGCCAAGAGGACTTGAAAGCGGGGCAGAATTGCAGGAAACCGATTTCAGGAGGTAGACTGGAATTGCATTGAAAGCATAGGAAAAGAGGCAGAACGTCCACAATGATGCACTTGGCCAAAAAGGGCGTATGCGTTTTTTCCTGAATATATTCAGGAAAAAACGCATACGCCCTTTTTGGCCAACCAAGCAAGCTTGCAAAGGAAATCTGCACTACAATGAAGTCTCACTTCCCCCCGGTCAAAAGGGCCATCTGAAAAAAGTGTAAAATCCAGAAAGGCAGGACAGGCCATGGAGAACTGGGAGCCTCGTTATGCTGATGGGCGGGATGTAAATTGCCAACAGACACTCGGGAGAAGTGTATGGTGTTTCCTGAAACATCTAAAAAACAAAGCAACAGAGCCTAGGGTACTTCCACTTATGGTCCTATAGCTTAGGGAAATTAAAATCAAAAAGACACAGCCACCCCAAAGTTTGGGACGCCTCTGTTTACAAGAACCTCGTTTACCGTACAAGTTCAGTATCACAGAAAGCGGAAAATGAATAAAGAACTTGTGGTACTTACGTACAATGCAGTATCACTCAGCAATGAAATCTATGTCATCAGGCCCGTAGCAGCATAATGAGCGGATTCAGGTACGATTATTCTAACTGAAACAAGTCACACAGAAAAAGAAACATCATAAGATATCACTAATACACGGAATGTAAACTTGGCTACACAGGAACTGAATTCCAAAACAGAACAGGGTCTCAAATTTAGAAAACCAACTTATGCTTGCTTAAGGAGAAAGGTGAGTTGGGGTGCTGCATAAAACCAGAGATTGAAATGAGCACAGATAAAGTTCCTTAAGCCAAATATGGAATAGACAAGAGCTACTCCTTGCTCAACGAAATGGACTCAACACCCCATATTAAACGCCTAAGAATGTACCTGACTAGTAAGTATCTTAAAACCTATGGATTGCTATGTCTCCGAAAGAGAATGAAGCGTGTGTACAGGGGCATAAACGCAGCAGTGATAGGATTGGAGAGGTTCGGTGAGCAAATTAAGACCCTTTGAAGTCATATTGCATGGTACCCATTCCACGGGTTTCAACTACCCAGCTTTAAGGTATTCTTCCTTCAGCTAAAACATGCATGTGGAACCCAGAGTATGATCAACTGTGTGAACGGGAGACGTGTTCAAATATGTCTCAGTTTTCCTCCCCTGGTACTCGGGTGCAACATTCCAGACGCTTTACTAACACTCTCCCCACTTGGAGAGTCAGCGCCTTTAACCTCCTGTTTGGCCCAGTTTGCAATTTCTGCGGAAGATGAACAGGAATAGCGAGAACCAATGAGAGACTAGCTGGAGGTGTCTGGACGGGCAAATTTAACTCTCATTTCCCACCAGGAAGAGGAATTAACCAAAGGCTCAGCGTGCCGTGCCGGAACCAGATTAGGGCCTGAAGCCATCCTGCGGTGTTGCGGCCAGCTCACAAGAAAGCGAGTTGAAGAAAGGAGCTCAGGGGCACTGTAATTCTCAAACCTGCAGAGTTATAAATGCCAGCTATCGTCCAAAAATATACTGAAGTAAGGCTGCCAAGAGTACTTGAAAGCGGGGCAGAATTGCAGGAAACCAATTTCAGGAGGTAGACTGGAATTGCATTGAAAGCATAGGAAAAGAGGCAGAACGTCCACAATGATGCACTTGGCCAAAAAGGGCGTATGCGTTTTTTCCTGAATATATTCAGGAAAAAACGCATACGCCCTTTTTGGCCAACCAAGCAAGCTTGCAAAGGAAATCTGCACTACAATGAAGTCTCACTTCCCCCCGGTCAAAAGGGCCATCTGAAAAAAGTGTAAAATCCAGAAAGGCAGGAGAGGCCATGAAGAACTGGGAGCCTTGTTATGCTGATGGGCGCGATGTAAATTGCCAACAGCCACTCGGGAGAAGTGTATGGTGTTTCCTGAAACATCTAAAAAACAAAGCAACAGAGCCTAGGGCACTTCCACTTATGGTCCTATAGCTTAGGGAAATTAAAATCAAAAAGACACAGCCACCCCGAAGTTTGGAACAGCTCTGTTTACAGGAACCTCGTTTACAGTACAAGTTCTACATCACAGAAAGTGAAAAATGGATAAAGAAGTTGTGGTATTTACTTACAAAGCAATATCACTCAGCAATGAAATCTATGTCATCAGGCCCTTAGCAGCACAATGAGTGGATTCAGGTATGATGATTCTAACTGAAATAAGTCACACAGAAAAAGAAACATCATAAGATATCACTAATACACGGAATGTAAACTTGGCTACACAGGAACTGAATTCCAAAACAGAATAGGGTCTCAAATTTAGAAAACCAACTTATGCTTGCTTAAGGGGAAAGGTGAGTTGGGGTGCTGCATAAAACCAGAGATTGAAATGAGCACAGATAAAGTTCCTTAAGCCAAATATGGAATAGACAAGAGCTACTCCTTGCTCAACGAAATGGACTCAACACCCCATATTAAACGCCTAAGAATGTACCTGACTAGTAAGTATCTTAAAACCTATGGATTGCTATGTCTCCAAAAGAGAATCAAGCGTGTGTACAGGGGCATAAACGCAGCAGTGATAGGATTGGAGAGGTTCGGTGAGCAAATGAAGACCCTTTGAAGTCATATTGCATGGTACCCATTCCACGGGTCTCAACTCTCCAGGTTTAAGGTATTCTTCCTTCAGCTAAAACATGCACGTGGAACCTAGAGTATGATCAACCGTGTGAACGGGAGACGTGTTCAAATATGTCTCAGTTTTCGTACCCTGGAACTCGGGTGCAACATTCCAGACGCTTTACTAACACTCTCCCGACATGGAGAGTCAGTCCCTTTAACCTCCTCTTTGGCCCAGTTTGCAATTTCTGCGGAAGATGAACAGGAATAGCGAGAACCAATGAGAGACTAGCTGGAGGTGTCTGGACGGGCAAATTTAACTCTCATTTCCCAGCAGGAAGAGGAATTAACCAAAGGCCCAGCGTGCCTTGGCGGAACCAGATTAGGGCCTGAAGCCATCCTGCGGTGTTGCGGCCAGCTCACAAGAAAGCGAGTTGAAGAAAGGAGCTCAGGGGCACTGTAATTCACAAACCTGCAGAGTTATAAATGACAGCTATCGTCCAAAAATATACTGAAGTAAGGCTCCCAAGAGGACTTGAAAGCGGGGCAGAATTGCAGGAAACCGATTTCAGGAGGTAGACTGGAATTGCATTGAAAGCATAGGAAAAGAGGCAGAACGTCCACAATGATGCACTTGGCCAAAAAGGGCGTATGCGTTTTTTCCTGAATATATTCAGGAAAAAACGCATACGCCCTTTTAGGCCAAACAAGCAAGCTTGCAAAGGAAATCTGCACTACATGAAGTCTCACTTCCCCCCGGTCAAAAGGGCCATCTGAAAAAAGTGTAAAATCCAGAAAGGCAGGACAGGCCATGGAGAACTGGGAGCCTTGTTATGCTGATGGGCGGGATGTAAATTGCCAACAGACACTCGGGAGAAGTGTATGGTGTTTCCTGAAACATCTAAAAAACAAAGCAACAGAGCCTAGGGTACTTCCACTTATGGTCCTATAGCTTAGGGAAATTAAAATCAAAAAGACACAGCCACCCCAAAGTTTGGGACGCCTCTGTTTACAAGAACCTCGTTTACCGTACAAGTTCAGTATCACAGAAAGCGGAAAATGAATAAAGAACTTGTGGTACTTACGTACAATGCAGTATCACTCAGCAATGAAATCTATGTCATCAGGCCCGTAGCAGCATAATGAGCGGATTCAGGTACGATTATTCTAACTGAAACAAGTCACACAGAAAAAGAAACATCATAAGATATCACTAATACACGGAATGTAAACTTGGCTACACAGGAACTGAATTCCAAAACAGAACAGGGTCTCAAATTTAGAAAACCAACTTATGCTTGCTTAAGGAGAAAGGTGAGTTGGGGTGCTGCATAAAACCAGAGATTGAAATGAGCACAGATAAAGTTCCTTAAGCCAAATATGGAATAGACAAGAGCTACTCCTTGCTCAACGAAATGGACTCAACACCCCATATTAAACGCCTAAGAATGTACCTGACTAGTAAGTATCTTAAAACCTATGGATTGCTATGTCTCCGAAAGAGAATGAAGCGTGTGTACAGGGGCATAAACGCAGCAGTGATAGGATTGGAGAGGTTCGGTGAGCAAATTAAGACCCTTTGAAGTCATATTGCATGGTACCCATTCCACGGGTTTCAACTACCCAGCTTTAAGGTATTCTTCCTTCAGCTAAAACATGCATGTGGAACCCAGAGTATGATCAACTGTGTGAACGGGAGACGTGTTCAAATATGTCTCAGTTTTCCTCCCCTGGTACTCGGGTGCAACATTCCAGACGCTTTACTAACACTCTCCCCACTTGGAGAGTCAGCGCCTTTAACCTCCTGTTTGGCCCAGTTTGCAATTTCTGCGGAAGATGAACAGGAATAGCGAGAACCAATGAGAGACTAGCTGGAGGTGTCTGGACGGGCAAATTTAACTCTCATTTCCCACCAGGAAGAGGAATTAACCAAAGGCTCAGCGTGCCGTGCCGGAACCAGATTAGGGCCTGAAGCCATCCTGCGGTGTTGCGGCCAGCTCACAAGAAAGCGAGTTGAAGAAAGGAGCTCAGGGGCACTGTAATTCTCAAACCTGCAGAGTTATAAATGCCAGCTATCGTCCAAAAATATACTGAAGTAAGGCTGCCAAGAGTACTTGAAAGCGGGGCAGAATTGCAGGAAACCAATTTCAGGAGGTAGACTGGAATTGCATTGAAAGCATAGGAAAAGAGGCAGAACGTCCACAATGATGCACTTGGCCAAAAAGGGCGTATGCGTTTTTTCCTGAATATATTCAGGAAAAAACGCATACGCCCTTTTTGGCCAACCAAGCAAGCTTGCAAAGGAAATCTGCACTACAATGAAGTCTCACTTCCCCCCGGTCAAAAGGGCCATCTGAAAAAAGTGTAAAATCCAGAAAGGCAGGAGAGGCCATGAAGAACTGGGAGCCTTGTTATGCTGATGGGCGCGATGTAAATTGCCAACAGCCACTCGGGAGAAGTGTATGGTGTTTCCTGAAACATCTAAAAAACAAAGCAACAGAGCCTAGGGCACTTCCACTTATGGTCCTATAGCTTAGGGAAATTAAAATCAAAAAGACACAGCCACCCCGAAGTTTGGAACAGCTCTGTTTACAGGAACCTCGTTTACAGTACAAGTTCTACATCACAGAAAGTGAAAAATGGATAAAGAAGTTGTGGTATTTACTTACAAAGCAATATCACTCAGCAATGAAATCTATGTCATCAGGCCCTTAGCAGCACAATGAGTGGATTCAGGTATGATGATTCTAACTGAAATAAGTCACACAGAAAAAGAAACATCATAAGATATCACTAATACACGGAATGTAAACTTGGCTACACAGGAACTGAATTCCAAAACAGAATAGGGTCTCAAATTTAGAAAACCAACTTATGCTTGCTTAAGGGGAAAGGTGAGTTGGGGTGCTGCATAAAACCAGAGATTGAAATGAGCACAGATAAAGTTCCTTAAGCCAAATATGGAATAGACAAGAGCTACTCCTTGCTCAACGAAATGGACTCAACACCCCATATTAAACGCCTAAGAATGTACCTGACTAGTAAGTATCTTAAAACCTATGGATTGCTATGTCTCCAAAAGAGAATCAAGCGTGTGTACAGGGGCATAAACGCAGCAGTGATAGGATTGGAGAGGTTCGGTGAGCAAATGAAGACCCTTTGAAGTCATATTGCATGGTACCCATTCCACGGGTCTCAACTCTCCAGGTTTAAGGTATTCTTCCTTCAGCTAAAACATGCACGTGGAACCTAGAGTATGATCAACCGTGTGAACGGGAGACGTGTTCAAATATGTCTCAGTTTTCGTACCCTGGAACTCGGGTGCAACATTCCAGACGCTTTACTAACACTCTCCCGACATGGAGAGTCAGTCCCTTTAACCTCCTCTTTGGCCCAGTTTGCAATTTCTGCGGAAGATGAACAGGAATAGCGAGAACCAATGAGAGACTAGCTGGAGGTGTCTGGACGGGCAAATTTAACTCTCATTTCCCAGCAGGAAGAGGAATTAACCAAAGGCCCAGCGTGCCTTGGCGGAACCAGATTAGGGCCTGAAGCCATCCTGCGGTGTTGCGGCCAGCTCACAAGAAAGCGAGTTGAAGAAAGGAGCTCAGGGGCACTGTAATTCACAAACCTGCAGAGTTATAAATGACAGCTATCGTCCAAAAATATACTGAAGTAAGGCTCCCAAGAGGACTTGAAAGCGGGGCAGAATTGCAGGAAACCGATTTCAGGAGGTAGACTGGAATTGCATTGAAAGCATAGGAAAAGAGGCAGAACGTCCACAATGATGCACTTGGCCAAAAAGGGCGTATGCGTTTTTTCCTGAATATATTCAGGAAAAAACGCATACGCCCTTTTAGGCCAAACAAGCAAGCTTGCAAAGGAAATCTGCACTACATGAAGTCTCACTTCCCCCCGGTCAAAAGGGCCATCTGAAAAAAGTGTAAAATCCAGAAAGGCAGGACAGGCCATGGAGAACTGGGAGCCTTGTTATGCTGATGGGCGGGATGTAAATTGCCAACAGACACTCGGGAGAAGTGTATGGTGTTTCCTGAAACATCTAAAAAACAAAGCAACAGAGCCTAGGGCACTTCCACTTATGGTCCTATAGCTTAGGGAAATTAAAATCAAAAAGACACAGCCACCCCAAAGTTTGGGACGCCTCTGTTTACAAGAACCTCGTTTACCGTACAAGTTCAATATCACAGAAAGTGAAAAATGGATAAAGAACTTGTGGTACTTATGTACAATGCAGTATCAGTCAGCAATGAAATCTATGTCATCAGGCCCGTAGCAGCATAATGAGTGGATTCAGGTACGATGATTCTAACTGAAATAAGTCACACAGAAAAAGAAACATCATAAGATATCAGTAATACACGGAATGTAAACTTGGCTACACAGGAACTGAATTACAGAACAGAACAGGGTCTCAAATTTAGAAAACCATCTTATGCTTGCTTAAGGGGAAAGGTGAGTTGGGGTGCTGCATAAAACCAGAGATTGAAATGAGCACAGATAAAGTTCCTTAAGCCAAATATGAAATAGACAAGAGCTACTCCTTGCTCAACGAAATGGACTCAACACCCCATATTAAACGCCTAAGAATGTACCTGACTAGTAAGTATCTTAAAACCTATGGATTGCTATGTCTCCAAAAGAGAATCAAGCGTGTGTACAGGGGCATAAACGCAGCAGTGATAGGATTGGAGAGGTTCGGTGAGCAAATGAAGACCCTTTGAAGTCATATTGCATGGTACCCATTCCACGGGTTTCAACCACCCAGTTTTAAGGTATTCTTCCTTCAGCTAAAACATGCATGTGGAACCTAGAGTATGATCAACCGTGTGATCGGGAGACGTGTTCAAATATGTCTCAGTTTTCGTACCCTGGTACTCGGGTGCAACGTTCCAGACGCTTTACTAACACTCTCCCGACTTGGAGAGTCAGTCCCTTTAACCTCCTGTTTGGCCCACTTTGCAATTTCTGGGGAAGATGAACAGGAATAGCGAGAACCAATGAGAGACTAACTGGAGGTGTCTGGACGGGCAAATTTAACTCTCATTTCCCACCAGGAAGAGGAATTAACCAAAGGCCCAGCGTGCCTTGGCGGAACCAGATTAGGGCCTGAAGCCATCCTGCGGTGTTGCGGCCAGCTCAAAAGAAAGCGAGTTGAAGAAAGGAGCTCAGGGGCACTGTAATTCAGAAACCTGCAGAGTTATAAATGACAGCTATCGTCCAAAAATATACTAAAGTAAGGCTCCCAAGAGGACTTGAAAGCGGGGCAGAATTGCAGGAAACCGATTTCAGGAGGTAGACTGGAATTGCATTGAAAGCATAGGAAAAGAGGCAGAACGTCCACAATGATGCACTTGGCCAAAAAGGGCGTATGCGTTTTTTCCTGAATATATTCAGGAAAAAACGCATACGCCCTTTTAGGCCAACCAAGCAAGCTTGCAAAGGAAATCTGCACTACATGAAGTCTCACTTCCCCCCGGTCAAAAGGGCCATCTGAAAAAAGTGTAAAATCCAGAAAGGCAGGACAGGCCATGGAGAACTGGGAGCCTTGTTATGCTGATGGGCGGGATGGAAATTGCCAACAGACACTCGGGAGAAGTGTATGGTGTTTCCTGAAACATCTATAAAACAAAGCAACAGAGCCTAGGGCACTTCCACTTATGGTCCTATAGCTTAGGGAAATTAAAATCAAAAAGACACAGCCACCCCAAAGTTTGGGACACCTCTGTTTACAAGAACCTCTTTTACCGTACAAGTTCAATATCACAGAAAGTGAAAAATGGATAAAGAACTTGTGGTACTTACGTACAATGCAGTATCACTCAGCAATGAAATCTATGTCATCAGGCCCGTAGCAGCATAATGAGTGGATTCAGGTACGATGATTCTAACTGAAATAAGTCACACAGAAAAAGAAACATCATAAGATATCACTAATACACGGAATGTAAACTTGGCTACACAGGAACTGAATTCCAAAACAGAACAGGGTCTCAAATTTAGAAAACCAACTTATGCTTGCTTAAGGGGAAAGGTGAGTTGGGGTGCTGCATAAAACCAGAGATTGAAATGAGCACAGATAAAGTTCCTTAAGCCAAATATGGAATAGACAAGAGCTACTCCTTGCTCAACGAAATGGACTCAACACCGCATATTAAACACCTAAGAATGTACCTGACTAGTAAGTATCTTAAAACCTATGGATTGCTATGTCTCCAAAAGAGAATCAAGCGTGTGTACAGGGGCATAAACGCAGCAGTGATAGGATTGGAGAGGTTCGGTGAGCAAATGAAGACCCTTTGAAGTCATATTGCATGGTACCCATTCCACGGGTCTCAACTCTCCAGGTTTAAGGTATTCTTCCTTCAGCTAAATCATGCACGTGGAACCCAGAGTATGATCAACCGTGTGAACGGGAGACGTGTTCATATGTGTCTCAGTTTTACTCCCCTGGTACTCGGGTGCAACATTCCAGACGCTTTACTAACACTCTCCCGACTTGGAGAGTCAGCGCCTTTAACCTCCTGTTTGGCCCAGTTTGCAATTTCTGCGGAATATGAACAGGAATAGGGAGAACCAATGAGAGACTAGCTGGAGGTGTCTGGACGGGCAAATTTAACTCTCATTTCCCACCAGGAAGAGGAAATAACCAAAGGCTCAGCGTGCGATGCCGGAACCAGATTAGGGCCTGAAGCCATCCTGCGGTGTTGCGGCCAGGTCACAAGAAAGCGAGTTGAAGAAAGGAGCTCAGGGGCACTGTAATTCACAAACCTGCAGAGATATAAATGACAGCTATCGTCCAAAAATATACTGAAGTAAGGCTGCCAAGAGGACTTGAAAGCGGGGCAGAATTGCAGGAAACCGATTTCAGGAGGTAGACTGGAATTGCATTGAAAGCATAGGAAAAGAGGCAGAACGTCCACAATGATGCACTTGGCCAAAAAGGGCGTATGCGTTTTTTCCTGAATATATTCAGGAAAAAACGCATACGCCCTTTTAGGCCAACCAAGCAAGCTTGCAAAGGAAATCTGCACTACATGAAGTCTCACTTCCCCCCGGTCAAAAGGGCCATCTGAAAAAAGTGTAAAATCCAGAAAGGCAGGACAGGCCATGGAGAACTGGGAGCCTTGTTATGCTGATGGGCGGGATGGAAATTGCCAACAGACACTCGGGAGAAGTGTATGGTGTTTCCTGAAACATCTATAAAACAAAGCAACAGAGCCTAGGGCACTTCCACTTATGGTCCTATAGCTTAGGGAAATTAAAATCAAAAAGACACAGCCACCCCAAAGTTTGGGACACCTCTGTTTACAAGAACCTCTTTTACCGTACAAGTTCAATATCACAGAAAGTGAAAAATGGATAAAGAACTTGTGGTACTTACGTACAATGCAGTATCACTCAGCAATGAAATCTATGTCATCAGGCCCGTAGCAGCATAATGAGTGGATTCAGGTACGATGATTCTAACTGAAATAAGTCACACAGAAAAAGAAACATCATAAGATATCACTAATACACGGAATGTAAACTTGGCTACACAGGAACTGAATTCCAAAACAGAACAGGGTCTCAAATTTAGAAAACCAACTTATGCTTGCTTAAGGGGAAAGGTGAGTTGGGGTGCTGCATAAAACCAGAGATTGAAATGAGCACAGATAAAGTTCCTTAAGCCAAATATGGAATAGACAAGAGCTACTCCTTGCTCAACGAAATGGACTCAACACCGCATATTAAACACCTAAGAATGTACCTGACTAGTAAGTATCTTAAAACCTATGGATTGCTATGTCTCCAAAAGAGAATCAAGCGTGTGTACAGGGGCATAAACGCAGCAGTGATAGGATTGGAGAGGTTCGGTGAGCAAATGAAGACCCTTTGAAGTCATATTGCATGGTACCCATTCCACGGGTCTCAACTCTCCAGGTTTAAGGTATTCTTCCTTCAGCTAAATCATGCACGTGGAACCCAGAGTATGATCAACCGTGTGAACGGGAGACGTGTTCATATGTGTCTCAGTTTTACTCCCCTGGTACTCGGGTGCAACATTCCAGACGCTTTACTAACACTCTCCCGACTTGGAGAGTCAGCGCCTTTAACCTCCTGTTTGGCCCAGTTTGCAATTTCTGCGGAATATGAACAGGAATAGGGAGAACCAATGAGAGACTAGCTGGAGGTGTCTGGACGGGCAAATTTAACTCTCATTTCCCACCAGGAAGAGGAAATAACCAAAGGCTCAGCGTGCCATGCCGGAACCAGATTAGGGCCTGAAGCCATCCTGCGGTGTTGCGGCCAGGTCACAAGAAAGCGAGTTGAAGAAAGGAGCTCAGGGGCACTGTAATTCACAAACCTGCAGAGATATAAATGACAGCTATCGTCCAAAAATATACTGAAGTAAGGCTGCCAAGAGGACTTGAAAGCGGGGCAGAATTGCAGGAAACCGATTTCAGGAGGTAGACTGGAATTGCATTGAAAGCATAGGAAAAGAGGCAGAACGTCCACAATGATGCACTTGGCCAAAAAGGGCGTATGCGTTTTTTCCTGAATATATTCAGGAAAAAACGCATACGCCCTTTTAGGCCAACCAAGCAAGCTTGCAAAGGAAATCTGCACTACATGAAGTCTCACTTCCCCCCGGTCAAAAGGGCCATCTGAAAAAAGTGTAAAATCCAGAAAGGCAGGACAGGCCATGGAGAACTGGGAGCCTAGTTATGCTGATGGGCGGGACGTAAATTGCCAACAGAAACTCGGGAAAGTGTATGGTGTTTCCTGAAACATCTAAAAAACAAAGCAACAGAGCCTAGGGCACTTCCACTTATGGACCTATAGTTTAGGGAAATTAAAATCAAAAAGACACAGCCACCCCAAAATTTGGGACGCCTCTGTTTACAAGATCCTTGTTTACAGTACATGTTCAACATCGCAGAAAGTGAAAAATGGATAAAGAAGTTGTATTTACTTACAAAGCAATATGACTCAGCAATGAAATCTATCTCATCAGGCCATTAGCAGCACAATGAGTGGATTCAGGTATGATGATTCTAACTGAAATAAGTCACACAGAAAAAGAAACATCATAAGATATCAGTAATACACGGAATGTAAACTTGGCTACACAGGAACTGAATTACAGAACAGAACAGGGTCTCAAATTTAGAAAACCAACTTATGCTTGCTTAAGGGGAAAGGTGAGTTGGGGTGCTGCATAAAACCAGAGATTGAAATGAGCACAGATAAAGTTCCTTAAGCCAAATATGGAATAGACAAGAGCTACTCCTTGCTCAACGAAATGGACTCAACACCGCATATTAAACACCTAAGAATGTACCTGACTAGTAAGTATCTTAAAACCTATGGATTGCTATGTCTCCAAAAGAGAATCAAGCGTGTGTACAGGGGCATAAACGCAGCAGTGATAGGATTGGAGAGGTTCGGTGAGCAAATGAAGACCCTTTGAAGTCATATTGCATGGTACCCATTCCACGGGTCTCAACTCTCCAGGTTTAAGGTATTCTTCCTTCAGCTAAATCATGCACGTGGAACCCAGAGTATGATCAACCGTGTGAACGGGAGACGTGTTCATATGTGTCTCAGTTTTACTCCCCTGGTACTCGGGTGCAACATTCCAGACGCTTTACTAACACTCTCCCGACTTGGAGAGTCAGCGCCTTTAACCTCCTGTTTGGCCCAGTTTGCAATTTCTGCGGAATATGAACAGGAATAGGGAGAACCAATGAGAGACTAGCTGGAGGTGTCTGGACGGGCAAATTTAACTCTTATTTCCCACCAGGAAGAGGAAATAACCAAAGGCTCAGCGTGCCATGCCGGAACCAGATTAGGGCCTGAAGCCATCCTGCGGTGTTGCGGCCAGGTCACAAGAAAGCGAGTTGAAGAAAGGAGCTCAGGGGCACTGTAATTCACAAACCTGCAGAGATATAAATGACAGCTATCGTCCAAAAATATACTGAAGTAAGGCTGCCAAGAGGACTTGAAAGCGGGGCAGAATTGCAGGAAACCGATTTCAGGAGGTAGACTGGAATTGCATTGAAAGCATAGGAAAAGAGGCAGAACGTCCACAATGATGCACTTGGCCAAAAAGGGCGTATGCGTTTTTTCCTGAATATATTCAGGAAAAAACGCATACGCCCTTTTAGGCCAACCAAGCAAGCTTGCAAAGGAAATCTGCACTACATGAAGTCTCACTTCCCCCCGGTCAAAAGGGCCATCTGAAAAAAGTGTAAAATCCAGAAAGGCAGGACAGGCCATGGAGAACTGGGAGCCTAGTTATGCTGATGGGCGGGACGTAAATTGCCAACAGAAACTCGGGAAAGTGTATGGTGTTTCCTGAAACATCTAAAAAACAAAGCAACAGAGCCTAGGGCACTTCCAATTATGGACCTATAGTTTAGGGAAATTAAAATCAAAAAGACACAGCCACCCCAAAATTTGGGACGCCTCTGTTTACAAGATCCTTGTTTACAGTACATGTTCAACATCGCAGAAAGTGAAAAATGGATAAAGAAGTTGTATTTACTTACAAAGCAATATGACTCAGCAATGAAATCTATCTCATCAGGCCATGAGCAGCACAATGAGTGGATTCAGGTATGATGATTCTAACTGAAATAAGTCACACAGAAAAAGAAACATCATAAGATATCAGTAATACACGGAATGTAAACTTGGCTACACAGGAACTGAATTACAGAACAGAACAGGGTCTCAAATGTAGAAAACCAACTTATGCTTGCTTAAGGGGAAAGGTGAGTTGGGGTGCTGCATAAAACCAGAGATTGAAATGAGCACAGATAAAGTTCCTTAAGCCAAATATGGAATAGACAAGAGCTACTCCTTGCTCAACGAAATGGACTCAACACCCCATATTAAACGCCTAAGAATGTACCTGACTAGTAAGTATCTTAAAACCTATGGATTGCTATGTCTCCAAAAGAGAATCAAGCATGTGTACAGGGGCATAAACGCAGCAGTGATAGGATTGGAGAGGTTCGATGAGCAAATGAAGACCCTTTGAAGTCATATTGCATGGTACCCATTCCACGGGTTTCAACTACCCAGGTTTAAGTTATTCCTCATTCAGCTAAAACATGCATGTGGAACCTAGAGTATGATCAACCATGTGATCGGGAGACGTGTTCAAATATGTCTCAGTTTTCGTACCCTGGTACTCGGGTGCAACATTCCAGATGCTTTACTAACACTCTCCCGACTTGGAGAGTCAGTCCCTTTAACCTCCTGTTTGGCCCACTTTGCAATTTCTGCGGAAGATGAACAGGAATAGGGAGAACCAATGAGAGACTAGCTGGAGGTGTCTGGACGGGCAAATTTAACTCTCATTTTCCACCAGGAAGAGGAATTAACCAAAGGCCCAGCGTGCCTTGGCGGAACCAGATTAGGGCCTGAAGCCATCCTGCGGTGTTGAGGCCAGCTCACAAGAAAGCGAGTTGAAGAAAGGAGCTCAGGGGCACTGTAATTCACAAACCTGCAGAGTTATAAATGACAGCTATCGTCCAAAAATATACTGAAGTAAGGCTCCCAAGAGGACTTGAAAGTGGGGCAGAATTGCAGGAAACCGATTTTAGGAGGTAGACTGGAATTGCATTGAAAGCATAGGAAAAGAGGCAGAACGTCCACAATGATGCACTTGGCCAAAAAGGGCGTATGCGTTTTTTCCTGAATATATTCAGGAAAAAACGCATACGCACTTTTAGGCCAAACAAGCAAGCTTGCAAAGGAAATCTGCACTACATGAAGTCTCACTTCCCCCCGGTCAAAAGGGCCATCTGAAAAAAGTGTAAAATCCAGAAAGGCAGGACAGGCCATGGAGAACTGGGAGCCTTGTTATGCTGATGGGCGGGATGTAAATTGCCAACAGACACTCGGGAGAAGTGTATGGTGTTTCCTGAAACATCTAAAAAACAAAGCAACAGAGCCTAGGGCACTTCCACTTATGGTCCTATAGCTTAGGGAAATTAAAATCAAAAAGACACAGCCACCCCAAAGTTTGGGACGCCTCTGTTTACAAGAACCTCGTTTACCGTACAAGTTCAATATCACAGAAAGTGAAAAATGGATAAAGAACTTGTGGTACTTATGTACAATGCAGTATCAGTCAGCAATGAAATCTATGTCATCAGGCCCATAGCAGCATAATGAGTGGATTCAGGTACGATGATTCTAACTGAAATAAGTCACACAGAAAAAGAAACATCATAAGATATCACTAATACACGGAATGTAAACTTGGCTACACAGGAACTGAATTCCAAAACAGAACAGGGTCTCAAATTTAGAAAACCAACTTATGCTTGCTTAAGGGGAAAGGTGAGTTGGGGTGCTGCATAAAACCAGAGATTGAAATGAGCACAGATAAAGTTCCTTAAGCCAAATATGGAATAGACAAGAGCTACTCCTTGCTCAACGAAATGGACCCAACACCGCATATTAAACACCTAAGAATGTACCTGACTAGTAAGTATCTTAAAACCTATGGATTGCTATGTCTCCAAAAGAGAATCAAGCGTGTGTACAGGGGCATAAACGCAGCAGTGATAGGATTGGAGAGGTTCGGTGAGCAAATGAAGACCCTTTGAAGTCATATTGCATGGTACCCATTCCACGGGTCTCAACTCTCCAGGTTTAAGGTATTCTTCCTTCAGCTAAATCATGCACGTGGAACCCAGAGTATGATCAACCGTGTGAACGGGAGACGTGTTCATATGTGTCTCAGTTTTACTCCCCTGGTACTCGGGTGCAACATTCCAGACGCTTTACTAACACTCTCCCGACTTGGAGAGTCAGCGCCTTTAACCTCCTGTTTGGCCCAGTTTGCAATTTCTGCGGAATATGAACAGGAATAGGGAGAACCAATGAGAGACTAGCTGGAGGTGTCTGGACGGGCAAATTTAACTCTCATTTCCCACCAGGAAGAGGAAATAACCAAAGGCTCAGCGTGCCATGCCGGAACCAGATTAGGGCCTGAAGCCATCCTGCGGTGTTGCGGCCAGGTCACAAGAAAGCGAGTTGAAGAAAGGAGCTCAGGGGCACTGTAATTCACAAACCAGCAGAGATATAAATGACAGCTATCGTCCAAAAATATACTGAAGTAAGGCTGCCAAGAGGACTTGAAAGCGGGGCAGAATTGCAGGAAACCGATTTCAGGAGGTAGACTGGAATTGCATTGAAAGCATAGGAAAAGAGGCAGAACGTCCACAATGATGCACTTGGCCAAAAAGGGCGTATGCGTTTTTTCCTGAATATATTCAGGAAAAAACGCATACGCCCTTTTTGGCCAACCAAGCAAGCTTGCAAAGGAAATCTGCACTACAATGAAGTCTCACTTCCCCCCGGTCAAAAGGGCCATCTGAAAAAAGTGTAAAATCCAGAAAGGCAGGACAGGCCATGGAGAACTGGGAGCCTAGTTATGCTGATGGGCGGGACGTAAATTGCCAACAGAAACTCGGGAAAGTGTATGGTGTTTCCTGAAACATCTAAAAAACAAAGCAACAGAGCCTAGGGCACTTCCACTTATGGACCTATAGTTTAGGGAAATTAAAATCAAAAAGACACAGCCACCCCAAAATTTGGGACGCCTCTGTTTACAAGATCCTTGTTTACAGTACATGTTCAACATCGCAGAAAGTGAAAAATGGATAAAGAATTTGTATTTACTTACAAAGCAATATCACTCAGCAATGAAATCTATCTCATCAGGCCATTAGCAGCACAATGAGTGGATTCAGGTATGATGATTCTAACTGAAATAAGTCACACAGAAAAAGAAACATCATAAGATATCAGTAATACACGGAATGTAAACTTGGCTACACAGGAACTGAATTACAGAACAGAACAGGGTCTCAAATTTAGAAAACCAACTTATGCTTGCTTAAGGGGAAAGGTGAGTTGGGGTGCTGCATAAAACCAGAGATTGAAATGAGCACAGATAAAGTTCCTTAAGCCAAATATGGAATAGACAAGAGCTACTCCTTGCTCAACGAAATGGACTCAACACCCCATATTAAACGCCTAAGAATGTACCTGACTAGTAAGTATCTTAAAACCTATGGATTGCTATGTCTCCAAAAGAGAATCAAGCATGTGTACAGGGGCATAAACGCAGCAGTGATAGGATTGGAGAGGTTCGATGAGCAAATGAAGACCCTTTGAAGTCATATTGCATGGTACCCATTCCACGGGTTTCAACTACCCAGGTTTAAGTTATTCTTCATTCAGCTAAAACATGCATGTGGAACCTAGAGTATGATCAACCATGTGATCGGGAGACGTGTTCAAATATGTCTCAGTTTTCGTACCCTGGTACTCGGGTGCAACATTCCAGATGCTTTACTAACACTCTCCCGACTTGGAGAGTCAGTCCCTTTAACCTCCTGTTTGGCCCACTTTGCAATTTCTGCGGAAGATGAACAGGAATAGGGAGAACCAATGAGAGACTAGATGGAGGTGTCTGGACGGGCAAATTTAACTCTCATTTTCCACCAGGAAGAGGAATTAACCAAAGGCCCAGCGTGCCTTGGCGGAACCAGATTAGGGCCTGAAGCCATCCTGCGGTGTTGCGGCCAGCTCACAAGAAAGCGAGTTGAAGAAAGGAGCTCAGGGGCACTGTAATTCACAAACCTGCAGAGTTATAAATGACAGCTATCGTCCAAAAATATACTGAAGTAAGGCTCCCAAGAGGACTTGAAAGCGGGGCAGAATTGCAGGAAACCGATTTCAGGAGGTAGACTGGAATTGCATTGAAAGCATAGGAAAAGAGGCAGAACGTCCACAATGATGCACTTGGCCAAAAAGGGCGTATGCGTTTTTTCCTGAATATATTCAGGAAAAAACGCATACGCCCTTTTTGGCCAACCAAGCAAGCTTGCAAAGGAAATCTGCACTACAATGAAGTCTCACTTCCCCCCGGTCAAAAGGGCCATCTGAAAAAAGTGTAAAATCCAGAAAGGCAGGACAGGCCATGGAGAACTGGGAGCCTTGTTATGCTGATGGGCGGGATGTAAATTGCCAACAGACACTCGGGAGAAGTGTATGGTGTTTCCTGAAACATCTAAAAAACAAAGCAACAGAGCCTAGGGCACTTCCACTTATGGTCCTATAGCTTAGGGAAATTAAAATCAAAAAGACACAGCCACCCCAAAGTTTGGGACGCCTCTGTTTACAAGAACCTCGTTTACCGTACAAGTTCAATATCACAGAAAGTGAAAAATGGATAAAGAACTTGTGGTACTTACGTACAATGCAGTATCACTCAGCAATGAAATCTATGTCATCAGTCCCTTAGCAGCACAATGAGTGGATTTAGGTACGATGATTCTAACTGAAATAAGTCACACAGAAAAAGAAACATCATAAGATATCAGTAATACACGGAATGTAAACTTGGCTACACAGGAACTGAATTCCAAAACAGAACAGCGTCTCAAATTTAGAAAACCAACTTATGCTTGCTTAAGGGGAAAGGTGAGTTGGGGTGCTGCATAAAACCAGAGATTGAAATGAGCACAGATAAAGTTCCTTAAGCCAAATATGGAATAGACAAGAGCTACTCCTTGCTCAACGAAATGGACTCAACACCCCATATTAAACGCCTAAGAATGTACCTGACTAGTAAGTATCTGAAAACCTATGGATTCCTATGTCTCCAAAAGAGAATCAAGCGTGTGTACAGAGGCATAAACGCAGCAGTGGTAGGACTGGAGAGGTTCGGTGAGCAAATGAAGACCCTTAGAAGTCATATTGCATGGTACCCATTACACGGGTCTCAACTCTCCAGGTTTAAGGTATTCTTCCTTCAGCTAAAACATGCATGTGGAACCCAGAGTATGATCAACCGTGTGAACGGGAGACGTGTTCAAATATGTCTCAGTTTTCGTACCCTGGTACTCGGGTGCAACATTCCAGACGCTTTACTAACACTCTCCCGACTTGGAGAGTCAGTCCCTTTAAACTCCTGTTTGGCCCAGTTTGCAATTTCTGGGGAAGATGAACAGGAATAGCGAGAACCAATGAGAGACTAGCTGGAGGTGTCTGGACGGGCAAATTTAACTCTCATTTCCCACCAGGAAGAGGAATTAACCAAAGGCCCAGCGTGCCTTGGCGGAACCAGATTAGGGCCTGAAGCCATCCTGCGGTGTTGCGGCCAGCTCAAAAGAAAGCGAGTTGAAGAAAGGAGCTCAGGGGCACTGTAATTCAGAAACCTGCAGAGTTATAAATGACAGCTATCGTCCAAAAATATACTGAAGTAAGGCTCCCAAGAGGACTTGAAAGCGGGGCAGAATTGCAGGAAACCGATTTCAGGAGGTAGACTGGAATTGCATTGAAAGCATAGGAAAAGAGGCAGAACGTCCACAATGATGCACTTGGCCAAAAAGGGCGTATGCGTTTTTTCCTGAATATATTCAGGAAAAAACGCATACGCCCTTTTTGGCCAACCAAGCAAGCTTGCAAAGGAAATCTGCACTACATGAAGTCTCACTTCCCCCCGGTCAAAAGGGCTATCTGAAAAAAGTGTAAAATCCAGAAAGGCAGGACAGGCCATGGAGAACTGGGAGCCTTGTTATGCTGATGGGCGGGATGTAAATTGCCAACAGACACTCGGGAGAAGTGTATGGTGTTTCCTGAAACATCTAAAAAACAAAGCAACAGAGCCTAGGGCACTTCCACTTATGGTCCTATAGCTTAGGGAAATTAAAATCAAAAAGACACAGCCACCCCAAAGTTTGGGACACCTCTGTTTACAAGAACCTCTTTTACCGTACAAGTTCAATATCACAGAAAGTGAAAAATGGATAAAGAACTTGTGGTACTTACGTACAATGCAGTATCACTCAGCAATGAAATCTATGTCATCAGGCCCGTAGCAGCATAATGAGTGGATTCAGGTACGATGATTCTAACTGAAATAAGTCACACAGAAAAAGAAACATCATAAGATATCACTAATACACGGAATGTAAACTTGGCTACACAGGAACTGAATTCCAAAACAGAACAGGGTCTCAAATTTAGAAAACCAACTTATGCTTGCTTAAGGGGAAAGGTGAGTTGGGGTGCTGCATAAAACCAGAGATTGAAATGAGCACAGATAAAGTTCCTTAAGCCAAATATGGAATAGACAAGAGCTACTCCTTGCTCAACGAAATGGACTCAACACCGCATATTAAACACCTAAGAATGTACCTGACTAGTAAGTATCTTAAAACCTATGGATTGCTATGTCTCCAAAAGAGAATCAAGCGTGTGTACAGGGGCATAAACGCAGCAGTGATAGGATTGGAGAGGTTCGGTGAGCAAATGAAGACCCTTTGAAGTCATATTGCATGGTACCCATTCCACGGGTCTCAACTCTCCAGGTTTAAGGTATTCTTCCTTCAGCTAAATCATGCACGTGGAACCCAGAGTATGATCAACCGTGTGAACGGGAGACGTGTTCATATGTGTCTCAGTTTTACTCCCCTGGTACTCGGGTGCAACATTCCAGACGCTTTACTAACACTCTCCCGACTTGGAGAGTCAGCGCCTTTAACCTCCTGTTTGGCCCAGTTTGCAATTTCTGCGGAATATGAACAGGAATAGGGAGAACCAATGAGAGACTAGCTGGAGGTGTCTGGACGGGCAAATTTAACTCTCATTTCCCACCAGGAAGAGGAAATAACCAAAGGCTCAGCGTGCCATGCCGGAACCAGATTAGGGCCTGAAGCCATCCTGCGGTGTTGCGGCCAGGTCACAAGAAAGCGAGTTGAAGAAAGGAGCTCAGGGGCACTGTAATTCACAAACCTGCAGAGATATAAATGACAGCTATCGTCCAAAAATATACTGAAGTAAGGCTGCCAAGAGGACTTGAAAGCGGGGCAGAATTGCAGGAAACCGATTTCAGGAGGTAGACTGGAATTGCATTGAAAGCATAGGAAAAGAGGCAGAACGTCCACAATGATGCACTTGGCCAAAAAGGGCGTATGCGTTTTTTCCTGAATATATTCAGGAAAAAACGCATATGCCCTTTTAGGCCAACCAAGCAAGCTTGCAAAGGAAATCTGCACTACATGAAGTCTCACTTCCCCCCGGTCAAAAGGGCCATCTGAAAAAAGTGTAAAATCCAGAAAGGCAGGACAGGCCATGGAGAACTGGGAGCCTTGTTATGCTGATGGGCGGGATGGAAATTGCCAACAGACACTCGGGAGAAGTGTATGGTGTTTCCTGAAACATCTATAAAACAAAGCAACAGAGCCTAGGGCACTTCCACTTATGGTCCTATAGCTTAGGGAAATTAAAATCAAAAAGACACAGCCACCCCAAAGTTTGGGACACCTCTGTTTACAAGAACCTCTTTTACCGTACAAGTTCAATATCACAGAAAGTGAAAAATGGATAAAGAACTTGTGGTACTTACGTACAATGCAGTATCACTCAGCAATGAAATCTATGTCATCAGGCCCGTAGCAGCATAATGAGTGGATTCAGGTACGATGATTCTAACTGAAATAAGTCACACAGAAAAAGAAACATCATAAGATATCACTAATACACGGAATGTAAACTTGGCTACACAGGAACTGAATTCCAAAACAGAACAGGGTCTCAAATTTAGAAAACCAACTTATGCTTGCTTAAGGGGAAAGGTGAGTTGGGGTGCTGCATAAAACCAGAGATTGAAATGAGCACAGATAAAGTTCCTTAAGCCAAATATGGAATAGACAAGAGCTACTCCTTGCTCAACGAAATGGACTCAACACCGCATATTAAACACCTAAGAATGTACCTGACTAGTAAGTATCTTAAAACCTATGGATTGCTATGTCTCCAAAAGAGAATCAAGCGTGTGTACAGGGGCATAAACGCAGCAGTGATAGGATTGGAGAGGTTCGGTGAGCAAATGAAGACCCTTTGAAGTCATATTGCATGGTACCCATTCCACGGGTCTCAACTCTCCAGGTTTAGGGTATTCTTCCTTCAGCTAAATCATGCACGTGGAACCCAGAGTATGATCAACCGTGTGAACGGGAGACGTGTTCATATGTGTCTCAGTTTTACTCCCCTGGTACTCGCGTGCAACATTCCAGACGCTTTACTAACACTCTCCCGACTTGGAGAGTCAGCGCCTTTAACCTCCTGTTTGGCCCAGTTTGCAATTTCTGCGGAATATGAACAGGAATAGGGAGAACCAATGAGAGACTAGCTGGAGGTGTCTGGACGGGCAAATTTAACTCTCATTTCCCACCAGGAAGAGGAATTAACCAAAGGCTCAGCGTGCCATGCCGGAACCAGATTAGGGCCTGAAGCCATCCTGCGGTGTTGCGGCCAGCTCACAAGAAAGCGAGTTGAAGAAAGGAGCTCAGGGGCACTGTAATTCACAAACCTGCAGAGTTATAAATGACAGCTATTGTCCAAAAATATACTGAAGTAAGGCTGCCAAGAGGACTTGAAAGCGGGGCAGAATTGCAGGAAACCGATTTCAGGAGGTAGACTGGAATTGCATTGAAAGCATAGGAAAAGAGGCAGAACGTCCACAATGATGCACTTGGCCAAAAAGGGCGTATGCGTTTTTTCCTGAATATATTCAGGAAAAAACGCATACGCCCTTTTTGGCCAACCAAGCAAGCTTGCAAACGAAATCTGCACGACAATGAAGTCTCACTTCCCCCAGGTCAAAAGGGCGATCTGAAAAAAGTGTAAAATCCAGAAAGGCAGGACAGGCCATGGAGAACTGGGAGCCTTGTTATGCTGATGGGCGGGATGTAAATTGCCAACAGACACTCGGGAGAAGTGTATGGTGTTTCCTGAAACATCTAAAAAACAAAGCAACAGAGCCTAGGGCACTTCCACTTATGGTCCTATAGCTTAGGGAAATTAAAATCAAAAAGACACAGCCACCCCAAAGTTTGGGCCGCCTCTGTTTACAAGAACCTCATTTACCATACAAGTTCAATATCACAGAAAGTGAAAAATGGATAAAGAATTGTGGTACTTATTTACAATGCAGTATCACTCAGCAATGAAATCTATGTCATCAGGCCCGTAGCAGCATAATGAGTGGATTCAGGTACGATGATTCTAACTGAAATAAGTCACACAGAAAAAGAAACATCATAAGATATCACTAATACACGGAATGTAAACTTGGCTACACAGGAACTGAATTCCAAAACAGAACAAGGTCTCAAATTTAGAAAACCAACTTATGCTTGCTTAAGGGGAAAGGTGAGTTGGGGTGCTGCATAAAACCAGAGATTGAAATGAGCACAGATAAAGTTCCTTAAGCCAAATATGGAATAGACAAGAGCTACTCCTTGCTCAACGAAATGGACTCAACACCGCATATTAAACGCCTAAGTATGTACCTGACTAGTAAGTATCTTCAAACCTATGGATTGCTATGTCTCCGAAAGAGAATCAAGCGTGTGTACAGGGGCATAAACGCAGCAGTGATAGGATTGGAGAGGTTCGGTGAGCAAATGAAGACCCTTTGAAGTCATATTGCATGGTACCCATTTCACGGGTTTCAACTACCCAGGTTTAAGGTATTCTTCCTTCAGCTAAAACATGCATGTGGAACCTAGAGTATGATCAACCATGTGATCGGGATACGTGTTCAAATATGTCTCAGTTTTCGTACCCTGGTACTCGGGTGCAACATTCCAGACGCTTTACTAACACTCTCCCAACTTGGAGAGTCAGTCCCTTTAACATCCTGTTTGGCCCAGTTTGCAATTTCTGCGGAAGATGAACAGGAATAGGGAGAACCAATGAGAGACTAGCTGGAGGTGTCTGGACGGGCAAATTTAACTCTCATTTCCCAACAGGAAGAGGAATTAACCAAAGGCTCAGCGTGCCGTGCCCGAAACAGATTAGGGCCTGAAGCCATCTTGCGGTGTTGCGGCCAGCTCAAAAGAAAGCGAGTTGAAGAAAGGAGCTCAGGGGCACTGTAATTCACAAACCTGCAGAGTTATAAATGACAGCTATCGTCCAAAAATATACTGAAGTAAGGCTGCCAAGAGGACTTGAAAGCGGGGCAGAATTGCAGGAAACCGATTTCAGGAGGTAGACTGGAATTGCATTGAAAGCATCGGCAAAGAGGCAGAACGTCCACAATGATGCACTTGGCCAAAAAGGGCGTATGCGTTTTTTCCTGAATATATTCAGGAAAAAACGCATACGCACTTTTTGGCCAACCAAGCAAACTTGCAATGGAAATCTGCACTACAATGAAGTCTCACTTCCCCCCGGTCAAAAGGGTCATCTGAAAAAAGTGTAAAATCCAGAAACGCAGGACAGGCCATGGAGAACTGGGAGCCTTGTTATGCTCATGGGCGGGATGTAAATTGCCAACAGACACTCGGGAGAAGTGTATGGTGTTTCCTGAAGGAACTAAGAAACAAAGCAACAAAGCCTAGGGCACTTCCACTTATGGTCCTATAGCTTAGGGAAATTAAAATCAAAAAGACACAGCCACCCCAAAGTTTGGGACGCCTCTGTTTACAAGAACCTCGTTTACCGTACAAGTTCAATATCACAGAAAGTGAAAAATGGATAAAGAACTTGTGGTACTTACGTACAATGCAGTATCACTCAGCAATGAAATCTATGTCATCAGGCCCGTAGCAGCATAATGAGTGGATTCAGGTATGATGATTCTAACTGAAATAAGTCACACAGAAAAAGAAACATCATAAGATATCAGTAATACACGGAATGTAAACTTGGCTACACAGGAACTGAATTCCAAAACAGAACAGGGTCTCAAATTTAGAAAACCAACTTATGCTTGCTTAAGGGGAAAGGTGAGTTGGGGTGCTGCATAAAACCAGAGATTGAAATGAGCACAGATAAAGTTCCTTAAGCCAAATATGGAATAGACAAGAGCTACTCCTTGCTCAACGAAATGGACTCAACACCCCATATTCAACGCCTAAGAATGTACCTGACTAGTAAGTATCTTAAAACCTATGGATTGCTATGTCTCCAAAAGAGAATCAAGCGTGTGTACAGGGGCATAAACGCAGCAGTGATAGGATTGGAGAGGTTCGGTGAGCAAATGAAGACCCTTTGAAGTCATATTGCATGCTACCCATTCCACGGGTCTCAACTCTCCAGGTTTAAGGTATTCTTCCTTCAGCTAAATCATGCACGTGGAACCCAGAGTATGATCAACCGTGTGAACGGGAGACGTGTTCAAATATGTCTCAGTTTTCGTACCCTGGTACTCGGGTGCAACATTCCAGACGCTTTACTAACACTCTCCCGACATGGAGAGTCAGTCCCTTTAACCTCCTGTATGGCTCAGTTTGCAATATCTGCGGAAGATGAACAGGAATAGCGAGAACCAATGAGAGACTAGCTGGAGGTGTCTGGACGGGCAAATTTAACTCTCATTTCCCACCAGGAAGAGGAATTAACCAAAGGCTCAGCGTGCCGTGCCGGAACCAGATTAGGTCCTGAAGCCATCCTGCGGTGTTGCGGCCATCTCACAAGAAAGCGAGTTGAAGAAAGGAGCTCAGGGGCACTGTAATTCACAAACCTGCAGAGTTATAAATGACAGCTATCGTCCAAAAATATACTGAAGTAAGGCTGCCAAGAGGACTTGAAAGCGGGGCAGAATTGCAGGAAACCGATTTCAGAAGGTAGACTGGAATTGCATTGAAAGCATAGGAAAAGAGGCAGAACGTCCACAATGATGCACTTGGCCAAAAAGGGCGTATGCGTTTTTTCCTGAATATATTCAGGAAAAAACGCATACGCCCTTTTTGGCCAACCAAGCAAGCTTGCAAAGGAAATCTGCACTACAATGAAGTCTCACTTCCCCCCGGTCAAAAGGGCCATCTGAAAAAAGTGTAAAATCCAGAAAGGCAGGACAGGCCATGGAGAACTGGGAGCCTTGTTATGCTGATGGGAGGGATGTAAATTGCCAACAGACACTCGGGAGAAGTGTATGGTGTTTCCTGAAACATCTACAAAACAAAGCAACAGAGTCTAGGGCACTTCCACTTATGGTCTTATAGCTTAGGGAAATTAAAATCAAAAAGACACAGCCACCCCAAAGTTTGGGACGCCTCTGTTTACAAGATCCTTGTTCACAGTACATGTTCAACATCGCAGAAAGTGAAAAATGGATAAAGAAGTTGTGGTATTTACTTACAAACAATATCACTCAGCAATAAAATCTATGTCATCAGGAGCTTAGCAGCACAATGAGTGGATTCAGGTATGATGATTCTAACTGAAATAAGTCACACAGAAATAGAAACATCATAAGATATCACTAATACACGGAATGTAAACTTGGCTACACAGGAACTGAATTACAGAACAGAACAGGGTCTCAAATTTAGAAAACCAACTTATGCTTGCTTAAGGGGAAAGGTGAGTTGGGGTGCTGCATAAAACCAGAGATTGAAAGGAGCACAGATAAAGTTCCTTAAGCCAAATATGGAATAGACAAGAGCTACTCCTTGCTCAACGAAATGGACTCAACACCCCAAATTAAACGCCTAAGAATGTACCTGACTAGTAAGTATCTTAAAACCTATGGATTGCTATGTCTCCAAAAGAGAATCAAGCATGTGTACAGGGGCATAAACGCAGCAGTGATAGGATTGGAGAGGTTTGATGAGCAAATGAAGACCCTTTGAAGTCATATTGCATGGTACCCATTCCACGGGTTTCAACTACCCAGGTTTAAGTTATTCTTCATTCAGCTAAAACATGCATGTGGAACCTAGAGTATGATCAACCATGTGATCGGGAGACGTGTTCAAATATGTCTTAGTTTTCGTACCCTGGTACTCGGGTGCAACATTCCAGATGCTTTACTAACACTCTCCCAACTTGGAGAGTCAGTCCCTTTAACCTCCTGTTTGGCCCACTTTGCAATTTCTACGGAAGATGAACAGGAATAGGGAGAACCAATGAGAGACTAGCTGGAGGTGTCTGGACGGGCAAATTTAACTCTCATTTCCCACCAGGAAGAGGAATTAACCAAAGGCCCTGCGTGCCTTGCCGGAACCAGATTAGGGCCTGAAGCCATCCTGCGGTGTTGAGGCCAGCTCACAAGAAAGCGAGTTGAAGAAAGGAGCTCAGGGGCACTGTAATTCAGAAACCTGCAGAGTTATAAATGACAGCTATCGTCCAAAAATATACTGAAGTAAGGCTCCCAAGAGGACTTGAAAGCGGGGCAGAATTGCAGGAAACCGATTTCAGGAGGTAGACTGGAATTGCATTGAAAGCATAGGAAAAGAGGCAGAACGTCCACAATGATGCACTTGGCCAAAAAGGGCGTATGCGTTTTTTCCTGAATATATTCAGGAAAAAACGCATACGCCCTTTTAGGCCAACCAAGCAAGCTTGCAAAGGAAATCTGCACTACAATGAAGTCTCACTTCCCCCCGGTCAAAAGGGCCATCTGAAAAAAGTGTAAAATCCAGAAAGGCAGGACAGGCCATGGAGAACTGGGAGCCTTGTTATGCTGATGGGCGGGATGGAAATTGCCAACAGACACTCGGGAGAAGTGTATGGTGTTTCCTGAAACATCTAAAAAACAAAGCAACAGAGCCTAGGGCACTTCCACTTATGGTCCTATAGCTTAGGGAAATTAAAATCAAAAAGACACAGCCACCCCAAAGTTTGGGACGCCTCTGTTTACAAGAACCTCGTTTACCGTACAAGTTCAATATCACAGAAAGTGAAAAATGGATAAAGAACTTGTGGTACTTACGTACAATGCAGTATCACTCAGCAATGAAATCTATGTCATCAGGCCCGTAGCAGCATAATGAGTGGATTCATGTATGATGATTCTAATTGAAATAAGTCACACAGAAAAAGAAACATCATAAGATATCAGTAATACACGGAATGTAAACTTGGCTACACAGGAACTGAATTCCAAAACAGAACAGGGTCTCAAATTTAGAAAACCAACTTATGCTTGCTTAAGGGGAAAGGTGAGTTGGGGTGCTGCATAAAACCAGAGATTGAAATGAGCACAGATAAAGTTCCTTAAGCCAAATATGGAATAGACAAGAGCTACTCCTTGCTCAACGAAATGGACTCAACACCCCATATTAAACGCCTAAGAATGTACCTGACTAGTAAGTATCTTAAAACCTATGGATTGCTATGTCTCCAAAAGAGAATCAAGCGTGTGTACAGGGGCATAAACGCAGCAGTGATAGGATTGGAGAGATTCGGTGAGCAAATGAAGACCCTTTGAAGTCATATTGCATGCTACCCATTCCACGGGTCTCAACTCTCCAGGTTTAAGGTATTCTTCCTTCAGCTAAATCATGCACGTGGAACCCAGAGTATGATCAACCGTGTGAACGGGAGACGTGTTCAAATATGTCTCAGTTTTCGTACCCTGGTACTCGGGTGCAACATTCCAGACGCTTTACTAACACTCTCCCGACATGGAGAGTCAGTCCCTTTAACCTCCTGTATGGCTCAGTTTGCAATATCTGCGGAAGATGAACAGGAATAGCGAGAACCAATGAGAGACTAGCTGGAGGTGTCTGGACGGGCAAATTTAACTCTCATTTCCCACCAGGAAGAGGAATTAACCAAAGGCTCAGCGTGCCGTGCCGGAACCAGATTAGGGCCTGAAGCCATCCTGCGGTGTTGCGGCCATCTCACAAGAAAGCGAGTTGAAGAAAGGAGCTCAGGGGCACTGTAATTCACAAACCTGCAGAGTTATAAATGACAGCTATCGTCCAAATATATACTGAAGTAAGGCTGCCAAGAGGACTTGAAAGCGGGGCAGAATTGCAGGAAACCGATTTCAGGAGGTAGACTGGAATTGCATTGAAAGCATAGGAAAAGAGGCAGAACGTCCACAATGATGCACTTGGCCAAAAAGGGCGTATGCGTTTTTTCCTGAATATATTCAGGAAAAAACGCACACGCCCTTTTTGGCCAACCAAGCAAGCTTGCAAAGGAAATCTGCACTACATGAAGTCTCACTTCCCCCCGGTCAAAAGGGCCATCTGAAAAAAGTGTAAAATCCAGAAAGGCAGGACAGGCCATGGAGAACTGGGAGCCTTGTTATGCTGATGGGAGGGATGTAAATTGCCAACAGACACTCGGGAGAAGTGTATGGTGTTTCCTGAAACATCTACAAAACAAAGCAACAGAGCCTAGGGCACTTCCACTTATGGTCCTATAGCTTAGGGAAATTAAAATCAAAAAGACACAGCCACCCCAAAGTTTGGGACGCCTCTGTTTACAAGATCCTTGTTTACAGTACATGTTCAACATCGCAGAAAGTGAAAAATGGATAAAGAATTTGTATTTACTTACAAAGCAATATCACTCAGCAATGAAATCTATGTCATCAGGCCCTTAGCAGCACAATGAGTGGATTCAGGTATGATGATTCTAACTGAAATAAGTCACACAGAAAAAGAAACATCATAAGATATCAGTAATACACGGAATGTAAACTTGGCTACACAGGAACTGAATTACAGAACAGAACAGGGTCTCAAATTTAGAAAACCAACTTATGCTTGCTTAAGGGGAAAGGTGAGTTGGGGTGCTGCATAAAACCAGAGATTGAAATGAGCACAGATAAAGTTCCTTAAGCCAAATATGGAATAGACAAGAGCTACTCCTTGCTCAACGAAATGGACTCAACACCCCATATTAAACGCCTAAGAATGTACCTGACTAGTAAGTATCTTAAAACCTATGGATTGCTATGTCTCCAAAAGAGAATCAAGCATGTGTACAGGGGCATAAACGCAGCAGTGATAGGATTGGAGAGGTTCGATGAGCAAATGAAGACCCTTTGAAGTCATATTGCATGGTACCCATTCCACGGGTTTCAACTACCCAGGTTTAAGTTATTCTTCATTCAGCTAAAACATGCATGTGGAACCTAGAGTATGATCAACCATGTGATCGGGAGACGTGTTCAAATATGTCTCAGTTTTCGTACCCTGGTACTCGGGTGCAACATTCCAGATGCTTTACTAACACTCTCCCGACTTGGAGAGTCAGTCCCTTTAACCTCCTGTTTGGCCCACTTTGCAATTTCTGCGGAAGATGAACAGGAATAGGGAGAACCAATGAGAGACTAGCTGGAGGTGTCTGGACGGGCAAATTTAACTCTCATTTCCCACCAGGAAGAGGAATTAACCAAAGGCCCAGCGTGCCTTGGCGGAACCAGATTAGGGCCTGAAGCCATCCTGCGGTGTTGCGGCCAGCTCACAAGAAAGCGAGTTGAAGAAAGGAGCTCAGGGGCACTGTAATTCACAAACCTGCAGAGTTATAAATGACAGCTATCGTCCAAAAATATACTGAAGTAAGGCTCCCAAGAGGACTTGAAAGCGGGGCAGAATTGCAGGAAACCGATTTCAGGAGGTAGACTGGAATTGCATTGAAAGCATAGGAAAAGAGGCAGAACGTCCACAATGATGCACTTGGCCAAAAAGGGCGTATGCGTTTTTTCCTGAATATATTCAGGAAAAAACGCATACGCCCTTTTAGGCCAAACAAGCAAGCTTGCAAAGGAAATCTGCACTACATGAAGTCTCACTTCCCCCCGGTCAAAAGGGCCATCTGAAAAAAGTGTAAAATCCAGAAAGGCAGGACAGGCCATGGAGAACTGGGAGCCTTGTTATGCTGATGGGCGGGATGTAAATTGCCAACAGACACTCGGGAGAAGTGTATGGTGTTTCCTGAAACATCTAAAAAACAAAGCAACAGAGCCTAGGGCACTTCCACTTATGGTCCTATAGCTTAGGGAAATTAAAATCAAAAAGACACAGCCACCCCAAAGTTTGGGACGCCTCTGTTTACAAGAACCTCGTTTACCGTACAAGTTCAATATCACAGAAAGTGAAAAATGGATAAAGAACTTGTGGTACTTACGTACAATGCAGTATCACTCAGCAATGAAATCTATGTCATCAGGCCCGTAGCAGCATAATGAGTGGATTCATGTACGATGATTCTAACTGAAATAAGTCACACAGAAAAAGAAACATCATAAGATATCACTAATACACGGAATGTAAACTTGGCTACACAGGAACTGAATTCCAAAACAGAACAGGGTCTCAAATTTAGAAAACCAACTTATGCTTGCTTAAGGGGAAAGGTGAGTTGGGGTGCTGCATAAAACCAGAGATTGAAATGAGCACAGATAAAGTTCCTTAAGCCAAATATGGAATAGACAAGAGCTACTCCTTGCTCAACGAAATGGACTCAACACCGCATATTAAACACCTAAGAATGTACCTGACTAGTAAGTATCTTAAAACCTATGGATTGCTATGTCTCCAAAAGAGAATCAAGCGTGTGTACAGGGGCATAAACGCAGCAGTGATAGGATTGGAGAGGTTCGGTGAGCAAATGAAGACCCTTTGAAGTCATATTGCATGGTACCCATTCCACGGGTCTCAACTCTCCAGGTTTAAGGTATTCTTCCTTCAGCTAAATCATGCACATGGAACCCAGAGTATGATCAACCGTGTGAACGGGAGACGTGTTCATATGTGTCTCAGTTTTACTCCCCTGGTACTCGGGTGCAACATTCCAGACGCTTTACTAACACTCTCCCGACTTGGAGAGTCAGCGCCTTTAACCTCCTGTTTGGCCCAGTTTGCAATTTCTGCGGAATATGAACAGGAATAGGGAGAACCAATGAGAGACTAGCTGGAGGTGTCTGGACGGGCAAATTTAACTCTCATTTCCCACCAGGAAGAGGAAATAACCAAAGGCTCAGCGTGCCATGCCGGAACCAGATTAGGGCCTGAAGCCATCCTGCGGTGTTGCGGCCAGGTCACAAGAAAGCGAGTTGAAGAAAGGAGCTCAGGGGCACTGTAATTCACAAACCTGCAGAGATATAAATGACAGCTATCGTCCAAAAATATACTGAAGTAAGGCTGCCAAGAGGACTTGAAAGCGGGGCAGAATTGCAGGAAACCGATTTCAGGAGGTAGACTGGAATTGCATTGAAAGCATAGGAAAAGAGGCAGAACGTCCACAATGATGCACTTGACCAAAAAGGGCGTATGCGTTTTTTCCTGAATATATTCAGGAAAAAATGCATACGCCCTTTTAGGCCAACCAAGCAAGCTTGCAAAGGAAATCTGCACTACATGAAGTCTCACTTCCCCCCGGTCAAAAGGGCCATCTGAAAAAAGTGTAAAATCCAGAAAGGCAGGACAGGCCATGGAGAACTGGGAGCCTTGTTATGCTGATGGGCGGGATGGAAATTGCCAACAGACACTCGGGAGAAGTGTATGGTGTTTCCTGAAACATCTATAAAACAAAGCAACAGAGCCTAGGGCACTTCCACTTATGGTCCTATAGCTTAGGGAAATTAAAATCAAAAAGACACAGCCACTCCAAAGTTTGGGACACCTCTGTTTACAAGAACCTCTTTTACCGTACAAGTTCAATATCACAGAAAGTGAAAAATGGATAAAGAACTTGTGGTACTTACGTACAATGCAGTATCACTCAGCAATGAAATCTATGTCATCAGGCCCGTAGCAGCATAATGAGTGGATTCAGGTACGATGATTCTAACTGAAATAAGTCACACAGAAAAAGAAACATCATAAGATATCACTAATACACGGAATGTAAACTTGGCTACACAGGAACTGAATTCCAAAACAGAACAGGGTCTCAAATTTAGAAAACCAACTTATGCTTGCTTAAGGGGAAAGGTGAGTTGGGGTGCTGCATAAAACCAGAGATTGAAATGAGCACAGATAAAGTTCCTTAAGCCAAATATGGAATAGACAAGAGCTACTCCTTGCTCAACGAAATGGACTCAACACCGCATATTAAACACCTAAGAATGTACCTGACTAGTAAGTATCTTAAAACCTATGGATTGCTATGTCTCCAAAAGAGAATCAAGCGTGTGTACAGGGGCATAAACGCAGCAGTGATAGGATTGGAGAGGTTCGGTGAGCAAATGAAGACCCTTTGAAGTCATATTGCATGGTACCCATTCCACGGGTCTCAACTCTCCAGGTTTAAGGTATTCTTCCTTGAGCTAAATCATGCACGTGGAACCCAGAGTATGATCAACCGTGTGAACGGGAGACGTTTTCATATGTGTCTCAGTTTTACTCCCCTGGTACTCGGGTGCAACATTCCAGACGCTTTACTAACACTCTCCCGACTTGGAGAGTCAGCGCCTTTAACCTCCTGTTTGGCCCAGTTTGCAATTTCTGCGGAATATGAACAGGAATAGGGAGAACCAATGAGAGACTAGCTGGAGGTGTCTGGACGGGCAAATTTAACTCTCATTTCCCACCAGGAAGAGGAAATAACCAAAGGCTCAGCGTGCCATGCCGGAACCAGATTAGGGCCTGAAGCCATCCTGCGGTGTTGCGGCCAGGTCACAAGAAAGCGAGTTGAAGAAAGGAGCTCAGGGGCACTGTAATTCACAAACCTGCAGAGATATAAATGACAGCTATCGTCCAAAAATATACTGAAGTAAGGCTGCCAAGAGGACTTGAAAGCGGGGCAGAATTGCAGGAAACCGATTTCAGGAGGTAGACTGGAATTGCATTGAAAGCATAGGAAAAGAGGCAGAACGTCCACAATGATGCACTTGACCAAAAAGGGCGTATGCGTTTTTTCCTGAATATATTCAGGAAAAAACGCATACGCCCTTTTAGGCCAACCAAGCAAGCTTGCAAAGGAAATCTGCACTACATGAAGTCTCACTTCCCCCCGGTCAAAAGGGCCATCTGAAAAAAGTGTAAAATCCAGAAAGGCAGGACAGGCCATGGAGAACTGGGAGCCTTGTTATGCTGATGGGCGGGATGGAAATTGCCAACAGACACTCGGGAGAAGTGTATGGTGTTTCCTGAAACATCTATAAAACAAAGCAACAGAGCCTAGGGCACTTCCACTTATGGTCCTATAGCTTAGGGAAATTAAAATCAAAAAGACACAGCCACTCCAAAGTTTGGGACACCTCTGTTTACAAGAACCTCTTTTACCGTACAAGTTCAATATCACAGAAAGTGAAAAATGGATAAAGAACTTGTGGTACTTACGTACAATGCAGTATCACTCAGCAATGAAATCTATGTCATCAGGCCCGTAGCAGCATAATGAGTGGATTCAGGTACGATGATTCTAACTGAAATAAGTCACACAGAAAAAGAAACATCATAAGATATCACTAATACACGGAATGTAAACTTGGCTACACAGGAACTGAATTCCAAAACAGAACAGGGTCTCAAATTTAGAAAACCAACTTATGCTTGCTTAAGGGGAAAGGTGAGTTGGGGTGCTGCATAAAACCAGAGATTGAAATGAGCACAGATAAAGTTCCTTAAGCCAAATATGGAATAGACAAGAGCTACTCCTTGCTCAACGAAATGGACTCAACACCGCATATTAAACACCTAAGAATGTACCTGACTAGTAAGTATCTTAAAACCTATGGATTGCTATGTCTCCAAAAGAGAATCAAGCGTGTGTACAGGGGCATAAACGCAGCAGTGATAGGATTGGAGAGGTTCGGTGAGCAAATGAAGACCCTTTGAAGTCATATTGCATGGTACCCATTCCACGGGTCTCAACTCTCCAGGTTTAAGGTATTCTTCCTTCAGCTAAATCATGCACGTGGAACCCAGAGTATGATCAACCATGTGAACGGGAGACGTGTTCATATGTGTCTCAGTTTTACTCCCCTGGTACTCGTGTGCAACATTCCAGACGCTTTACTAACACTCTCGCCACTTGGAGAGTCAGCGCCTTTAACCTCCTGTTTGGCCCAGTTTGCAATTTCTGCGGAAGATGAACAGGAATAGCGAGAACCAATGAGAGACTAGCTGGAGGTGTCTGGACGGGCAAATTTAACTCTCATTTCCCACCAGGAAGAGGAACTAACCAAAGGCTCAGCGTGCCATGCCGGAACCAGATTAGGGCCTGAAGCCATCCTGCGGTGTTGCGGCCAGCTCAAAAGAAAGCGAGTTGAAGAAAGGAGCTCAGGGGCACTGCAATTCACGAACCTGCTGAGTTATAAATGACAGCTATCGTCCAAAAATATACTGAAGTAAGGTTGCCAAGAGGACTTGAAAGCGGGGCAGAATTGCAGGAAACCGATTTCAGGAGGTAGACTGGAATTGCATTGAAAGCATAGGAAAAGAGGCAGAACGTCCACAATGATGCACTTGGCCAAAAAGGGCGTATGCGTTTTTTCCTGAATATATTCAGGAAAAAACGCATACGCCCTTTTTGGCCAAACAAGCAAGCTTGCAAAGGAAATCTGCACTACAATGAAGTCTCACTTCCCCCAGGTCAAAAGGGCCATCTGAAAAAAGTGTAAAATCCAGAAAGGCAGGACAGGCCATGGAGAACTGGGAGCCTTGTTATGCTGATGGGCGGGATGGAAATTGCCAACAGACACTCGGGAGAAGTGTATGGTGTTTCCTGAAACATCTATAAAACAAAGCAACAGAGCCTAGGGCACTTCCACTTATGGTCCTATAGCTTAGGGAAATTAAAATCAAAAAGACACAGCCACCCAAAGTTTGGGACGCCTCTGTTTACAAGAACCTCTTTTACCGTACAAGTTCAATATCACAGAAAGTAAAAAATGGATAAAGAACTTGTGGTACTTACGTACAATGCAGTATCACTCAGCAATGAAATCTATGTCACAGGCCCGTAGCAGCATAATGAGTGGATTCAGGTACGATGATTCTAACTGAAATAAGTCACACAGAAAAAGAAACATCATAAGATATCACTAATACACGGAATGTAAACTTGGCTACACAGGAACTGAATTCCAAAACAGAACAAGGTCTCAAATTTAGAAAACCAACTTATGCTTGCTTAAGGGGAAAGGTGAGTTGGGGTGCTGCATAAAACCAGAGATTGAAATGAGCACAGATAAAGTTCCTTAAGCCAAATATGGAATAGACAAGAGCTACTCCTTGCTCAACGAAATGGACTCAACACCGCATATTAAACGCCTAAGTATGTACCTGACTAGTAAGTATCTTCAAACCTATGGATTGCTATGTCTCCGAAAGAGAATCAAGCGTGTGTACAGGGGCATAAACGCAGCAGTGATAGGATTGGAGAGGTTCGGTGAGCAAATGAAGACCCTTTGAAGTCATATTGCATGGTACCCATTCCACGGGTTTCAACTACCCAGGTTTAAGGTATTCTTCCTTCAGCTAAAACATGCATGTGGAACCCAGAGTATGATCAACCGTGTGAACGGGAGACGTTTTCAAATATGTCTCAGTTTTCCTCCCCTGGTACTCAGGTGTAACATTCCAGACGCTTTACTAACACTCTCCCCACTTGGAGAGTCAGCGCCTTTAACCTCCTGTTTGGCCCAGTTTGCAATTTCTGCGGAAGATGAACAGGAATAGCGAGAACCAATGAGAGACTAGCTGGAGGTGTCTGGACGGGCAAATTTAACTCTCATTTCCCACCAGGAAGAGGAATTAACCAAAGGCTCAGCGTGCCATGCCGGAAACAGATTAGGGCCTGAAGCCATCCTGCGGTGTTGCGGCCAGCTCACAAGAAAGCGAGTTGAAGAAAGGAGCTCAGGGGCACTGTAATTCACAAACCTGCAGAGTTATAAATGACAGCTATTGTCCAAAAATATACTGAAGTAAGGCTGCCAAGAGGACTTGAAAGCGGGGCAGAATTGCAGGAAACCGATTTCAGGAGGTAGACTGGAATTGCATTGAAAGCATAGGAAAAGAGGCAGAACGTCCACAATGATGCACTTGGCCAAAAAGGGCGTATGCGTTTTTTCCTGAATATATTCAGGAAAAAACGCATACGCCCTTTTTGGCCAACCAAGCAAGCTTGCAAACGAAATCTGCACTACAATGAAGTCTCACTTCCCCCAGGTCAAAAGGGCGATCTGAAAAAAGTGTAAAATCCAGAAAGGCAGGACAGGCCATGGAGAACTGGGAGCCTTGTTATGCTGATGGGCGGGATGTAAATTGCCAACAGACACTCGGGAGAAGTGTATGGTGTTTCCTGAAACATCTAAAACACAAAGCAACAGAGCCTAGGGCACTTCCACTTATGGTCCTATAGCTTAGGGAAATTAAAATCAAAAAGACACAGCCACCCCAAAGTTTGGGCCGCCTCTGTTTACAAGAACCTCATTTACCATACAAGTTCAATATCACAGAAAGTGAAAAATGGATAAAGAATTGTGGTACTTATTTACAATGCAGTATCACTCAGCAATGAAATCTATGTCATCAGGCCCGAAGCAGCATAATGAGTGGATTCAGGTACGATGATTCTAACTGAAATAAGTCACACAGAAAAAGAAACATCATAAGATATCACTAATACACGGAATGTAAACTTGGCTACACAGGAACTGAATTCCAAAACAGAACAAGGTCTCAAATTTAGAAAACCAACTTATGCTTGCTTAAGGGGAAAGGTGAGTTGGGGTGCTGCATAAAACCAGAGATTGAAATGAGCACAGATAAAGTTCCTTAAGCCAAATATGGAATAGACAAGAGCTACTCCTTGCTCAACGAAATGGACTCAACACCGCATATTAAACGCCTAAGTATGTACCTGACTAGTAAGTATCTTCAAACCTATGGATTGCTATGTCTCCGAAAGAGAATCAAGCGTGTGTACAGGGGCATAAACGCAGCAGTGATAGGATTGGAGAGGTTCGGTGAGCAAATGAAGACCCTTTGAAGTCATATTGCATGGTACCCATTTCACGGGTTTCAACTACCCAGGTTTAAGGTATTCTTCCTTCAGCTAAAACATGCATGTGGAACCTAGAGTATGATCAACCATGTGATCGGGATACGTGTTCAAATATGTCTCAGTTTTCGTACCCTGGTACTCGGGTGCAACATTCCAGACGCTTTACTAACACTCTCCCAACTTGGAGAGTCAGTCCCTTTAACATCCTGTTTGGCCCAGTTTGCAATTTCTGCGGAAGATGAACAGGAATAGGGAGAACCAATGAGAGACTAGCTGGAGGTGTCTGGACGGGCAAATTTAACTCTCATTTCCCAACAGGAAGAGGAATTAACCAAAGGCTCAGCGTGCCGTGCCCGAAACAGATTAGGGCCTGAAGCCATCTTGCGGTGTTGCAGCCAGCTCAAAAGAAAGCGAGTTGAAGAAAGGAGCTCAGGGGCACTGTAATTCACAAACCTGCAGAGTTATAAATGACAGCTATCGTCCAAAAATATACTGAAGTAAGGCTGCCAAGAGGACTTGAAAGCGGGGCAGAATTGCAGGAAACCGATTTCAGGAGGTAGACTGGAATTGCATTGAAAGCATCGGCAAAGAGGCAGAACGTCCACAATGATGCACTTGGCCAAAAAGGGCGTATGCGTTTTTTCCTGAATATATTCAGGAAAAAACGCATACGCCCTTTTTGGCCAACCAAGCAAACTTGCAATGGAAATCTGCACTACAATGAAGTCTCACTTCCCCCCGGTCAAAAGGGCCATCTGAAAAAAGTGTAAAATCCAGAAACGCAGGACAGGCCATGGAGAACTGGGAGCCTTGTTATGCTCATGGGCGGGATGTAAATTGCCAACAGACACTCGGGAGAAGTGTATGGTGTTTCCTGAAGGAACTAAGAAACAAAGCAACAAAGCCTAGGGCACTTCCACTTATGGTCCTATAGCTTAGGGAAATTAAAATCAAAAAGACACAGCCACCCCAAAGTTTGGGACGCCTCTGTTTACAAGAACCTCGTTTACCGTACAAGTTCAATATCACAGAAAGTGAAAAATGGATAAAGAACTTGTGGTACTTATGTACAATGCAGTATCACTCAGCAATGAAATCTATGTCATCAGGCCCGTAGCAGCATAATGAGTGGATTCAGGTATGATGATTCTAACTGAAATAAGTCACACAGAAAAAGAAACATCATAAGATATCAGTAATACACGGAATGTAAACTTGGCTACACAGGAACTGAATTCCAAAACAGAACAGGGTCTCAAATTTAGAAAACCAACTTATGCTTGCTTAAGGGGAAAGGTGAGTTGGGGTGCTGCATAAAACCAGAGATTGAAATGAGCACAGATAAAGTTCCTTAAGCCAAATATGGAATAGACAAGAGCTACTCCTTGCTCAACGAAATGGACTCAACACCCCATATTCAACGCCTAAGAATGTACCTGACTAGTAAGTATCTTAAAACCTATGGATTGCTATGTCTCCAAAAGAGAATCAAGCGTGTGTACAGGGGCATAAACGCAGCAGTGATAGGATTGGAGAGGTTCGGTGAGCAAATGAAGACCCTTTGAAGTCATATTGCATGGTACCCATTCCACGGGTCTCAACTCTCCAGGTTTAAGGTATTCTTCCTTCAGCTAAATCATGCACGTGGAACCCAGAGTATGATCAACCGTGTGAACGGGAGACGTGTTCAAATATGTCTCAGTTTTCGTACCCTGGTACTCGGGTGCAACATTCCAGACGCTTTACTAACACTCTCCCGACATGGAGAGTCAGTCCCTTTAACCTCCTGTATGGCTCAGTTTGCAATATCTGCGGAAGATGAACAGGAATAGCGAGAACCAATGAGAGACTAGCTGGAGGTGTCTGGACGGGCAAATTTAACTCTCATTTCCCACCAGGAAGAGGAATTAACCAAAGGCTCAGCGTGCCGGGCCGGAACCAGATTAGGTCCTGAAGCCATCCTGCGGTGTTGCGGCCATCTCACAAGAAAGCGAGTTGAAGAAAGGAGCTCAGGGGCACTGTAATTCACAAACCTGCAGAGTTATAAATGACAGCTATCGTCCAAAAATATACTGAAGTAAGGCTGCCAAGAGGACTTGAAAGCGGGGCAGAATTGCAGGAAACCGATTTCAGAAGGTAGACTGGAATTGCATTGAAAGCATAGGAAAAGAGGCAGAACGTCCACAATGATGCACTTGGCCAAAAAGGGCGTATGCGTTTTTTCCTGAATATATTCAGGAAAAAACGCATACGCCCTTTTTGGCCAACCAAGCAAGCTTGCAAAGAAAATCTGCACTACAATGAAGTCTCACTTCCCCCCGGTCAAAAGGGCCATCTGAAAAAAGTGTAAAATCCAGAAAGGCAGGACAGGCCATGGAGAACTGGGAGCCTTGTTATGCTGATGGGAGGGATGTAAATTGCCAACAGACACTCGGGAGAAGTGTATGGTGTTTCCTGAAACATCTACAAAACAAAGCAACAGAGCCTAGGGCACTTCCACTTATGGTCTTATAGCTTAGGGAAATTAAAATCAAAAAGACACAGCCACCCCAAAGTTTGGGACGCCTCTGTTTACAAGATCCTTGTTTACAGTACATGTTCAACATCGCAGAAAGTGAAAAATGGATAAAGAAGTTGTGGTATTTACTTACAAACAATATCACTCAGCAATAAAATCTATGTCATCAGGAGCTTAGCAGCACAATGAGTGGATTCAGGTATGATGATTCTAACTGAAATAAGTCACACAGAAATAGAAACATCATAAGATATCACTAATACACGGAATGTAAACTTGGCTACACAGGAACTGAATTACAGAACAGAACAGGGTCTCAAATTTAGAAAACCAACTTATGCTTGCTTAAGGGGAAAGGTGAGTTGGGGTGCTGCATAAAACCAGAGATTGAGAGGAGCACAGATAAAGTTCCTTAAGCCAAATATGGAATAGACAAGAGCTACTCCTTGCTCAACGAAATGGACTCAACACCCCAAATTAAACGACTAAGAATGTACCTGACTAGTAAGTATCTTAAAACCTATGGATTGCTATGTCTCCAAAAGAGAATCAAGCATGTGTACAGGGGCATAAACGCAGCAGTGATAGGATTGGAGAGGTTCGATGAGCAAATGAAGACCCTTTGAAGTCATATTGCATGGTACCCATTCCACGGGTTTCAACTACCCAGGTTTAAGTTATTCTTCATTCAGCTAAAACATGCATGTGGAACCTAGAGTATGATCAACCATGTGATCGGGAGACGTGTTCAAATATGTCTTAGTTTTCGTACTCTGGTACTCGGGTGCAACATTCCAGATGCTTTACTAACACTCTCCCGACTTGGAGAGTCAGTCCCTTTAACCTCCTGTTTGGCCCACTTTGCAATTTCTACGGAAGATGAACAGGAATAGGGAGAACCAATGAGAGACTAGCTGGAGGTGTCTGGACGGGCAAATTTAACTCTCATTTCCCACCAGGAAGAGGAATTAACCAAAGGCCCAGCGTGCCTTGCCGGAACCAGATTAGGGCCTGAAGCCATCCTGCGGTGTTGAGGCCAGCTCACAAGAAAGCGAGTTGAAGAAAGGAGCTCAGGGGCACTGTAATTCAGAAACCTGCAGAGTTATAAATGACAGCTATCGTCCAAAAATATACTGAAGTAAGGCTCCCAAGAGGACTTGAAAGCGGGGCAGAATTGCAGGAAACCGATTTCAGGAGGTAGACTGGAATTGCATTGAAAGCATAGGAAAAGAGGCAGAACGTCCACAATGATGCACTTGGCCAAAAAGGGCGTATGCCTTTTTTCCTGAATATATTCAGGAAAAAACGCATACGCCCTTTTAGGCCAACCAAGCAAGCTTGCAAAGGAAATCTGCACTACATGAAGTCTCACTTCCCCCCGGTCAAAAGGGCCATCTGAAAAAAGTGTAAAATCCAGAAAGGCAGGACAGGCCATGGAGAACTGGGAGCCTTGTTATGCTGATGGGCGGGATGGAAATTGCCAACAGACACTCGGGAGAAGTGTATGGTGTTTCCTGAAACATCTAAAAAACAAAGCAACAGAGCCTAGGGCACTTCCACTTATGGTCCTATAGCTTAGGGAAATTAAAATCAAAAAGACACAGCCACCCCAAAGTTTGGGACGCCTCTGTTTACAAGAACCTCGTTTACCGTACAAGTTCAATATCACAGAAAGTGAAAAATGGATAAAGAACTTGTGGTACTTACGTACAATGCAGTATCACTCAGCAATGAAATCTATGTCATCAGGCCCGTAGCAGCATAATGAGTGGATTCATGTATGATGATTCTAATTGAAATAAGTCACACAGAAAAAGAAACATCATAAGATATCAGTAATACACGCAATGTAAACTTGGCTACACAGGAACTGAATTCCAAAACAGAACAGGGTCTCAAATTTAGAAAACCAACTTATGCTTGCTTAAGGGGAAAGGTGAGTTGGGGTGCTGCATAAAACCAGAGATTGAAATGAGCACAGATAAAGTTCCTTAAGCCAAATATGGAATAGACAAGAGCTACTCCTTGCTCAACGAAATGGACTCAACACCCCATATTAAACGCCTAAGAATGTACCTGACTAGTAAGTATCTTAAAACCTATGGATTCCTATGTCTCCAAAAGAGAATCAAGCGTGTGTACAGGGGCATAAACGCAGCAGTGATAGGATTGGAGAGATTCGGTGAGCAAATGAAGACCCTTTGAAGTCATATTGCATGCTACCCATTCCACGGGTCTCAACTCTCCAGGTTTAAGGTATTCTTCCTTCAGCTAAATCATGCACGTGGAACCCAGAGTATGATCAACCATGTGAACGGGAGACGTGTTCAAATATGTCTCAGTTTTCGTACCCTGGTACTCGGGTGCAACATTCCAGACGCTTTACTAACACTCTCCCGACATGGAGAGTCAGTCCCTTTAACCTCCTGTATGGCTCAGTTTGCAATATCTGCGGAAGATGAACAGGAATAGCGAGAACCAATGAGAGACTAGCTGGAGGTGTCTGGACGGGCAAATTTAACTCTCATTTCCCACCAGGAAGAGGAATTAACCAAAGGCTCAGCGTGCCGTGCCGGAACCAGATTAGGGCCTGAAGCCATCCTGCGGTGTTGCGGCCATCTCACAAGAAAGCGAGTTGAAGAAAGGAGCTCAGGGGCACTGTAATTCACAAACCTGCAGAGTTATAAATGACAGCTATCGTCCAAAAATATACTGAAGTAAGGCTGCCAAGAGGACTTGAAAGTGGGGCAGAATTGCAGGAAACCGATTTCAGGAGGTAGACTGGAATTGCATTGAAAGCATAGGAAAAGAGGCAGAACGTCCACAATGATGCACTTGGCCAAAAAGGGCGTGTGCGTTTTTTCCTGAATATATTCAGGAAAAAACGCATACGCCCTTTTTGGCCAACCAAGCAAGCTTGCAAAGAAAATCTGCACTACAATGAAGTCTCACTTCCCCCCGGTCAAAAGGGCCATCTGAAAAAAGTGTAAAATCCAGAAAGGCAGGACAGGCCATGGAGAACTGGGAGCCTTGTTATGCTGATGGGAGGGATGTAAATTGCCAACAGACACTCGGGAGAAGTGTATGGTGTTTCCTGAAACATCTACAAAACAAAGCAACAGAGCCTAGGGCACTTCCACTTATGGTCCTATAGCTTAGGGAAATTAAAATCAAAAAGACACAGCCACCCCAAAGTTTGGGACGCCTCTGTTTACAAGATCCTTGTTTACAGTACATGTTCAACATCGCAGAAAGTGAAAAATGGATAAAGAATTTGTATTTACTTACAAAGCAATATCACTCAGCAATGAAATCTATGTCATCAGGCCCTTAGCAGCACAATGAGTGGATTCAGGTATGATGATTCTAACTGAAATAAGTCACACAGAAAAAGAAACATCATAAGATATCAGTAATACACGGAATGTAAACTTGGCTACACAGGAACTGAATTACAGAACAGAACAGGGTCTCAAATTTAGAAAACCAACTTCTGCTTGCTTAAGGGGAAAGGTGAGTTGGGGTGCTGCATAAAACCAGAGATTGAAATGAGCACAGATAAAGTTCCTGAAGCCAAATACGGAATAGACAAGAGCTACTCCTTGCTCAAAGAAATGGACTCAACACCGCATATTAAACGCCTAAGTATGTACCTGACTAGTAAGTATCTTCAAATCTATGGATTGCTATGTCTCCGAAAGAGAATCAAGCGTGTGTACAGGGGCATAAACGCAGCAGTGATAGGATTGGAGAGGTTCGGTGAGCAAATGAAGACCCTTTGAAGTCATATTGCATGGTACCCATTCCACGGGTTTCAACTACCCAGGTTTAAGGTATTCTTCCTTCAGCTAAAACATGCATGTGGAACCTAGAGTATGATCAACCGTGTGATCGGGAGACGTGTTCAAATATGTCTCAGTTTTCGTACCCTGGTACTCGGGTGCAACATTCCAGACGCTTTACTAACACTCTCCCGACATGGAGAGTCAGTCCCCTTAACCTCTTGTTTGGCCCAGTTTGCAATTTCTGCGGAAGATGAACAGGAATAGGGAGAACCAATGAGAGGCTAGCTGGAGGTGTCTGGATGGGCAAATTTAACTCTCATTTCCCACCAGGAAGAGGAAATAACCAAAGGCTCAGCGTGCCATGCCGGAACCAGATTAGGGCCTGAAGCCATCCTGCGGTGTTGCGGCCAGCTCAAAAGAAAGCGAGTTGAAGAAAGGAGCTCAGGGCCACTGTAATTCACAAACCTGCAGAGTTATAAATGACAACTATCGTCCGAAAATATACTGAAGTAAGGTTGCCAAGAGGACTTGAAAGCGGGGCAGAATTGCAGGAAACCGATTTCAGGAGGTAGACTGGAATTGCATTGAAAGCATAGGAAAAGAGGCAGAACGTCCACAATGATGCATTTGGCCAAAAAGGGCGTATGCGTTTTTTCCTGAATATATTCAGGAAAAAACGCATACGCCCTTTTTGGCCAACCAAGCAAGCTTGCAAAGGAAATCTGCACTACAATGAAGTCTCACTTCCCCGCGGTCAAAAGGGCCATCTCAAAAAAGTGTAAAATCCAGCAAGGCAGGACAGGCCATGGAGAACTGGGAGCCTCGTTATGCTGATGGGCGGGATGTAAATTGCCAACAGACACTCGGGAGAAGTGTATGGTGTTTCCTGAAACATCTAAAAAACAAAGCAACAGAGCCTAGGGCACTTCCACTTATGGTCCTATAGCTTAGGGAAATTAAAATCAAAAAGACACAGCCACCCCAAAGTTTGGAACGGTTCTGTTTACAAGAACCTCGTTTACAGTACAAGTTCAACATCGCAGAAAGTGAAAAATGGATAAAGAAGTTATGGTATTTACTTACAAAGCAATATCACTCAGCAATGAAATCTATGTCATCAGGCCCTTAGCAGCACAATGAGTGGATTTAGGTACGATGATTCTAACTGAAATAAGTCACACAGAAAAAGAAACATCATAAGATATCAGTAATACACGGAATGTAAACTTGGCTACACAGGAACTGAATTACAGAACAGAACAGGGTCTCAAATTTAGAAAACCAACTTATGCTTGCTTAAGGGGAAAGGTGAGTTGGGGTGCTGCATAAAACCAGAGATTGAAATGAGCACAGATAAAGTTCCTTAAGCCAAATATGGAATAGACAAGAGCTACTCCTTGCTCAACGAAATGGACTCAACACCCCATATTAAACGCCTAAGAATGTACCTGACTAGTAAGTATCTTAAAACCTATGGATTGCTATGTCTCCAAAAGAGAATCAAGCGAGTGTACAGGGGCATAAACACAGCAGTGATAGGATTGGAGAGGTTCGGTGAGCAAATGAAGACCCTTTGAAGTCATATTGCATGGTACCCATTCCACGGGTTTCAACTACCCAGTTTTAAGGTATTCTTCCTTCAGCTAAAACATGCATGTGGAACCTAGAGTATGATCAAACCATGTGATCGGGAGACGTGTTCAAATATGTCTCAGTTTTCGTCCCCTGGTACTCGGGTGCAACATTCCAGACGCTTTACTAACACTCTCCCGACTTGGAGAGTCAGTCCCTTTAACCTCCTGTTTGGCCCAGTTTGCAATTTCTGCGGAAGATGAACAGGAATAGGGAGAACCAATGAGAGACTAGCTGGAGGTGTCTGGACGGGCAAATTTAACTCTCATTTCCCACAGGGAAGAGGAATAAACCAAAGGCTCAGCATGCCGTGCCGGAACCAGATTAGGGCCTGAAGCAATCCTGCGGTGTTGTGGCCAGCTCAAAAGAAAGCGAGTTGAAGAAAGGAGCTCAGGGGCATTGTAATTCACAAACCTGCAGATTTATAAATGACAGCTATTGTCCGAAAATATACTGAAGTAGGGCTGCCAAGAGGACTTGAATGCGGGGCAGAATTGCAGGAAACCGATTTCAGGAGGAATCGGAATTGGATTGCATTTAAAACACAGGAAAAGAGGAAGAACGTCGACAATGATGCACTTGGCCAAAAAGGGCGTATGTGTTTTTTCCTGAATATATTCAGGAAAAAACTCATACGCCCTTTTTGGCCAACCAAGCAAGCTTGCAAAGGAAATCTGCACTACAATGAAGTCTCACTTCCCCTCGGTCTAAAGGGCCATCTGAAAAAAGTGTAAAATCCAGAAAGGCAGAACAGGCCATGGAGAACTGGGAGCCTTGTTATGCTGATGGGCGGGATGTAAATTACCAACAGCCGCTCTGTAGAAGTGTATGGTGTTTCCTGAAACATCTAAAAAACAAAGCAACAGAGCCTAGGGCACTTCCACTTATGGTCCTATAGTTTAGGGAAATTAAAATCAAAAAGACACAGCCACCCCAAAATTTGGGATGACTCTTTTTACAGGAATCTCTTCTGTGGCACAAGTTAAATATCCCAGAGAGCAAATAATGGATAAAGAAGTTGCGGTACTTATGTACAACAGAATACCATCAGCAATGAAATCTATGTCACCAGGCCCGTACCAGCATAATGAGTGGATTGAGGCACGATGATTCTAAGTGAAAGAAGTCACACAGAAAAAGAAACATCATAAGGTATCACTAATACACGGAATGTGAACTTGGCTACACATGAACTGAATTACAAAACAGAACAGGGTCTCAAATTTAGAAAACCAACTTATGCTTGCTTAAGGGGGAAGGTGAGTTGGGGTGCTGCATAAAAGCAGAGTTTGAAATTAGCACAGATACCGTTCCATAAGCCAAATATGTAATAGACAAGACCTACCCCTTGCTCAACGAAATGGATTCAACAATGAGGTATCACCTCACACCTGGTAGAATAGGCATCATAGAAAATCTACAAACAAAAAATGCTGGAAAGGGTGTGGAGAAAAGGAACCCTCTTCCACTATTGTTGGGAATATAAATTGATACAGTCATTATGGAGAACAATATGGAATTTCTTAAGAAACTAACAATAGAATTACCATATGATACAGCAATCCCAGTACTGGACATATACCCAGACAAAACCATAAATCAAAAAGAGTCATTCACCGCAATGTTCATTGCATCACTATTTACAATATCGAGGTAATGGAAGCAACCTAAATGCCCACAGACAGACGAATGCATAAAGCTGTGGTACATATATAAAATGGAATATTACTAAGCCATGAAAAGGAATGAAATTGGGTCATTTGTAGAGATGTCGATGGATCTAGAGACTGTCATACAGAGTGAAGTAAGTCAGAAAGAGAAAAACAAATCTTGTATATTCATGCATATATGTGGAACCTAGAAAAACTGTACAGATTAACCATTTTGCAAGGCATAAATAGAGCAAACGTATGGACAACAAGGGGGGAAAGCTGTTGGGGGGGTGGTGGTGGGAGGAGTTGAGAAACTGGGATTGGCATGTATACATTTATATGTATAAAATAGATAACCAATAAGAACCTGCTGTATAAAAATATAAAATAAAATTCAAAATTAAAAAGAAATAAAATTTAAAAAATAAAACAGAAAAAACAATTATTCCCTGCACATACATGTATTTATATGAATAAATTATTTCCATGCTTATATCTGTAAATACAAAAAAGAGGAATAAAATCTACCTTGAACCAAAAACGAAAAAGAGAAAAAAACACAGAACCCACCAGTTACACAGAGGAAAACCGTATCAGGGCACTTGCTCCAGTTGTAAACAATTCTGAAGTTGGTCAGTGGTGGGGAATCGTCTCCCATTCAGCCAGCAGCCCCCACGCAACAAGCGTCCTCATTGCAAAGCTGGGGCACTGTGCCGAGGCATCTGTGAGTAAACGTGAGCTGAGCCCCAGGCCAGTTGCTGCTGAACTATTCCCACCCGTCCCAGGTAAAACACCTGAATATATACAAGGACTTGAAAGCCTAGAGGAAGGGCCATAGAGCCACACGAGTGACAGCATGCCGGCCGACTTGGTGCCTGCAGGCCAGCCAGGATGGTCCTGGCCCTGGGTGCTCTTCTGGAAGATTTCCATTTCCCTGCCTGAGATACCCGTCCTGTCCCTGCCCCCACTGCTTTTTTCCTTCCTCACCTCTGCCCAGGGAGAAATTCCAGCAGCAGGTATGGGTGACACATCCTCTTCTTTAGCAGGTGGCAGCCTGGCAACTGCTGCAGAAAGTCCAGCAGAGCCCCACTCACACTGGGCCACCCACAAAGCCGTGGCCTCTCACTCCCTCTCACCAGCCCAGCCCCGAGACTGCTGACAGGGCAGAGAAAATGGTGTCAGGCACGGCTGCAGGGGCTCTTGCTGCCTGGAGTGGTATTTATATTGATCTCAACCCAGGCACACTTGGGGAGGGCTGGCCGGCACGGTAAGGCTGCCCAGGTCAGCCAATCATCACCCCTCAGGGGCTCACAGTTGCAGAAAATGGAACTTGCTGAACCGGCCAGGTCCAAGGAACAGGTGTGGGCTCCTGAGAGTCAGGATAGACAAGGGGCTGCAGCTTTGGCTTGTTTTCTAATCATTTTATCTGGCCCATGAGTGGGAGACAACTTCAAGAAAACCCTCTCCTAATGAGAGGAACCCAGGAGTCAGGGAGAGGAGGGGTGGGTGGTGGTTGGAGACAGAGGCCTGGTGCCCCGGGTGCAGTGGAAGTCTCTGGAAGACCAGGTGGAGGGAGGCCTCACGGAGTGATGCCCAGGGTCACAGACCTGTCGCAGCTGCTGTTTGTTAGTTCAAGTCCTGCTCTGAGGTGCTCTGTGTCAGCTCTGAGCGACAGGTGAGCTGGGGGTGCTCTGCAATGAGGGCTATGTGCACGGTTCCTGTGTGCCCAGCCCTGCCACGGTACCTGCAAGGGTAGCTCTGTATCCTGGGAGGGGCCTGACCACGAGAGCCCCGTGGGCTGGGGTGGGGGTGGGGTACCTGCCCAGGTGAGCTCCATATTCTGGGATTGGTCTGACCACGAGAGCCCCATGGGCTGCTGGGGACCTGGTAAAGGATGTCAGGACAGTCAGTGAAGCCACCGAGGATATACCTCCAGTTGCTCCTAATTCCTACACCCTGCTGGTCATTCTACCAACCACCAGGACATGGTATTCTGTATTAGTCTTCAATGATGCCTTCTTTTGTATTCCATTAGTCCCAGAGTCACAAGAAATTTTGGCTTGTGAGTGGCAGGACTCAACATACAACTAAAACAATACTTCCGGGCCGTCTGGACCCAAGGGTGCAAAAATTCCCACACCATCTTTGGGGAAAGCTTAGCTAAAGACCTAAAAGTTCTACCTCTGGAAAAGGAAACCCTCCTTCAATATGCAGACGACATTCTGATCGCCAACCCTACTAAGGAGGCCTCTGAACTACCAAGCCAATAAAGGATAGAAGTTGTCCAAGAAAAAGCTCAAATATCACAGACTGCGGTGACCTGCCTGGGCTTCATTCTCACAGAAGGTCAGAGAAGCCCATCCCAGGAAAGGGAAGAAACCATTTTCAGCCTTACCCCTTTCTAAAACTAGAAGACAGCTTAGGGGTTCCTGGGGAGGCCAGGGTTTGCTGCTTCTGGATCCCTAACTACAGTCTACTAGCTGGGCCTCTATATGAAACACTGAAAGGAAAAGATGATGATCCTTTTGAATAGAATCCAGAAGTGGCCTTTCAAGAATGGAAAGAGCAGTCAATTCAGACCCTTGCCCTGGAACTCCCTAATTTAGCTAAACCCTTTGACCTTTACATTCCCAGTGAAAGGTGAATCGCCATTGGAGAATTAGTGCAAAAACTGGGACCACTTGAAATGGAACAATGCAAGAATGCCATCCAGGTAGGATAAACTACGGTCACTAAGGGGCTTGGCCCACTGCCACATCTGGCCAAGATACTGGCGGTATCTAAAAACCTGGAAATCAGCAGCCCAAAAGGCCACCTCCCTCCTAAGGGAAAAGGACCCCACGTGGTGATCCTAACCACCAACCATGCCCTGAAGTTGCAGGGTTCGCTCCGTGGGCACACTGACCTCGAGTGAGGAGGCCCTCCAACTCCAACATCCAGAGAGATAACCGGGGGCAACAGGGCACCATGACGACTCGTGTGAACATCACTTGACCTGGAGTTTCTCTCATAAAACAACAAGAGTGTGTCCCAAAAGAGTAGACTACTGCTTGCAGGACTTACTGCACCCAGCGGGGAGCTAATAATCTTGGCGGGGGAACAGTATACCACACTGTCACCATAGAAAAGCCTACAGACACCGTGATGATGGTGGCCAATAAGACCGGCTGAACTCCTGTTTACTTCAAAAGGCTGTTGACTCAGTAGCCATCATGGTCCTTATCACCACTGACCCTGGACTGTCTGGGAGTTGAGCGGGCAGGGCTCTGACACCTGGTGCTGTTTGTACGTTAATTCAGGGGCCTAATTGAAGAAAGCGCAGACTACTGGTCAGAGCATCTAGGCTGGCAGAAACGGTCAGCCTAAGGTGGCCGAACAAATGTGGGGCGGGGTGAAACCAGCCCCCACAGCGTCTCTGCACATCTCTTTCCTGGACCCTTAAAGGTCATTAGAATCTATAACACTTCCAATGCTGGTGCTCAGGTGGACGAGCAGGGAGGCAGGGGTCCTGGGGACAATCAACGTCACCGGGAGGCTGCTGGGGAGAAGCTCTGACCCTCGCCCCAGGGTATGAGGGCTCCCAACTCAGCACTCAGCAGTTACAGAAGAAAGGTCTGCACCCTCAGCACTCCAAGAATGAGGAACGGGACAAAAGGCAGAGGAGGGGTTTGTCCCCAGCAAAGCCCATTAAAAATCCCTGGGAGATAAAAATAGAATCTGGGCAATAAAGTCAAGTCTAGCCTTTTTTATCCTTTGTGCTTTGTCTAATTTCACGTGCTCCTAGGGTCCCGCATGCAGAGGTTCCACACCCGGCACTTCAGACCAGATTTCCTAGTGCAGAATGGCTGGGTCGACACCTCAGCTCCTGGGGCCCAGTGCAGACTCCACGATATAGAGCCTGAGCTACAGCCAACCCGGCCCTCGAGAGCTCTGCCGCCTCCCTCCCTCCCACTGACTCTGACAGGATCTCTACACAGCAGCCCAGCCCACAGCCCACGGGGTAGTGCATGCTCTCACCTCTCCATTCTCTGATCAAAATATAAAGTTTCCTTTGCTTGTGAACCAAACTCAGTCTCGATCTGTTGGCCCCAATGACACTGGGCAGGGGGACACTTGTTGGGGTCCACTCTGGAGGATCAGTAACAGAAATTGAGACTATTGTAACCTCAATGAACAGATGTGTGAGCCAAACTGTAGTTAACATAGAACAGTGTATAAGGCTCGGGTAAAATAAGATGTTTCTAACACTTCCATTTGATATTTCCATCACTTTTTATAAGCAAGTTCAGTGAAAAGGTTTGTCTTATTTGTCAGGTCAATATTAGAGAAACGAAGTGATTTCTTTCCAAGGATGTACATCTAATAATCTTGGTTAAACCTTCAATCTTGTTTTAAATGCTTTTCCATTGAAAATGATACCTCTCTTTCAGCTCCCCCATTTCTGAGAAGTATAAAATCTTATAATTTATTATTACCAAAGGGGAAAGGTGGGAGGAGGGATAAATTAACAGTTTGGAATTAACACATACACACTGCTATGTATAAAATAGATCATCAACAAGGAACTACTGTATAGCACAGGGAACTACACTCAACATTTTGCAATAACCTATAAGGGGAAATAATCTGAAAAAGAATAGATATTTTTATTGACATCATCTATCAATGATAGTTAAAGTGTAGCCTAAGGGAAGCTGGTGGTGAGTGCTTCTGACCCTGAAGACTTCAATCATCTAAAGTTTGGACTCTGCCTACTTCCCAAGGCCCTTAATGAACATATGTGTAGCCGTAGCTTAAAAACTTCCCCAGTTTGGGTTTCGGGGAGACACTGATTTTGAAAAAGCCCTGGTGTTCTCCTTACATGAATGGGACTCTTCCTACTGCTAAAACATGTCTGTCACACCCAGAGGATGGTATACCGTCTGATCGGGAAGAGTTTGGAAAAGGCATCTCATCTCCTCATCTCCTGGTGCTCGGGTTCACCCCTCCAGCGTCTTTACTAACAGTCTCCCCACTTGGAGATGTCAGCACTGTCAACATCCTGTTGCGTACAGTTTGGAATTTGTCCAGAGGATGAAGCGGAAGGATGAGGAACAATGAGAGACAAGTCCTAGGTGTTCAGACAGGCACATGTCACTCTAATTTCCAATCAGGAAGACGAATTGACCAAAGGCTAGGGTTGCCCATGGAAACAGTATAGGGCTTGAGGAAATCCCGCTGCTTTGTGGCCAGTTCCCATAAACACAAGTTGAACAATGGAACTCAGGGGCAGTAAAATTCACAAAACTGCAGAGTTGAAAATATCCATCACTGAAAAATGTCTTGAGGAAAGTCAGAGAAAAGGACTTGTAAGCAAGGGAGAATGGCAGGAAAGGGATTTGAGGAGGTAGAAAGGACTCGCCATTAAGCACAAGAAAAGGAGCTGAACATTGCCAACATTGCAGTTGGCCAAAAAGGGTGCATGCGTTTTTTTCTGTATATATTCAAGAAAAGGGCATACACTTTTTTAGCCAACCAAACAGGTGGGCACTGGAAGTCAATACTACAAAAGATATCACTTCGCATCAGTCAGAAGAGCCATCCTCATAAAACGTAAACAACAGAAATGCAGGACAGGGCAACGAGAAGAGGGAGCCCTGTGAGACTTATAGTGGAAATGTATATTGCCAACGGCCATTCTGGAAAAGTGTATTGTGTTTACTAAAGCATCTAAAAAATGAGCTACAGAGCATAGGGCACTTGCACTCATGGGCGTATATCTTGGGAAAAACAAAAATCGAGAGGACACAGGCACCCCAATGTTTACCCCCTCTCTGTTTAAAAGATCCTCGACTAGGATATAACTTAAATGTCTCTGGAGGGAAAAAATGGATAGAGATGTGGTACTTAGGTAGAGTGGAATATTATTCAGCCTGGAAATCAATGAAATATGGCCAGTTGTAACAACTCCGGAGGAGTTACGTATGATCATTCTAAGTGACAGAATTCAAAAAGAAAAAGACACATATCATAAGATATCACTTAAAGGTGGAATCCAAAATGGCTACACATGAAATAAATTACAAAACAAAAACATAGTCAAATATGTAGAAAACACGCATAAGGCTGCTAAACGGGAAAGGTGGGGAGGGGTGAGGCATCATCCAGGAGGTTGAAATTAGCAAAGATACCATTCCAAATACCAAACTGATAATCAACAAGGCCTACACGGTAGCTAAAAGAACTGCACTCAGCACACTCAAGTCACCGGAAAAGAATATATACGACTGGTAAGAATCTGAAAAAGAATTTATTGATGACTCTCTGTACGTGAATCAAGTGGATGTACAGCAGCAAGAAACAGAGCTTTGAAAATCAGCTGTAACCAATATAGTAATAAATTGAAAAAAATAAACGACAGAGAGACAGAGAAAACCTCTTACAACTTTTCCTCAGGGACGGTGATGCAACATGGATTGAACACATCTAGACCCACAGCAGGATGAGACATAAGGCTGGAAACTGTTTGCGCTAAGAGAAATGTGAGGTTGGGTGAGGAAATGCACACCCTTTAAAGTAATACTACCTGGTACCCATTCAATGGGTCCCAAATCTGCAGGTTCAAGGGATCTTCCTACAGCTAAAACATGCATGGAAAACCCAGAGGACTGTACACCATGTGATCGGGAGATGTGTCTAAAATGCACCTCATTTATCCTCTCCTGGTGCTCCTGTTCACCATTCCAGCCACGTTACTTAGAATCTCCCCACTTGGAGAATCAGCACATTTAAACTTTTGTTTCACACATTTTGCAAATTGTGAGGAGGATGAACGGGAAGAGGGGGAACCAATGAGAGAATAGTTGTAGGGGTTTGGACGGGCACATATCACTCTAATTTCCCATTAAGAATAAGAATTAAAGAAAGGCTCAGCCTGCCTCGCCGGAGCCAAAATAGGGCCTGAAGCAATCCTGTGGGTTTGTGGCCAGCTCACAAAAGAGCAACTTAAAAAATGGAGCTCAGGGTCACTGCAATTCACAAACCTGCAGAGTTATAAATGAAAACTAACGTCCAAAAATATGTTGAGGTAAGGCAAAGAAGAGGATCTGAATGCAAGACAGAATTGCAAGAAACAGATTTCAAGAGATAGATTGGACTCGTCTTTAATGCACATGAAAAGCGGCAGAATTTCGACAATGATGCAGTTGGCCCAAAAGGGCGTATGCGTTTTTTCCTGATTATATCCAGGAAAAAACGCATACGCACTTTATGGGCAACGAAGCAAGCAAGCAATGCAAATGTGCACAACAAAGAAGTCTCACTTCCCACCGGTCAAAAGGGCCATCCTAAAAAATTGTAAAAACCAGAAATGCAGGACAGGCCATGGAGAACAGGGAGCCTTTATACGCTGATGGGCAGTGTGTGAACTGCCGAGAGCCACTCTGGAGAAGTGTATGGTGGTTCCTAAATCATCTAAAAAACAGAGCTACAGAGCATAGGACACTTCCAATCATGGGAGTATATCTAGGGAAGTCTAAAAATCAACAAGACACAAGCACACCACAGTTTAGGGCTACTCTGTTTACAAGAACCTCAACTTCAGTACACCTTAAATATCCCAGGAAAGAGAACAATGGATAAAGAAGATGTGGTACTTATGTACAATGGAATATCTCTTCACCATGAAATCAATGTAATAAGGCTAGTAGAAGGATAAAGAGTGGATTTAGGTCCGATAATACTACTTGAAATAAGTCAAACAGAAAAAGAAACATATCATAAGATATCACTTATAGAGGGAGGGTAAATATGGCTGCACAAGAAATGAATTACAGAACAGAACAGTGTCTCACATTTAGAAAACACACTTATGTCAGCTTAAGGGGAAAGGAGAGGTGGGGTGATGCATAAAACCAGAGTTTGAAATTAGCACAGATACCGTTCAATAAACCAAATAGGTATTAGACAAGATCTACACCTTGCTCAGTGAACTGGCCTCAACACACCCTATACACCGCAGAGAAATATATCTGAGTAATAAGAATCTTAAAACCCATGTATTGATATATCTCCATAAGGGAATCAAGTGTGTGCAGAGCGGCACAAACACAGCAGTGAAAATGAGCTAAACCCCATTATAGAAATAAATTTTAAAAAGAAAACGCTGAAACAATGAAAGAGAAAAATTCTTACAAAATTCGCTCAGGGGCTGTGATGTAACCTGGATTGACCACATATAAACCCACAGCTGGATAAGACATAAGGCTGGACACTTGGGGCTGAGAGGATTGGTGAGCTTTGGTGAGCAACTGCCGAAAGTTTAATGCAATACTTCATGCTACTCAGTCCAAGGGTCCCAACACTCCAGGTTGAAGGGAATCTTCCTACAGCTAAACCATGCTTGGGAAACCCAGCGACTGGTATACCATATGATCGGGAAAGGTTTCTAAAACGCACCTCATTTTTCCTCTCCTGGGGCTCCGGATCGACATTCCAGCCGCTTTACTAACAACATCCCCACATGGAGTCAATGCCTTTAAGTTCTGGTATCGCACAGTCTGCAGTTAGTGCAGAGGATGAATGGGAATAGGGGGAACCAGTGAGAAACTAGCTGTAGCGGTTTCAATGGGCACATGTCACTCTAATGTCACATCAGTAAGAAGAATTAACCAAAGGCACAGCAAGGTGCCCCAGAAGAAAAATAGGGCTTCAAGGAATCCTGTGGTTATGGGGCAAGACCACAAAAATAAGAGCTGAAAAATGGAGCTAAGGGCCACTGCAATTCAAAAACCTGCAGAGTTATAAAGGCTAACTATATTCAAAAAATATATTGAGGTAAGGCTATGAAGAGGCAATGAAAGCAAGGCAGAATTGCAGGAAACCAATTTCAGGAGGTAGACAGGAATTGCATTGAAAACATATGAAGAGAGTCAGAACCTCGACAATGATGCACTTGGACAAAAAGGGCGTATGCGTTTTTTCCTGAATATATTCAGGAAAAAACGCATACGCCCTTTTTGGCCAACCAAGCAAACCTTCAAAGGAAATCGGCACTACAATGAAGTCTCACTTCCCCCAGGTCAAAAGGGCCATCTGAAAAAAGTGGAAAATCCAGAAAGGCAGGACAGGCCATGGAGAACTGGGAGCCTTGTTATGCTGATGGGCGGGATGTAAATTGCCAACAGACACTCGGGAGAAGTGTATGGTGTTTCCGGAAACATCTAAAAAACAAAGCAACAGAGCCTAGCGCACTTCCACTTATGGTCCTATAGCTTAGGGAAATTAAAATAAAAAAGACACAGCCACCCCGAAGTTTGGAACGGCTCTGTTTACAAGAACCTCGTTTACAGTACAAGTTCAACATCACAGAAAGTGAAAAATGGATAAAGAAGTTGTGGTATTTACTTACAAAGCAATATCACTCAGCAATGAAATCTATGTCATCAGGCCCTTAGCAGCACAATGAGTGGATTCAGGTATGATGATTCTAACTGAAATAAGTCACACAGAAAAAGAAACATCATAAGATATCAGTAATACACGGAATGTAAACTTGGCTACACAGGAACTGAATTACAGAACAGAACAGGGTCTCAAATTTAGAAAACCAACTTATGCTTGCTTAAGGGGAAAGGTGAGTTGAGGTGCTGAATAAAACCAGAGAATGAAATGAGCACAGATAAAGTTCCTTAAGCCAAATATGGAATAGATAAGAGCTACTCCTTGCTCAACGAAATGGACTCAACACCGCATATTAAACGCCTAAGAATGTACCTGACTAGTAAGTATCTTAAAACCTATGGATTACTATGTCTGCGAAAGAGAATCAAGCATGTGTGCAAGGGCATAAACGCAGCAGTGATAGGATTGGAGAGGTTCGGTGAGCAAATGAAGACCCTTTGAAGTCATATTGCATGGTACCCATTCCACGGGTTTCAAGTACCCAGGTTTAAGGTATTCTTCCTCCAGCTAAAACATGCATGTGGAACCCAGAGTATGATCAACCGTGTGAACGGGAGACGTGTTCAAATATGTCTCAGTTTTCCTCCCCTGGTACTCGGGTGCAACATTCCAGACGCTTTACTAACACTCTCCCCACTTGGAGAGTCAGCGCCTTTAACCTCCTGTTTGGCCCAGTTTGCAATTTCTGCGGAAGATGAACAGGAATAGCGAGAACCAATGAAAGACTAGCTGGAGGTGTCTGGACGGGCAAATTTCACTCTCATTTCCCACCAGGAAGAGGAATTAACCAAAGGATCAGCGTGCCGTGCCGGAACCAGATTAGGGCCTGAAGCCATCCTGCGGTGTTGCGGCCAGGTCACAAGAAAGCGAGTTGAAGAAAGGAGCTCAGGGGCACTGTAATTCACAAACCTGCAGAGTTATAAATGACAGCTATCGTCCAAAAATATACTGAAGTAAGGCTGCCAAGAGGACTTGAAAGCGGGGCAGAATTGCAGGAAACCGATTTCAGGAGGTAGACTGGAATTGCATTGAAAGCATAGGAAAAGAGGCAGAACGTCCACAATGATGCACTTGGCCAAAAAGGCCGTATGCGTTTTTTCCTGAATATATTCAGGAAAAAACGCATACGCCCTTTTTGGCCAACCAAGCAAGCTTGCAAAGGAAATCTGCACTACAATGAAGTCTCACTTCCCCCCGGTCAAAAGGGCCATCTGAAAAAAGTGTAAAATTCAGAAAGGCAGGACAGGCCATGGAGAACTGGGAGCCTTGTTATGCTGATGGGCGGGATGTAAATTGCAAACAGACACTCGGGAGAAGTGTATGGTGTTTCCTGATGCATCTAAGAAACAAAGCAACAGAGCCTAGGGCACTTCCACTTATGGTCCTATAGCTTAGGGAAATTAAAATCAAAAAGACACAGCCACCCCGAAGTTTGGAACGGCTCTGTTTACAAGAACCTCGTTTACAGTACAAGTTCAACATCACAGAAAGTGAAAAATGGATAAAGAAGTTGTGGTATTTACTTACAAAGCAATATCACTCAGCAATGAAATCTATGTCATCAGGCCCTTAGCAGCACAATGAGTGGATTCAGGTATGATGATTCTAACTGAAATAAGTCACACAGAAAAAGAAACATCATAAGATATCAGTAATACACGGAATGTAAACTTGGCTACACAGGAACTGAATTACAGAACAGAACAGGGTCTCAAATTTAGAAAACCAACTTATGCTTGCTTAAGGGGAAAGGTGAGTTGGGGTGCTGCATAAAACCAGAGAATGAAATGAGCACAGATAAAGTTCCTTAAGCCAAATATGGAATAGACAAGAGCTACTCCTTGCTCAACGAAATGGACTCAACACCGCATATTAAACGCCTAAGAATGTACCTGACTAGTAAGTATCTTAAAACCTATGGATTACTATGTCTGCGAAAGAGAATCAAGCATGTGTGCAAGGGCATAAACGCAGCAGTGATAGGATTGGAGAGGTTCGGTGAGCAAATGAAGACCCTTTGAAGTCATATTGCATGGTACCCATTCCACGGGTTTCAAGTACCCAGGTTTAAGGTATTCTTCCTTCAGCTAAAACATGCATGTGGAACCCAGAGTATGATCAACCGTGTGAACGGGAGACGTGTTCAAATATGTCTCAGTTTTCCTCCCCTGGTACTCGGGTGCAACATTCCAGACGCTTTACTAACACTCTCCCCACTTGGAGAGTCAGCGCCTTTAACCTCCTGTTTGGCCCAGTTTGCAAATTCTGCGGAAGATGAACAGGAATAGCGAGAACCAATGAGAGACTAGCTGGAGGTGTCTGGACGGGCAAATTTAACTCTCATTTCCCACCAGGAAGAGGAATTAACCAAAGGCTCAGCGTGCCGTGCCGGAACCAGATTAGGGCCTGAAGCCATCCTGCGGTGTTGCGGCCAGCTCACAAGAAAGCGAGTTGAAGAAAGGAGCTCAGGGGCACTGTAATTCTCAAACCTGCAGAGTTATAAATGACAGCTATCGTCCAAAAATATACTGAAGTAAGGCTGCCAAGAGGACTTGAAAGCGGGGCAGAATTGCAGGAAACCGATTTCAGGAGGTAGACTGGAATTGCATTGAAAGCATAGGAAAAGAGGCAGAACGTCCACAATGATGCACTTGGCCAAAAAGGGCGTATGCGTTTTTTCCTGAATATATTCAGGAAAAAACGCATACACCCTTTTTGGCCAACCAAGCAAGCTTGCAAAGGAAATCTGCACTACAATGAAGTCTCACTTCCCCCCGGTCAAAAGGGCCATCTGAAAAAAGTGTAAAATCCAGAAAGGCAGGAGAGGCCATGAAGAACTGGGAGCCTTGTTATGCTGATGGGCGCGATGTAAATTGCCAACAGCCACTCGGGAGAAGTGTATGGTGTTTCCTGAAACATCTAAAAAACAAAGCAACAGAGCCTAGGGCACTTCCACTTATGGTCCTATAGCTTAGGGAAATTAAAATCAAAAAGACACAGCCACCCCGAAGTTTGGAACAGCTCTGTTTACAGGAACCTCGTTTACAGTACAAGTTCTACATCACAGAAAGTGAAAAATGGATAAAGAAGTTGTGGTATTTACTTACAAAGCAATATCACTCAGCAATGAAATCTATGTCATCAGGCCCTTAGCAGCACAATGAGTGGATTCAGGTATGATGATTCTAACTGAAATAAGTCACACAGAAAAAGAAACATCATAAGATATCACTAATACACGGAATGTAAACTTGGCTACACAGGAACTGAATTCCAAAACAGAATAGGGTCTCAAATTTAGAAAACCAACTTATGCTTGCTTAAGGGGAAAGGTGAGTTGGGGTGCTGCATAAAACCAGAGATTGAAATGAGCACAGATAAAGTTCCTTAAGCCAAATATGGAATAGACAAGAGCTACTCCTTGCTCAACGAAATGGACTCAACACCCCATATTAAACGCCTAAGAATGTACCTGACTAGTAAGTATCTGAAAACCTATGGATTGCTATGTCTCCAAAAGAGAATCAAGCGTGTGTACAGGGGCATAAACGCAGCAGTGATAGGATTGGAGAGGTTCGGTGAGCAAATGAAGACCCTTTGAAGTCATATTGCATGGTACCCATTCCACGGGTCTCAACTCTCCAGGTTTAAGGTATTCTTCCTTCAGCTAAAACATGCACGTGGAACCTAGAGTATGATCAACCGTGTGAACGGGAGACGTGTTCAAATATGTCTCAGTTTTCGTACCCTGGTACTCGGGTGCAACATTCCAGACGCTTTACTAACACTCTCCCGACATGGAGAGTCAGTCCCTTTAACCTCCTGTTTGGCCCAGTTTGCAATTTCTGCGGAAGATGAACAGGAATAGCGAGAACCAATGAGAGACTAGCTGGAGGTGTCTGGACGGGCAAATTTAACTCTCATTTCCCAGCAGGAAGAGGAATTAACCAAAGGCTCAGCGTGCCGTGCCGGAACCAGATTAGGGCCTGAAGCCATCCTGCGGTATTGCGGCCAGGTCACAAGAAAGCGAGTTGAAGAAAGGAGCTCAGGGGCACTGTAATTCACAAACCTGCAGAGTTATAAATGACAGCTATCGTCCAAAAATATACTGAAGTAAGGCTGCCAAGAGGACGTGAAAGCGGGGCAGAATTGCAGGAAACCGATTTCAGGAGGTAGACTGGAATTGCATTGAAAGCATAGGAAAAGAGGCAGAACGTCCACAATGATGCACTTGGCCAAAAAGGCCGTATGCGTTTTTTCCTGAATATATTCAGGAAAAAACGCATACGCCCTTTTTGGCCAACCAAGCAAGCTTGCAAAGGAAATCTGCACTACAATGAAGTCTCACTTCCCCCCGGTCAAAAGGGCCATCTGAAAAAAGTGTAAAATCCAGAAAGGCAGGACAGGCCATGGAGAACTGGGAGCCTTGTTATGCTGATGGGCGGGATGTAAATTGCCAACAGACACTCGGGAGAAGTGTATGGTGTTTCCTGAAACATCTAAAAAACAAAGCAACAGAGCCTAGGGCACTTCCACTTATGGTCCTATAGCTTAGGGAAATTAAAATCAAAAAGACACAGCCACCCCAAAGTTTGGGACGCCTCTGTTTACAGGAACCTCGTTTACCGTACAAGTTCAATATCACAGAAAGTGAAAAATGGATAAAGAACTTGTGGTACTTACGTACAATGCAGTATCACTCAGCAATGAAATCTATGTCATCAGGCCCGTAGCAGCATAATGAGTGGATTCAGGTACGATGATTCTAACTGAAATAAGTCACACAGAAAAAGAAACGTCATAAGATATCACTAATACACGGAATGTAAACTTGGCTACACAGGAACTGAATTCCAAAACAGAACAGGGTCTCAAATTTAGAAAACCAACTTATGCTTGCTTAAGGGGAAAGGTCAGTTGGGGTGCTGCATAAAACCAGAGATTGAAATGAGCACAGATAAAGTTCCTTAAGCCAAATATGGAATAGACAAGAGCTACTCCTTGCTCAGCGAAATGGACTCAACACCCCATATTAAACGCCTAAGAATGTACCTGACTAGTAAGTATCTGAAAACCTATGGATTCCTATGTCTCCAAAAGAGAATCAAGCGTGTGTACAGAGGCATAAACGCAGCAGTGGTAGGACTGGAGAGGTTCGGTGAGCAAATGAAGACCCTTTGAAGTCATATTGCATGGTACCCATTACACGGGTCTCAACTCTCCAGGTTTAAGGTATTCTTCCTTCAGCTAAAACATGCATGTGGAACCCAGAGTATGATCAACCGTGTGAACGGGAGACGTGTTCAAATATGTCTCAGTTTTCGTCCCCTTGAACTCAGGTGCAACATTCCACACGCTTTACTAACACTCTCCCGACTTGGAGAGTCAGTCCCTTTAAACTCCTGTTTGGCCCAGTTTGCAATTTCTGCGGAAGATGAACAGGAATAGCGAGAACCAATGAGAGACTAGCTGGAGGTGTCTGGACGGGCAAGTTTAACTCTCATTTCCCACCAGGAAGAGGAATTAACCAAAGGCTCAGCGTGCCGTGCCGGAACCAGATTAGGGCCTGAAGCCATCCTGCGGTGTTGCGGCCAGGTCACAAGAAAGCGAGTTGAAGAAAGGAGCTCAGGGGCACTGTAATTCACAAACCTGCAGAGTTATAAATGACAGCAATCGTCCAAAAATATACTGAAGTAAGACTGCCAAGAGGACTTGAAAGTGGGGCAGAATTGCAGGAAACCGATTTCAGGAGGTAGACTGGAATTGCATTGAAAGCATAGGAAAAGAGGCAGAACGTCCACAATGATGCACTTGGCCAAAAAGGGCGTATGCGTTTTTTCCTGAATATATTCAGGAAAAAACGCATACGCCCTTTTTGGCCAACCAACCAAGCTTGCAAAGGAAATCTGCACTACAATGAAGTCTCACTTCCCCCCGGTCAAAAGGGCCATCTGAAAAAAGTGTAAAATCCAGCAAGGCAGGACAGGCCATGGAGAACTGGGAGCCTCGTTATGCTGATGGGCGGGATGTAAATTGCCAACAGACACTCGGGAGAAGTGTATGGTGTTTCCTGAAACATCTAAAAAACAAAGCAACAGAGCCTAGGGCACTTCCACTTATGGTCCTATAGCTTAGGGAAATTAAAATCAAAAAGACACAGCCACCCCAAAGTTTGGGACGCCTCTGTTTACAAGAACCTCGTTTACCGTACAAGTTCAGTATCACAGAAAGCGGAAAATGGATAAAGAACTTGTGGTACTTACGTACAATGCAGTATCACTCAGCAATGAAATCTATGTCATCAGGCCCGTAGCAGCATAATGAGCGGATTCAGGTACGATTATTCTAACTGAAACAAGTCACACAGAAAAAGAAACATCATAAGATATCACTAATACACGGAATGTAAACTTGGCTACACAGGAACTGAATTCCAAAACAGAACAGGGTCTCAAATTTAGAAAACCAACTTATGCTTGCTTAAGGAGAAAGGTGAGTTGGGGTGCTGCATAAAACCAGAGATTGAAATGAGCACAGATAAAGTTCCTTAAGCCAAATATGGAATAGACAAGAGCTACTCCTTGCTCAACGAAATGGACTCAACACCCCATATTAAACGCCTAAGAATGTACCTGACTAGTAAGTATCTTAAAACCTATGGATTGCTATGTCTCCGAAAGAGAATCAAGCGTGTGTACAGGGGCATAAACGCACCAGTGATAGGATTTGAGAGGTTCGGTGAGCAAATTAAGACCCTTTGAAGTCATATTGCATGGTACCCATTCCACGGGTTTCAACTACCCAGCTTTAAGGTATTCTTCCTTCAGCTAAAACATGCATGTGGAACCTAGAGTATGATCAACCGTGTGATCGGGAGACGTGTTCAAATATGTCTCAATTTTCGTACCCTGGTACTCGGGTGCAACATTCCAGACGCTTTACTAACACTCTCCCGACTTGGAGAGTCAGTCCCCTTAACTTCTTGTTTGGCCCACTTTGCAATTTCTGCGGAAGATGAACAGGAATAGGGAGAACCAATGAGAGACTAGCTGGGGGTGTCTGGACGGGCAAATTTAAATCTCATTTCCCAGCAGGAAGAGGAATTAACCAAAGGCTCAGCGTGCCGTGCCGGAACCAGATTAGGGCCTGAAGCCATCCTGCGGTGTTGCGGCCAGGTCACAAGAAAGCGAGTTGAAGAAAGGAGCTCAGGGGCACTGTAATTCACAAACCTGCAGAGTTATAAATGACAGCTATCGTCCAAAAATATACTGAAGTAAGGCTGCCAAGAGGACTTGAAAGCGGGGCAGAATTGCAGGAAACCGATTTCAGGAGGTAGACTGGAATTGCATTGAAAGCATAGGAAAAGAGGCAGAACGTCCACAATGATGCACTTGGCCAAAAAGGGCGTATGCGTTTTTTCCTGAATATATTCAGGAAAAAACGCATACGCCCTTTTTGGCCAACCAAGCAAGCTTGCAAAGGAAATCTGCACTACAATGAAGTCTCACTTCCCCCCGGTCAAAAGGGCCATCTGAAAAAAGTGTAAAATCCAGAAAGGCAGGACAGGCCATGGAGAACTGGGAGCCTTGTTATGCTGATGGGCGGGATGTAAATTGCCAACAGACACTCGGGAGAAGTGTATGGTGTTTCCTGAAACATCTAAAAAACAAAGCAACAGAGCCTAGGGCACTTCCACTTATGGTCCTATAGCTTAGGGAAATTAAAATCAAAAAGACACAGCCACCCCAAAGTTTGGGACGCCTCTGTTTACAAGAACCTCGTTTACCGTACAAGTTCAATATCACAGAAAGTGAAAAATGGATAAAGAACTTGTGGTACTTACGTACAATGCAGTATCACTCAGCAATGAAATCTATGTCATCAGTCCCTTAGCAGCACAATGAGTGGATTTAGGTACGATGATTCTAACTGAAATAAGTCACACAGAAAAAGAAACATCATAAGATATCAGTAATACACGGAATGTAAACTTGGCTACACAGGAACTGAATTCCAAAACAGAACAGCGTCTCAAATTTAGAAAACCAACTTATGCTTCCTTAAGGGGAAAGGTGAGTTGGGGTGCTGCATAAAACCAGAGATTGAAATGAGCACAGATAAAGTTCCTTAAGCCAAATATGGAATAGACAAGAGCTACTCCTTGCTCAACGAAATGGACTCAACACCCCATATTAAACGCCTAAGAATGTACCTGACTAGTAATTATCTGAAAACCTATGGATTCCTATGTCTCCAAAAGAGAATCAAGCGTGTGTACAGAGGCATAAACGCAGCAGTGGTAGGACTGGAGAGGTTCGGTGAGCAAATGAAGACCCTTAGAAGTCATATTGCATGGTACCCATTACACGGGTCTCAACTCTCCAGGTTTAAGGTATTCTTCCTTCAGCTAAAACATGCATGTGGAACCCAGAGTATGATCAACCGTGTGAACGGGAGACGTGTTCAAATATGTCTCAGTTTTCGTCCCCTGGAACTCAGGTTCAACATTCCACACGCTTTACTAACACTCTCCCGATTTGGAGAGTCAGTCCCTTAAACCTCCTGTTTGGCCCAGTTTGCAATTTCTGCGGAAGATGAACAGGAATAGCGAGAACCAATGAGAGACTAGCTGGAGGTGTCTGGACGGGCAAGTTTAACTCTCATTTCCCACCAGGAAGAGGAATTAACCAAAGGCTCAGCGTGCCGTGCCGGAACCAGATTAGGGCCTGAAGCCATCCTGCGGTGTTGCGGCCAGGTCACAAGAAAGCGAGTTGAAGAAAGGAGCTCAGGGGCACTGTAATTCACAAACCTGCAGAGTTATAAATGACAGCTATCGTCCAAAAATATACTGAAGTAAGGCTGCCAAGAGGACTTGAAAGCGGGGCAGAATTGCAGGAAACCGATTTCAGGAGGTAGACTGGAATTGCATTGAAAGCATAGGAAAAGAGGCAGAACGTCCACAATGATGCACTTGGCCAAAAAGGGCGTATGCGTTTTTTCCTGAATATATTCAGGAAAAAACGCATACGCCCTTTTTGGCCAACCAAGCAAGCTTGCAAAGGAAATCTGCACTACAATGAAGTCTCACTTCCCCCCGGTCAAAAGGGCCATCTGAAAAAAGTGTAAAATCCAGAAAGGCAGGACAGGCCATGGAGAACTGGGAGCCTCGTTATGCTGATGGGCGGGATGTAAATTGCCAACAGACACTCGGGAGAAGTGTATGGTGTTTCCTGAAACATCTAAAAAACAAAGCAACAGAGCCTAGGGCACTTCCACTTATGGTCCTATAGCTTAGGGAAATTAAAATCAAAAAGACACAGCCACCCCAAAGTTTGGGACGCCTCTGTTTACAAGAACCTCGTTTACCGTACAAGTTCAGTATCACAGAAAGCGGAAAATGAATAAAGAACTTGTGGTACTTACGTACAATGCAGTATCACTCAGCAATGAAATCTATGTCATCAGGCCCGTAGCAGCATAATGAGCGGATTCAGGTACGATTATTCTAACTGAAACAAGTCACACAGAAAAAGAAACATCATAAGATATCACTAATACACGGAATGTAAACTTGGCTACACAGGAACTGAATTCCAAAACAGAACAGGGTCTCAAATTTAGAAAACCAACTTATGCTTGCTTAAGGAGAAAGGTCAGTTGGGGTGCTGCATAAAACCAGAGATTGAAATGAGCACAGATAAAGTTCCTTAAGCCAAATATGGAATAGACAAGAGCTACTCCTTGCTCAACGAAATGGACTCAACACCCCATATTAAACGCCTAAGAATGTACCTGACTAGTAAGTATCTTAAAACCTATGGATTGCTATGTCTCCGAAAGAGAATGAAGCGTGTGTACAGGGGCATAAACGCAGCAGTGATAGGATTGGAGAGGTTCGGTGAGCAAATGAAGACCCTTTGAAGTCATATTGCATGGTACCCATTCCACGGGTTTCAACTACCCAGCTTTAAGGTATTCTTCCTTCAGCTAAAACATGCATGTGGAACCCAGAGTATGATCAACCGTGTGAACGGGAGACGTGTTCAAATATGTCTCAGTTTTCCTCCCCTGGTACTCGGGTGCAACATTCCAGACGCTTTACTAACACTCTCCCCACTTGGAGAGTCAGCGCCTTTAACCTCCTGTTTGGCCCAGTTTGCAATTTCTGCGGAAGATGAACAGGAATAGCGAGAACCAATGAGAGACTAGCTGGAGGTGTCTGGACGGGCAAATTTAACTCTCATTTCCCACCAGGAAGAGGAATTAACCAAAGGCTCAGCGTGCCGTGCCGGAACCAGATTAGGGCCTGAAGCCATCCTGCGGTGTTGCGGCCAGCTCACAAGAAAGCGAGTTGAAGAAAGGAGCTCAGGGGCACTGTAATTCTCAAACCTGCAGAGTTATAAATGCCAGCTATCGTCCAAAAATATACTGAAGTAAGGCTGCCAAGAGTACTTGAAAGCGGGGCAGAATTGCAGGAAACCGATTTCAGGAGGTAGACTGGAATTGCATTGAAAGCATAGGAAAAGAGGCAGAACGTCCACAATGATGCACTTGGCCAAAAAGGGCGTATGCGTTTTTTCCTGAATATATTCAGGAAAAAACGCATACGCCCTTTTTGGCCAACCAAGCAAGCTTGCAAAGGAAATCTGCACTACAATGAAGTCTCACTTCCCCCCGGTCAAAAGGGCCATCTGAAAAAAGTGTAAAATCCAGAAAGGCAGGAGAGGCCATGAAGAACTGGGAGCCTTGTTATGCTGATGGGCGCAATGTAAATTGCCAACAGCCACTCGGGAGAAGTGTATGGTGTTTCCTGAAACATCTCAAAAACAAAGCAACAGAGCCTAGGGCACTTCCACTTATGGTCCTATAGCTTAGGGAAATTAAAATCAAAAAGACACAGCCACCCCGAAGTTTGGAACAGCTCTGTTTACAGGAACCTCGTTTACAGTACAAGTTCTACATCACAGAAAGTGAAAAATGGATAAAGAAGTTGTGGTATTTACTTACAAAGCAATATCACTCAGCAATGAAATCTATGTCATCAGGCCCTTAGCAGCACAATGAGTGGATTCAGGTATGATGATTCTAACTGAAATAAGTCACACAGAAAAAGAAACATCATAAGATATCACTAATACACGGATTGTAAACTTGGCTACACAGGAACTGAATTCCAAAACAGAATAGGGTCTCAAATTTAGAAAACCAACTTATGCTTGCTTAAGGGGAAAGGTGAGTTGGGGTGCTGCATAAAACCAGAGATTGAAATGAGCACAGATAAAGTTCCTTAAGCCAAATATGGAATAGACAAGAGCTACTCCTTGCTCAACGAAATGGACTCAACACCCCATATTAAACGCCTAAGAATGTACCTGACTAGTAAGTATCTTAAAACCTATGGATTGCTATGTCTCCAAAAGAGAATCAAGCGTGTGTACAGGGGCATAAACGCAGCAGTGATAGGATTGGAGAGGTTCGGTGAGCAAATGAAGACCCTTTGAAGTCATATTGCATGGTACCCATTCCACGGGTCTCAACTCTCCAGGTTTAAGGTATTCTTCCTTCAGCTAAAACATGCACGTGGAACCTAGAGTATGATCAACCGTGTGAACGGGAGACGTGTTCAAATATGTCTCAGTTTTCGTACCCTGGAACTCGGGTGCAACATTCCAGACGCTTTACTAACACTCTCCCGACATGGAGAGTCAGTCCCTTTAACCTCCTGTTTGGCCCAGTTTGCAATTTCTGCGGAAGATGAACAGGAATAGCGAGAACCAATGAGAGACTAGCTGGAGGTGTCTGGACGGGCAAATTTAACTCTCATTTCCCAGCAGGAAGAGGAATTAACCAAAGGCTCAGCGTGCCGTGCCGGAACCAGATTAGGGCCTGAAGCCATCCTGCGGTATTGCGGCCAGGTCACAAGAAAGCGAGTTGAAGAAAGGAGCTCAGGGGCACTGTAATTCACAAACCTGCAGAGTTATAAATGACAGCTATCGTCCAAAAATATAAGGAAGTAAGGCTGCCAAGAGGACTTGAAAGCGGGGCAGAATTGCAGGAAACCGATTTCAGGAGGTAGACTGGAATTGCATTGAAAGCATAGGAAAAGAGGCAGAACGTCCACAATGATGCACTTGGCCAAAAAGGGCGTATGCGTTTTTTCCTGAATATATTCAGGAAAAAACGCATACGCCCTTTTTGGCCAACCAAGCAAGCTTGCAAAGGAAATCTGCACTACAATGAAGTCTCACTTCCCCCCGGTCAAAAGGGCCATCTGAAAAAAGTGTAAAATCCAGAAAGGCAGGACAGGCCATGGAGAACTGGGAGCCTTGTTATGCTGATGGGCGGGATGTAAATTGCCAACAGACACTCGGGAGAAGTGTATGGTGTTTCCTGAAACATCTAAAAAACAAAGCAACAGAGCCTAGGGCACTTCCACTTATGGTCCTATAGCTTAGGGAAATTAAAATCAAAAAGACACAGCCACCCCAAAGTTTGGGACGCCTCTGTTTACAAGAACCTCGTTTACCGTACAAGTTCAATATCACAGAAAGTGAAAAATGGATAAAGAACTTGTGGTACTTACGTACAATGCAGTATCACTCAGCAATGAAATCTATGTCATCAGTCCCTTAGCAGCACAATGAGTGGATTTAGGTACGATGATTCTAACTGAAATAAGTCACACAGAAAAAGAAACATCATAAGATATCAGTAATACACGGAATGTAAACTTGGCTACACAGGAACTGAATTCCAAAACAGAACAGCGTCTCAAATTTAGAAAACCAACTTATGCTTGCTTAAGGGGAAAGGTGAGTTGGGGTGCTGCATAAAACCAGAGATTGAAATGAGCACAGATAAAGTTCCTTAAGCCAAATATGGAATAGACAAGAGCTACTCCTTGCTCAACGAAATGGACTCAACACCCCATATTAAACGCCTAAGAATGTACCTGACTAGTAAGTATCTGAAAACCTATGGATTCCTATGTCTCCAAAAGAGAATCAAGCGTGTGTACAGAGGCATAAACGCAGCAGTGGTAGGACTGGAGAGGTTCGGTGAGCAAATGAAGACCCTTAGAAGTCATATTGCATGGTACCCATTACACGGGTCTCAACTCTCCAGGTTTAAGGTATTCTTCCTTCAGCTAAAACATGCATGTGGAACCCAGAGTATGATCAACCGTGTGAACGGGAGACGTGTTCAAATATGTCTCAGTTTTCGTACCCTGGTACTCGGGTGCAACATTCCAGACGCTTTACTAACACTCTCCCGACTTGGAGAGTCAGTCCCCTTAACTTCTTGTTTGGCCCACTTTGCAATTTCTGCGGAAGATGAACAGGAATAGGGAGAACCAATGAGAGACTAGCTGGGGGTGTCTGGACGGGCAAATTTAAATCTCATTTCCCAGCAGGAAGAGGAATTAACCAAAGGCTCAGCGTGCCGTGCCGGAACCAGATTAGGGCCTGAAGCCATCCTGCGGTATTGCGGCCAGGTCACAAGAAAGCGAGTTGAAGAAAGGAGCTCAGGGGCACTGTAATTCACAAACCTGCAGAGTTATAAATGACAGCTATCGTCCAAAAATATACTGAAGTAAGGCTGCCAAGAGGACTTGAAAGCGGGGCAGAATTGCAGGAAACCGATTTCAGGAGGTAGACTGGAATTGCATTGAAAGCATAGGAAAAGAGGCAGAACGTCCACAATGATGCACTTGGCCAAAAAGGGCGTATGCGTTTTTTCCTGAATATATTCAGGAAAAAACGCATACGCCCTTTTTGGCCAACCAAACAAGCTTGCAAAGGAAATCTGCACTACAATGAAGTCTCACTTCCCCCCGGTCAAAAGGGCCATCTGAAAAAAGTGTAAAATCCAGAAAGGCAGGACAGGCCATGGAGAACTGGGAGCCTTGTTATGCTGATGGGCGGGATGGAAATTGCCAACAGACACTCGGGAGAAGTGTATGGTGTTTCCTGAAACATCTAAAAAACAAAGCAACAGAGCCTAGGGCACTTCCACTTATGGTCCTATAGCTTAGGGAAATTAAAATCAAAAAGACACAGCCACCCCAAAGTTTGGGACACCTCTGTTTACAGGAACCTCGTTTACCGTACAAGTTCAATATCACAGAAAGTGAAAAATGGATAAAGAACTTGTGGTACTTACGTACAATGCAGTATCACTCAGCAATGAAATCTATGTCATCAGGCCCGTAGCAGCATAATGAGTTGATTCAGGTACGATGATTCTAACTGAAATAAGTCACACAGAAAAAGAAACGTCATAAGATATCACTAATACACGGAATGTAAACTTGGCTACACAGGAACTGAATTCCAAAACAGAACAGGGTCTCAAATTTAGAAAACCAACTTATGCTTGCTTAAGGGGAAAGGTGAGTTGGGGTGCTGCATAAAACCAGAGATTGAAATGAGCACAGATAAAGTTCCTTAAGCCAAATATGGAATAGACAAGAGCTACTCCTTGCTCAACGAAATGGACTCAACACCCCATATTAAACGCCTAAGAATGTACCTGACTAGTAAGTATCTGAAAACCTATGGATTCCTATGTCTCCAAAAGAGAATCAAGCGTGTGTACAGAGGCATAAACGCAGCAGTGGTAGGACTGGAGAGGTTCGGTGAGCAAATGAAGACCCTTTGAAGTCATATTGCATGGTACCCATTACACGGGTCTCAAGTCTCCAGGTTTAAGGTATTCTTCCTTCAGCTAAAACATGCATGTGGAACCCAGAGTATGATCAACCGTGTGAACGGGAGACGTGTTCAAATATGTCTCAGTTTTCGTCCCCTGGAACTCAGGTGCAACATTCCAGACGCTTTACTAACACTCTCCTGACTTGGAGAGTCAGTCCCTTTAACCTCCTGTTTGGCCCAGTTTGCAAATTCTGCGGAAGATGAACAGGAATAGCGAGAACCAATGAGAGACTAGCTGGAGGTGTCTGGACGGGCAAGTTTAACTCTCATTTCCCACCAGGAAGAGGAATTAACCAAAGGCTCAGCGTGCCGTGCCGGAACCAGATTAGGGCCTGAAGCCATCCTGCGCTGTTGCGGCCAGGTCACAAGAAAGCGAGTTGAAGAAAGGAGCTCAGGGGCACTGTAATTCACAAACCTGCAGAGTTATAAATGACAGCTATCGTCCAAAAATATACTGAAGTAAGGCTGCCAAGAGGACTTGAAAGCGGGGCAGAATTGCAGGAAACCGATTTCAGGAGGTAGACTGGAATTGCATTGAAAGCATAGGAAAAGAGGCAGAACGTCCACAATGATGCACTTGGCCAAAAAGGGCGTATGCATTTTTTCCTGAATATATTCAGGAAAAAACGCATACGCACTTTTTGGCCAACCAAGCAAGCTTGCAAAGGAAATCTGCACTACAATGAAGTCTCACTTCCCCCCGGTCAAAAGGGCCATCTGAAAAAAGTGTAAAATCCAGAAAGGCAGGACAGGCCATGGAGAACTGGGAGCCTCGTTATGCTGATGGGCGGGATGTAAATTGCCAACAGACACTCGGGAGAAGTGTATGGTGTTTCCTGAAACATCTAAAAAACAAAGCAACAGAGCCTAGGGCACTTCCACTTATGGTCCTATAGCTTAGGGAAATTAAAATCAAAAAGACACAGCCACCCCAAAGTTTGGGACGCCTCTGTTTACAAGAACCTCGTTTACCGTACAAGTTCAGTATCACAGAAAGCGGAAAATGGATAAAGAACTTGTGGTACTTACGTACAATGCAGTATCACTCAGCAATGAAATCTATGTCATCAGGCCCGTAGCAGCATAATGAGCGGATTCAGGTACGATTATTCTAACTGAAACAAGTCACACAGAAAAAGAAACATCATAAGATATCACTAATACACGGAATGTAAACTTGGCTACACAGGAACTGAATTCCAAAACAGAACAGGGTCTCAAATTTAGAAAACCAACTTATGCTTGCTTAAGGAGAAAGGTGAGTTGGGGTGCTGCATAAAACCAGAGATTGAAATGAGCACAGATAAAGTTCCTTAAGCCAAATATGGAATAGACAAGAGCTACTCCTTGCTCAACGAAATGGACTCAACACCCCATATTAAACGCCTAAGAATGTACCTGACTAGTAAGTATCTTAAAACCTATGGATTGCTATGTCTCCGAAAGAGAATGAAGCGTGTGTACAGGGGCATAAACGCAGCAGTGATAGGATTGGAGAGGTTCGGTGAGCAAATTAAGACCCTTTGAAGTCATATTGCATGGTACCCATTCCACGGGTTTCAACTACCCAGCTTTAAGGTATTCTTCCTTCAGCTAAAACATGCATGTGGAACCTAGAGTATGATCAACCATGTGATCGGGAGACGTGTTCAAATATGTCTCAATTGTCGTACCCTGGTACTCGGGTGCAACATTCCAGACGCTTTACTAACACTCTCCCGACTTGGAGAGTCAGTCCCCTTAAACTCTTGTTTGGCCCAGTTTGCAATTTCTGCGGAAGATGAACAGGAATAGGGAGAACCAATGAGAGGCTAGCTGGAGGTGTCTGGACGGGCAAATTTAACTCTCATTTCCCACCAGGAAGAGGAAATAACCAAAGGCTCAGCGTGCCGTGCCGGAACCAGATTAGGGCCTGAAGCCATCCTGCGGTGTTGCGGCCAGCTCAAAAGAAACCGAGTTGAAGAAAGGAGCTCAGGGCCACTGTAATTCACAAACCTGCAGAGTTATAAATGACAACTATCGTCCAAAAATATGCTGAAGTAAGGCTGCCAAGAGGACTTGAAAGCGGGGCAGAATTGCAGGAAACCGATTTCAGGAGGTAGACTGGAATTGCATTGAAAGCATAGGAAAAGAGGCAGAACGTCCACAATGATGCACTTGGCCAAAAAGGGCGTATGCGTTTTTTCCTGAATATATTCAGGAAAAAACGCATACGCCCTTTTTGGCCAACGAAGCAAGCTTGCAAAGGAAATCTGCACTACAATGAAGTCTCACTTCCCCCCGGTCAAAAGGGCCATCTGAAAAAAGTGTAAAATCCAGAAAGGCAGGACAGGCCATGGAGAAATGGGAGCCTCGTTATGCTGATGGGCGGGATGTAAATTGCCAACAGACACTCGGGAGAAGTGTATGGTGTTTCCTGAAACATCTAAAAACCAAAGCAACAGAGCCTAGGACACTTCCACTTATGGTCCTATAGCTTAGGGAAATTAAAATCAAAAAGACACAGCCACCCCAAAGTTTGGGACGCCTCTGTTTACAAGAACCTCGTTTACTGTACAAGTTCAATATCACAGAAAATGAAAAATGGATAAAGAACTTGTGGTACTTACGTACAATGCAGTATCACTCAGCAATGAAATCTATGTCATCAGGCCCGTAGCAGCATAATGAGTGGATTCAGGTACGATGATTCTAACTGAAATAAGTCACACAGAAAAAGAAACATCATAAGATATCACTAATACACGGAATGTAAACTTGGCTACACAGGAACTGAATTCCAAAACAGAACAGGGTCTCAAATTTAGAAAACCAACTTATGCTTGCTTAAGGGGAAAGGTGAGTTGGGGTGCTGCATAAAACCAGAGATTGAAATGAGCACAGATAACGTTCTATAAGGCAAATATGGAATAGACAAGAGCTACTCCTTGCTCAACGAAATGGACTCAACACCCCATATTCAACGCCTAGGAATATACCTGCCTAGTAAGAATCATAAAAGCAATGTATTTATATATCTCTGTAAGAGAATCAAGAGTGTGTACAGCGGCATTAAAGCAGTGAAAATCAGCTAAATCCCATATTAGAAATAAATTTCTTAAACAAAACACAATGACAGTGAAATAGAGAGCAATACTTAAGTAATTCATTGAAGGCTTCTGATGCAACCTGCATTTACCATATCTACACCCAGAGCTGGGTGACACATAAGGCTGGACACTTGGGGCTCATAAGATTGGTGAGGTTCGGTGAGCAAATGCAGACCCTTTGAAGTCATATTGCATGGTACCCATTCCATGGGTCTCAACTCTCCAGGTTTAAGGGATTCTTCCTTCAGCTAAAACATGCATGTGGAACCCAGAGTATGATCCACCATGTGATCGAGAAACGTGTTCAAATGTGTCTCACTTTTCGTTCCCTGGTACTCGGGTGCAACATTCCAGACGCTTTACTAACACTCTCCCGACTTGGAGAGTCAGTCCCTTTAACCTCCTGTTTGGCCCAGTTTGCAATTTCTGCGGAAGATGAACAGGAATAGGGAGAACCAATGAGAGACTAGCTGGAGGTGTCTGGACGGGCAAATTTAACTCTCATTTCCCACAGGGAAGAGGAATAAACCAAAGGCTCAGCATGCCGTGCCGGAACCAGATTAGGGCCTGAAGCAATCCTGCGGTGTTGTGGCCAGCTCAAAAGAAAGCGAGTTGAAGAAAGGAGCTCAGGGGCATTGTAATTCACAAACCTGCAGAGTTATAAATGACAGCTATTGTCCGAAAATATACTGAAGTAGGGCTGCCAAGAGGACTTGAATGCGGGGCAGAATTGCAGGAAACCGATTTCAGGAGGAATCGGAATTGGATTGCATTTAAAACACAGGAAAAGAGGAAGAACGTCGACAATGATGCACTTGGCCAAAAAGGGCGTATGAGTTTTTTCCTGAATATATTCAGGAAAAAACTCATACGCCCTTTTTGGCCAACCAAGCAAGCTTGCAAAGGAAATCTGCACTACAATGAAGTCTCACTTCCCCCCGGTCTAAAGGGCCATCTGAAAAAAGTGTAAAATCCAGAAAGGCAGAACAGGCCATGGAGAACTGGGAGCCTTGTTATGCTGATGGGCGGGATGTAAATTACCAACAGCCGCTCTGTAGAAGTGTATGGTGTTTCCTGAAACATCTAAAAAACAAAGCAACAGAGCCTAGGGCACTTCCACTTATGGTCCTATAGTTTAGGGAAATTAAAATCAAAAAGACACAGCCACCCCAAAATTTGGGATGACTCTTTTTACAGGAATCTCTTCTGTGGCACAAGTTAAATATCCCAGAGAGCAAATAATGGATAAAGAAGTTGCGGTACTTATGTACAACAGAATACCATCAGCAATGAAATCTATGTCACCAGGCCCGTACCAGCATAATGAGTGGATTGAGGCACGATGATTCTAAGTGAAAGAAGTCACACAGAAAAAGAAACATCATAAGGTATCACTAATACACGGAATGTGAACTTGGCTACACATGAACTGAATTACAAAACAGAACAGGGTCTCAAATTTAGAAAACCAACTTATGCTTGCTTAAGGGGGAAGGTGAGTTGGGGTGCTGCATAGAAGCAGAGTTTGAAATTAGCACAGATACCGTTCCATAAGCCAAATATGTAATAGACAAGACCTACCCCTTGCTCAACGAAATGGATTCAACAATGAGGTATCACCTCACACCTGGTAGAATAGGCATCATAGAAAATCTACAAACAAAAAATGCTGGAAAGGGTGTGGAGAAAAGGAACCCTCTTCCACTATTGTTGGGAATATAAATTGATACAGTCATTATGGAGAACAATATGGAATTTCTTAAGAAACTAACAATAGAATTACCATATGATACAGCAATCCCAGTACTGGACATATACCCAGACAAAACCATAAATCAAAAAGAGTCATTCACCGCAATGTTCATTGCATCACTATTTACAATATCGAGGTAATGGAAGCAACCTAAATGCCCACAGACAGACGAATGCATAAAGCTGTGGTACATATATAAAATGGAATATTACTAAGCCATGAAAAGGAATGAAATTGGGTCATTTGTAGAGATGTCGATGGATCTAGAGACTGTCATACAGAGTGAAGTAAGTCAGAAAGAGAAAAACAAATCTTGTATATTCATGCATATATGTGGAACCTAGAAAAACTGTACAGATTAACCATTTTGCAAGGCATAAATAGAGCAAACGTATGGACAACAAGGGGGGAAAGCTGTTGGGGGGGTGGTGGTGGGAGGAGTTGAGAAACTGGGATTGGCATGTATACATTTATATGTATAAAATAGATAACCAATAAGAACCTGCTGTATAAAAATATAAAATAAAATTCAAAATTAAAAAGAAATAAAATTTAAAAAATAAAACAGAAAAAACAATTATTCCCTGCACATACATGTATTTATATGAATAAATTATTTCCATGCTTATATCTGTAAATACAAAAAAGAGGAATAAAATCTACCTTGAACCAAAAACGAAAAAGAGAAAAAAACACAGAACCCACCAGTTACACAGAGGAAAACCGTATCAGGGCACTTGCTCCAGTTGTAAACAATTCTGAAGTTGGTCAGTGGTGGGGAATCGTCTCCCATTCAGCCAGCAGCCCCCACGCAACAAGCGTCCTCATTGCAAAGCTGGGGCACCGTGCCGAGGCATCTGTGAGTAAACGTGAGCTGAGCCCCAGGCCAGTTGCTGCTGAACTATTCCCACCCGTCCCAGGTAAAACACCTGAATATATACAAGGACTTGAAAGCCTAGAGGAAGGGCCATAGAGCCACATGAGTGACAGCATGCCGGCCGACTTGGTGCCTGCAGGCCAGCCAGGATGGTCCTGGCCCTGGGTGCTCTTCTGGAAGATTTCCATTTCCCTGCCTGAGATACCCGTCCTGTCCCTGCCCCCACTGCTTTTTTCCTTCCTCACCTCTGCCCAGGGAGAAATTCCAGCAGCAGGTATGGGTGACACATCCTCTTCTTTAGCAGGTGGCAGCCTGGCAACTGCTGCAGAAAGTCCAGCAGAGCCCCACTCACACTGGGCCACCCACAAAGCCGTGGCCTCTCACTCCCTCTCACCAGCCCAGCCCCGAGACTGCTGACAGGGCAGAGAAAATGGTGTCAGGCACGGCTGCAGGGGCTCTTGCTGCCTGGAGTGGTATTTATATTGATCTCAACCCAGGCACACCTGGGGAGGGCTGGCCGGCACGGTAAGGCTGCCCAGGTCAGCCAATCATCACCCCTCAGGGGCTCACAGTTGCAGAAAATGGAACTTGCTGAACCGGCCAGGTCCAGGGAACAGGTGTGGGCTCCTGAGAGTCAGGATAGACAAGGGGCTGCAGCTTTGGCTTGTTTTCTAATCATTTTATCTGGCCCATGAGTGGGAGACAACTTCAAGAAAACCCTCTCCTAATGAGAGGAACCCAGGAGTCAGGGAGAGGAGGGGTGGGTGGTGGTTGGAGACAGAGGCCTGGTGCCCCGGGTGCAGTGGAAGTCTCTGGAAGACCAGGTGGAGGGAGGCCTCACGGAGTGATGCCCAGGGTCACAGACCTGTCGCAGCTGCTGTTTGTTAGTTCAAGTCCTGCTCTGAGGTGCTCTGTGTCAGCTCTGAGCGACAGGTGAGCTGGGGGTGCTCTGCAATGAGGGCTATGTGCACGGTTCCTGTGTGCCCAGCCCTGCCACGGTACCTGCAAGGGTAGCTCTGCATCCTGGGAGGGGCCTGACCACGAGAGCCCCGTGGGCTGGGGTGGGGGTGGGGTACCTGCCCAGGTGAGCTCCATATTCTGGGATTGGTCTGACCACGAGAGCCCCATGGACTGCTGGGGACCTGGTAAAGGATGTCAGGACAGTCAGTGAAGCCACCGAGGATATACCTCCAGTTGCTCCTAATTCCTACACCCTGCTTGTCATTCTACCAACCACCAGGACATGGTATTCTGTATTAGTCTTCAATGATGCCTTCTTTTGTATTCCATTAGTCCCAGAGTCACAAGAAATTTTGGCTTGTGAGTGGCAGGACTCAACATACAACTAAAACAATACTTCCGGGCCGTCTGGACCCAAGGGTGCAAAAATTCCCACACCATCTTTGGGGAAAGCTTAGCTAAAGACCTAAAAGTTCTACCTCTGGAAAAGGAAACCCTCCTTCAATATGCAGACGACATTCTGATCGCCAGCCCTTCTAAGGAGGCCTCTGAACTACCAAGCCAATAAAGGATAGAAGTTGTCCAAGAAAAAGCTCAAATATCACAGACTGCGGTGACCTGCCTGGGCTTCATTCTCACACAAGGTCAGAGAAGCCCATCCCAGGAAAGGGAAGAAACCATTTTCAGCCTTACCCCTTTCTAAAACTAGAAGACAGCTTAGGGGTTCCTGGGGAGGCCAGGGTTTGCTGCTTCTGGATCCCTAACTACAGTCCACTAGCTGGGCCTCTATATGAAACACTGAAAGGAAAAGATGATGATCCTTTTGAATAGAATCCAGAAGTGGCCTTTCAAGAATGGAAAGAGCAGTCAATTCAGACCCTTGCCCTGGAACTCCCTAATTTAGCTAAACCCTTTGACCTTTACATTCCCGGTGAAAGGTGAATCGCCATTGGAGAATTAGTGCAAAAACTGGGACCACTTGAAATGGAACAATGCAAGAATGCCATCCAGGTAGGATAAACTACGGTCACTAAGGGGCTTGGCCCACTGCCACATCTGGCCAAGATACTGGCGGTATCTAAAAACCTGGAAATCAGCAGCCCAAAAGTCCACCTCCCTCCTAAGGGAAAAGGACCCCACGTGGTGATCCTAACCACCAACCATGCCCTGAAGTTGCAGGGTTCGCTCCGTGGGCACACCGACCTCGAGTGAGGAGGCCCTCCAACTCCAACATCCAGAGAGATAACCGGGGGCAACAGGGCACCATGACGACTCGTGTGAACATCACTTGACCTGGAGTTTCTCTCATAAAACAACAAGAGTGTGTCCCAAAAGAGTAGACTACTGCTTGCAGGACTTACTGCACCCAGCGGGGAGCTAATAATCTTGGCGGGGGAACCGTATACCACACTGTCACCATAGAAAAGCCTACAGACACCGTGATGATGGTGGCCAATAAGACCGGCTGAACTCCTGTTTACTTCAAAAGGCTGTTGACTCAGTAGCCATCATGGTCCTTATCACCACTGACCCTGGACTGTCTGGGAGTTGAGCGGGCAGGGCTCTGACACCTGGTGCTGTTTGTACGTTAATTCAGGGGCCTAATTGAAGAAAGCGCAGACTACTGGTCAGAGCATCTAGGCTGGCAGATACGGTCAGCCTAAGGTGGCCGAACAAATGTGGGGCGGGGTGAAACCGGCCCCCACAGCGTCTCTGCACATCTCTTTCCTGGACCCTTAAAGGTCATTAGAATCTATAACACTTCCAATGCTGGTGCTCAGGTGGACGAGCAGGGAGGCAGGGGTCCTGGGGACAATCAACGTCACCGGGAGGCTGCTGGGGAGAAGCTCTGACCCTCGCCCCAGGGTATGAGGGCTCCCAACTCAGCACTCAGCAGTTACAGAAGAAAGGTCTGCACCCTCAGCACTCCAAGAATGAGGAACGGGACAAAAGGCAGAGGAGGGGTTTGTTCCCAGCAAAGCCCATTAAAAATCCCTGGGAGATAAACATAGAATCTGGGCAATAAAGTCAAGTCTAGCCTTTTTTATCCTTTGTGCTTTGTCTAATTTCACGTGCTCCTAGGGTCCCGCATGCAGAGGTTCCACACCCGGCACTTCAGACCAGATTTCCTAGTGCAGAATGGCTGGGTCGACACCTCAGCTCCTGGGGCCCAGTGCAGACTCCACGATATAGAGCCTGAGCTACAGCCAACCCGGCCCTCGAGAGCTCCGCCGCCTCCCTCCCTCCCACTGACTCTGACAGGATCTCTACACAGCAGCCCAGCCCACAGCCGACGGGGTAGTGCATGCTCTCACCTCTCCATTCTCTGATCAAAATATAAAGTTTCCTTTGCTTGTGAACCAAACTCAGTCTCGATCTGTTGGCCCCAATGACACTGGGCAGGGGGACACTTGTTGGGGTCCACTCTGGAGGATCAGTAACAGAAATTGAGACTATTGTAACCTCAATGAACAGATGTGTGAGCCAAACTGTAGTTAACATAGAACAGTGTATAAGGCTCGGGTAAAATAAGATGTTTCTAACACTTCCATTTGATATTTCCATCACTTTTTATAAGCAAGTTCAGTGAAAAGGTTTGTCTTATTTGTCAGGTCAATATTAGAGAAACGAAGTGATTTCTTTCCAAGGATGTACATCTAATAATCTTGGTTAAACCTTCAATCTTGTTTTAAATGCTTTTCCATTGAAAATGATACCTCTCTTTCAGCTCCCCCATTTCTGAGAAGTATAAAATCTTATAATTTATTATTACCAAAGGGGAAAGGTGGGAGGAGGGATAAATTAACAGTTTGGAATTAACACATACACACTGCTATGTATAAAATAGATCATCAACAAGGAACTACTGTATAGCACAGGGAACTACACTCAACATTTTGCAATAACCTATAAGGGGAAATAATCTGAAAAAGAATAGATATTTTTATTGACATCATCTATCAATGATAGTTAAAGTGTAGCCTAAGGGAAGCTGGTGGTGAGTGCTTCTGACCCTGAAGACTTCAATCATCTAAAGTTTGGACTCTGCCTACTTCCCAAGGCCCTTAATGAACATATGTGTAGCCGTAGCTTAAAAACTTCCCCAGTTTGGGTTTCGGGGAGACACTGATTTTGAAAAAGCCCTGGTGTTCTCCTTACATGAATGGGACTCTTCCCACTGCTAAAACATGTCTGTCACACCCAGAGGATGGTATACCGTCTGATCGGGAAGAGTTTGGAAAAGGCATCTCATCTCCTCATCTCCTGGTGCTCGGGTTCACCCCTCCAGCGTCTTTACTAACAGTCTCCCCACTTGGAGATGTCAGCACTGTCAACATCCTGTTGCGTACAGTTTGGAATTTGTCCAGAGGATGAAGCGGAAGGATGAGGAACAATGAGAGACAAGTCCTAGGTGTTCAGACAGGCACATGTCACTCTAATTTCCAATCAGGAAGACGAATTGACCAAAGGCTAGGGTTGCCCATGGAAACAGTATAGGGCTTGAGGAAATCCCGCTGCTTTGTGGCCAGTTCCCATAAACACAAGTTGAACAATGGAACTCAGGGGCAGTAAAATTCACAAAACTGCAGAGTTGAAAATATCCATCACTGAAAAATGTCTTGAGGAAAGTCAGAGAAAAGGACTTGTAAGCAAGGGAGAATGGCAGGAAAGGGATTTGAGGAGGTAGAAAGGACTCGCCATTAAGCACAAGAAAAGGAGCTGAACATTGCCAACATTGCAGTTGGCCAAAAAGGGTGCATGCGTTTTTTTCTGTATATATTCAAGAAAAGGGCATACACTTTTTTAGCCAACCAAACAGGTGGGCACTGGAAGACAATACTACAAAAGATATCACTTCGCATCAGTCAGAAGAGCCATCCTCATAAAGCGTAAACAACAGAAATGCAGGACAGGGCAACGAGAAGAGGGAGCCCTGTGAGACTTATAGTGGAAATGTATATTGCCAACGGCCATTCTGGAAAAGTGTATTGTGTTTACTAAAGCATCTAAAAAATGAGCTACAGAGCATAGGGCACTTGCACTCATGGGCGTATATCTTGGGAAAAACAAAAATCGAGAGGACACAGGCACCCCAATGTTTACCCCCTCTCTGTTTAAAAGATCCTCGACTAGGATATAACTTAAATGTCTCTGGAGGGAAAAAATGGATAGAGATGTGGTACTTAGGTAGAGTGGAATATTATTCAGCCTGGAAATCAATGAAATATGGCCAGTTGTAACAACTCCGGAGGAGTTACGTATGATCATTCTAAGTGACAGAATTCAAAAAGAAAAAGACACATATCATAAGATATCACTTAAAGGTGGAATCCAAAATGGCTACACATGAAATAAATTACAAAACAAAAACATAGTCAAATATGTAGAAAACACGCATAAGGCTGCTAAACGGGAAAGGTGGGGAGGGGTGAGGCATCATCCAGGAGGTTGAAATTAGCAAAGATACCATTCCAAATACCAAACTGATAATCAACAAGGCCTACACGGTAGCTAAAAGAACTGCACTCAGCACACTCAAGTCACCGGAAAAGAATATATACGACTGGTAAGAATCTGAAAAAGAATTTATTGATGACTCTCTGTACGTGAATCAAGTGGATGTACAGCAGCAAGAAACAGAGCTTTGAAAATCAGCTGTAACCAATATAGTAATAAATTGAAAAAAATAAACGACAGAGAGACAGAGAAAACCTCTTACAACTTTTCCTCAGGGACAGTGATGCAACATGGATTGAACACATCTAGACCCACAGCAGGATGAGACATAAGGCTGGAAACTGTTTGCGCTAAGAGAAATGTGAGGTTGGGTGAGGAAATGCACACCCTTTAAAGTAATACTACCTGGTACCCATTCAATGGGTCCCAAATCTGCAGGTTCAAGGGATCTTCCTACAGCTAAAACATGCATGGAAAACCCAGAGGACTGTACACCATGTGATCGGGAGATGTGTCTAAAATGCACCTCATTTATCCTCTCCTGGTGCTCCTGTTCACCATTCCAGCCACGTTACTTAGAATCTCCCCACTTGGAGAATCAGCACATTTAAACTTTTGTTTCACACATTTTGCAAATTGTGAGGAGGATGAACGGGAAGAGGGGGAACCAATGAGAGAATAGTTGTAGGGGTTTGGACGGGCACATATCACTCTAATTTCCCATTAAGAATAAGAATTAAAGAAAGGCTCAGCCTGCCTCGCCGGAGCCAAAATAGGGCCTGAAGCAATCCTGTGGGTTTGTGGCCAGCTCACAAAAGAGCAACTTAAAAAATGGAGCTCAGGGTCACTGCAATTCACAAACCTGCAGAGTTATAAATGAAAACTAACGTCCAAAAATATGTTGAGGTAAGGCAAAGAAGAGGATCTGAATGCAAGACAGAATTGCAAGAAACAGATTTCAAGAGATAGATTGGACTCGTCTTTAATGCACATGAAAAGCGGCAGAATTTCGACAATGATGCAGTTGGCCCAAAAGGGCGTATGCGTTTTTTCCTGATTATATCCAGGAAAAAACGCATACGCACTTTATGGGCAACGAAGCAAGCAAGCAATGCAAATGTGCACAACAAAGAAGTCTCACTTCCCACCGGTCAAAAGGGCCATCCTAAAAAATTGTAAAAACCAGAAATGCAGGACAGGCCATGGAGAACAGGGAGCCTTTATACGCTGATGGGCAGTGTGTGAACTGCCGAGAGCCACTCTGGAGAAGTGTATGGTGGTTCCTAAATCATCTAAAAAACAGAGCTACAGAGCATAGGACACTTCCAATCATGGGAGTATATCTAGGGAAGTCTAAAAATCAACAAGACACAAGCACACCACAGTTTAGGGCTACTCTGTTTACAAGAACCTCAACTTCAGTACACCTTAAATATCCCAGGAAAGAGAACAATGGATAAAGAAGATGTGGTACTTATGTACAATGGAATATCTCTTCACCATGAAATCAATGTAATAAGGCTAGTAGAAGGATAAAGAGTGGATTTAGGTCTGATAATACTACTTGAAATAAGTCAAACAGAAAAAGAAACATATCATAAGATATCACTTATAGAGGGAGGGTAAATATGGCTGCACAAGAAATGAATTACAGAACAGAACAGTGTCTCACATTTAGAAAACACACTTATGTCAGCTTAAGGGGAAAGGAGAGGTGGGGTGATGCATAAAACCAGAGTTTGAAATTAGCACAGATACCGTTCAATAAACCAAATAGGTATTAGACAAGATCTACACCTTGCTCAATGAACTGGCCTCAACACACCCTATACACCGCAGAGAAATATATCTGAGTAATAAGAATCTTAAAACCCATGTATTGATATATCTCCATAAGGGAATCAAGTGTGTGCAGAGCGGCACAAACACAGCAGTGAAAATGAGCTAAACCCCATTATAGAAATAAATTTTAAAAAGAAAACGCTGAAACAATGAAAGAGAAAAATTCTTACAAAATTCGCTCAGGGGCTGTGATGTAACCTGGATTGACCACATATAAACCCACAGCTGGATAAGACATAAGGCTGGACACTTGGGGCTGAGAGGATTGGTGAGCTTTGGTGAGCAACTGCCGAAAGTTTAATGCAATACTTCATGCTACTCAGTCCAAGGGTCCCAACACTCCAGGTTGAAGGGAATCTTCCTACAGCTAAACCATGCTTGGGAAACCCAGCGACTGGTATACCATATGATCGGGAAAGGTTTCTAAAACGCACCTCATTTTTCCTCTCCTGGGGCTCCGGATCGACATTCCAGCCGCTTTACTAACAACATCCCCACATGGAGTCAATGCCTTTAAGTTCTGGTATCGCACAGTCTGCAGTTAGTGCAGAGGATGAATGGGAATAGGGGGAACCAGTGAGAAACTAGCTGTAGCGGTTTCAATGGGCACATGTCACTCTAATGTCACATCAGTAAGAAGAATTAACCAAAGGCACAGCAAGGTGCCCCAGAAGAAAAATAGGGCTTCAAGGAATCCTGTGGTTATGGGGCAAGACCACAAAAATAAGAGCTGAAAAATGGAGCTAAGGGCCACTGCAATTCAAAAACCTGCAGAGTTATAAAGGCTAACTATATTCAAAAAATATATTGAGGTAAGGCTATGAAGAGGCAATGAAAGCAAGGCAGAATTGCAGGAAACCAATTTCAGGAGGTAGACTGGAATTGCATTGAAAGCATAGGAAAAGAGGCAGAACGTCCACAATGATGCACTTGGCCAAAAAGGGCGTATGCGTTTTTTCCTGAATATATTCAGGAAAAAACGCATACGCCCTTTTTGGCCAACCAAGCAAGCTTGCAAAGGAAATCTGCACTACAATGAAGTCTCACTTCCCCCCGGTCAAAAGGGCCATCTGAAAAAAGTGTAAAATCCAGCAAGGCAGGACAGGCCATGGAGAACTGGGAGCCTCGTTATGCTGATGGGCGGGATGTAAATTGCCAACAGACACTCGGGAGAAGTGTATGGTGTTTCCTGAAACATCTAAAAAACAAAGCAACAGAGCCTAGGGCACTTCCACTTATGGTCCTATAGCTTAGGGAAATTAAAATCAAAAAGACACAGCCACCCCAAAGTTTGGAACGGCTCTGTTTACAAGAACCTCGTTTACAGTACAAGTTCAACATCGCAGAAAGTGAAAAATGGATAAAGAAGTTATGGTATTTACTTACAAAGCAATATCACTCAGCAATGAAATCTATGTCATCAGGCCCTTAGCAGCACAATGAGTGGATTTAGGTACGATGATTCTAACTGAAATAAGTCACACAGAAAAAGAAACATCAATAAATATCACTAATACACGGAATGTAAACTTGGCTACACAGGAACTGAATTACAGAACAGAACAGGGTCTCAAATTTAGAAAACCAACTTATGCTTGCTTAAGGGGAAAGGTGAGTTGGGGTGCTGCATAAAACCAGAGATTGAAATGAGCACAGATAAAGTTCCTTAAGCCAAATATGGAATAGACAAGAGCTACTCCTTGCTCAACGAAAAGGACTCAACACCCCATATTAAACGCCTAAGAATGTACCTGACTAGTAAGTATCTTAAAACCTATGGATTGCTATGTCTCCAAAAGAGAATCAAGCGTGTGTACAGGGGCATAAACGCAGCAGTGATAGGATTGGAGAGGTTTCGTGAGCAGATGAAGACCCTTTGAAGTCATATTGCATGGTACCCATTACACGGGTCTCAACTCTCCAGGTTTAAGGTATTCTTCCTTCAGCTAAAACATTCATGTGGAACCCAGAGTATGATCAACCGTGTGAACGGGAGACGTGTTCAAATATGTCTCAGTTTTCCTCCCCTGGTACTTGGGTGCAACATTCCAGACGCTTTACCAACACTCTCCCCACTTGGAGAGTCAGCGCCTTTAACCACCTGTTTGGCCCAGTTTGCAATTACTGCGGAAAATGAACAGGAATAGGGAGAACTAATGAGAGACTAGCTGGGGGTGTCTGGACGGGCAAATTTAACTCTCATTTCCCACCAGGAAGAGGAACTAACCAAAGGCTCAGCGTGCCGTGCCGGAACCAGATTAGGGCCTGAAGCCATCCTGCGGTGTTGTGACCAGCTCAAAAGAAAGCGAGTTGAAGAAAGGAGCTCAGGGGCACTGTAATTCACAAACCTGCAGAGTTATAAATGACAGCTACCGTCCAAAAATATACTGAAGTAAGGCTGCCAAGAGGACTTGAAAGTGGGGCAGAATTGCAGGAAACCGATTTCAGGAGGTAGACTGGAATTGCATTGAAAGCATAGGAAAAGAGGCAGAACGTCCACAATGATGCACTTGGCCAAAAAGGGCGTATGCGTTTTTTCCTGAATATATTCAGGAAAAAACGCATACGCCCTTTTTGGCCAACCAAGCAAGCTTGCAAAGGAAATCTGCACTACAATGAAGTCTCACTTCCCCCCGGTCAAAAGGGCCATCTGAAAAAAGTGTAAAATCCAGCAAGGCAGGACAGGCCATGGAGAACTGGGAGCCTCGTTATGCTGATGGGCGGGATGTAAATTGCCAACAGACACTCGGGAGAAGTGTATGGTGTTTCCTGAAACATCTAAAAAACAAAGCAACAGAGCCTAGGGCACTTCCACTTATGGTCCTATAGCTTAGGGAAATTAAAATCAAAAAGACACAGCCACCCCAAAGTTTGGAACGGCTCTGTTTACAAGAACCTCGTTTACAGTACAAGTTCAACATCGCAGAAAGTGAAAAATGGATAAAGAAGTTATGGTATTTACTTACAAAGCAATATCACTCAGCAATGAAATCTATGTCATCAGGCCCTTAGCAGCACAATGAGTGGATTTAGGTACGATGATTCTAACTGAAATAAGTCACACAGAAAAAGAAACATCAATAAATATCACTAATACACGGAATGTAAACTTGGCTACACAGGAACTGAATTACAGAACAGAACAGGGTCTCAAATTTAGAAAACCAACTTATTCTTGCTGAAGGGGAAAGGTGAGTTGGGGTGCTGCATAAAACCAGAGATTGAAATGAGCACAGATAAAGTTCCTTAAGCCAAATATGGAATAGACAAGAGCTACTCCTTGCTCAACGAAAAGGACTCAACACCCCATATTAAACGCCTAAGAATGTACCTGACTAGTAAGTATCTTAAAACCTATGGATTGCTATGTCTCCGAAAGAGAATCAAGCATGTGTACAGGGGCATAAACGCAGCAGTGATAGGATTGGAGAGGTTCGGTGAGCAAATGAAGACCCTTTGAAGTCATATTGCATGGTACCCATTCCACGGGTTTCAACTACCCAGTTTTAAGGTATTCTTCCTTCAGCTAAAACATGCATGTGGAACCTAGAGTATGATCAACCGTGTGATCGGGAGACGTGTTCAATTATGTCTCAATTTTCGTACCCTGGTACTCGGGTGCAACATTCCAGACGCTTTACTAACACTCTCCCGACTTGGAGAGTCAGTCCCCTTAACCTCTTGTTTGGCCCAGTTTGCAATTTCTGCGGAAGATGAACAGGAATAGGGAGAACCAATGAGAGGCTAGCTGGAGGTGTCTGGACGGGCAAATTTAACTCTCATTTCCCACCAGGAAGAGGAAATAACCAAAGGCTCAGCGTGCCGTGCCGGAACCAGATTAGGGCCTGAAGCCATCCTGCGGTGTTGCGGCCAGCTCAAAAGAAAGCGAGTTGAAGAAAGGAGCTCAGGGCCACTGTAATTCACAAACCTGCAGAGTTATAAATGACAACTATCGTCCAAAAATATGCTGAAGTAAGGCTGCCAAGAGGACTTGAAAGCGGGGCAGAATTGCAGGAAACCGATTTCAGGAGGTAGACTGGAATTGCATTGAAAGCATAGGAAAAGAGGCAGAACGTCCACAATGATGCACTTGGCCAAAAAGGGCGTATGCGTTTTTTCCTGAATATATTCAGGAAAAAACGCATACGCCCTTTTTGGCCAACCAAGCAAGCTTGCAAAGGAAATCTGCACTACAATGAAGTCTCACTTCCCCCCGGTCAAAAGGGCCATCTGAAAAAAGTGTAAAATCCAGAAAGGCAGGACAGGCCATGGAGAAATGGGAGCCTCGTTATGCTGATGGGCGGGATGTAAATTGCCAACAGACACTCGGGAGAAGTGTATGGTGTTTCCTGAAACATCTAAAAACCAAAGCAACAGAGCCTAGGACACTTCCACTTATGGTCCTATAGCTTAGGGAAATTAAAATCAAAAAGACACAGCCACCCCAAAGTTTGGGACGCCTCTGTTTACAAGAACCTCGTTTACTGTACAAGTTCAATATCACAGAAAATGAAAAATGGATAAAGAACTTGTGGTACTTACGTACAATGCAGTATCACTCAGCAATGAAATCTATGTCATCAGGCCCGTAGCAGCATAATGAGTGGATTCAGGTACGATGATTCTAACTGAAATAAGTCACACAGAAAAAGAAACATCATAAGATATCACTAATACACGGAATGTAAACTTGGCTACACAGGAACTGAATTCCAAAACAGAACAGGGTCTCAAATTTAGAAAACCAACTTATGCTTGCTTAAGGGGAAAGGTGAGTTGGGGTGCTGCATAAAACCAGAGATTGAAATGAGCACAGATAACGTTCTATAAGGCAAATATGGAATAGACAAGAGCTACTCCTTGCTCAACGAAATGGACTCAACACCCCATATTCAACGCCTAGGAATATACCTGCCTAGTAAGAATCATAAAAGCAATGTATTTATATATCTCTGTAAGAGAATCAAGAGTGTGTACAGCGGCATTAAAGCAGTGAAAATCAGCTAAATCCCATATTAGAAATAAATTTCTTAAACAAAACACAATGACAGTGAAATAGAGAGCAATACTTAAGTAATTCATTGAAGGCTTCTGATGCAACCTGAATTTACCATATCTACACCCAGAGCTGGGTGACACATAAGGCTGGACACTTGGGGCTCATAAGATTGGTGAGGTTCGGTGAGCAAATGCAGACCCTTTGAAGTCATATTGCATGGTACCCATTCCATGGGTCTCAACTCTCCAGGTTTAAGGGATTCTTCCTTCAGCTAAAACATGCATGTGGAACCCAGAGTATGATCCACCATGTGATCGAGAAACGTGTTCAAATGTGTCTCACTTTTCGTTCCCTGGTACTCGGGTGCAACATTCCAGACGCTTTACTAACACTCTCCCGACTTGGAGAGTCAGTCCCTTTAACCTCCTGTTTGGCCCAGTTTGCAATTTCTGCGGAAGATGAACAGGAATAGGGAGAACCAATGAGAGACTAGCTGGAGGTGTCTGGACGGGCAAATTTAACTCTCATTTCCCACAGGGAAGAGGAATAAACCAAAGGCTCAGCATGCCGTGCCGGAACCAGATTAGGGCCTGAAGCAATCCTGCGGTGTTGTGGCCAGCTCAAAAGAAAGCGAGTTGAAGAAAGGAGCTCAGGGGCATTGTAATTCACAAACCTGCAGATTTATAAATGACAGCTATTGTCCGAAAATATACTGAAGTAGGGCTGCCAAGAGGACTTGAATGCGGGGCAGAATTGCAGGAAACCGATTTCAGGAGGAATCGGAATTGGATTGCATTTAAAACACAGGAAAAGAGGAAGAACGTCGACAATGATGCACTTGGCCAAAAAGGGCGTATGCGTTTTTTCCTGAATATATTCAGGAAAAAACGCATACGCCCTTTTTGGCCAACCAAGCAAGCTTGCAAAGGAAATCTGCACTACAATGAAGTCTCACTTCCCCCCGGTCTAAAGGGCCATCTGAAAAAAGTGTAAAATCCAGAAAGGCAGAACAGGCCATGGAGAACTGGGAGCCTTGTTTTGCTGATGGGCGGGATGTAAATTACCAACAGCCGCTCTGTAGAAGTGTATGGTGTTTCCTGAAACATCTAAAAAACAAAGCAACAGAGCCTAGGGCACTTCCACTTATGGTCCTATAGTTTAGGGAAATTAAAATCAAAAAGACACAGCCACTCCAAAATTTGGGATGACTCTTTTTACAGGAATCTCTTCTGTGGCACAAGTTAAATATCCCAGAGAGCAAATAATGGATAAAGAAGTTGCGGTACTTATGTACAACAGAATACCATCAGCAATGAAATCTATGTCACCAGGCCCGTACCAGCATAATGAGTGGATTGAGGCACGATGATTCTAAGTGAAAGAAGTCACACAGAAAAAGAAACATCATAAGGTATCACTAATACACGGAATGTGAACTTGGCTACACATGAACTGAATTACAAAACAGAACAGGGTCTCAAATTTAGAAAACCAACTTATGCTTGCTTAAGGGGGAAGGTGAGTTGGGGTGCTGCATAAAAGCAGAGTTTGAAATTAGCACAGATACCGTTCCATAAGCCAAATATGTAATAGACAAGACCTACCCCTTGCTCAACGAAATGGATTCAACAATGAGGTATCACCTCACACCTGGTAGAATAGGCATCATAGAAAATCTACAAACAAAAAATGCTGGAAAGGGTGTGGAGAAAAGGAACCCTCTTCCACTATTGTTGGGAATATAAATTGATACAGTCATTATAGAGAACAATATGGAATTTCTTAAGAAACTAACAATAGAATTACCATATGATACAGCAATCCCAGTACTGGACATATACCCAGACAAAACCATAAATCAAAAAGAGTCATTCACCGCAATGTTCATTGCATCACTATTTACAATATCGAGGTAATGGAAGCAACCTAAATGCCCACAGACAGACGAATGCATAAAGCTGTGGTACATATATAAAATGGAATATTACTAAGCCATGAAAAGGAATGAAATTGGGTCATTTGTAGAGATGTCGATGGATCTAGAGACTGTCATACAGAGTGAAGTAAGTCAGAAAGAGAAAAACAAATCTTGTATATTCATGCATATATGTGGAACCTAGAAAAACTGTACAGATTAACCATTTTGCAAGGCATAAATAGAGCAAACGTATGGACAACAAGGGGGGAAAGCTGTTGGGGGGGTGGTGGTGGGAGGAGTTGAGAGACTGGGATTGGCATGTATACATTTATATGTATAAAATAGATAACCAATAAGAACCTGCTGTATAAAAATATAAAATAAAATTCAAAATTAAAAAGAAATAAAATTTAAAAAATAAAACAGAAAAAACAATTATTCCCTGCACATACATGTATTTATATGAATAAATTATTTCCATGCTTATATCTGTAAATACAAAAAAGAGGAATAAAATCTACCTTGAACCAAAAACGAAAAAGAGAAAAAAACACAGAACCCACCAGTTACACAGAGGAAAACCGTATCAGGGCACTTGCTCCAGTTGTAAACAATTCTGAAGTTGGTCAGTGGTGGGGAATCGTCTCCCATTCAGCCAGCAGCCCCCACGCAACAAGCGTCCTCATTGCAAAGCTGGGGCACCGTGCCGAGGCATCTGTGAGTAAACGTGAGCTGAGCCCCAGGCCAGTTGCTGCTGAACTATTCCCACCCGTCCCAGGTAAAACACCTGAATATATACAAGGACTTGAAAGCCTAGAGGAAGGGCCATAGAGCCACACGAGTGACAGCATGCCAGCCGACTTGGTGCCTGCAGGCCAGCCAGGATGGTCCTGGCCCTGGGTGCTCTTCTGGAAGATTTCCATTTCCCTGCCTGAGATACCCGTCCTGTCCCTGCCCCCACTGCTTTTTTCCTTCCTCACCTCTGCCCAGGGAGAAATTCCAGCAGCAGGTATGGGTGACACATCCTCTTCTTTAGCAGGTGGCAGCCTGGCAACTGCTGCAGAAAGTCCAGCAGAGCCCCACTCACACTGGGCCACCCACAAAGCCGTGGCCTCTCACTCCCTCTCACCAGCCCAGCCCCGAGACTGCTGACAGGGCAGAGAAAATGGTGTCAGGCACGGCTTCAGGGGCTCTTGCTGCCTGGAGTGGTATTTATATTGATCTCAACCCAGGCACACCTGGGGAGGGCTGGCCGGCACGGTAAGGCTGCCCAGGTCAGCCAATCATCACCCCTCAGGGGCTCACAGTTGCAGAAAATGGAACTTGCTGAACCGGCCAGGTCCAGGGAACAGGTGTGGGCTCCTGAGAGTCAGGATAGACAAGGGGCTGCAGCTTTGGCTTGTTTTCTAATCATTTTATCTGGCCCATGAGTGGGAGACAACTTCAAGAAAACCCTCTCCTAATGAGAGGAACCCAGGAGTCAGGGAGAGGAGGGGTGGGTGGTGGTTGGAGACAGAGGCCTGGTGCCCCGGGTGCAGTGGAAGTCTCTGGAAGACCAGGTGGAGGGAGGCCTCACGGAGTGATGCCCAGGGTCACAGACCTGTCGCAGCTGCTGTTTGTTAGTTCAAGTCCTGCTCTGAGGTGCTCTGTGTCAGCTCTGAGCGACAGGTGAGCTGGGGGTGCTCTGCAATGAGGGCTATGTGCACGGTTCCTGTGTGCCCAGCCCTGCCACAGTACCTGCAAGGGTAGCTCTGCATCCTGGGAGGGGCCTGACCACGAGAGCCCCGTGGGCTGGGGTGGGGGTGGGGTACCTGCCCAGGTGAGCTCCATATTCTGGGATTGGTCTGACCACGAGAGCCCCATGGGCTGCTGGGGACCTGGTAAAGGATGTCAGGACAGTCAGTGAAGCCACCGAGGATATACCTCCAGTTGCTCCTAATTCCTACACCCTGCTTGTCATTCTACCAACCACCAGGACATGGTATTCTGTATTAGTCTTCAATGATGCCTTCTTTTGTATTCCATTAGTCCCAGAGTCACAAGAAATTTTGGCTTGTGAGTGGCAGGACTCAACATACAACTAAAACAATACTTCCGGGCCGTCTGGACCCAAGGGTGCAAAAATTCCCACACCATCTTTGGGGAAAGCTTAGCTAAAGACCTAAAAGTTCTACCTCTGGAAAAGGAAACCCTCCTTCAATATGCAGACGACATTCTGATCGCCAGCCCTTCTAAGGAGGCCTCTGAACTACCAAGCCAATAAAGGATAGAAGTTGTCCAAGAAAAAGCTCAAATATCACAGACTGCGGTGACCTGCCTGGGCTTCATTCTCACACAAGGTCAGAGAAGCCCATCCCAGGAAAGGGAAGAAACCATTTTCAGCCTTACCCCTTTCTAAAACTAGAAGACAGCTTAGGGGTTCCTGGGGAGGCCAGGGTTTGCTGCTTCTGGATCCCTAACTACAGTCCACTAGCTGGGCCTCTATATGAAACACTGAAAGGAAAAGATGATGATCCTTTTGAATAGAATCCAGAAGTGGCCTTTCAAGAATGGAAAGAGCAGTCAATTCAGACCCTTGCCCTGGAACTCCCTAATTTAGCTAAACCCTTTGACCTTTACATTCCCGGTGAAAGGTGAATCGCCATTGGAGAATTAGTGCAAAAACTGGGACCACTTGAAATGGAACAATGCAAGAATGCCATCCAGGTAGGATAAACTACGGTCACTAAGGGGCTTGGCCCACTGCCACATCTGGCCAAGATACTGGCGGTATCTAAAAACCTGGAAATCAGCAGCCCAAAAGTCCACCTCCCTCCTAAGGGAAAAGGACCCCACGTGGTGATCCTAACCACCAACCATGCCCTGAAGTTGCAGGGTTCGCTCCGTGGGCACACCGACCTCGAGTGAGGAGGCCCTCCAACTCCAACATCCAGAGAGATAACCGGGGGCAACAGGGCACCATGACGACTCGTGTGAACATCACTTGACCTGGAGTTTCTCTCATAAAACAACAAGAGTGTGTCCCAAAAGAGTAGACTACTGCTTGCAGGACTTACTGCACCCAGCGGGGAGCTAATAATCTTGGCGGGGGAACCGTATACCACACTGTCACCATAGAAAAGCCTACAGACACCGTGATGATGGTGGCCAATAAGACCGGCTGAACTCCTGTTTACTTCAAAAGGCTGTTGACTCAGTAGCCATCATGGTCCTTATCACCACTGACCCTGGACTGTCTGGGAGTTGAGCGGGCAGGGCTCTGACACCTGGTGCTGTTTGTACGTTAATTCAGGGGCCTAATTGAAGAAAGCGCAGACTACTGGTCAGAGCATCTAGGCTGGCAGAAACGGTCAGCCTAAGGTGGCCGAACAAATGTGGGGCGGGGTGAAACCGGCCCCCACAGCGTCTCTGCACATCTCTTTCCTGGACCCTTAAAGGTCATTAGAATCTATAACACTTCCAATGCTGGTGCTCAGGTGGACGAGCAGGGAGGCAGGGGTCCTGGGGACAATCAACGTCACCGGGAGGCTGCTGGGGAGAAGCTCTGACCCTCGCCCCAGGGTATGAGGGCTCCCAACTCAGCACTCAGCAGTTACAGAAGAAAGGTCTGCACCCTCAGCACTCCAAGAATGAGGAACGGGACAAAAGGCAGAGGAGGGGTTTGTTCCCAGCAAAGCCCATTAAAAATCCCTGGGAGATAAACATAGAATCTGGGCAATAAAGTCAAGTCTAGCCTTTTTTATCCTTTGTGCTTTGTCTAATTTCACGTGCTCCTAGGGTCCCGCATGCAGAGGTTCCACACCCGGCACTTCAGACCAGATTTCCTAGTGCAGAATGGCTGGGTCGACACCTCAGCTCCTGGGGCCCAGTGCAGACTCCACGATATAGAGCCTGAGCTACAGCCAACCCGGCCCTCGAGAGCTCCGCCGCCTCCCTCCCTCCCACTGACTCTGACAGGATCTCTACACAGCAGCCCAGCCCACAGCCCACGGGGTAGTGCATGCTCTCACCTCTCCATTCTCTGATCAAAATATAAAGTTTCCTTTGCTTGTGAACCAAACTCAGTCTCGATCTGTTGGCCCCAATGACACTGGGCAGGGGGACACTTGTTGGGGTCCACTCTGGAGGATCAGTAACAGAAATTGAGACTATTGTAACCTCAATGAACAGATGTGTGAGCCAAACTGTAGTTAACATAGAACAGTGTATAAGGCTCGGGTAAAATAAGATGTTTCTAACACTTCCATTTGATATTTCCATCACTTTTTATAAGCAAGTTCAGTGAAAAGGTTTGTCTTATTTGTCAGGTCAATATTAGAGAAACGAAGTGATTTCTTTCCAAGGATGTACATCTAATAATCTTGGTTAAACCTTCAATCTTGTTTTAAATGCTTTTCCATTGAAAATGATACCTCTCTTTCAGCTCCCCCATTTCTGAGAAGTATAAAATCTTATAATTTATTATTACCAAAGGGGAAAGGTGGGAGGAGGGATAAATTAACAGTTTGGAATTAACACATACACACTGCTATGTATAAAATAGATCATCAACAAGGAACTACTGTATAGCACAGGGAACTACACTCAACATTTTGCAATAACCTATAAGGGGAAATAATCTGAAAAAGAATAGATATTTTTATTGACATCATCTATCAATGATAGTTAAAGTGTAGCCTAAGGGAAGCTGGTGGTGAGTGCTTCTGACCCTGAAGACTTCAATCATCTAAAGTTTGGACTCTGCCTACTTCCCAAGGCCCTTAATGAACATATGTGTAGCCGTAGCTTAAAAACTTCCCCAGTTTGGGTTTCGGGGAGACACTGATTTTGAAAAAGCCCTGGTGTTCTCCTTACATGAATGGGACTCTTCCCACTGCTAAAACATGTCTGTCACACCCAGAGGATGGTATACCGTCTGATCGGGAAGAGTTTGGAAAAGGCATCTCATCTCCTCATCTCCTGGTGCTCGGGTTCACCCCTCCAGCGTCTTTACTAACAGTCTCCCCACTTGGAGATGTCAGCACTGTCAACATCCTGTTGCGTACAGTTTGGAATTTGTCCAGAGGATGAAGCGGAAGGATGAGGAACAATGAGAGACAAGTCCTAGGTGTTCAGACAGGCACATGTCACTCTAATTTCCAATCAGGAAGACGAATTGACCAAAGGCTAGGGTTGCCCATGGAAACAGTATAGGGCTTGAGGAAATCCCGCTGCTTTGTGGCCAGTTCCCATAAACACAAGTTGAACAATGGAACTCAGGGGCAGTAAAATTCACAAAACTGCAGAGTTGAAAATATCCATCACTGAAAAATGTCTTGAGGAAAGTCAGAGAAAAGGACTTGTAAGCAAGGGAGAATGGCAGGAAAGGGATTTGAGGAGGTAGAAAGGACTCGCCATTAAGCACAAGAAAAGGAGCTGAACATTGCCAACATTGCAGTTGGCCAAAAAGGGTGCATGCGTTTTTTTCTGTATATATTCAAGAAAAGGGCATACACTTTTTTAGCCAACCAAACAGGTGGGCACTGGAAGTCAATACTACAAAAGATATCACTTCGCATCAGTCAGAAGAGCCATCCTCATAAAACGTAAACAACAGAAATGCAGGACAGGGCAACGAGAAGAGGGAGCCCTGTGAGACTTATAGTGGAAATGTATATTGCCAACGGCCATTCTGGAAAAGTGTATTGTGTTTACTAAAGCATCTAAAAAATGAGCTACAGAGCATAGGGCACTTGCACTCATGGGCGTATATCTTGGGAAAAACAAAAATCGAGAGGACACAGTCACCCCAATGTTTACCCCCTCTCTGTTTAAAAGATCCTCGACTAGGATATAACTTAAATGTCTCTGGAGGGAAAAAATGGATAGAGATGTGGTACTTAGGTAGAGTGGAATATTATTCAGCCTGGAAATCAATGAAATATGGCCAGTTGTAACAACTCTGGAGGAGTTACGTATGATCATTCTAAGTGACAGAATTCAAAAAGAAAAAGACACATATCATAAGATATCACTTAAAGGTGGAATCCAAAATGGCTACACATGAAATAAATTACAAAACAAAAACATAGTCAAATATGTAGAAAACACGCATAAGGCTGCTAAACGGGAAAGGTGGGGAGGGGTGAGGCATCATCCAGGAGGTTGAAATTAGCAAAGATACCATTCCAAATACCAAACTGATAATCAACAAGGCCTACACGGTAGCTAAAAGAACTGCACTCAGCACACTCAAGTCACCGGAAAAGAATATATACGACTGGTAAGAATCTGAAAAAGAATTTATTGATGACTCTCTGTACGTGAATCAAGTGGATGTACAGCAGCAAGAAACAGAGCTTTGAAAATCAGCTGTAACCAATATAGTAATAAATTGAAAAAAATAAACGACAGAGAGACAGAGAAAACCTCTTACAACTTTTCCTCAGGGACGGTGATGCAACATGGATTGAACACATCTAGACCCACAGCAGGATGAGACATAAGGCTGGAAACTGTTTGCGCTAAGAGAAATGTGAGGTTGGGTGAGGAAATGCACACCCTTTAAAGTAATACTACCTGGTACCCATTCAATGGGTCCCAAATCTGCAGGTTCAAGGGATCTTCCTACAGCTAAAACATGCATGGAAAACCCAGAGGACTGTACACCATGTGATCGGGAGATGTGTCTAAAATGCACCTCATTTATCCTCTCCTGGTGCTCCTGTTCACCATTCCAGCCACGTTACTTAGAATCTCCCCACTTGGAGAATCAGCACATTTAAACTTTTGTTTCACACATTTTGCAAATTGTGAGGAGGATGAACGGGAAGAGGGGGAACCAATGAGAGAATAGTTGTAGGGGTTTGGACGGGCACATATCACTCTAATTTCCCATTAAGAATAAGAATTAAAGAAAGGCTCAGCCTGCCTCGCCGGAGCCAAAATAGGGCCTGAAGCAATCCTGTGGGTTTGTGGCCAGCTCACAAAAGAGCAACTTAAAAAATGGAGCTCAGGGTCACTGCAATTCACAAACCTGCAGAGTTATAAATGAAAACTAACGTCCAAAAATATGTTGAGGTAAGGCAAAGAAGAGGATCTGAATGCAAGACAGAATTGCAAGAAACAGATTTCAAGAGATAGATTGGACTCGTCTTTAATGCACATGAAAAGCGGCAGAATTTCGACAATGATGCAGTTGGCCCAAAAGGGCGTATGCGTTTTTTCCTGATTATATCCAGGAAAAAACGCATACGCACTTTATGGGCAACGAAGCAAGCAAGCAATGCAAATGTGCACAACAAAGAAGTCTCACTTCCCACCGGTCAAAAGGGCCATCCTAAAAAATTGTAAAAACCAGAAATGCAGGACAGGCCATGGAGAACAGGGAGCCTTTATACGCTGATGGGCAGTGTGTGAACTGCCGAGAGCCACTCTGGAGAAGTGTATGGTGGTTCCTAAATCATCTAAAAAACAGAGCTACAGAGCATAGGACACTTCCAATCATGGGAGTATATCTAGGGAAGTCTAAAAATCAACAAGACACAAGCACACCACAGTTTAGGGCTACTCTGTTTACAAGAACCTCAACTTCAGTACACCTTAAATATCCCAGGAAAGAGAACAATGGATAAAGAAGATGTGGTACTTATGTACAATGGAATATCTCTTCACCATGAAATCAATGTAATAAGGCTAGTAGAAGGATAAAGAGTGGATTTAGGTCTGATAATACTACTTGAAATAAGTCAAACAGAAAAAGAAACATATCATAAGATATCACTTATAGAGGGAGGGTAAATATGGCTGCACAAGAAATGAATTACAGAACAGAACAGTGTCTCACATTTAGAAAACACACTTATGTCAGCTTAAGGGGAAAGGAGAGGTGGGGTGATGCATAAAACCAGAGTTTGAAATTAGCACAGATACCGTTCAATAAACCAAATAGGTATTAGACAAGATCTACACCTTGCTCAATGAACTGGCCTCAACACACCCTATACACCGCAGAGAAATATATCTGAGTAATAAGAATCTTAAAACCCATGTATTGATATATCTCCATAAGGGAATCAAGTGTGTGCAGAGCGGCACAAACACAGCAGTGAAAATGAGCTAAACCCCATTATAGAAATAAATTTTAAAAAGAAAACGCTGAAACAATGAAAGAGAAAAATTCTTACAAAATTCGCTCAGGGGCTGTGATGTAACCTGGATTGACCACATATAAACCCACAGCTGGATAAGACATAAGGCTGGACACTTGGGGCTGAGAGGATTGGTGAGCTTTGGTGAGCAACTGCCGAAAGTTTAATGCAATACTTCATGCTACTCAGTCCAAGGGTCCCAACACTCCAGGTTGAAGGGAATCTTCCTACAGCTAAACCATGCTTGGGAAACCCAGCGACTGGTATACCATATGATCGGGAAAGGTTTCTAAAACGCACCTCATTTTTCCTCTCCTGGGGCTCCGGATCGACATTCCAGCCGCTTTACTAACAACATCCCCACATGGAGTCAATGCCTTTAAGTTCTGGTATCGCACAGTCTGCAGTTAGTGCAGAGGATGAATGGGAATAGGGGGAACCAGTGAGAAACTAGCTGTAGCGGTTTCAATGGGCACATGTCACTCTAATGTCACATCAGTAAGAAGAATTAACCAAAGGCACAGCAAGGTGCCCCAGAAGAAAAATAGGGCTTCAAGGAATCCTGTGGTTATGGGGCAAGACCACAAAAATAAGAGCTGAAAAATGGAGCTAAGGGCCACTGCAATTCAAAAACCTGCAGAGTTATAAAGGCTAACTATATTCAAAAAATATATTGAGGTAAGGCTATGAAGAGGCAATGAAAGCAAGGCAGAATTGCAGGAAACCAATTTCAGGAGGTAGACTGGAATTGCATTGAAAGCATAGGAAAAGAGGCAGAACGTCCACAATGATGCACTTGGCCAAAAAGGGCGTGTGCGTTTTTTCCTGAATATATTCAGGAAAAAACGCATACGCCCTTTTTGGCCAACCAAGCAAGCTTGCAAAGGAAATCTGCACTACAATGAAGTCTCACTTCCCCCCGGTCAAAAGGGCCATCTGAAAAAAGTGTAAAATCCAGAAAGGCAGGACAGGCCATGGAGAACTGGGAGCCTTGTTATGCTGATGGGCGGGATGTAAATTACCAACAGACACTCGGGAGAAGTGTATGGTGTTTCCTGAAACATCCAGAAAACAAAGCAACAGAGCCTAGGGCACTTCCACTTATGGTCCTATAGCTTAGGGAAATTAAAATCAAAAAGACACAGCCACCCCAAAGTTTGGGACGCCTCTGTTTACAAGAACCTCGTTTACCGTACAACTTCAATATCACAGAAAGTGAAAAATGGATAAAGAACTTGTGGTACTTACGTACAATGCAGTATCACTCAGCAATGAAATCTATGTCATCAGGCCCGTGGCAGCATAATGAGTGGATTCAGGTACGATGATTCTAACTGAAATAAGTCACACAGAAAAAGAAACATCATAAGATATCAGTAATACACGGAATGTAAACTTGGCTACACAGGAACTGAATTACAGAACAGAACAGGGTCTCAAATTTAGAAAACCATCTTATGCTTGCTTAAGGGGAAAGGTGAGTTGGGGTGCTGCATAAAACCAGAGATTGAAATGAGCACAGATAAAGTTCCTTAAGCCAAATATGGAATAGATAAGAGCTACTCCTTGCTCAACGAAATGGACTCAACACCCCATATTAAACGCCTAAGAATGTACCTGACTAGTAAGTATCTTAAAACCTATGGATTGCTATGTCTCCAAAAGAGAATCAAGCGTGTGTACAGGGGCATAAACGCAGCAGTGATAGGATTGGAGAGGTTCGGTGAGCAAATGAAGACCCTTTGAAGTCATATTGCATGGTACCCATTCCACGGGTTTCAACTACCGAGGTTTAAGGTATTCTTCCTTCAGCTAAAACATGCATGTGGAACCCAGAGTATGATCAACCATGTGAACGGGATACGTGTTCAAATATGTCTCAGTTTTCGTCCCCTGGTACTTGGGTGCAACATTCCAGACGCTTTACTAACACTCTCCCCACTTGGAGAGTCAGCGCCTTTAACCTCCTGTTTGGCCCAGTTTGCAATTTCTGCGGAAGATGAACAGGAATATGGAGAACCAATGAGAGACTAGCTGGAGGTATCTGGACAGGCAAATTTAACTCTCATTTCCCACCAGGAAGAGGAACTAACCAAAGGCTCAGCGTGCCGTGCTGGAACCAGATTAGGGCCTGAAGCCATCCTGCGGTGTTGTGGCCAGCTCAAAAGAAAGCGAGTTGAAGAAAGGAGCTCAGGGGCACTGTAATTCACAAACGTGCAGAGTTATAAATGACAGCTATCGTCCAAAAATATACTGAAGTAAGGCTGCCAAGAGGACTTGAAAGCGGGGCAGAATTGCAGGAAACCAATTTCAGGAGGTAGACTGGAATTGCGTTGAAAGCATAGGAAAAGAGGCAGAACGTCCACAATGATGCACTTGGCCAAAAAGGGCGTATGCGTTTTTTCCTGAATATATTCAGGAAAAAACGCATACGCCCTTTTTGGCCAACCAAGCAGGCTTGCAAAGGAAATCTGCACTACAATGAAGTCTCACTTCCCCCCGGTCAAAAGGGCCATCTGAAAAAAGTGTAAAATCCAGAAAGGCAGGACAGGCCATGGAGAACTGGGAGCCTTGTTATGCTGATGGGCGGGATGTAAATTGCCAACAGCCACTCGGGAGAAGTGTATGGTGTTTCCTGAAACATCCAGAAAACAAAGCAACAGAGCCTAGGGCACTTCCACTTATGGTCCTATAGCTTAGGGAAATTAAAATCAAAAAGACACAGCCACCCCAAAGTTTGGGACGCCTCTGTTTACAAGAACCTCGTTTACCGTACAACTTCAATATCACAGAAAGTGAAAAATGGATAAAGAACTTGTGGTACTTACGTACAATGCAGTATCACTCAGCAATGAAATCTATGTCATCAGGCCCGTAGCAGAATAATGAGTGGATTCAGGTACGATGATTCTAACTGAAATAAGTCACACAGAAAAAGAAACATCATAAGATATCAGTAATACACGGAATGTAAACTGGACTACACAGGAACTGAATTACAGAACAGAACAGGGTCTCAAATTTAGAAAATCAACTTATGCTTGCTTAAGGGGAAAGGTGAGTTGGGGTGCTGCATAAAACCAGAGATTGAAATGAGCACAGATAAAGTTCCTTAAGCCAAATATGGAATAGACAAGAGCTACTCCTTGCTCAACGAAATGGACTCAACACCCCATATTAAACGCCTAAGAATGTACCTGACTAGTAAGTATCTTAAAACCTATGGATTGCTATGTCTCCGAAAGAGAATCAAGCATGTGTACAGGGGCATAAACGCAGCAGTGATAGGATTGGAGAGGTTCGGTGAGCAAATGAAGACCCTTTGAAGTCATATTGCATGGTACCCATTCCACGGGTTTCAACTACCCAGGTTTAAGGTATTCTTCCTTCAGCTAAAACATGCATGTGGAACCCAGAGTATGATCAACCATGTGAACGGGATACGTGTTCAAATATGTCTCAGTTTTCGTCCCCTGGTACTTGGGTGCATCATTCCAGACGCTTTACTAACACTCTCCCCACTTGGAGAGTCAGCGCCTTTAACCTCCTGTTTGGCCCAGTTTGCAATTTCTGCGGAAGATGAACAGGAATAGGGAGAACCAATGAGAGACTAGCTGGAGGTATCTGGACGGGCAAATTTAACTCTCATTTCCCACCAGGAAGAGGAACTAACCAAAGGCTCAGCGTGCCGTGCCGGAACCAGATTAGGGCCTGAAGCCATCCTGCGGTGTTGTGGCCAGCTCAAAAGAAAGCGAGTTGAAGAAAGGAGCTCAGGGGCACTGTAATTCACAAACGTGCAGAGTTATAAATGACAGCTATCGTCCAAAAATATACTGAAGTAAGGCTGCCAAGAGGACTTGAAAGCGGGGCAGAATTGCAGGAAACCAATTTCAGGAGGTAGACTGGAATTGCATTGAAAGCATAGGAAAAGAGGCAGAACGTCCACAATGATGCACTTGGCCAAAAAGTGCGTATGCGTTTTTTCCTGAATATATTCAGGAAAAAACGCATACGCCCTTTTTGGCCAACGAAGCAAGCTTGCAAAGGAAATCTGCACTACAGTGAAGTCTCACTTCCCCCCGGTCAAAAGGGCCATCTGAAAAAAGTGTAAAATCCAGAAAGGCAGGACAGGCCATGGAGAACTGGGAGCCTTGTTATGCTGATGGGCGGGATGTAAATTACCAACAGCCACTGGGGAGAAGTGTATGGTGTTTCCTGAAACATCCAGAAAACAAAGCAACAGAGCCTAGGGCACTTCCACTTATGGTCCTATAGCTTAGGGAAATTAAAATCAAAAAGACACAGCCACCCCAAAGTTTGGGACGCCTCTGTTTACAAGAACCTCGTTTACCGTACAACTTCAATATCACAGAAAGTGAAAAATGGATAAAGAACTTGTGGTACTTACGTACAATGCAGTATCACTCAGCAATGAAATCTATGTCATCAGGCCCGTGGCAGCATAATGAGTGGATTCAGGTACGATGATTCTAACTGAAATAAGTCACACAGAAAAAGAAACATCATAAGATATCAGTAATACACGGAATGTAAACTGGACTACACAGGAACTGAATTACAGAACAGAACAGGGTCTCAAATTTAGAAAATCAACTTATGCTTGCTTAAGGGGAAAGGTGAGTTGGGGTGCTGCATAAAACCAGAGATTGAAATGAGCACAGATAAAGTTCCTTAAGCCAAATATGGAATAGACAAGAGCTACTCCTTGCTCAACGAAATGGACTCAACACCCCATATTAAACGCCTAAGAATGTACCTGACTAGTAAGTATCTTAAAACCTATGGATTGCTATGTCTCCAAAAGAGAATCAAGCGTGTGTACAGGGGCATAAACGCAGCAGTGATAGGATTGGAGAGGTTCGGTGAGCAAATGAAGACCCTTTGAAGTCATATTGCATGGTACCCATTCCACGGGTTTCAACTACCCAGTTTTAAGGTATTCTTCCTTCAGCTAAAACATGCATGTGGAACCTAGAGTATGATCAACCATGTGATCGGGAGACGTGTTCAAATATGTCTCAGTTTTCGTACCCTGGTACTCGGGTGCAACATTCCAGACGCTTTACTAACACTCTCCCGACTTGGATAGTCAGTCCCTTAACCTCCTGTTTGGCCCAGTTTGCAATTTCTGCGGAAGATGAACAGGAATAGCGAGAACAAATGAGAGACTAGCTGGAGGTGTCTGGACGGGCAAATTTAACTCTCATTTCCCACCAGGAAGAGGAATTAACCAAAGGCTCAACGTGCCGTGCCGGAACCAGATTAGGGCCTGAAGCCATCCTGCGGTGTTGCGGCCAGGTCACAAGAAAGCGAGTTGAAGAAAGGAGCTCAGGGGCACTGTAATTCACAAACCTGCAGAGTTATAAATGACAGCTATCGTCCAAAAATATACTGAAGTAAGGCTGCCAAGAGGACTTGAAAGCGGGGCAGAATTGCAGGAAACCGATTTCAGGAGGTAGACTGGAATTGCATTGAAAGCATAGGAAAAGAGGCAGAACGTCCACAATGATGCACTTGGCCAAAAAGGGCGTATGCGTTTTTTCCTGAATATATTCAGGAAAAAACGCATACGCCCTTTTTGGCCAACCAAGCAAGCTTGCAAAGGAAATCTGCACTACAATGAAGTCTCACTTCCCCCCGGTCAAAAGGGCCATCTGAAAAAAGTGTAAAATCCAGAAAGGCAGGACAGGCCATGGAGAACTGGGAGCCTTGTTATGCTGATGGGTGGGATGTAAATTGCCAACAGACACTCGGGAGAAGTGTATGGTGTTTCCTGAAACATCCAGAAAACAAAGCAACAGAGCCTAGGGCACTTCCACTTATGGTCCTATAGCTTAGGGAAATTAAAATCAAAAAGACACAGCCACCCCAATGTTTGGGACGCCTCTGTTTACAAGAACCTCGTTTACCGTACAACTTCAATATCACAGAAAGTGAAAAATGGATAAAGAACTTGTGGTACTTACGTACAATGCAGTATCACTCAGCAATGAAATCTATGTCATCAGGCCCATGGCAGCATAATGAGTGGATTCAGGTACGATGATTCTAACTGAAATAAGTCACACAGAAAAAGAAACATCATAAGATATCAGTAATACACGGAATGTAAACTTGGCTACACAGGAACTGAATTACAGAACAGAACAGTGTCTCAAATTTAGAAAACCATCTTATGCTTGCTTAAGGGGAAAGGTGAGTTGGGGTGCTGCATAAAACCAGAGATTGAAATGAGCACAGATAAAGTTCCTTAAGCCAAATATGGAATAGACAAGAGCTACTCCTTGCTCAACGAAATGGACTCAACACCCCATATTAAACGCCTAAGAATGTACCTGACTAGTAAGTATCTTAAAACCTATGGATTGCTATGTCTCCAAAAGAGAATCAAGCGTGTGTACAGGGGCATAAACGCAGCAGTGATAGGATTGGAGAGGTTCGGTGAGCAAATGAAGACCCTTTGAAGTCATATTGCATGGTACCCATTCCACGGGTTTCAACTACCGAGGTTTAAGGTATTCTTCCTTCAGCTAAAACATGCATGTGGAACCCAGAGTATGATCAACCATGTGAACGGGATACGTGTTCAAATATGTCTCAGTTTTCGTCCCCTGGTACTTGGGTGCAACATTCCAGACGCTTTACTAACACTCTCCCCACTTGGAGAGTCAGCGCCTTTAACCTCCTGTTTGGCCCAGTTTGCAATTTCTGCGGAAGATGAACAGGAATAGGGAGAACCAATGAGAGACTAGCTGGAGGTATCTGGACAGGCAAATTTAACTCTCATTTCCCACCAGGAAGAGGAACTAACCAAAGGCTCAGCGTGCCGTGCTGGAACCAGATTAGGGCCTGAAGCCATCCTGCGGTGTTGTGGCCAGCTCAAAAGAAAGCGAGTTGAAGAAAGGAGCTCAGGGGCACTGTAATTCACAAACGTGCAGAGTTATAAATGACAGCAATCGTCCAAAAATATACTGAAGTAAGGCTGCCAAGAGGACTTGAAAGCGGGGCAGAATTGCAGGAAACCAATTTCAGGAGGTAGACTGGAATTGCATTGAAAGCATAGGAAAAGAGGCAGAACGTCCACAATGATGCACTTGGCCAAAAAGGGCGTATGCGTTTTTTCCTGAATATATTCAGGAAAAAACGCATACGCCCTTTTTGGCCAACCAAGCAGGCTTGCAAAGGAAATCTGCACTACAATGAAGTCTCACTTCCCCCCGGTCAAAAGGGCCATCTGAAAAAAGTGTAAAATCCAGAAAGGCAGGACAGGCCATGGAGAACTGGGAGCCTTGTTATGCTGATGGGCGGGATGTAAATTGCCAACAGCCACTCGGGAGAAGTGTATGGTGTTTCCTGAAACATCCAGAAAACAAAGCAACAGAGCCTAGGGCACTTCCACTTATGGTCCTATAGCTTAGGGAAATTAAAATCAAAAAGACACAACCACCCCAAAGTTTGGGACGCCTCTGTTTACAAGAACCTCGTTTACCGTACAACTTCAATATCACAGAAAGTGAAAAATGGATAAAGAACTTGTGGTACTTACGTACAATGCAGTATCACTCAGCAATGAAATCTATGTCATCAGGCCCATAGCAGAATAATGAGTGGATTCAGGTACGATGATTCTAACTGAAATAAGTCACACAGAAAAAGAAACATCATAAGATATCACTAATACACGGAATGTAAACTGGACTACACAGGAACTGAATTACAGAACAGAACAGGGTCTCAAATTTAGAAAATCAACTTATGCTTGCTTAAGGGGAAAGGTGAGTTGGGGTGCTGCATAAAACCAGAGATTGAAATGAGCACAGATAAAGTTCCTTAAGCCAAATATGGAATAGACAAGAGCTACTCCTTGCTCAACGAAATGGACTCAACACCCCATATTAAACGCCTAAGAATGTACCTGACTAGTAAGTATCTTAAAACCTATGGATTGCTATGTCTCCAAAAGAGAATCAAGCGTGTGTACAGGGGCATAAACGCAGCAGTGATAGGATTGGAGAGGTTCGGTGAGCAAATGAAGACCCTTTGAAGTCATATTGCATGGTATCCATTCCACGGGTTTCAACTACCCAGTTTTAAGGTATTCTTCCTTCAGCTAAAACATGCATGTGGAACCTAGAGTATGATCAACCATGTGATCGGGAGACGTGTTCAAATATGTCTCAGTTTTCGTACCCTGGTACTCGGGTGCAACATTCCAGAGGCTTTACTAACACTCTCCCGACTTGGATAGTCAGTCCCTTAACCTCCTGTTTGGCCCAGTTTGCAATTTCTGCGGAAGATGAACAGGAATAGCGAGAACAAATGAGAGACTAGCTGGAGGTGTCTGGACGGGCAAATTTAACTCTCATTTCCCACCAGGAAGAGGAATTAACCAAAGGCTCAACGTGCCGTGCCGGAACCAGATTAGGGCCTGAAGCCATCCTGCGGTGTTGCGGCCAGGTCACAAGAAAGCGAGTTGAAGAAAGGAGCTCAGGGGCACTGTAATTCACAAACCTGCAGAGTTATAAATGACAGCTATCGTCCAAAAATATACTGAAGTAAGGCTGCCAAGAGGACTTGAAAGCGGGGCAGAATTGCAGGAAACCGATTTCAGGAGGTAGACTGGAATTGCATTGAAAGCATAGGAAAAGAGGCAGAACGTCCACAATGATGCACTTGGCCAAAAAGGGCGTATGCGTTTTTTCCTGAATATATTCAGGAAAAAACGCATACGCCCTTTTTGGCCAACCAAGCAAGCTTGCAAAGGAAATCTGCACTACAATGAAGTCTCACTTCCCCCCGGTCAAAAGGGCCATCTGAAAAAAGTGTAAAATCCAGAAAGGCAGGACAGGCCATGGAGAACTGGGAGCCTTGTTATGCTGATGGGCGGGATGTAAATTGCCAACAGCCACTCGGGAGAAGTGTATGGTGTTTCCTGAAACATCCAGAAAACAAAGCAACAGAGCCTAGGGCACTTCCACTTATGGTCCTATAGCTTAGGGAAATTAAAATCAAAAAGACACAGCCACCCCAAAGTTTGGGACGCCTCTGTTTACAAGAACCTCGTTTACCGTACAACTTCAATATCACAGAAAGTGAAAAATGGATAAAGAACTTGTGGTACTTACGTACAATGCAGTATCACTCAGCAATGAAATCTATGTCATCAGGCCCGTAGCAGAATAATGAGTGGATTCAGGTACGATGATTCTAACTGAAATAAGTCACACAGAAAAAGAAACATCATAAGATATCACTAATACACGGAATGTAAACTGGACTACACAGGAACTGAATTACAGAACAGAACAGGGTCTCAAATTTAGAAAATCAACTTATGCTTGCTTAAGGGGAAAGGTGAGTTGGGGTGCTGCATAAAACCAGAGATTGAAATGAGCACAGATAAAGTTCCTTAAGCCAAATATGGAATAGACAAGAGCTACTCCTTGCTCAACGAAATGGACTCAACACCCCATATTAAACGCCTAAGAATGTACCTGACTAGTAAGTATCTTAAAACCTATGGATTGCTATGTCTCCAAAAGAGAATCAAGCGTGTGTACAGGGGCATAAACGCAGCAGTGATAGGATTGGAGAGGTTCGGTGAGCAAATGAAGACCCTTTGAAGTCATATTGCATGGTACCCATTCCACGGGTTTCAACTACCCAGTTTTAAGGTATTCTTCCTTCAGCTAAAACATGCATGTGGAACCTAGAGTATGATCAACCATGTGATCGGGAGACGTGTTCAAATATGTCTCAGTTTTCGTACCCTGGTACTCGGGTGCAACATTCCAGAGGCTTTACTAACACTCTCCCGACTTGGATAGTCAGTCCCTTAACCTCCTGTTTGGCCCAGTTTGCAATTTCTGCGGAAGATGAACAGGAATAGCGAGAACAAATGAGAGACTAGCTGGAGGTGTCTGGACGGGCAAATTTAACTCTCATTTCCCACCAGGAAGAGGAATTAACCAAAGGCTCAACGTGCCGTGCCGGAACCAGATTAGGGCCTGAAGCCATCCTGCGGTGTTGCGGCCAGGTCACAAGAAAGCGAGTTGAAGAAAGGAGCTCAGGGGCACTGTAATTCACAAACCTGCAGAGTTATAAATGACAGCTATCGTCCAAAAATATACTGAAGTAAGGCTGCCAAGAGGACTTGAAAGCGGGGCAGAATTGCAGGAAACCGATTTCAGGAGGTAGACTGGAATTGCATTGAAAGCATAGGAAAAGAGGCAGAACGTCCACAATGATGCACTTGGCCAAAAAGGGCGTATGCGTTTTTTCCTGAATATATTCAGGAAAAAACGCATACGCCCTTTTTGGCCAACCAAGCAAGCTTGCAAAGGAAATCTGCACTACAATGAAGTCTCACTTCCCCCCGGTCAAAAGGGCCATCTGAAAAAAGTGTAAAATCCAGAAAGGCAGGACAGGCCATGGAGAACTGGGAGCCTTGTTATGCTGATGGGCGGGATGTAAATTGCCAACAGCCACTCGGGAGAAGTGTATGGTGTTTCCTGAAACATCCAGAAAACAAAGCAACAGAGCCTAGGGCACTTCCACTTATGGTCCTATAGCTTAGGGAAATTAAAATCAAAAAGACACAGCCACCCCAAAGTTTGGGACGCCTCTGTTTACAAGAACCTCGTTTACCGTACAACTTCAATATCACAGAAAGTGAAAAATGGATAAAGAACTTGTGGTACTTACGTACAATGCAGTATCACTCAGCAATGAAATCTATGTCATCAGGCCCGTAGCAGAATAATGAGTGGATTCAGGTACGATGATTCTAACTGAAATAAGTCACACAGAAAAAGAAACATCATAAGATATCACTAATACACGGAATGTAAACTGGACTACACAGGAACTGAATTACAGAACAGAACAGGGTCTCAAATTTAGAAAATCAACTTATGCTTGCTTAAGGGGAAAGGTGAGTTGGGGTGCTGCATAAAACCAGAGATTGAAATGAGCACAGATAAAGTTCCTTAAGCCAAATATGGAATAGACAAGAGCTACTCCTTGCTCAACGAAATGGACTCAACACCCCATATTAAACGCCTAAGAATGTACCTGACTAGTAAGTATCTTAAAACCTATGGATTGCTATGTCTCCAAAAGAGAATCAAGCGTGTGTACAGGGGCATAAACGCAGCAGTGATAGGATTGGAGAGGTTCGGTGAGCAAATGAAGACCCTTTGAAGTCATATTGCATGGTACCCATTCCACGGGTTTCAACTACCCAGTTTTAAGGTATTCTTCCTTCAGCTAAAACATGCATGTGGAACCTAGAGTATGATCAACCATGTGATCGGGAGACGTGTTCAAATATGTCTCAGTTTTCGTACCCTGGTACTCGGGTGCAACATTCCAGAGGCTTTACTAACACTCTCCCGACTTGGATAGTCAGTCCCTTAACCTCCTGTTTGGCCCAGTTTGCAATTTCTGCGGAAGATGAACAGGAATAGCGAGAACAAATGAGAGACTAGCTGGAGGTGTCTGGACGGGCAAATTTAACTCTCATTTCCCACCAGGAAGAGGAATTAACCAAAGGCTCAACGTGCCGTGCCGGAACCAGATTAGGGCCTGAAGCCATCCTGCGGTGTTGCGGCCAGGTCACAAGAAAGCGAGTTGAAGAAAGGAGCTCAGGGGCACTGTAATTCACAAACCTGCAGAGTTATAAATGACAGCTATCGTCCAAAAATATACTGAAGTAAGGCTGCCAAGAGGACTTGAAAGCGGGGCAGAATTGCAGGAAACCGATTTCAGGAGGTAGACTGGAATTGCATTGAAAGCATAGGAAAAGAGGCAGAACGTCCACAATGATGCACTTGGCCAAAAAGGGCGTATGCGTTTTTTCCTGAATATATTCAGGAAAAAACGCATACGCCCTTTTTGGCCAACCAAGCAAGCTTGCAAAGGAAATCTGCACTACAATGAAGTCTCACTTCCCCCCGGTCAAAAGGGCCATCTGAAAAAAGTGTAAAATCCAGAAAGGCAGGACAGGCCATGGAGAACTGGGAGCCTTGTTATGCTGATGGGCGGGATGTAAATTGCCAACAGCCACTCGGGAGAAGTGTATGGTGTTTCCTGAAACATCCAGAAAACAAAGCAACAGAGCCTAGGGCACTTCCACTTATGGTCCTATAGCTTAGGGAAATTAAAATCAAAAAGACACAGCCACCCCAAAGTTTGGGACGCCTCTGTTTACAAGAACCTCGTTTACCGTACAACTTCAATATCACAGAAAGTGAAAAATGGATAAAGAACTTGTGGTACTTACGTACAATGCAGTATCACTCAGCAATGAAATCTATGTCATCAGGCCCGTAGCAGAATAATGAGTGGATTCAGGTACGATGATTCTAACTGAAATAAGTCACACAGAAAAAGAAACATCATAAGATATCACTAATACACGGAATGTAAACTGGACTACACAGGAACTGAATTACAGAACAGAACAGGGTCTCAAATTTAGAAAATCAACTTATGCTTGCTTAAGGGGAAAGGTGAGTTGGGGTGCTGCATAAAACCAGAGATTGAAATGAGCACAGATAAAGTTCCTTAAGCCAAATATGGAATAGACAAGAGCTACTCCTTGCTCAACGAAATGGACTCAACACCCCATATTAAACGCCTAAGAATGTACCTGACTAGTAAGTATCTTAAAACCTATGGATTGCTATGTCTCCAAAAGAGAATCAAGCGTGTGTACAGGGGCATAAACGCAGCAGTGATAGGATTGGAGAGGTTCGGTGAGCAAATGAAGACCCTTTGAAGTCATATTGCATGGTACCCATTCCACGGGTTTCAACTACCCAGTTTTAAGGTATTCTTCCTTCAGCTAAAACATGCATGTGGAACCTAGAGTATGATCAACCATGTGATCGGGAGACGTGTTCAAATATGTCTCAGTTTTCGTACCCTGGTACTCGGGTGCAACATTCCAGAGGCTTTACTAACACTCTCCCGACTTGGATAGTCAGTCCCTTAACCTCCTGTTTGGCCCAGTTTGCAATTTCTGCGGAAGATGAACAGGAATAGCGAGAACAAATGAGAGACTAGCTGGAGGTGTCTGGACGGGCAAATTTAACTCTCATTTCCCACCAGGAAGAGGAATTAACCAAAGGCTCAACGTGCCGTGCCGGAACCAGATTAGGGCCTGAAGCCATCCTGCGGTGTTGCGGCCAGGTCACAAGAAAGCGAGTTGAAGAAAGGAGCTCAGGGGCACTGTAATTCACAAACCTGCAGAGTTATAAATGACAGCTATCGTCCAAAAATATACTGAAGTAAGGCTGCCAAGAGGACTTGAAAGCGGGGCAGAATTGCAGGAAACCGATTTCAGGAGGTAGACTGGAATTGCATTGAAAGCATAGGAAAAGAGGCAGAACGTCCACAATGATGCACTTGGCCAAAAAGGGCGTATGCGTTTTTTCCTGAATATATTCAGGAAAAAACGCATACGCCCTTTTTGGCCAACCAAGCAAGCTTGCAAAGGAAATCTGCACTACAATGAAGTCTCACTTCCCCCCGGTCAAAAGGGCCATCTGAAAAAAGTGTAAAATCCAGAAAGGCAGGACAGGCCATGGAGAACTGGGAGCCTTGTTATGCTGATGGGCGGGATGTAAATTGCCAACAGCCACTCGGGAGAAGTGTATGGTGTTTCCTGAAACATCCAGAAAACAAAGCAACAGAGCCTAGGGCACTTCCACTTATGGTCCTATAGCTTAGGGAAATTAAAATCAAAAAGACACAGCCACCCCAAAGTTTGGGACGCCTCTGTTTACAAGAACCTCGTTTACCGTACAACTTCAATATCACAGAAAGTGAAAAATGGATAAAGAACTTGTGGTACTTACGTACAATGCAGTATCACTCAGCAATGAAATCTATGTCATCAGGCCCGTAGCAGAATAATGAGTGGATTCAGGTACGATGATTCTAACTGAAATAAGTCACACAGAAAAAGAAACATCATAAGATATCACTAATACACGGAATGTAAACTGGACTACACAGGAACTGAATTACAGAACAGAACAGGGTCTCAAATTTAGAAAATCAACTTATGCTTGCTTAAGGGGAAAGGTGAGTTGGGGTGCTGCATAAAACCAGAGATTGAAATGAGCACAGATAAAGTTCCTTAAGCCAAATATGGAATAGACAAGAGCTACTCCTTGCTCAACGAAATGGACTCAACACCCCATATTAAACGCCTAAGAATGTACCTGACTAGTAAGTATCTTAAAACCTATGGATTGCTATGTCTCCAAAAGAGAATCAAGCGTGTGTACAGGGGCATAAACGCAGCAGTGATAGGATTGGAGAGGTTTGGTGAGCAAATGAAGACCCTTTGAAGTCATATTGCATGGTACCCATTCCACGGGTTTCAACTACCCAGTTTTAAGGTATTCTTCCTTCAGCTAAAACATGCATGTGGAACCTAGAGTATGATCAACCATGTGATCGGGAGACGTGTTCAAATATGTCTCAGTTTTCGTACCCTGGTACTCGGGTGCAACATTCCAGAGGCTTTACTAACACTCTCCCGACTTGGATAGTCAGTCCCTTAACCTCCTGTTTGGCCCAGTTTGCAATTTCTGCGGAAGATGAACAGGAATAGCGAGAACAAATGAGAGACTAGCTGGAGGTGTCTGGACGGGCAAATTTAACTCTCATTTCCCACCAGGAAGAGGAATTAACCAAAGGCTCAACGTGCCGTGCCGGAACCAGATTAGGGCCTGAAGCCATCCTGCGGTGTTGCGGCCAGGTCACAAGAAAGCGAGTTGAAGAAAGGAGCTCAGGGGCACTGTAATTCACAAACCTGCAGAGTTATAAATGACAGCTATCGTCCAAAAATATACTGAAGTAAGGCTGCCAAGAGGACTTGAAAGCGGGGCAGAATTGCAGGAAACCGATTTCAGGAGGTAGACTGGAATTGCATTGAAAGCATAGGAAAAGAGGCAGAACGTCCACAATGATGCACTTGGCCAAAAAGGGCGTATGCGTTTTTTCCTGAATATATTCAGGAAAAAACGCATACGCCCTTTTTGGCCAACCAAGCAAGTTTGCAAAGGAAATCTGCACTACAATGAAGTCTCACTTCCCCCCGGTCAAAAGGGCCATCTGAAAAAAGTGTAAAATCCAGAAAGGCAGGACAGGCCATGGAGAACTGGGAGCCTTGTTATGCTGATGGGCGGGATGTAAATTGCCAACAGCCACTCGGGAGAAGTGTATGGTGTTTCCTGAAACATCCAGAAAACAAAGCAACAGAGCCTAGGGCACTTCCACTTATGGTCCTATAGCTTAGGGAAATTAAAATCAAAAAGACACAGCCACCCCAAAGTTTGGGACGCCTCTGTTTACAAGAACCTCGTTTACCGTACAACTTCAATATCACAGAAAGTGAAAAATGGATAAAGAACTTGTGGTACTTACGTACAATGCAGTATCACTCAGCAATGAAATCTATGTCATCAGGCCCGTAGCAGAATAATGAGTGGATTCAGGTACGATGATTCTAACTGAAATAAGTCACACAGAAAAAGAAACATCATAAGATATCACTAATACACGGAATGTAAACTGGACTACACAGGAACTGAATTACAGAACAGAACAGGGTCTCAAATTTAGAAAATCAACTTATGCTTGCTTAAGGGGAAAGGTGAGTTGGGGTGCTGCATAAAACCAGAGATTGAAATGAGCACAGATAAAGTTCCTTAAGCCAAATATGGAATAGACAAGAGCTACTCCTTGCTCAACGAAATGGACTCAACACCCCATATTAAACGCCTAAGAATGTACCTGACTAGTAAGTATCTTAAAACCTATGGATTGCTATGTCTCCAAAAGAGAATCAAGCGTGTGTACAGGGGCATAAACGCAGCAGTGATAGGATTGGAGAGGTTCGGTGAGCAAATGAAGACCCTTTGAAGTCATATTGCATGGTACCCATTCCACGGGTTTCAACTACCCAGTTTTAAGGTATTCTTCCTTCAGCTAAAACATGCATGTGGAACCTAGAGTATGATCAACCATGTGATCGGGAGACGTGTTCAAATATGTCTCAGTTTTCGTACCCTGGTACTCGGGTGCAACATTCCAGAGGCTTTACTAACACTCTCCCGACTTGGATAGTCAGTCCCTTAACCTCCTGTTTGGCCCAGTTTGCAATTTCTGCGGAAGATGAACAGGAATAGCGAGAACAAATGAGAGACTAGCTGGAGGTGTCTGGACGGGCAAATTTAACTCTCATTTCCCACCAGGAAGAGGAATTAACCAAGGCTCAACGTGCCGTGCCGGAACCAGATTAGGGCCTGAAGCCATCCTGCGGTGTTGCGGCCAGGTCACAAGAAAGCGAGTTGAAGAAAGGAGCTCAGGGGCACTGTAATTCACAAACCTGCAGAGTTATAAATGACAGCTATCGTCCAAAAATATACTGAAGTAAGGCTGCCAAGAGGACTTGAAAGCGGGGCAGAATTGCAGGAAACCGATTTCAGGAGGTAGACTGGAATTGCATTGAAAGCATAGGAAAAGAGGCAGAACGTCCACAATGATGCACTTGGCCAAAAAGGGCGTATGCGTTTTTTCCTGAATATATTCAGGAAAAAACGCATACGCCCTTTTTGGCCAACCAAGCAAGCTTGCAAAGGAAATCTGCACTACAATGAAGTCTCACTTCCCCCCGGTCAAAAGGGCCATCTGAAAAAAGTGTAAAATCCAGAAAGGCAGGACAGGCCATGGAGAACTGGGAGCCTTGTTATGCTGATGGGCGGGATGTAAATTGCCAACAGCCACTCGGGAGAAGTGTATGGTGTTTCCTGAAACATCCAGAAAACAAAGCAACAGAGCCTAGGGCACTTCCACTTATGGTCCTATAGCTTAGGGAAATTAAAATCAAAAAGACACAGCCACCCCAAAGTTTGGGACGCCTCTGTTTACAAGAACCTCGTTTACCGTACAACTTCAATATCACAGAAAGTGAAAAATGGATAAAGAACTTGTGGTACTTATGTACAATGCAGTATCACTCAGCAATGAAATCTATGTCATCAGGCCCATAGCAGAATAATGAGTGGATTCAGGTACGATGATTCTAACTGAAATAAGTCACACAGAAAAAGAAACATCATAAGATATCACTAATACACGGAATGTAAACTGGACTACACAGGAACTGAATTACAGAACAGAACAGGGTCTCAAATTTAGAAAATCAACTTATGCTTGCTTAAGGGGAAAGGTGAGTTGGGGTGCTGCATAAAACCAGAGATTGAAATGAGCACAGATAAAGTTCCTTAAGCCAAATATGGAATAGACAAGAGCTACTCCTTGCTCAACGAAATGGACTCAACACCCCATATTAAACGCCTAAGAATGTACCTGACTAGTAAGTATCTTAAAACCTATGGATTGCTATGTCTCCAAAAGAGAATCAAGCGTGTGTACAGGGGCATAAACGCAGCAGTGATAGGATTGGAGAGGTTTGGTGAGCAAATGAAGACCCTTTGAAGTCATATTGCATGGTACCCATTCCACGGGTTTCAACTACCCAGTTTTAAGGTATTCTTCCTTCAGCTAAAACATGCATGTGGAACCTAGAGTATGATCAACCATGTGATCGGGAGACGTGTTCAAATATGTCTCAGTTTTCGTACCCTGGTACTCGGGTGCAACATTCCAGAGGCTTTACTAACACTCTCCCGACTTGGATAGTCAGTCCCTTAACCTCCTGTTTGGCCCAGTTTGCAATTTCTGCGGAAGATGAACAGGAATAGCGAGAACAAATGAGAGACTAGCTGGAGGTGTCTGGACGGGCAAATTTAACTCTCATTTCCCACCAGGAAGAGGAATTAACCAAAGGCTCAACGTGCCGTGCCGGAACCAGATTAGGGCCTGAAGCCATCCTGCGGTGTTGCGGCCAGGTCACAAGAAAGCGAGTTGAAGAAAGGAGCTCAGGGGCACTGTAATTCACAAACCTGCAGAGTTATAAATGACAGCTATCGTCCAAAAATATACTGAAGTAAGGCTGCCAAGAGGACTTGAAAGCGGGGCAGAATTGCAGGAAACCGATTTCAGGAGGTAGACTGGAATTGCATTGAAAGCATAGGAAAAGAGGCAGAACGTCCACAATGATGCACTTGGCCAAAAAGGGCGTATGCGTTTTTTCCTGAATATATTCAGGAAAAAACGCATACGCCCTTTTTGGCCAACCAAGCAAGTTTGCAAAGGAAATCTGCACTACAATGAAGTCTCACTTCCCCCCGGTCAAAAGGGCCATCTGAAAAAAGTGTAAAATCCAGAAAGGCAGGACAGGCCATGGAGAACTGGGAGCCTTGTTATGCTGATGGGCGGGATGTAAATTGCCAACAGCCACTCGGGAGAAGTGTATGGTGTTTCCTGAAACATCCAGAAAACAAAGCAACAGAGCCTAGGGCACTTCCACTTATGGTCCTATAGCTTAGGGAAATTAAAATCAAAAAGACACAGCCACCCCAAAGTTTGGGACGCCTCTGTTTACAAGAACCTCGTTTACCGTACAACTTCAATATCACAGAAAGTGAAAAATGGATAAAGAACTTGTGGTACTTACGTACAATGCAGTATCACTCAGCAATGAAATCTATGTCATCAGGCCCGTAGCAGAATAATGAGTGGATTCAGGTACGATGATTCTAACTGAAATAAGTCACACAGAAAAAGAAACATCATAAGATATCACTAATACACGGAATGTAAACTGGACTACACAGGAACTGAATTACAGAACAGAACAGGGTCTCAAATTTAGAAAATCAACTTATGCTTGCTTAAGGGGAAAGGTGAGTTGGGGTGCTGCATAAAACCAGAGATTGAAATGAGCACAGATAAAGTTCCTTAAGCCAAATATGGAATAGACAAGAGCTACTCCTTGCTCAACGAAATGGACTCAACACCCCATATTAAACGCCTAAGAATGTACCTGACTAGTAAGTATCTTAAAACCTATGGATTGCTATGTCTCCAAAAGAGAATCAAGCGTGTGTACAGGGGCATAAACGCAGCAGTGATAGGATTGGAGAGGTTCGGTGAGCAAATGAAGACCCTTTGAAGTCATATTGCATGGTACCCATTCCACGGGTTTCAACTACCCAGTTTTAAGGTATTCTTCCTTCAGCTAAAACATGCATGTGGAACCTAGAGTATGATCAACCATGTGATCGGGAGACGTGTTCAAATATGTCTCAGTTTTCGTACCCTGGTACTCGGGTGCAACATTCCAGAGGCTTTACTAACACTCTCCCGACTTGGATAGTCAGTCCCTTAACCTCCTGTTTGGCCCAGTTTGCAATTTCTGCGGAAGATGAACAGGAATAGCGAGAACAAATGAGAGACTAGCTGGAGGTGTCTGGACGGGCAAATTTAACTCTCATTTCCCACCAGGAAGAGGAATTAACCAAGGCTCAACGTGCCGTGCCGGAACCAGATTAGGGCCTGAAGCCATCCTGCGGTGTTGCGGCCAGGTCACAAGAAAGCGAGTTGAAGAAAGGAGCTCAGGGGCACTGTAATTCACAAACCTGCAGAGTTATAAATGACAGCTATCGTCCAAAAATATACTGAAGTAAGGCTGCCAAGAGGACTTGAAAGCGGGGCAGAATTGCAGGAAACCGATTTCAGGAGGTAGACTGGAATTGCATTGAAAGCATAGGAAAAGAGGCAGAACGTCCACAATGATGCACTTGGCCAAAAAGGGCGTATGCGTTTTTTCCTGAATATATTCAGGAAAAAACGCATACGCCCTTTTTGGCCAACCAACCAAGCTTGCAAAGGAAATCTGCACTACAATGAAGTCTCACTTCCCCCCGGTCAAAAGGGCCATCTGAAAAAAGTGTAAAATCCAGAAAGGCAGGACAGGCCATGGAGAACTGGGAGCCTTGTTATGCTGATGGGCGGGATGTAAATTGCCAACAGCCACTCGGGAGAAGTGTATGGTGTTTCCTGAAACATCCAGAAAACAAAGCAACAGAGCCTAGGGCACTTCCACTTATGGTCCTATAGCTTAGGGAAATTAAAATCAAAAAGACACAGCCACCCCAAAGTTTGGGACGCCTCTGTTTACAAGAACCTCGTTTACCGTACAACTTCAATATCACAGAAAGTGAAAAATGGATAAAGAACTTGTGGTACTTATGTACAATGCAGTATCACTCAGCAATGAAATCTATGTCATCAGGCCCATAGCAGAATAATGAGTGGATTCAGGTACGATGATTCTAACTGAAATAAGTCACACAGAAAAAGAAACATCATAAGATATCACTAATACACGGAATGTAAACTGGACTACACAGGAACTGAATTACAGAACAGAACAGGGTCTCAAATTTAGAAAATCAACTTATGCTTGCTTAAGGGGAAAGGTGAGTTGGGGTGCTGCATAAAACCAGAGATTGAAATGAGCACAGATAAAGTTCCTTAAGCCAAATATGGAATAGACAAGAGCTACTCCTTGCTCAACGAAATGGACTCAACACCCCATATTAAACGCCTAAGAATGTACCTGACTAGTAAGTATCTTAAAACCTATGGATTGCTATGTCTCCAAAAGAGAATCAAGCGTGTGTACAGGGGCATAAACGCAGCAGTGATAGGATTGGAGAGGTTCGGTGAGCAAATGAAGACCCTTTGAAGTCATATTGCATGGTACCCATTCCACGGGTTTCAACTACCCAGTTTTAAGGTATTCTTCCTTCAGCTAAAACATGCATGTGGAACCTAGAGTATGATCAACCATGTGATCGGGAGACGTGTTCAAATATGTCTCAGTTTTCGTACCCTGGTACTCGGGTGCAACATTCCAGACGCTTTACTAACACTCTCCCGACTTGGATAGTCAGTCCCTTAACCTCCTGTTTGGCCCAGTTTGCAATTTCTGCGGAAGATGAACAGGAATAGCGAGAACAAATGAGAGACTAGCTGGAGGTGTCTGGACGGGCAAATTTAACTCTCATTTCCCACCAGGAAGAGGAATTAACCAAAGGCTCAACGTGCCGTGCCGGAACCAGATTAGGGCCTGAAGCCATCCTGCGGTGTTGCGGCCAGGTCACAAGAAAGCGAGTTGAAGAAAGGAGCTCAGGGGCACTGTAATTCACAAACCTGCAGAGTTATAAATGACAGCTATCGTCCAAAAATATACTGAAGTAAGGCTGCCAAGAGGACTTGAAAGCGGGGCAGAATTGCAGGAAACCGATTTCAGGAGGTAGACTGGAATTGCATTGAAAGCATACGAAAAGAGGCAGAACGTCCACAATGATGCACTTGGCCAAAAAGGGCGTATGCGTTTTTTCCTGAATATATTCAGGAAAAAACGCATACGCCCTTTTTGGCCAACCAAGCAAGCTTGCAAAGGAAATCTGCACTACAATGAAGTCTCACTTCCCCCCGGTCAAAAGGGCCATCTGAAAAAAGTGTAAAATCCAGAAAGGCAGGACAGGCCATGGAGAACTGGGAGCCTTGTTATGCTGATGGGCGGGATGTAAATTGCCAACAGCCACTCGGGAGAAGTGTATGGTGTTTCCTGAAACATCCAGAAAACAAAGCAACAGAGCCTAGGGCACTTCCACTTATGGTTCTATAGCTTAGGGAAATTAAAATCAAAAAGACACAGCCACCCCAAAGTTTGGGACGCCTCTGTTTACAAGAACCTCGTTTACCGTACAACTTCAATATCACAGAAAGTGAAAAATGGATAAAGAACTTGTGGTACTTACGTACAATGCAGTATCACTCAGCAATGAAATCTATGTCATCAGGCCCGTAGCAGAATAATGAGTGGATTCAGGTACGATGATTCTAACTGAAATAAGTCACACAGAAAAAGAAACATCATAAGATATCACTAATACACGGAATGTAAACTGGACTACACAGGAACTGAATTACAGAACAGAACAGGGTCTCAAATTTAGAAAATCAACTTATGCTTGCTTAAGGGGAAAGGTGAGTTGGGGTGCTGCATAAAACCAGAGATTGAAATGAGCACAGATAAAGTTCCTTAAGCCAAATATGGAATAGACAAGAGCTACTCCTTGCTCAACGAAATGGACTCAACACCCCATATTAAACGCCTAAGAATGTACCTGACTAGTAAGTATCTTAAAACCTATGGATTGCTATGTCTCCAAAAGAGAATCAAGCGTGTGTACAGGGGCATAAACGCAGCAGTGATAGGATTGGAGAGGTTCGGTGAGCAAATGAAGACCCTTTGAAGTCATATTGCATGGTACCCATTCCACGGGTTTCAACTACCCAGTTTTAAGGTATTCTTCCTTCAGCTAAAACATGCATGTGGAACCTAGAGTATGATCAACCATGTGATCGGGAGACGTGTTCAAATATGTCTCAGTTTTCGTACCCTGGTACTCGGGTGCAACATTCCAGAGGCTTTACTAACACTCTCCCGACTTGGATAGTCAGTCCCTTAACCTCCTGTTTGGCCCAGTTTGCAATTTCTGCGGAAGATGAACAGGAATAGCGAGAACAAATGAGAGACTAGCTGGAGGTGTCTGGACGGGCAAATTTAACTCTCATTTCCCACCAGGAAGAGGAATTAACCAAAGGCTCAACGTGCCGTGCCGGAACCAGATTAGGGCCTGAAGCCATCCTGCGGTGTTGCGGCCAGGTCACAAGAAAGCGAGTTGAAGAAAGGAGCTCAGGGGCACTGTAATTCACAAACCTGCAGAGTTATAAATGACAGCTATCGTCCAAAAATATACTGAAGTAAGGCTGCCAAGAGGACTTGAAAGCGGGGCAGAATTGCAGGAAACCGATTTCAGGAGGTAGACTGGAATTGCATTGAAAGCATAGGAAAAGAGGCAGAACGTCCACAATGATGCACTTGGCCAAAAAGGGCGTATGCGTTTTTTCCTGAATATATTCAGGAAAAAACGCATACGCCCTTTTTGGCCAACCAAGCAAGCTTGCAAAGGAAATCTGCACTACAATGAAGTCTCACTTCCCCCCGGTCAAAAGGGCCATCTGAAAAAAGTGTAAAATCCAGAAAGGCAGGACAGGCCATGGAGAACTGGGAGCCTTGTTATGCTGATGGGCGGGATGTAAATTGCCAACAGCCACTCGGGAGAAGTGTATGGTGTTTCCTGAAACATCCAGAAAACAAAGCAACAGAGCCTAGGGCACTTCCACTTATGGTCCTATAGCTTAGGGAAATTAAAATCAAAAAGACACAGCCACCCCAAAGTTTGGGACGCCTCTGTTTACAAGAACCTCGTTTACCGTACAACTTCAATATCACAGAAAGTGAAAAATGGATAAAGAACTTGTGGTACTTACGTACAATGCAGTATCACTCAGCAATGAAATCTATGTCATCAGGCCCGTAGCAGAATAATGAGTGGATTCAGGTACGATGATTCTAACTGAAATAAGTCACACAGAAAAAGAAACATCATAAGATATCACTAATACACGGAATGTAAACTGGACTACACAGGAACTGAATTACAGAACAGAACAGGGTCTCAAATTTAGAAAATCAACTTATGCTTGCTTAAGGGGAAAGGTGAGTTGGGGTGCTGCATAAAACCAGAGATTGAAATGAGCACAGATAAAGTTCCTTAAGCCAAATATGGAATAGACAAGAGCTACTCCTTGCTCAACGAAATGGACTCAACACCCCATATTAAACGCCTAAGAATGTACCTGACTAGTAAGTATCTTAAAACCTATGGATTGCTATGTCTCCAAAAGAGAATCAAGCGTGTGTACAGGGGCATAAACGCAGCAGTGATAGGATTGGAGAGGTTCGGTGAGCAAATGAAGACCCTTTGAAGTCATATTGCATGGTACCCATTCCACGGGTTTCAACTACCCAGTTTTAAGGTATTCTTCCTTCAGCTAAAACATGCATGTGGAACCTAGAGTATGATCAACCATGTGATCGGGAGACGTGTTCAAATATGTCTCAGTTTTCGTACCCTGGTACTCGGGTGCAACATTCCAGAGGCTTTACTAACACTCTCCCGACTTGGATAGTCAGTCCCTTAACCTCCTGTTTGGCCCAGTTTGCAATTTCTGCGGAAGATGAACAGGAATAGCGAGAACAAATGAGAGACTAGCTGGAGGTGTCTGGACGGGCAAATTTAACTCTCATTTCCCACCAGGAAGAGGAATTAACCAAAGGCTCAACGTGCCGTGCCGGAACCAGATTAGGGCCTGAAGCCATCCTGCGGTGTTGCGGCCAGGTCACAAGAAAGCGAGTTGAAGAAAGGAGCTCAGGGGCACTGTAATTCACAAACCTGCAGAGTTATAAATGACAGCTATCGTCCAAAAATATACTGAAGTAAGGCTGCCAAGAGGACTTGAAAGCGGGGCAGAATTGCAGGAAACCGATTTCAGGAGGTAGACTGGAATTGCATTGAAAGCATAGGAAAAGAGGCAGAACGTCCACAATGATGCACTTGGCCAAAAAGGGCGTATGCGTTTTTTCCTGAATATATTCAGGAAAAAACGCATACGCCCTTTTTGGCCAACCAACCAAGCTTGCAAAGGAAATCTGCACTACAATGAAGTCTCACTTCCCCCCGGTCAAAAGGGCCATCTGAAAAAAGTGTAAAATCCAGAAAGGCAGGACAGGCCATGGAGAACTGGGAGCCTTGTTATGCTGATGGGCGGGATGTAAATTGCCAACAGCCACTCGGGAGAAGTGTATGGTGTTTCCTGAAACATCCAGAAAACAAAGCAACAGAGCCTAGGGCACTTCCACTTATGGTCCTATAGCTTAGGGAAATTAAAATCAAAAAGACACAGCCACCCCAAAGTTTGGGACGCCTCTGTTTACAAGAACCTCGTTTACCGTACAACTTCAATATCACAGAAAGTGAAAAATGGATAAAGAACTTGTGGTACTTACGTACAATGCAGTATCACTCAGCAATGAAATCTATGTCATCAGGCCCGTAGCAGAATAATGAGTGGATTCAGGTACGATGATTCTAACTGAAATAAGTCACACAGAAAAAGAAACATCATAAGATATCACTAATACACGGAATGTAAACTGGACTACACAGGAACTGAATTACAGAACAGAACAGGGTCTCAAATTTAGAAAATCAACTTATGCTTGCTTAAGGGGAAAGGTGAGTTGGGGTGCTGCATAAAACCAGAGATTGAAATGAGCACAGATAAAGTTCCTTAAGCCAAATATGGAATAGACAAGAGCTACTCCTTGCTCAACGAAATGGACTCAACACCCCATATTAAACGCCTAAGAATGTACCTGACTAGTAAGTATCTTAAAACCTATGGATTGCTATGTCTCCAAAAGAGAATCAAGCGTGTGTACAGGGGCATAAACGCAGCAGTGATAGGATTGGAGAGGTTCGGTGAGCAAATGAAGACCCTTTGAAGTCATATTGCATGGTACCCATTCCACGGGTTTCAACTACCCAGTTTTAAGGTATTCTTCCTTCAGCTAAAACATGCATGTGGAACCTAGAGTATGATCAACCATGTGATCGGGAGACGTGTTCAAATATGTCTCAGTTTTCGTACCCTGGTACTCGGGTGCAACATTCCAGAGGCTTTACTAACACTCTCCCGACTTGGATAGTCAGTCCCTTAACCTCCTGTTTGGCCCAGTTTGCAATTTCTGCGGAAGATGAACAGGAATAGCGAGAACAAATGAGAGACTAGCTGGAGGTGTCTGGACGGGCAAATTTAACTCTCATTTCCCACCAGGAAGAGGAATTAACCAAAGGCTCAACGTGCCGTGCCGGAACCAGATTAGGGCCTGAAGCCATCCTGCGGTGTTGCGGCCAGGTCACAAGAAAGCGAGTTGAAGAAAGGAGCTCAGGGGCACTGTAATTCACAAACCTGCAGAGTTATAAATGACAGCTATCGTCCAAAAATATACTGAAGTAAGGCTGCCAAGAGGACTTGAAAGCGGGGCAGAATTGCAGGAAACCGATTTCAGGAGGTAGACTGGAATTGCATTGAAAGCATAGGAAAAGAGGCAGAACGTCCACAATGATGCACTTGGCCAAAAAGGGCGTATGCGTTTTTTCCTGAATATATTCAGGAAAAAACGCATACGCCCTTTTTGGCCAACCAAGCAAGCTTGCAAAGGAAATCTGCATTACAATGAAGTCTCACTTCCCCCCGGTCAAAAGGGCCATCTGAAAAAAGTGTAAAATCCAGAAAGGCAGGACAGGCCATGGAGAACTGGGAGCCTTGTTATGCTGATGGGCGGGATGTAAATTGCCAACAGCCACTCGGGAGAAGTGTATGGTGTTTCCTGAAACATCCAGAAAACAAAGCAACAGAGCCTAGGGCACTTCCACTTATGGTCCTATAGCTTAGGGAAATTAAAATCAAAAAGACACAGCCACCCCAAAGTTTGGGACGCCTCTGTTTACAAGAACCTCGTTTACCGTACAACTTCAATATCACAGAAAGTGAAAAATGGATAAAGAACTTGTGGTACTTACGTACAATGCAGTATCACTCAGCAATGAAATCTATGTCATCAGGCCCGTAGCAGAATAATGAGTGGATTCAGGTACGATGATTCTAACTGAAATAAGTCACACAGAAAAAGAAACATCATAAGATATCACTAATACACGGAATGTAAACTGGACTACACAGGAACTGAATTACAGAACAGAACAGGGTCTCAAATTTAGAAAATCAACTTATGCTTGCTTAAGGGGAAAGGTGAGTTGGGGTGCTGCATAAAACCAGAGATTGAAATGAGCACAGATAAAGTTCCTTAAGCCAAATATGGAATAGACAAGAGCTACTCCTTGCTCAACGAAATGGACTCAACACCCCATATTAAACGCCTAAGAATGTACCTGACTAGTAAGTATCTTAAAACCTATGGATTGCTATGTCTCCAAAAGAGAATCAAGCGTGTGTACAGGGGCATAAACGCAGCAGTGATAGGATTGGAGAGGTTCGGTGAGCAAATGAAGACCCTTTGAAGTCATATTGCATGGTACCCATTCCACGGGTTTCAACTACCCAGTTTTAAGGTATTCTTCCTTCAGCTAAAACATGCATGTTGAACCTAGAGTATGATCAACCATGTGATCGGGAGACGTGTTCAAATATGTCTCAGTTTTCGTACCCTGGTACTCGGGTGCAACATTCCAGAGGCTTTACTAACACTCTCCCGACTTGGAGAGTCAGTCCCTTAACCTCCTGTTTGGCCCAGTTTGCAATTTCTGCGGAAGATGAACAGGAATAGCGAGAACAAATGAGAGACTAGCTGGAGGTGTCTGGACGGGCAAATTTAACTCTCATTTCCCACCAGGAAGAGGAATTAACCAAAGGCTCAACGTGCCGTGCCGGAACCAGATTAGGGCCTGAAGCCATCCTGCGGTGTTGCGGCCAGGTCACAAGAAAGCGAGTTGAAGAAAGGAGCTCAGGGGCACTGTAATTCACAAACCTGCAGAGTTATAAATGACAGCTATCGTCCAAAAATATACTGAAGTAAGGCTGCCAAGAGGACTTGAAAGCGGGGCAGAATTGCAGGAAACCGATTTCAGGAGGTAGACTGGAATTGCATTGAAAGCATAGGAAAAGAGGCAGAACGTCCACAATGATGCACTTGGCCAAAAAGGGCGTATGCGTTTTTTCCTGAATATATTCAGGAAAAAACGCATACGCCCTTTTTGGCCAACCAAGCAAGCTTGCAAAGGAAATCTGCACTACAATGAAGTCTCATTTCCCCCCGGTCAAAAGGGCCATCTGAAAAAAGTGTAAAATCCAGAAAGGCAGGACAGGCCATGGAGAACTGGGAGCCTTGTTATGCTGATGGGCGGGATGTAAATTGCCAACAGCCACTCGGGAGAAGTGTATGGTGTTTCCTGAAACATCCAGAAAACAAAGCAACAGAGCCTAGGGCACTTCCACTTATGGTCCTATAGCTTAGGGAAATTAAAATCAAAAAGACACAGCCACCCCAAAGTTTGGGACGCCTCTGTTTACAAGAACCTCGTTTACCGTACAACTTCAATATCACAGAAAGTGAAAAATGGATAAAGAACTTGTGGTACTTACGTACAATGCAGTATCACTCAGCAATGAAATCTATGTCATCAGGCCCGTAGCAGAATAATGAGTGGATTCAGGTACGATGATTCTAACTGAAATAAGTCACACAGAAAAAGAAACATCATAAGATATCAGTAATACACGGAATGTAAACTGGACTACACAGGAACTGAATTACAGAACAGAACAGGGTCTCAAATTTAGAAAATCAACTTATGCTTGCTTAAGGGGAAAGGTGAGTTGGGGTGCTGCATAAAACCAGAGATTGAAATGAGCACAGATAAAGTTCCTTAAGCCAAATATGGAATAGACAAGAGCTACTCCTTGCTCAACGAAATGGACTCAACACCCCATATTAAACGCCTAAGAATGTACCTGACTAGTAATTATCTTAAAACCTATGGATTGCTATGTCTCCAAAAGAGAATCAAGCGTGTGTACAGGGGCATAAACGCAGCAGTGATAGGATTGGAGAGGTTCGGTGAGCAAATGAAGACCCTTTGAAGTCATATTGCATGGTACCCATTCCACGGGTTTCAACTACCCAGTTTTAAGGTATTCTTCCTTCAGCTAAAACATGCATGTGGAACCTAGAGTATGATCAACCATGTGATCGGGAGACGTGTTCAAATATGTCTCAGTTTTCGTACCCTGGTACTCGGGTGCAACATTCCAGAGGCTTTACTAACACTCTCCCGACTTGGATAGTCAGTCCCTTAACCTCCTGTTTGGCCCAGTTTGCAATTTCTGCGGAAGATGAACAGGAATAGCGAGAACAAATGAGAGACTAGCTGGAGGTGTCTGGACGGGCAAATTTAACTCTCATTTCCCACCAGGAAGAGGAATTAACCAAAGGCTCAACGTGCCGTGCCGGAACCAGATTAGGGCCTGAAGCCATCCTGCGGTGTTGCGGCCAGGTCACAAGAAAGCGAGTTGAAGAAAGGAGCTCAGGGGCACTGTAATTCACAAACCTGCAGAGTTATAAATGACAGCTATCGTCCAAAAATATACTGAAGTAAGGCTGCCAAGAGGACTTGAAAGCGGGGCAGAATTGCAGGAAACCGATTTCAGGAGGTAGACTGGAATTGCATTGAAAGCATACGAAAAGAGGCAGAACGTCCACAATGATGCACTTGGCCAAAAAGGGCGTATGCGTTTTTTCCTGAATATATTCAGGAAAAAACGCATACGCCCTTTTTGGCCAACCAAGCAAGCTTGCAAAGGAAATCTGCACTACAATGAAGTCTCACTTCCCCCCGGTCAAAAGGGCCATCTGAAAAAAGTGTAAAATCCAGAAAGGCAGGACAGGCCATGGAGAACTGGGAGCCTTGTTATGCTGATGGGTGGGATGTAAATTGCCAACAGCCACTCGGGAGAAGTGTATGGTGTTTCCTGAAACATCCAGAAAACAAAGCAACAGAGCCTAGGGCACTTCCACTTATGGTCCTATAGCTTAGGGAAATTAAAATCAAAAAGACACAGCCACCCCAAAGTTTGGGACGCCTCTGTTTACAAGAACCTCGTTTACCGTACAACTTCAATATCACAGAAAGTGAAAAATGGATAAAGAACTTGTGGTACTTACGTACAATGCAGTATCACTCAGCAATGAAATCTATGTCATCAGGCCCGTAGCAGAATAATGAGTGGATTCAGGTACGATGATTCTAACTGAAATAAGTCACACAGAAAAAGAAACATCATAAGATATCACTAATACACGGAATGTAAACTGGACTACACAGGAACTGAATTACAGAACAGAACAGGGTCTCAAATTTAGAAAATCAACTTATGCTTGCTTAAGGGGAAAGGTGAGTTGGGGTGCTGCATAAAACCAGAGATTGAAATGAGCACAGATAAAGTTCCTTAAGCCAAATATGGAATAGACAAGAGCTACTCCTTGCTCAACGAAATGGACTCAACACCCCATATTAAACGCCTAAGAATGTACCTGACTAGTAAGTATCTTAAAACCTATGGATTGCTATGTCTCCAAAAGAGAATCAAGCGTGTGTACAGGGGCATAAACGCAGCAGTGATAGGATTGGAGAGGTTCGGTGAGCAAATGAAGACCCTTTGAAGTCATATTGCATGGTACCCATTCCACGGGTTTCAACTACCCAGTTTTAAGGTATTCTTCCTTCAGCTAAAACATGCATGTGGAACCTAGAGTATGATCAACCATGTGATCGGGAGACGTGTTCAAATATGTCTCAGTTTTCGTACCCTGGTACTCGGGTGCAACATTCCAGAGGCTTTACTAACACTCTCCCGACTTGGATAGTCAGTCCCTTAACCTCCTGTTTGGCCCAGTTTGCAATTTCTGCGGAAGATGAACAGGAATAGCGAGAACAAATGAGAGACTAGCTGGAGGTGTCTGGACGGGCAAATTTAACTCTCATTTCCCACCAGGAAGAGGAATTAACCAAAGGCTCAACGTGCCGTGCCGGAACCAGATTAGGGCCTGAAGCCATCCTGCGGTGTTGCGGCCAGGTCACAAGAAAGCGAGTTGAAGAAAGGAGCTCAGGGGCACTGTAATTCACAAACCTGCAGAGTTATAAATGACAGCTATCGTCCAAAAATATACTGAAGTAAGGCTGCCAAGAGGACTTGAAAGCGGGGCAGAATTGCAGGAAACCGATTTCAGGAGGTAGACTGGAATTGCATTGAAAGCATAGGAAAAGAGGCAGAACGTCCACAATGATGCACTTGGCCAAAAAGGGCGTATGCGTTTTTTCCTGAATATATTCAGGAAAAAACGCATACGCCCTTTTTGGCCAACCAAGCAAGCTTGCAAAGGAAATCTGCACTACAATGAAGTCTCACTTCCCCCCGGTCAAAAGGGCCATCTGAAAAAAGTGTAAAATCCAGAAAGGCAGGACAGGCCATGGAGAACTGGGAGCCTTGTTATGCTGATGGGCGGGATGTAAATTGCCAACAGCCACTCGGGAGAAGTGTATGGTGTTTCCTGAAACATCCAGAAAACAAAGCAACAGAGCCTAGGGCACTTCCACTTATGGTCCTATAGCTTAGGGAAATTAAAATCAAAAAGACACAGCCACCCCAAAGTTTGGGACGCCTCTGTTTACAAGAACCTCATTTACCGTACAACTTCAATATCACAGAAAGTGAAAAATGGATAAAGAACTTGTGGTACTTACGTACAATGCAGTATCACTCAGCAATGAAATCTATGTCATCAGGCCCGTAGCAGAATAATGAGTGGATTCAGGTACGATGATTCTAACTGAAATAAGTCACACAGAAAAAGAAACATCATAAGATATCACTAATACACGGAATGTAAACTGGACTACACAGGAACTGAATTACAGAACAGAACAGGGTCTCAAATTTAGAAAATCAACTTATGCTTGCTTAAGGGGAAAGGTGAGTTGGGGTGCTGCATAAAACCAGAGATTGAAATGAGCACAGATAAAGTTCCTTAAGCCAAATATGGAATAGACAAGAGCTACTCCTTGCTCAACGAAATGGACTCAACACCCCATATTAAACGCCTAAGAATGTACCTGACTAGTAAGTATCTTAAAACCTATGGATTGCTATGTCTCCAAAAGAGAATCAAGCGTGTGTACAGGGGCATAAACGCAGCAGTGATAGGATTGGAGAGGTTCGGTGAGCAAATGAAGACCCTTTGAAGTCATATTGCATGGTACCCATTCCACGGGTTTCAACTACCCAGTTTTAAGGTATTCTTCCTTCAGCTAAAACATGCATGTGGAACCTAGAGTATGATCAACCATGTGATCGGGAGACGTGTTCAAATATGTCTCAGTTTTCGTACCCTGGTACTCGGGTGCAACATTCCAGAGGCTTTACTAACACTCTCCCGACTTGGATAGTCAGTCCCTTAACCTCCTGTTTGGCCCAGTTTGCAATTTCTGCGGAAGATGAACAGGAATAGCGAGAACAAATGAGAGACTAGCTGGAGGTGTCTGGACGGGCAAATTTAACTCTCATTTCCCACAAGGAAGAGGAATTAACCAAAGGCTCAACGTGCCGTGCCAGAACCAGATTAGGGCCTGAAGCCATCCTGCGGTGTTGCGGCCAGGTCACAAGAAAGCGAGTTGAAGAAAGGAGCTCAGGGGCACTGTAATTCACAAACCTGCAGAGTTATAAATGACAGCTATCGTCCAAAAATATACTGAAGTAAGGCTGCCAAGAGGACTTGAAAGCGGGGCAGAATTGCAGGAAACCGATTTCAGGAGGTAGACTGGAATTGCATTGAAAGCATAGGAAAAGAGGCAGAACGTCCACAATGATGCACTTGGCCAAAAAGGGCGTATGCGTTTTTTCCTGAATATATTCAGGAAAAAACGCATACGCCCTTTTTGGCCAACCAAGCAAGCTTGCAAAGGAAATCTGCACTACAATGAAGTCTCACTTCCCCCCGGTCAAAAGGGCCATCTGAAAAAAGTGTAAAATCCAGAAAGGCAGGACAGGCCATGGAGAACTGGGAGCCTTGTTATGCTGATGGGCGGGATGTAAATTGCCAACAGCCACTCGGGAGAAGTGTATGGTGTTTCCTGAAACATCCAGAAAACAAAGCAACAGAGCCTAGGGCACTTCCACTTATGGTCCTATAGCTTAGGGAAATTAAAATCAAAAAGACACAGCCACCCCAAAGTTTGGGACGCCTCTGTTTACAAGAACCTCGTTTACCGTACAACTTCAATATCACAGAAAGTGAAAAATGGATAAAGAAGTTATGGTATTTACTTACAAAGCAATATCACTCAGCAATGAAATCTATGTCATCAGGCCCTTAGCAACACAATGAGTGGATTTAGGTACGATGATTCTAACTGAAATAAGTCACACAGAAAAAGAAACATCATAAGATATCAGTAATACACGGAATGTAAACTTGGCTACACAGGAACTGAATTACAGAACAGAACAGGGTCTCAAATTTAGAAAACCAACTTATGCTTGCTTAAGGGGAAAGGTGAGTTGGGGTGCTGCATAAAACCAGAGATTGAAATGAGCACAGATAAAGTTCCTTAAGCCAAATATGGAATAGACAAGAGCTACTCCTTGCTCAACGAAAAGGACTCAACACCCCATATTAAACGCCTAAGAATGTACCTGACTAGTAAGTATCTTAAAACCTATGGATTGCTATGTCTCCGAAAGAGAATCAAGCATGTGTACAGGGGCATAAACGCAGCAGTGATAGGATTGGAGAGGTTCGGTGAGCAAATGAAGACCCTTTGAAGTCATATTGCATGGTACCCATTCCACGGGTTTCAACTACCCAGCTTTAAGGTATTCTTCCTTCAGCTAAAACATGCATGTGGAACCTAGAGTATGATCAACCGTGTGATCGGGAGACGTGTTCAAATATGTCTCAATTTTCGTACCCTGGTACTCGGGTGCAACATTCCAGACGCTTTACTAACACTCTCCCGACTTGGAGAGTCAGTCCCCTTAACCTCTTGTTTGGCCCAGTTTGCAATTTCTGCGGAAGATGAACAGGAATAGCGAGAACCAATGAGAGACTAGCTGGAGGTGTCTGGACGGGCAAATTTAACTCTCATTTCCCACCAGGAAGAGGAATTAAGCAAAGGCTCAGCGTGCCGTGCCGGAACCAGATTAGGGCCTGAAGCCATCCTGCGGTGTTGCGGCCAGGTCACAAGAAAGCGAGTTGAAGAAAGGAGCTCAGGGGCATTGTAATTCACAAACCTGCAGAGTTATAAATGACAGCTATCGTCCAAAAATATACTGAAGTAAGGCTGCCAAGAGGACTTGAAAGTGGGGCAAAATTGCAGGAAACCGATTTCAGGAGGTAGACTGGAATTGCATTGAAAGCATAGGAAAAGAGGCAGAACGTCCACAATGATGCACTTGGCCAAAAAGGGCGTATGCGTTTTTTCCTGAATATATTCAGGAAAAAACGCATACGCCCTTTTTGGCCAACCAGGCAAGCTTGCAAAGGAAATCTGCACTACAATGAAGTCTCACTTCCCCCCGGTCAAAAGGGCCATCTGAAAAAAGTATAAAATCCAGCAAGGCAGGACAGACCATGGAGAACTGGGAGCCTTGTTATGCTGATGGGCAGGATGTAAATTGCCAACAGACACTCGGGAGAAGTGTATGGTGTTTCCTGAAACATCTAAAAACCAAAGCAACAGAGCCTAGGGCACTTCCACTTATGGTCCTATAGCTTAGGGAAATTAAAATCAAAAAGACACAGCCACCCTAAAGTTTGGGACGCCTCTGTTTACAAGAACCTCGTTTACCGTACAACTTCAATATCACAGAAAGTGAAAAATGGATAAAGAACTTGTGGTACTTACGTACAATGCAGTATCACTCAGCAATGAAATCTATGTCATCAGGCCCGTAGCAGCATAATGAGTGGATTCAGGTACGATGATTCTAACTGAAATAAGTCACACAGAAAAAGAAACATCATAAGATATCACTAATACACGGAATGTAAACTTGGCTACACAGGAACTGAATTCCAAAACAGAACAGGGTCTCAAATTTAGAAAACCAACTTATGCTTGCTTAAGGGGAAAGGTGAGTTGGGGTGCTGCATAAAACCAGAGATTGAAATGAGCACAGATAACGTTCTATAAGGCAAATATGGAATAGACAAGAGCTACTCCTTGCTCAACGAAATGGACTCAACACCCCATATTCAACGCCTAGGAATATACCTGCCTAGTAAGAATTATAAAAGCAATGGATTTATATATCTCTGTAAGAGAATCAAGAGTGTGTACAGCGGCATTAAAGCAGTGAAAATCAGCTAAATCCCGTATTAAAAATAAATTTCTTAAACAAAACACAATGACAGTGAAATAGAGAGCAATACTTAAGTAATTCATTCAAGGCTTCTGATGCAACCTGCATTTACCATATCTACACCCAGAGCTGGGTGACACATAAGGCTGGACACTTGGGGCTCATAAGATTGGTGAGGTTCGGTGAGCAAATGCAGACCCTTTGAAGTCATATTTCATGGTACCCATTCCATGGGTCTCAACTCTCCAGGTTTAAGGGATTCTTCCTTCAGCTAAAACATGCATGTGGAACCCAGAGTATGATCCACCATGTGATCGAGAAACGTGTTCAAATGTGTCTCACTTTTCGTTCCCTGGTACTCGGGTGCAACATTCCAGACGCTTTACTAACACTCTCCCGACTTGGAGAGTCAGTCCCTTTAACCTCCTGTTTGGCCCAGTTTGCAATTTCTGCAGAAGATGAACAGGAATAGCGAGAACAAATGAGAGACTAGCTGGAGGTGTCTGGACGGGCAAATTTAACTCTCATTTCCCACAGGGAAGAGGAATAAACCAAAGGCTCAGCATGCCGTGCCGGAACCAGATTAGGGCCTGAAGCAATCCTGCGGTGTTGTGGCCAGCTCAAAAGAAAGCGAGTTGAAGAAAGGAGCTCAAGGGCACTGTAATTCACAAACCTGCAGATTTATAAATGACAGCTATTGTCCGAAAATATACTGAAGTAGGGCTGCCAAGAGGACTTGAATGCGGGGCAGAATTGCAGGAAACCGATTTCAGGAGGAATCGGAATTGGATTGCATTTAAAACACAGGAAAAGAGGAAGAACGTCGACAATGATGCACTTGACCAAAAAGGGCGTATGTGTTTTTTCCTGAATATATTCAGGAAAAAACTCATACGCCCTTTTTGGCCAACCAAGCAAGCTTGCAAAGGAAATCTGCACTACAATGAAGTCTCACTTCCCCCCGGTCTAAAGGGCCATCTGAAAAAAGTGTAAAATCCAGAAAGGCAGAACAGGCCATGGAGAACTGGGAGCCTTGTTATGCTGATGGGCGGGATGTAAATTACCAACAGCCACTCTGTAGAAGTGTATGGTGTTTCCTGAAACATCTAAAAAACAAAGCAACAGAGCCTAGGGCACTTCCACTTATGGTCCTATAGTTTAGGGAAATTAAAATCAAAAAGACACAGCCACCCCAAAATTTGGGATGGCTCTTTTTACAGGAATCTCTTCTGCGGCACAAGTTAAATATCCCAGAGAGCAAATAATGGATAAAGAAGTTGCGGTACTTATGTACAACAGAATACCATCAGCAATGAAATCTATGTCACCAGGCCCGTACCAGCATAATGAGTGGATTGAGGCACGATGATTCTAAGTGAAAGAAGTCACACAGAAAAAGAAACATCATAAGGTATCACTAATACACGGAATGTGAACTTGGCTACACATGAACTGAATTACAAAACAGAACAGGGTCTCAAATTTAGAAAACCAACTTATGCTTGCTTAAGGGGGAAGGTGAGTTGGGGTGCTGCATAAAAGCAGAGTTTGAAATTAGCACAGATACCGTTCCATAAGCCAAATATGTAATAGACAAGACCTACCCCTTGCTCAACGAAATGGATTCAACAATGAGGTATCACCTCACACCTGGTAGAATAGGCATCATAGAAAATCTACAAACAAAAAATGCTGGAAAGGGTGTGGAGAAAAGGAACCCTCTTCCACTATTGTTGGGAATATAAATTGATACAGTCATTATGGAGAACAATATGGAATTTCTTAAGAAACTAACAATAGAATTACCATATGATACAGCAATCCCAGTACTGGACATATACCCAGACAAAACCATAAATCAAAAAGAGTCATTCACCGCAATGTTCATTGCATCACTATTTACAATATCGAGGTAATGGAAGCAACCTAAATGCCCACAGACAGACGAATGCATAAAGCTGTGGTACATATATAAAATGGAATATTACTAAGCCATGAAAAGGAATGAAATTGGGTCATTTGTAGAGATGTCAATGGATCTAGAGACTGTCATACAGAGTGAAGTAAGTCAGAAAGAGAAAAACAAATCTTGTATATTCATGCATATATGTGGAACCTAGAAAAACTGTACAGATTAACCATTTTGCAAGGCATAAATAGAGCAAACGTATGGACAACAAGGGGGGAAAGCTGTTGGGGGGGTGGTGGTGGGAGGAGTTGAGAGACTGGGATTGGCATGTATACATTTATATGTATAAAATAGATAACCAATAAGAACCTGCTGTATAAAAATATAAAATAAAATTCAAAATTAAAAAGAAATAAAATTTAAAAAATAAAACAGAAAAAACAATTATTCCCTGCACATACATGTATTTATATGAATAAATTATTTCCATGCTTATATCTGTAAATACAAAAAAGAGGAATAAAATCTACCTTGAACCAAAAACGAAAAAGAGAAAAAAACACAGAACCAACCAGTTACACAGAGGAAAACCGTATCAGGGCACTTGCTCCAGTTGTAAACAATTCTGAAGTTGGTCAGTGGTGGGGAATCGTCTCCCATTCAGCCAGCAGCCCCCACGCAACAAGCGTCCTCATTGCAAAGCTGGGGCACCGTGCCGAGGCATCTGTGAGTAAACGTGAGCTGAGCCCCAGGCCAGTTGCTGCTGAACTATTCCCACCCGTCCCAGGTAAAACACCTGAATATATACAAGGACTTGAAAGCCTAGAGGAAGGGCCATAGAGCCACATGAGTGACAGCATGCCGGCCGACTTGGTGCCTGCAGGCCAGCCAGGATGGTCCTGGCCCTGGGTGCTCTTCTGGAAGATTTCCATTTCCCTGCCTGAGATACCCGTCCTGTCCCTGCCCCCACTGCTTTTTTCCTTCCTCACCTCTGCCCAGGGAGAAATTCCAGCAGCAGGTATGGGTGACACATCCTCTTCTTTAGCAGGTGGCAGCCTGGCAACTGCTGCAGAAAGTCCAGCAGAGCCCCACTCACACTGGGCCACCCACAAAGCCGTGGCCTCTCACTCCCTCTCACCAGCCCAGCCCCGAGACTGCTGACAGGGCAGAGAAAATGGTGTCAGGCACGGCTGCAGGGGCTCTTGCTGCCTGGAGTGGTATTTATATTGATCTCAACCCAGGCACACCTGGGGAGGGCTGGCCGGCACGGTAAGGCTGCCCAGGTCAGCCAATCATCACCCCTCAGGGGCTCACAGTTGCAGAAAATGGAACTTGCTGAACCGGCCAGGTCCAAGGAACAGGTGTGGGCTCCTGAGAGTCAGGATAGACAAGGGGCTGCAGCTTTGGCTTGTTTTCTAATCATTTTATCTGGCCCATGAGTGGGAGACAACTTCAAGAAAACCCTCTCCTAATGAGAGGAACCCAGGAGTCAGGGAGAGGAGGGGTGGGTGGTGGTTGGAGACAGAGGCCTGGTGCCCCGGGTGCAGTGGAAGTCTCTGGAAGACCAGGTGGAGGGAGGCCTCACGGAGTGATGCCCAGGGTCACAGACCTGTCGCAGCTGCTGTTTGTTAGTTCAAGTCCTGCTCTGAGGTGCTCTGTGTCAGCTCTGAGTGACAGGTGAGCTGGGGGTGCTCTGCAATGAGGGCTATGTGCACGGTTCCTGTGTGCCCAGCCCTGCCACGGTACCTGCAAGGGTAGCTCTGTATCCTGGGAGGGGCCTGACCACGAGAGCCCCGTGGGCTGGGGTGGGGGTGGGGTACCTGCCCAGGTGAGCTCCATATTCTGGGATTGGTCTGACCACGAGAGCCCCATGGGCTGCTGGGGACCTGGTAAAGGATGTCAGGACAGTCAGTGAAGCCACCGAGGATATACCTCCAGTTGCTCCTAATTCCTACACCCTGCTGGTCATTCTACCAACCACCAGGACATGGTATTCTGTATTAGTCTTCAATGATGCCTTCTTTTGTATTCCATTAGTCCCAGAGTCACAAGAAATTTTGGCTTGTGAGTGGCAGGACTCAACATACAACTAAAACAATACTTCCGGGCCGTCTGGACCCAAGGGTGCAAAAATTCCCACACCATCTTTGGGGAAAGCTTAGCTAAAGACCTAAAAGTTCTACCTCTGGAAAAGGAAACCCTCCTTCAATATGCAGATGACATTCTGATAGCCAGCCCTACTAAGGAGGCCTCTGAACTACCAAGCCAATAAAGGATAGAAGTTGTCCAAGAAAAAGCTCAAATATCACAGACTGCGGTGACCTGCCTGGGCTTCATTCTCACACAAGGTCAGAGAAGCCCATCCCAGGAAAGGGAAGAAACCATTTTCAGCCTTACCCCTTTCTAAAACTAGAAGACAGCTTAGGGGTTCCTGGGGAGGCCAGGGTTTGCTGCTTCTGGATCCCTAACTACAGTCTACTAGCTGGGCCTCTATATGAAACACTGAAAGGAAAAGATGATGATCCTTTTGAATAGAATCCAGAAGTGGCCTTTCAAGAATGGAAAGAGCAGTCAATTCAGACCCTTGCCCTGGAACTCCCTAATTTAGCTAAACCCTTTGACCTTTACATTCCCGGTGAAAGGTGAATCGCCATTGGAGAATTAGTGCAAAAACTGGGACCACTTGAAATGGAACAATGCAAGAATGCCATCCAGGTAGGATAAACTACGGTCACTAAGGGGCTTGGCCCACTGCCACATCTGGCCAAGATACTGGCGGTATCTAAAAACCTGGAAATCAGCAGCCCAAAAGTCCACCTCCCTCCTAAGGGAAAAGGACCCCACGTGGTGATCCTAACCACCAACCATGCCCTGAAGTTGCAGGGTTCGCTCCGTGGGCACACCGACCTCGAGTGAGGAGGCCCTCCAACTCCAACATCCAGAGAGATAACCGGGGGCAATAGGGCACCATGACGACTCGTGTGAACATCACTTGACCTGGAGTTTCTCTCATAAAACAACAAGAGTGTGTCCCAAAAGAGTAGACTACTGCTTGCAGGACTTACTGCACCCAGCGGGGAGCTAATAATCTTGGCGGGGGAACAGTATACCACACTGTCACCATAGAAAAGCCTACAGACACCGTGATGATGGTGGCCAATAAGACCGGCTGAACTCCTGTTTACTTCAAAAGGCTGTTGACTCAGTAGCCATCATGGTCCTTATCACCACTGACCCTGGACTGTCTGGGAGTTGAGCGGGCAGGGCTCTGACACCTGGTGCTGTTTGTACGTTAATTCAGGGGCCTAATTGAAGAAAGCGCAGACTACTGGTCAGAGCATCTAGGCTGGCAGAAACGGTCAGCCTAAGGTGGCCGAACAAATGTGGGGCGGGGTGAAACCGGCCCCCACAGCGTCTCTGCACATCTCTTTCCTGGACCCTTAAAGGTCATTAGAATCTATAACACTTCCAATGCTGGTGCTCAGGTGGACGAGCAGGGAGGCAGGGGTCCTGGGGACAATCAACGTCACCGGGAGGCTGCTGGGGAGAAGCTCTGACCCTCGCCCCAGGGTATGAGGGCTCCCAACTCAGCACTCAGCAGTTACAGAAGAAAGGTCTGCACCCTCAGCACTCCAAGAATGAGGAACGGGACAAAAGGCAGAGGAGGGGTTTGTCCCCAGCAAAGCCCATTAAAAATCCCTGGGAGATAAACATAGAATCTGGGCAATAAAGTCAAGTCTAGCCTTTTTTATCCTTTGTGCTTTGTCTAATTTCACGTGCTCCTAGGGTCCCGCATGCAGAGGTTCCACACCCGGCACTTCAGACCAGATTTCCTAGTGCAGAATGGCTGGGTCGACACCTCAGCTCCTGGGGCCCAGTGCAGACTCCACGATATAGAGCCTGAGCTACAGCCAACCCGGCCCTCGAGAGCTCCGCCGCCTCCCTCCCTCCCACTGACTCTGACAGGATCTCTACACAGCAGCCCAGCCCACAGCCCACGGGGTAGTGCATGCTCTCACCTCTCCATTCTCTGATCAAAATATAAAGTTTCCTTTGCTTGTGAACCAAACTCAGTCTCGATCTGTTGGCCCCAATGACACTGGGCAGGGGGACACTTGTTGGGGTCCACTCTGGAGGATCAGTAACAGAAATTGAGACTATTGTAACCTCAATGAACAGATGTGTGAGCCAAACTGTAGTTAACATAGAACAGTGTATAAGGCTCGGGTAAAATAAGATGTTTCTAACACTTCCATTTGATATTTCCATCACTTTTTATAAGCAAGTTCAGTGAAAAGGTTTGTCTTATTTGTCAGGTCAATATTAGAGAAACGAAGTGATTTCTTTCCAAGGATGTACATCTAATAATCTTGGTTAAACCTTCAATCTTGTTTTAAATGCTTTTCCATTGAAAATGATACCTCTCTTTCAGCTCCCCCATTTCTGAGAAGTATAAAATCTTATAATTTATTATTACCAAAGGGGAAAGGTGGGAGGAGGGATAAATTAACAGTTTGGAATTAACACATACACACTGCTATGTATAAAATAGATCATCAACAAGGAACTACTGTATAGCACAGGGAACTACACTCAACATTTTGCAATAACCTATAAGGGGAAATAATCTGAAAAAGAATAGATATTTTTATTGACATCATCTATCAATGATAGTTAAAGTGTAGCCTAAGGGAAGCTGGTGGTGAGTGCTTCTGACCCTGAAGACTTCAATCATCTAAAGTTTGGACTCTGCCTACTTCCCAAGGCCCTTAATGAACATATGTGTAGCCGTAGCTTAAAAACTTCCCCAGTTTGGGTTTCGGGGAGACACTGATTTTGAAAAAGCCCTGGTGTTCTCCTTACATGAATGGGACTCTTCCTACTGCTAAAACATGTCTGTCACACCCAGAGGATGGTATACCGTCTGATCGGGAAGAGTTTGGAAAAGGCATCTCATCTCCTCATCTCCTGGTGCTCGGGTTCACCCCTCCAGCGTCTTTACTAACAGTCTCCCCACTTGGAGATGTCAGCACTGTCAACATCCTGTTGCGTACAGTTTGGAATTTGTCCAGAGGATGAAGCGGAAGGATGAGGAACAATGAGAGACAAGTCCTAGGTGTTCAGACAGGCACATGTCACTCTAATTTCCAATCAGGAAGACGAATTGACCAAAGGCTAGGGTTGCCCATGGAAACAGTATAGGGCTTGAGGAAATCCCGCTGCTTTGTGGCCAGTTCCCATAAACACAAGTTGAACAATGGAACTCAGGGGCAGTAAAATTCACAAAACTGCAGAGTTGAAAATATCCATCACTGAAAAATGTCTTGAGGAAAGTCAGAGAAAAGGACTTGTAAGCAAGGGAGAATGGCAGGAAAGGGATTTGAGGAGGTAGAAAGGACTCGCCATTAAGCACAAGAAAAGGAGCTGAACATTGCCAACATTGCAGTTGGCCAAAAAGGGTGCATGCGTTTTTTTCTGTATATATTCAAGAAAAGGGCATACACTTTTTTAGCCAACCAAACAGGTGGGCACTGGAAGTCAATACTACAAAAGATATCACTTCGCATCAGTCAGAAGAGCCATCCTCATAAAGCGTAAATAACAGAAATGCAGGACAGGGCAACGAGAAGAGGGAGCCCTGTGAGACTTATAGTGGAAATGTATATTGCCAACGGCCATTCTGGAAAAGTGTATTGTGTTTACTAAAGCATCTAAAAAATGAGCTACAGAGCATAGGGCACTTGCACTCATGGGCGTATATCTTGGGAAAAACAAAAATCGAGAGGACACAGTCACCCCAATGTTTACCCCCTCTCTGTTTAAAAGATCCTCGACTAGGATATAACTTAAATGTCTCTGGAGGGAAAAAATGGATAGAGATGTGGTACTTAGGTAGAGTGGAATATTATTCAGCCTGGAAATCAATGAAATATGGCCAGTTGTAACAACTCCGGAGGAGTTACGTATGATCATTCTAAGTGACAGAATTCAAAAAGAAAAAGACACATATCATAAGATATCACTTAAAGGTGGAATCCAAAATGGCTACACATGAAATAAATTACAAAACAAAAACATAGTCAAATATGTAGAAAACACGCATAAGGCTGCTAAACGGGAAAGGTGGGGAGGGGTGAGGCATCATCCAGGAGGTTGAAATTAGCAAAGATACCATTCCAAATACCAAACTGATAATCAACAAGGCCTACACGGTAGCTAAAAGAACTGCACTCAGCACACTCAAGTCACCGGAAAAGAATATATACGACTGGTAAGAATCTGAAAAAGAATTTATTGATGACTCTCTGTACGTGAATCAAGTGGATGTACAGCAGCAAGAAACAGAGCTTTGAAAATCAGCTGTAACCAATATAGTAATAAATTGAAAAAAATAAACGACAGAGAGACAGAGAAAACCTCTTACAACTTTTCCTCAGGGACGGTGATGCAACATGGATTGAACACATCTAGACCCACAGCAGGATGAGACATAAGGCTGGAAACTGTTTGCGCTAAGAGAAATGTGAGGTTGGGTGAGGAAATGCACACCCTTTAAAGTAATACTACCTGGTACCCATTCAATGGGTCCCAAATCTGCAGGTTCAAGGGATCTTCCTACAGCTAAAACATGCATGGAAAACCCAGAGGACTGTACACCATGTGATCGGGAGATGTGTCTAAAATGCACCTCATTTATCCTCTCCTGGTGCTCCTGTTCACCATTCCAGCCACGTTACTTAGAATCTCCCCACTTGGAGAATCAGCACAGTTAAACTTTTGTTTCACACATTTTGCAAATTGTGAGGAGGATGAACGGGAAGAGGGGGAACCAATGAGAGAATAGTTGTAGGGGTTTGGACGGGCACATATCACTCTAATTTCCCATTAAGAATAAGAATTAAAGAAAGGCTCAGCCTGCCTCGCCGGAGCCAAAATAGGGCCTGAAGCAATCCTGTGGGTTTGTGGCCAGCTCACAAAAGAGCAACTTAAAAAATGGAGCTCAGGGTCACTGCAATTCACAAACCTGCAGAGTTATAAATGAAAACTAATGTCCAAAAATATGTTGAGGTAAGGCAAAGAAGAGGATCTGAATGCAAGACAGAATTGCAAGAAACAGATTTCAAGAGATAGATTGGACTCGTCTTTAATGCACATGAAAAGCGGCAGAATTTCGACAATGATGCAGTTGGCCCAAAAGGGCGTATGCGTTTTTTCCTGATTATATCCAGGAAAAAACGCATACGCACTTTATGGGCAACGAAGCAAGCAAGCAATGCAAATGTGCACAACAAAGAAGTCTCACTTCCCACCGGTCAAAAGGGCCATCCTAAAAAACTGTAAAAACCAGAAATGCAGGACAGGCCATGGAGAACAGGGAGCCTTTATACGCTGATGGGCAGTGTGTGAACTGCCGAGAGCCACTCTGGAGAAGTGTATGGTGGTTCCTAAATCATCTAAAAAACAGAGCTACAGAGCATAGGACACTTCCAATCATGGGAGTATATCTAGGGAAGTCTAAAAATCAACAAGACACAAGCACACCACAGTTTAGGGCTACTCTGTTTACAAGAACCTCAACTTCAGTACACCTTAAATATCCCAGGAAAGAGAACAATGGATAAAGAAGATGTGGTACTTATGTACAATGGAATATCTCTTCACCATGAAATCAATGTAATAAGGCTAGTAGAAGGATAAAGAGTGGATTTAGGTCTGATAATACTACTTGAAATAAGTCAAACAGAAAAAGAAACATATCATAAGATATCACTTATAGAGGGAGGGTAAATATGGCTGCACAAGAAATGAATTACAGAACAGAACAGTGTCTCACATTTAGAAAACACACTTATGTCAGCTTAAGGGGAAAGGAGAGGTGGGGTGATGCATAAAACCAGAGTTTGAAATTAGCACAGATACCGTTCAATAAACCAAATAGGTATTAGACAAGATCTACACCTTGCTCAATGAACTGGCCTCAACACACCCTATACACCGCAGAGAAATATATCTGAGTAATAAGAATCTTAAAACCCATGTATTGATATATCTCCATAAGGGAATCAAGTGTGTGCAGAGCGGCACAAACACAGCAGTGAAAATGAGCTAAACCTCATTATAGAAATAAATTTTAAAAAGAAAACGCTGAAACAATGAAAGAGAAAAATTCTTACAAAATTCGCTCAGGGGCTGTGATGTAACCTGGATTGACCACATATAAACCCACAGCTGGATAACACATAAGGCTGGACACTTGGGGCTGAGAGGATTGGTGAGCTTTGGTGAGCAACTGCCGAAAGTTTAATGCAATACTTCATGCTACTCAGTCCAAGGGTCCCAACACTCCAGGTTGAAGGGAATCTTCCTACAGCTAAACCATGCTTGGGAAACCCAGCGACTGGTATACCATATGATCGGGAAAGGTTTCTAAAACGCACCTCATTTTTCCTCTCCTGGGGCTCCGGATCGACATTCCAGCCGCTTTACTAACAACATCCCCACATGGAGTCAATGCCTTTAAGTTCTGGTATCGCACAGTCTGCAGTTAGTGCAGAGGATGAATGGGAATAGGGGGAACCAGTGAGAAACTAGCTGTAGCGGTTTCAATGGGCACATGTCACTCTAATGTCACATCAGTAAGAAGAATTAACCAAAGGCACAGCAAGGTGCCCCAGAAGAAAAATAGGGCTTCAAGGAACCCTGTGGTTATGGGGCAAGACCACAAAAATAAGAGCTGAAAAATGGAGCTAAGGGCCACTGCAATTCAAAAACCTGCAGAGTTATAAAGGCCAACTATATTCAAAAAATATATTGAGGTAAGGCTATGAAGAGGCAATGAAAGCAAGGCAGAATTGCAGGAAACCAATTTCAGGAGGTAGACTGGAATTGCATTGAAAACATATGAAGAGAGTCAGAACCTCGACAATGATGCACTTGGACAAAAAGGGCGTATGCGTTTTTTCCTGAATATATTCAGGAAAAAACGCATACGCCCTTTTTGGCCAACCAAGCAAACCTGCAAAGGAAATCGGCACTACAATGAAGTCTCACTTCCCCCAGGTCAAAAGGGCCATCTGAAAAAAGTGTAAAATCCAGAAAGGCAGGACAGGCCATGGAGAACTGGGAGCCTTGTTATGCTGATGGGCGGGATGTAAATTGCCAACAGACACTCGGGAGAAGTGTATGGTGTTTCCGGAAACATCTAAAAAACAAAGCAACAGAGCCTAGCGCACTTCCACTTATGGTCCTATAGCTTAGGGAAATTAAAATCAAAAAGACACAGCCACCCCAAAGTTTGGGACGGCTCTGTTTACAACAACCTCGTTTACAGTACAAGTTCAATATCACAGAAAGTGAAAAATGGATAAAGAAGTTTGGGTACTCAAGTACAATGCAATATCACTCAGCAATGAAATCTATGTCACCAGGCCCTTAGCAGCGCAATGAGTGGATTCGGGTATGGTGATTCTAACTGAAATAAGTCACACAGAAAAAGAAACATCAATAAATATCACTAATACACGGAATGTAAACTTGGCTACACAGGAACTGAATTACAAAACAGAACAGGGTCTCAAATTTAGAAAACCAACTTATGCTTGCTTAAGGGGAAAGGTGAGTTGGGGTGCTGCATAAAACCAGAGATTGAAATGAGCACAGATAAAGTTCCTTAAGCCAAATATGGAATAGACAAGAGCTACTCCTTGCTCAACGAAATGGACTCCACACCGCATATTAAATGCCTAAGAATGTACCTGACTAGTAAGTATCTTAAAACCTATGGATTGCTATGTCTCCAAAAGAGAATCAAGCGTGTGTACAGGGGCATAAACACAGCAGTGATAGGATTGGAGAGGTTTGGTGAGCAGATGAAGACCCTTTGAAGTCATATTGCATGGTACCCATTACACGGGTCTCAACTCTCCAGGTTTAAGGTATTATTCCTTCAGCTAAAACATGCATGTGGAACCCAGAGTATGATCAACCGTGTGAACGGGAGACGTGTTCAAATATGTCTCAGTTTTCCTCCCCTGGTACTTGGGTGCAACATTCCAGACGCTTTACCAACACTCTCCCCACTTGGAGAGTCAGCGCCTTTAACCTCCTGTTTGGCCCAGTTTGCAATTTTTGCGGAAGATGAACAGGAATAGGGAGAACCAATGAGAGACTAGCTGGAGGTGTCTGGACGGGCAAATTTAACTCTCATTTCCCACCAGGAAGAGGAAATAACCAAAGGCTCAGTGTGCCGTGCAGAACCAGATTAGGGCCTGAAGCCATCCTGCGGTATTGCGGCCAGCTCAAAAGAAAGCGAGTTGAACAAAGGAGCTCAGGGGCACTGTAATTCACAAACCTGCAGAGTTATAAATGACAGCTATCATCCAAAAATATACTGAAGTAAGGCTGCCAAGAGGACTTGAAAGCGGGGCAGAATTGCAGGAAACCGATTTCAGGAGGTAGACTGGAATTGCATTGAAAGCATAGGAAAAGAGGCAGAACGTCCACAATGATGCACTTGGCCAAAAAGGCCGTATGCGTTTTTTCCTGAATATATTCAGGAAAAAACGCATACGCCCTTTTTGGCCAACCAAGCAAGCTTGCAAAGGAAATCTGCACTACAGTGAAGTCTCACTTCCCCCCGGTCAAAAGGGCCATCTGAAAAAAGTGGAAAATCCAGAAAGGCAGGACAGGCCATGGAGAACTGGGAGCCTTGTTATGCTGATGGGCGGGATGTAAATTGCCAACAGACACTCGGGAGAAGTGTATGGTGTTTCCTGAAACATCTAAAAAACAAAGCAACAGAGCCTAGGGCACTTCCACTTATGGTCCTATATCTTAGGGAAATTAAAATCAAAAAGACACAGCCACCCCAAAGTTTGGGACGCCTGTGTTTACAAGAACCTCATTTACAGTACAAGTTCAACATCGCAGAAAGTGAAAAATTGATAAAGAAGTTTTGGTATATACTTACAAAGCAATATCACTCAGCAATGAAATCTATGTCATCAGGCCCTTAGCAGGACAATGAGTGGATTCAGGTATGATGATTCTAACTGAAATAAGTCACACAGAAAAAGAAACATCATAAGATATCAGTAATACACGGAATGTAAACTTGGCTACACAGGAACTGAATTACAGAACAGAACAGGGTCTCAAATTTAGAAAACCAACTTATGCTTGCTAAAGGGGAAAGGTGAGTTGGGGTGCTGCATAAAACCAGAGATTGAAATGAGCACAGATAAAGTTCCTTAAGCCAAATATGGAATAGACAAGAGCTACTCCTTGCTCAACGAAATGGACTCAACACCGCATATTAAACGCGTAAGAATGTACCTGACTAGGAGGTATCTTAAAACCTATGGATTGCTATGTCTCCGAAAGAGAATCAAGCATGTGTACAAGGGCATAAACGCAGTAGTGATAGGATTGGAGAGGTTCGGTGAGCAAATGAAGACCCTTTGAAGTCATATTGCATGGTACCCATTCCACGGGTCTCAACTACCCATGTTTAAGGTATTCTTCCTTCAGCTAAAACATGCATGTGGAACCCAGAGTATTATCAACCGTGTGAACGGGAGACGTGTTCAAATATGTCTCAGTTTTCCTCCCCTGGTACTCGGGTGCAACATTCCAGACGCTTTACTAACACTCTCCCCACTTAGAGGGTCAGCGCCTTTAACCTCCTGTTTGGCCCAGTTTGCAATTTCTGCGGAAGATGAACAGGAATAGCGAGAACCAATGAGAGACTAGCTGGAGGTGTCTGGACGGGCAAATTTAACTCTCATTTCCCACCAGGAAGAGGAAATAACCAAAGGCTCAGCGTGCCGTGCCGGAACAAGATTAGGGCCTGAAGCCATCCTGCGTTGTTGCGGCCAGGTCACAAGAAAGCGAGTTGAAGAAAGGAGCTCAGGGGCACTGTAATTCACAAACCTGCAGAGTTATAAATGACAGCTATCGTCCAAAAATATACTGAAGTAAGGCTGCCAAGAGGACTTGAAAGCGGGGCAGAATTGCAGGAAACCGATTTCAGGAGGTAGACTGGAATTGCATTGAAAGCATAGGAAAAGAGGCAGAACGTCCACAATGATGCACTTGGCCAAAAAGGGCGTATGCATTTTTTCCTGAATATATTCAGGAAAAAACGCATACGCCCTTTTTGGCCAACCAAGCAAGCTTGCAAAGGAAATCTGCACTACAATGAAGTCTCACTTCCCCCCGGTCAAAAGGGCCATCTGAAAAAAGTGTAAAATCCAGAAAGGCAGGACAGGCCATGGAGAACTGGGAGCCTTGTTATGCTGATGGGCGGGATGTAAATTGCCAATAGACACTCGGGAGAAGTGTATGGTGTTTCCTGAAACATCTAAAAAACAAAGCAACAGAGCCTAGGGCACTTCCACTTATGGTCCTATAGCTTAGGGAAATTAAAATCAAAAAGACACAGCCACCCCAAAGTTTGGGACGCCTGTGTTTACAAGAACCTCGTTTACAGTACAAGTTCAACATCGCAGAAAGTGAAAAATTGATAAAGAAGTTTTGGTATTTACTTACAAAGCAATATCACTCAGCAATGAAATCTATGTCATCAGGCCTTTAGCAGGACAATGAGTGGATTCAGGTATGATGATTCTAACTGAAATAAGTCACACAGAAAAAGAAACATCATAAGATATCAGTAATACACGGAATGTAACCATGGCTACACAGGAACTGAATTACAGAACAGAACAGGGTCTCAAATTTAGAAAACCAACTTATGCTTGCTTAAGGGGAAAGGTGAGTTGGGGTGCTGCATAAAACCAGAGATTGAAATGAGCACAGATAAAGTTCCTTAAGCCAAATATGGAATAGACAAGAGCTACTCCTTGCTCAACGAAATGGACTCAACACCGCATATTAAACGCCTAAGAATGTACCTGACTAGTAAGTATCTTAAAACCTATGGATTGCTATGTCTCCGAAAGAGAATCAAGCATCTGTACAGGGGCATAAACGCAGCAGTGATAGGATTGGAGAGGTTCGGTGAGCAAATGAAGACCCTTTGAAGTCATATTGGATGGTACCCATTCCATGGGTCTCAACTCTCCAGGTTTAAGGTATTCTTCCTTCAGCTAAAACATGCATGTGGAACCCAGAGTATGATCAACCGTGTGAACGGGAGACGTGTTCAAATATATCTCAGTTTTCCTCCCCTGGTACTCGGGTGCAACATTCCAGACGCTTTACTAACACTCTCCTGTCTTGGAGAGTCAGCGCCTTTAACCTCCTGTTTGGTCCAGTTTGCAATTTCTGCGGAAGATGAACAGGAATAGGGAGAACCAATGAGAGACTAGCTGGAGGTGTCTGGACGGGCAAATTTAACTCTCATTTCCCACCAGGAAGAGGAAATAACCAAAGGCTCAGCGTGCCGTGCCGGAACAAGATTAGGGCCTGAAGCCATCCTGCGGTGTTGCGGCCAGCTCACAAGAAAGCGAGTTGAAGAAAGGAGCTCAGGGGCACTGTAATTCACAAACCTGCAGAGTTATAAATGACAGCTATCGTCCAAAAATATACTGAAGTAAGGCTGCCAAGAGGACTTGAAAGCGGGGCAGAATTGCAGGAAACCGATTTCAGGAGGTAGACTGGAATTGCATTGAAAGCATAGGAAAAGAGGCAGAACGTCCCCAATGATGCACTTGGCCAAAAAGGGCGTATGCGTTTTTTCCTGAATATATTCAGGAAAAAACGCATACGCCCTTTTTGGCCAACCAAGCAAACTTGCAAAGGAAATCTGCACTACAATGAAGTCTCACTTCCCCCCGGTCAAAAGGGCCATCTGAAAAAAGTGGAAAATCCAGAAAGGCAGGACAGGCCATGGAGAACTGGGAGCCTTGTTATGCTGATGGGCGGGATGTAAATTGCCAACAGACACTCGGGAGAAGTGTATGGTGTTTCCTGAAACATCTAAAAAACAAAGCAACAGAGCCTAGGGCACTTCCACATATGGTCTTATAGCATAGGGAAATTAAAATCAAAAAGACACAGCCACCCCAAAGTTTGGGACGCCTCTGTTTACAAGAACCTCGTTTACAGTACAAGTTCAACATCGCAGAAAGTGAAAAATGGATAAAGAAGTTGTGGTATTTACTTACAAAGCAATATCACTCAGCAATGAAATCTATGTCATCAGGCCCTTAGCAGCACAATGAGTGGATTCAGGTATGATGATTCTAACTGAAATAAGTCACACAGAAAAAGAAACATCATAAGATATCACTAATACACGGAATGTAAACTTGGCTACACAGGAACTGAATTACAGAACAGAACAGGGTCTCAAATTTAGAAAACCAACTTATGCTTGCTTAAGGGGAAAGGTGAGTTGGGGTGCTGCATAAAACCAGAGATTGAAATGAGCACAGATAAAGTTCCTTAAGCCAAATATGGAATAGACAAGAGCTACTCCTTGCTCAACGAAATGGACTCAACACCCCATATTAAACGCCTAAGAATGTACCTGACTAGTAAGTATCTTAAAACCTATGGATTGCTATGTCTCCAAAAGAGAATCAAGCGTGTGTACAGGGGCATAAACGCAGCAGTGATAGGATTGGAGAGGTTCGGTGAGCAAACGAAGACCCTTTGAAGTCATATTGCATGGTACCCATTACACGGGTCTCAACTCTCCAGGTTTAAGGTATTCTTCCTTCAGCTAAAACATGCATGTGGAACCCAGAGTATGATCAACCGTGTGAACGGGAGACGTGTTCAAATATGTCTCAGTTTTCCTACCCTGGTACTCGGGTGCAACATTCCAGACGCTTTACTAACACTCTCCCCACTTGGAGAGTCAGCGCCTTTAACCTCCTGTTTGGTCCAGTTTGCAATTTCTGCGGAAGATGAACAGGAATAGGGAGAACCAATGAGAGACTAGCTGGAGGTGTCTGGACGGGCAAATTTAACTCTCATTTCCCACCAGGAAGAGGAAATAACCAAAGGATCAGCGTGCCGTGCCGGAACAAGATTAGGGCCTGAAGCCATCCTGCGGTGTTGCGGCCAGCTCACAAGAAAGCGAGTTGAAGAAAGGAGCTCAGGGGCACTGTAATTCACAAACCTGCAGAGTTATAAATGACAGCTATCGTCCAAAAATATACTGAAGTAAGGCTGCCAAGAGGACTTGAAAGCGGGGCAGAATTGCAGGAATCCGATTTCAGGAGGTAGACTGGAATTGCATTGAAAGCATAGGAAAAGAGGCAGAACGTCCCCAATGATGCACTTGGCCAAAAAGGGCGTATGCGTTTTTTCCTGAATATATTCAGGAAAAAACGCATACGCCCTTTTTGGCCAACCAAGCAAACTTGCAAAGGAAATCTGCACTACAATGAAGTCTCACTTCCCCCCGGTCAAAAGGGCCATCTGAAAAAAGTGTAAAATCCAGAAAGGCAGGACAGGCCATGGAGAACTGGGAGCCTTGTTATGCTGATGGGCGGGATGTAAATTGCCAACAGACACTCGGGAGAAGTGTATGGTGTTTCCTGAAACATCTAAAAAACAAAGCAACAGAGCCTAGGGCACTTCCACATATGGTCCTATAGCATAGGGAAATTAAAATCAAAAAGACACAGCCACCCCAAAGTTTGGGACGCCTCTGTTTACAAGAACCTCGTTTACAGTACAAGTTCAACATCGCAGAAAGTGAAAAATGGATAAAGAAGTTGTGGTATTTACTTACAAAGCAATATCACTCAGCAATGAAATCTATGTCATCAGGCCATTAGCAGCACAATGAGTGGATTCAGGTATGATGATTCTAACTGAAATAAGTCACACAGAAAAAGAAACATCATAAGATATCACTAATACACGGAATGTAAACTTGGCTACACAGGAACTGAATTACAGAACAGAACAGGGTCTCAAATTTAGAAAACCAACTTATGCTTGCTTAAGGGGAAAGGTGAGTTGGGGTGCTGCATAAAACCAGAGATGGAAATGAGCACAGATAAAGTTCCTTAAGCCAAATATGGAATAGACAAGAGCTACTCCTTGATCAACGAATTGGACTCAACACACCATATTCAACGCCTAAGAATGTACCTGACTAGTAAGTATCTTAAAACCTATGGATTGCTATGTCTCCAAAAGAGAATCAAGCGTGTGTACAGGGGCATAAACGCAGCAGTGATAGGATTGGAGAGGTTCGGTGAGCAAACGAAGACCCTTTGAAGTCATATTGCATGGTACCCATTACACGGGTCTCAACTCTCCAGGTTTAAGGTATTCTTCCTTAAGCTAAAACATGCATGTGGAACCCAGAGTATGATCAACCGTGTGAACGGGAGACGTGTTCAAATATGTCTCAGTTTTCCTACCCTGGTACTCGGGTGCAACATTCCAGACGCTTTACTAACACTCTCCCCACTTGGAGAGTCAGCGCCTTTAACCTCCTGTTTGGTCTAGTTTGCAATTTCTGTGGAAGATGAACAGGAATAGGGAGAACCAATGAGAGACTAGCTGGAGGTGTCTGGACGGGCAAATTTAACTCTCATTTCCCACCAGGAAGAGGAAATAACCAAAGGATCAGCGTGCCGTGCCGGAACAAGATTAGGGCCTGAAGCCATCCTGCTGGGTTGCGGCCAGCTCACAAGAAAGCGAGTTGAAGAAAGGAGCTCATGGGCACTGTAATTCACAAACCTGCAGAGTTATAAATGACAGCTATCGTCCAAAAATATACTGAAGTAAGGCTGCCAAGAGGACTTGAAAGCGGGGCAGAATTGCAGGAAACCGATTTCAGGAGGTAGACTGGAATTGCATTGAAAGCATAGGAAAAGAGGCAGAACGTCCACAATGATGCACTTGGCCAAAAAGGGCGTATGCGTTTTTTCCTGAATATATTCAGGAAAAAACGCATACGCCCTTTTTGGCCAACCAAGCAAGCTTGCAAAGGAAATCTGCACTACAATGAAGTCTCACTTCCCCCCGGTCAAAAGGGCCATCTGAAAAAAGTGTAAAATCCAGAAAGGCAGGACAGGCCATGGAGAACTGGGAGCCTTGTTATGATGATGGGCGGGATGTAAATTGCCAACAGACACTCGGGAGAAGTGTATGGTGTTTCCGGAAACATCTAAAAAACAAAGCAACAGAGCCTAGGGCACTTCCACATATGGTCCTATAGCATAGGGAAATTAAAATCAAAAAGACACAGCCACCCCAAAGTTTGGGACGACTCTGTTTACAAGAACCTCGTTTACAGTACAAGTTCAACATCGCAGAAAGTGAAAAATGGATAAAGAAGTTGTGGTATTTACTTACAAAGCAATATCACTCAGCAATGAAATCTATGTCATCAGGCACTTAGCAGCACAATGAGTGGATTCAGGTATGATGATTCTAACTGAAATAAGTCACACAGAAAAAGAAACATCATAAGATATCACTAATACATGGAATGTAAACTTGGCTACACAGGAACTGAATTACAGAACAGAACAGGGTCTCAAATTTAGAAAACCAACTTATGCTTGCTTAAGGGGAAAGGTGAGTTGGGGTGCTGCATAAAACCAGAGATGGAAATGAGCACACATAAAGTTCCTTAAGCCAAATATGGAATAGACAAGAGCTACTCCTTGATCAACGAATTGGACTCAACACACCATATTCAACGCCTAAGAATGTACCTGACTAGTAAGTATCTTAAAACCTATGGATTGCTATGTCTCCAAAAGAGAATCAAGCATGTGTACAGGGGCATAAACGCAGCAGTGATAGGATTGGAGAGGTTCGGTGAGCAAACGAAGACCCTTTGAAGTCATATTGCATGGTACCCATTACACGGGTCTCAACTCTCCAGGTTTAAGGTATTCTTCCTTCAGCTAAAACATGCATGTGGAACCCAGAGTACGATCAACCGTGTGAACGGGAGACGTGTTCAAATATGTCTCAGTTTTCCTACCCTGGTACTCGGGTGCAACATTCCAGACGCTTTACTAACACTCTCCCCACTTGGAGAGTCAGCGCCTTTAACCTCCTGTTTGGTCCAGTTTGCAATTTCTGCGGAAGATGAACAGGAATAGGGAGAACCAATGAGAGACTAGCTGGAGGTGTCTGGACGGGCAAATTTAACTCTCATTTCCCACCAGGAAGAGGAATTAAACAAAGGATCAGCGTGCCGTGCCGGAACAAGATTAGGGCCTGAAGCCATCCTGCGGGGTTGCGACCAGCTCACAAGAAAGCGAGTTGAAGAAAGGAGCTCATGGGTACTGTAATTCACAAACCTGCAGAGTTATAAATGACAGCTATCGTCCAAAAATATACTGAAGTAAGGCTGCCAAGAGGACTTGAAAGCGGGGCAGAATTGCAGGAAACCGATTTCAGGAGGTAGACTGGAATTGCATTGAAAGCATAGGAAAAGAGGCAGAACGTCCACAATGATGCACTTGGCCAAAAAGGGCGTATGCGTTTTTTCCTGAATATATTCAGGAAAAAACGCATACGCCCTTTTTGGCCAACCAAGCAAGTTTGCAAAGGAAATCTGCACTACAATGAAGTCTCACTTCCCCCCGGTCAAAAGGGCCATCTGAAAAAAGTGTAAAATCCAGAAAGGCAGGACAGGCCATGGAGAACTGGGAGCCTTGTTATGCTGATGGGCGGGATGTAAATTGCCAACAGACACTCGGGAGAAGTGTATGGTGTTTCCTGATGCATCTAAGAAACAAAGCAACAGAGACTAGGGCACTTCCACTTATGGTCCTATAGCTTAGGGAAATTAAAATCAAAAAGACACAGCCACCCCAAAGTTTGGGACGCCTCTGTTTACAAGAACCTCATTTACCGTACAAGTTCAATATCACAGAAAGTGAAAAATGGATAAAGAACTTGTGGTACTTACGTACAATGCAGTATCACTCAGCAATGAAATCTATGTCATCAGGCCCGTAGCAGCATAATGAGTGGATTCAGGTACGATGATTCTAACTGAAATAAGTCACACAGAAAAAGAAACATCATAAGATATCACTAATACACGGAATGTAAACTTGGCTACACAGGAACTGAATTCCAAAACAGAACAGGGTCTCAAATTTAGAAAACCAACTTATGCTTGCTTAAGGGGAAAGGTGAGTTGGGGTGCTGCATAAAACCAGAGATTGAAATGAGCACAGATAAAGTTCCTTAAGCCAAATATGGAATAGACAAGAGCTACTCCTTGCTCAACGAAATGGACTCAACACCCCATATTAAACGCCTAAGAATGTACCTGACTAGTAAGTATCTTAAAACCTATGGATTGCTATGTCTCCAAAAGAGAATCAAGCGTGTGTACAGGGGCATAAACTCAGTAGTGATAGGACTAGAGAGGTTCGGTGAGCAAATGAAGACCCTTTGAAGTCTTATTGCATGGTACCCATTCCACGGGTTTCAACTACCCAGGTTTAAGGTATTCTTCCTTCAGCTAAAACATGCATGTGGAACTCAGAGTATGATCAACCGTGTGAACGGGAGACGTGTTCAAATATGTCTCAGTTTTCCTCCCCTGGTATTCGGGTGCAACATTCCAGACGCTTTACTAACACTCTCCCCACTTGGAGAGTCAGCGCCTTTAACCTCCTGTTTGGCCCAGTTTGCAATTTCTGCGGAAGATGAACAGGAATAGCGAGAACCAATGAGAGACTAGCTGGAGGTGTCTGGACGGGCAAATTTAACTCTCATTTCCCACCAGGAAGAGGAATTAACCAAAGGCTCAGCGTGCCGTGCCGAAACCAGATTAGGGCCTGAAGCCATCCTGCGGTATTGCGGCCAGGTCACAAGAAAGCGAGTTGAAGAAAGGAGCTCAGGGGCACTGTAATTCACAAACCTGCAGAGTTATAAATGACAGCTATCGTCCAAAAATATACTGAAGTAAGGCTGCCAAGAGGACTTGAAAGCGGGGCAGAATTGCAGGAAACCGATTTCAGGAGGTAGACAGGAATTGCATTGAAAGCATAGGAAAAGAGGCAGAACGTCCACAATGATGCACTTGGCCAAAAAGGGCGTATGCGTTTTTTCCTGAATATATTCAGGAAAAAACGCATACGCCCTTTTTGGCCAACCAAGCAAGCTTGCAAAGGAAATCTGCACTACAATGAAGTCTCACTTCCCCCCGGTCAAAAGGGCCATCTGAAAAAAGTGTAAAATCCAGAAAGGCAGGACAGGCCATGGAGAACTGGGAGCCTCGTTATGCTGATGGGCGGGATGTAAATTGCCAACAGACACTCGGGAGAAGTGTATGGTGTTTCCTAAAGCATCTAAGAAACAAAGCAACAGAGCCTAGGGCACTTCCACTTATGGTCCTATAGTTTAGGGAAATTAAAATCAAAAAGACACAGCCACCCCAAAGTTTGGAACGGCTCTGTTTACAAGAACCTCGTTTAGAGTACAAGTTCAACATCGCAGAAAGTGATAAATGGATACAGAAGTTATGGTATTTACTTACAAAGCAATATCACTCAGCAATGAAATCTATGTCATCAGGCCCTTAGCAGCACAATGAGTGGATTTAGGTACGATGATTCTAACTGAAATAAGTCACACAGAAAAAGAAACATCATAAGATATCAGTAATACACGGAATGTAAACTTGGCTACACAGGAACTGAATTCCAAAACAGAACAGCGTCTCAAATTTAGAAAACCAACTTATGCTTGCTTAAGGGGAAAGTTGAGTTGGGGTGCTGCATAAAACCAGAGATTGAAATGAGCACAGATAAAGTTCCTTAAGCCAAATATGGAATAGACAAGAGCTACTCCTTGCTCAACGAAAAGGACTCAACACCCCATATTAAACGCCTAAGAATGTACCTGACTAGTAAGTATCTTAAAACCTATGGATTGCTATGTCTCCGAAAGAGAATCAAGCATGTGTACAGGGGCATAAACGCAGCAGTGATAGGATTGGAGAGGTTCGGTGAGCAAATGAAGACCCTTTGAAGTCATATTGCATGGTACCCATTCCACGGGTATCAACTACCCAGTTTTAAGGTATTCTTCCTTCAGCTAAAACATGCATGTGGAACCTAGAGTATGATCAACCGTGTGATCGGGAGACGTGTTCAAATATGTCTCAATTTTCGTACCCTCGTACTCAGGTGCAACATTCCAGACGCTTTACTAACACTCTCCCGACTTGGAGAGTCAGTCCCCTTAACCTCTTGTTTGGCCCAGTTTGCAATTTCTGCGGAAGATGAACAGGAATAGCGAGAACCAATGAGAGACTAGCTGGAGGTGTCTGGACGGGCAAATTTAACTCTCATTTCCCACCAGGAAGAGGAATTAACCAAAGGCTCAGCGTGCCGTGCCGGAACCAGATTAGGGCCTGAAGCCATCCTGCGGTGTTGCGGCCAGGTCACAAGAAAGCGAGTTGAAGAAAGGAGCTCAGGGGCATTGTAATTCACAAACCTGCAGAGTAATAAATGACAGCTATCGTCCAAAAATATACTGAAGTAAGGCTGCCAAGAGGACTTGAAAGTGGGGCAGAATTGCAGGAAACCGATTTCAGGAGGTAGACTGGAATTGCATTGAAAGCATAGGAAAAGAGGCAGAACGTCCACAATGATGCACTTGGCCAAAAAGGGCGTATGCGTTTTTTCCTGAATATATTCAGGAAAAAACGCATACGCCCTTTTTGGCCAACCAGGCAAGCTTGCAAAGGAAATCTGCACTACAATGAAGTCTCACTTCCCCCCGGTCAAAAGGGCCATCTGAAAAAAGTATAAAATCCAGAAAGGCAGGACAGACCATGGAGAACTGGGAGCCTTGTTATGCTGATGGGCAGGATGTAAATTGCCAACAGACACTCGGGAGAAGTGTATGGTGTTTCCTGAAACATCTAAAAACCAAAGCAACAGAGCCTAGGGCACTTCCACTTATGGTCCTATAGCTTAGGGAAATTAAAATCAAAAAGACACAGCCACCCCAAAGTTTGGGACGCCTCTGTTTACAAGAACCTCGTTTACCGTACAACTTCAATATCACAGAAAGTGAAAAATGGATAAAGAACTTGTGGTACTTACGTACAATGCAGTATCACTCAGCAATGAAATCTATGTCATCAGGCCCGTAGCAGCATAATGAGTGGATTCAGGTACGATGATTCTAACTGAAATAAGTCACACAGAAAAAGAAACATCATAAGATATCACTAATACACGGAATGTAAACTTGGCTACACAGGAACTGAATTCCAAAACAGAACAGGGTCTCAAATTTAGAAAACCAACTTATGCTTGCTTAAGGGGAAAGGTGAGTTGGGGTGCTGCATAAAACCAGAGATTGAAATGAGCACAGATAACGTTCTATAAGGCAAATATGGAATAGACAAGAGCTACTCCTTGCTCAACGAAATGGACTCAACACCCCATATTCAACGCCTAGGAATATACCTTCCTAGTAAGAATTATAAAAGCAATGGATTTATATATCTCTGTAAGAGAATCAAGAGTGTGTACAGCGGCATTAAAGCAGTGAAAATCAGCTAAATCCCATATTAAAAATAAATTTCTTAAACAAAACACAATGACAGTGAAATAGAGAGCAATACTTAAGTAATTCATTCAAGGCTTCTGATGCAACCTGCATTTACCATATCTACACCCAGAGCTGGGTGACACATAAGGCTGGACACTTGGGGCTCATAAGATTGGTGAGGTTCGGTGAGCAAATGCAGACCCTTTGAAGTCATATTTCATGGTACCCATTCCATGGGTCTCAACTCTCCAGGTTTAAGGTATTCTTCCTTCAGCTAAAACATGCATGTGGAACCCAGAGTACGATCCACCGTGTGATCGAGAAACGTGTTCAAATGTGTCTCACTTTTCGTTCCCTGGTACTCGGGTGCAACATTCCAGACGCTTTACTAACACTCTCCCGACTTGGAGAGTCAGTCCCTTTAACCTCCTGTTTGGCCCAGTTTGCAATTTCTGCGGAAGATGAACAGGAACAGGGAGAACCAATGAGAGACTAGCTGGAGGTGTCTGGACGGGCAAATTTAACTCTCATTTCCCACAGGGAAGAGGAATAAACCAAAGGCTCAGCATGCCGTGCCGGAACCAGATTAGGGCCTGAAGCAATCCTGCGGTGTTGTGGCCAGCTCAAAAGAAAGCGAGTTGAAGAAAGGAGCTCAGGGGCACTGTAATTCACAAACCTGCAGATTTATAAATGACAGCTACTGTCCGAAAATATACTGAAGTAGGGCTGCCAAGAGGACTTGAATGCGGGGCAGAATTGCAGGAAACCGATTTCAGGAGGAATCGGAATTGGATTGCATTTAAAACACAGGAAAAGAGGAAGAACGTCGACAATGATGCACTTGACAAAAAAGGGCGTATGTGTTTTTTCCTGAATATATTCAGGAAAAAACTCATACGCCCTTTTTGGCCAACCAAGCAAGCTTGCAAAGGAAATCTGCACTACAATGAAGTCTCACTTCCCCTCGGTCTAAAGGGCCATCTGAAAAAAGTGTAAAATCCAGAAAGGCAGAACAGGCCATGGAGAACTGGGAGCCTTGTTATGCTGATGGGCGGGATGTAAATTACCAACAGCCACTCTGTAGAAGTGTATGGTGTTTCCTGAAACATCTAAAAAACAAAGCAACAGAGCCTAGGGCACTTCCACTTATGGTCCTATAGTTTAGGGAAATTAAAATCAAAAAGACACAGCCACCCCAAAATTTGGGATGGCTCTTTTTACAGGAATCTCTTCTGCGGCACAAGTTAAATATCCCAGAGAGCAAATAATGGATAAAGAAGTTGCAGTACTTATGTACAACAGAATACCATCAGCAATGAAATCTATGTCACCAGGCCCGTACCAGCATAATGAGTGGATTGAGGCACGATGATTCTAAGTGAAAGAAGTCACACAGAAAAAGAAACATCATAAGGTATCACTAATACACGTAATGTGAACTTGGCTACACATGAACTGAATTACAAAACAGAACAGGGTCTCAAATTTAGAAAACCAACTTATGCTTGCTTAAGGGGGAAGGTGAGTTGGGGTGCTGCATAAAAGCAGAGTTTGAAATTAGCACAGATACCGTTCCATAAGCCAAATATGTAATAGACAAGACCTACCCCTTGCTCAACGAAATGGATTCAACAATGAGGTATCACCTCACACCTGGTAGAATAGGCATCATAGAAAATCTACAAACAAAAAATGCTGGAAAGGGTGTGGAGAAAAGGAACCCTCTTCCACTATTGTTGGGAATATAAATTGATACAGTCATTATGGAGAACAATATGGAATTTCTTAAGAAACTAACAATAGAATTACCATATGATACAGCAATCCCAGTACTGGACATATACCCAGACAAAACCATAAATCAAAAAGAGTCATTCACCGCAATGTTCATTGCATCACTATTTACAATATCGAGGTAATGGAAGCAACCTAAATGCCCACAGACAGACGAATGCATAAAGCTGTGGTACATATATAAAATGGAATATTACTAAGCCATGAAAAGGAATGAAATTGGGTCATTTGTAGAGATGTCGATGGATCTAGAGACTGTCATACAGAGTGAAGTAAGTCAGAAAGAGAAAAACAAATCTTGTATATTCATGCATATATGTGGAACCTAGAAAAACTGTACAGATTAACCATTTTGCAAGGCATAAATAGAGCAAACGTATGGACAACAAGGGGGGAAAGCTGTTGGGGGGGTGGTGGTGGGAGGAGTTGAGAGACTGGGATTGGCATGTATACATTTATATGTATAAAATAGATAACCAATAAGAACCTGCTGTATAAAAATATAAAATAAAATTCAAAATTAAAAAGAAATAAAATTTAAAAAATAAAACAGAAAAAACAATTATTCCCTGCACATACATGTATTTAGATGAATAAATTATTTCCATGCTTATATCTGTAAATACAAAAAAGAGGAATAAAATCTACCTTGAACCAAAAACGAAAAAGAGAAAAAAACACAGAACCCACCAGTTACACAGAGGAAAACCGTATCAGGGCACTTGCTCCAGTTGTAAACAATTCTGAAGTTGGTCAGTGGTGGGGAATCGTCTCCCATTCAGCCAGCAGCCCCCACGCAACAAGCGTCCTCATTGCAAAGCTGGGGCACCGTGCCGAGGCATCTGTGAGTAAACGTGAGCTGAGCCCCAGGCCAGTTGCTGCTGAACTATTCCCACCCGTCCCAGGTAAAACACCTGAATATATACAAGGACTTGAAAGCCTAGAGGAAGGGCCATAGAGCCACATGAGTGACAGCATGCCGGCCGACTTGGTGCCTGCAGGCCAGCCAGGATGGTCCTGGCCCTGGGTGCTCTTCTGGAAGATTTCCATTTCCCTGCCTGAGATACCCGTCCTGTCCCTGCCCCCACTGCTTTTTTCCTTCCTCACCTCTGCCCAGGGAGAAATTCCAGCAGCAGGTATGGGTGACACATCCTCTTCTTTAGCAGGTGGCAGCCTGGCAACTGCTGCAGAAAGTCCAGCAGAGCCCCACTCACACTGGGCCACCCACAAAGCCGTGGCTTCTCACTCCCTCTCACCAGCCCAGCCCCGAGACTGCTGACAGGGCAGAGAAAATGGTGTCAGGCACGGCTTCAGGGGCTCTTGCTGCCTGGAGTGGTATTTATATTGATCTCAACCCAGGCACACCTGGGGAGGGCTGGCCGGCACGGTAAGGCTGCCCAGGTCAGCCAATCATCACCCCTCAGGGGCTCACAGTTGCAGAAAATGGAACTTGCTGAACCGGCCAGGTCCAAGGAACAGGTGTGGGCTCCTGAGAGTCAGGATAGACAAGGGGCTGCAGCTTTGGCTTGTTTTCTAATCATTTTATCTGGCCCATGAGTGGGAGACAACTTCAAGAAAACCCTCTCCTAATGAGAGGAACCCAGGAGTCAGGGAGAGGAGGGGTGGGTGGTGGTTGGAGACAGAGGCCTGGTGCCCCGGGTGCAGTGGAAGTCTCTGGAAGACCAGGTGGAGGGAGGCCTCACGGAGTGATGCCCAGGGTCACAGACCTGTCGCAGCTGCTGTTTGTTAGTTCAAGTCCTGCTCTGAGGTGCTCTGTGTCAGCTCTGAGCGACAGGTGAGCTGGGGGTGCTCTGCAATGAGGGCTATGTGCACGGTTCCTGTGTGCCCAGCCCTGCCACGGTACCTGCAAGGGTAGCTCTGCATCCTGGGAGGGGCCTGACCACGAGAGCCCCGTGGGCTGGGGTGGGGGTGGGGTACCTGCCCAGGTGAGCTCCATATTCTGGGATTGGTCTGACCATGAGAGCCCCATGGGCTGCTGGGGACCTGGTAAAGGATGTCAGGACAGTCAGTGAAGCCACCGAGGATATACCTCCAGTTGCTCCTAATTCCTACACCCTGCTTGTCATTCTACCAACCACCAGGACATGGTATTCTGTATTAGTCTTCAATGATGCCTTCTTTTGTATTCCATTAGTCCCAGAGTCACAAGAAATTTTGGCTTGTGAGTGGCAGGACTCAACATACAACTAAAACAATACTTCCGGGCCGTCTGGACCCAAGGGTGCAAAAATTCCCACACCATCTTTGGGGAAAGCTTAGCTAAAGACCTAAAAGTTCTACCTCTGGAAAAGGAAACCCTCCTTCAATATGCAGACGACATTCTGATCGCCAGCCCTTCTAAGGAGGCCTCTGAACTACCAAGCCAATAAAGGATAGAAGTTGTCCAAGAAAAAGCTCAAATATCACAGACTGCGGTGACCTGCCTGGGCTTCATTCTCACACAAGGTCAGAGAAGCCCATCCCAGGAAAGGGAAGAAACCATTTTCAGCCTTACCCCTTTCTAAAACTAGAAGACAGCTTAGGGGTTCCTGGGGAGGCCAGGGTTTGCTGCTTCTGGATCCCTAACTACAGTCCACTAGCTGGGCCTCTATATGAAACACTGAAAGGAAAAGATGATGATCCTTTTGAATAGAATCCAGAAGTGGCCTTTCAAGAATGGAAAGAGCAGTCAATTCAGACCCTTGCCCTGGAACTCCCTAATTTAGCTAAACCCTTTGACCTTTACATTCCCAGTGAAAGGTGAATCGCCATTGGAGAATTAGTGCAAAAACTGGGACCACTTGAAATGGAACAATGCAAGAATGCCATCCAGGTAGGATAAACTACGGTCACTAAGGGGCTTGGCCCACTGCCACATCTGGCCAAGATACTGGCGGTATCTAAAAACCTGGAAATCAGCAGCCCAAAAGTCCACCTCCCTCCTAAGGGAAAAGGACCCCATGTGGTGATCCTAACCACCAACCATGCCCTGAAGTTGCAGGGTTCGCTCCGTGGGCACACCGACCTCGAGTGAGGAGGCCCTCCAACTCCAACATCCAGAGAGATAACCGGGGGCAACAGGGCACCATGACGACTCGTGTGAACATCACTTGACCTGGAGTTTCTCTCATAAAACAACAAGAGTGTGTCCCAAAAGAGTAGACTACTGCTTGCAGGACTTACTGCACCCAGCGGGGAGCTAATAATCTTGGCGGGGGAACAGTATACCACACTGTCACCATAGAAAAGCCTACAGACACCGTGATGATGGTGGCCAATAAGACCGGCTGAACTCCTGTTTACTTCAAAAGGCTGTTGACTCAGTAGCCATCATGGTCCTTATCACCACTGACCCTGGACTGTCTGGGAGTTGAGCAGGCAGGGCTCTGACACCTGGTGCTGTTTGTACGTTAATTCAGGGGCCTAATTGAAGAAAGCGCAGACTACTGGTCAGAGCATCTAGGCTGGCAGAAACGGTCAGCCTAAGGTGGCCGAACAAATGTGGGGCGGGGTGAAACCGGCCCCCACAGCGTCTCTGCACATCTCTTTCCTGGACCCTTAAAGGTCATTAGAATCTATAACACTTCCAATGCTGGTGCTCAGGTGGACGAGCAGGGAGGCAGGGGTCCTGGGGACAATCAACGTCACCGGGAGGCTGCTGGGGAGAAGCTCTGACCCTCGCCCCAGGGTATGAGGGCTCCCAACTCAGCACTCAGCAGTTACAGAAGAAAGGTCTGCACCCTCAGCACTCCAAGAATGAGGAACGGGACAAAAGGCAGAGGAGGGGTTTGTCCCCAGCAAAGCCCATTAAAAATCCCTGGGAGATAAACATAGAATCTGGGCAATAAAGTCAAGTCTAGCCTTTTTTATCCTTTGTGCTTTGTCTAATTTCACGTGCTCCTAGGGTCCCGCATGCAGAGGTTCCACACCCGGCACTTCAGACCAGATTTCCTAGTGCAGAATGGCTGGGTCGACACCTCAGCTCCTGGGGCCCAGTGCAGACTCCACGATATAGAGCCTGAGCTACAGCCAACCCGGCCCTCGAGAGCTCCGCCGCCTCCCTCCCTCCCACTGACTCTGACAGGATCTCTACACAGCAGCCCAGCCCACAGCCCACGGGGTAGTGCATGCTCTCACCTCTCCATTCTCTGATCAAAATATAAAGTTTCCTTTGCTTGTGAACCAAACTCAGTCTCGATCTGTTGGCCCCAATGACACTGGGCAGGGGGACACTTGTTGGGGTCCACTCTGGAGGATCAGTAACAGAAATTGAGACTATTGTAACCTCAATGAACAGATGTGTGAGCCAAACTGTAGTTAACATAGAACAGTGTATAAGGCTCGGGTAAAATAAGATGTTTCTAACACTTCCATTTGATATTTCCATCACTTTTTATAAGCAAGTTCAGTGAAAAGGTTTGTCTTATTTGTCAGGTCAATATTAGAGAAACGAAGTGATTTCTTTCCAAGGATGTACATCTAATAATCTTGGTTAAACCTTCAATCTTGTTTTAAATGCTTTTCCATTGAAAATGATACCTCTCTTTCAGCTCCCCCATTTCTGAGAAGTATAAAATCTTATAATTTATTATTACCAAAGGGGAAAGGTGGGAGGAGGGATAAATTAACAGTTTGGAATTAACACATACACACTGCTATGTATAAAATAGATCATCAACAAGGAACTACTGTATAGCACAGGGAACTACACTCAACATTTTGCAATAACCTATAAGGGGAAATAATCTGAAAAAGAATAGATATTTTTATTGACATCATCTATCAATGATAGTTAAAGTGTAGCCTAAGGGAAGCTGGTGGTGAGTGCTTCTGACCCTGAAGACTTCAATCATCTAAAGTTTGGACTCTGCCTACTTCCCAAGGCCCTTAATGAACATATGTGTAGCCGTAGCTTAAAAACTTCCCCAGTTTGGGTTTCGGGGAGACACTGATTTTGAAAAAGCCCTGGTGTTCTCCTTACATGAATGGGACTCTTCCTACTGCTAAAACATGTCTGTCACACCCAGAGGATGGTATACCGTCTGATCGGGAAGAGTTTGGAAAAGGCATCTCATCTCCTCATCTCCTGGTGCTCGGGTTCACCCCTCCAGCGTCTTTACTAACAGTCTCCCCACTTGGAGATGTCAGCACTGTCAACATCCTGTTGCGTACAGTTTGGAATTTGTCCAGAGGATGAAGCGGAAGGATGAGGAACAATGAGAGACAAGTCCTAGGTGTTCAGACAGGCACATGTCACTCTAATTTCCAATCAGGAAGACGAATTGACCAAAGGCTAGGGTTGCCCATGGAAACAGTATAGGGCTTGAGGAAATCCCGCTGCTTTGTGGCCAGTTCCCATAAACACAAGTTGAACAATGGAACTCAGGGGCAGTAAAATTCACAAAACTGCAGAGTTGAAAATATCCATCACTGAAAAATGTCTTGAGGAAAGTCAGAGAAAAGGACTTGTAAGCAAGGGAGAATGGCAGGAAAGGGATTTGAGGAGGTAGAAAGGACTCGCCATTAAGCACAAGAAAAGGAGCTGAACATTGCCAACATTGCAGTTGGCCAAAAAGGGTGCATGCGTTTTTTTCTGTATATATTCAAGAAAAGGGCATACACTTTTTTAGCCAACCAAACAGGTGGGCACTGGAAGTCAATACTACAAAAGATATCACTTCGCATCAGTCAGAAGAGCCATCCTCATAAAACGTAAACAACAGAAATGCAGGACAGGGCAACGAGAAGAGGGAGCCCTGTGAGACTTATAGTGGAAATGTATATTGCCAACGGCCATTCTGGAAAAGTGTATTGTGTTTACTAAAGCATCTAAAAAATGAGCTACAGAGCATAGGGCACTTGCACTCATGGGCGTATATCTTGGGAAAAACAAAAATCGAGAGGACACAGTCACCCCAATGTTTACCCCCTCTCTGTTTAAAAGATCCTCGACTAGGATATAACTTAAATGTCTCTGGAGGGAAAAAATGGATAGAGATGTGGTACTTAGGTAGAGTGGAATATTATTCAGCCTGGAAATCAATGAAATATGGCCAGTTGTAACAACTCCGGAGGAGTTACGTATGATCATTCTAAGTGACAGAATTCAAAAAGAAAAAGACACATATCATAAGATATCACTTAAAGGTGGAATCCAAAATGGCTACACATGAAATAAATTACAAAACAAAAACATAGTCAAATATGTAGAAAACACGCATAAGGCTGCTAAACGGGAAAGGTGGGGAGGGGTGAGGCATCATCCAGGAGGTTGAAATTAGCAAAGATACCATTCCAAATACCAAACTGATAATCAACAAGGCCTACACGGTAGCTAAAAGAACTGCACTCAGCACACTCAAGTCACCGGAAAAGAATATATACGACTGGTAAGAATCTGAAAAAGAATTTATTGATGACTCTCTGTACGTGAATCAAGTGGATGTACAGCAGCAAGAAACAGAGCTTTGAAAATCAGCTGTAACCAATATAGTAATAAATTGAAAAAAATAAACGACAGAGAGACAGAGAAAACCTCTTACAACTTTTCCTCAGGGACGGTGATGCAACATGGATTGAACACATCTAGACCCACAGCAGGATGAGACATAAGGCTGGAAACTGTTTGCGCTAAGAGAAATGTGAGGTTGGGTGAGGAAATGCACACCCTTTAAAGTAATACTACCTGGTACCCATTCAATGGGTCCCAAATCTGCAGGTTCAAGGGATCTTCCTACAGCTAAAACATGCATGGAAAACCCAGAGGACTGTACACCATGTGATCGGGAGATGTGTCTAAAATGCACCTCATTTATCCTCTCCTGGTGCTCCTGTTCACCATTCCAGCCACGTTACTTAGAATCTCCCCACTTGGAGAATCAGCACATTTAAACTTTTGTTTCACACATTTTGCAAATTGTGAGGAGGATGAACGGGAAGAGGGGGAACCAATGAGAGAATAGTTGTAGGGGTTTGGACGGGCACATATCACTCTAATTTCCCATTAAGAATAAGAATTAAAGAAAGGCTCAGCCTGCCTCGCCGGAGCCAAAATAGGGCCTGAAGCAATCCTGTGGGTTTGTGGCCAGCTCACAAAAGAGCAACTTAAAAAATGGAGCTCAGGGTCACTGCAATTCACAAACCTGCAGAGTTATAAATGAAAACTAATGTCCAAAAATATGTTGAGGTAAGGCAAAGAAGAGGATCTGAATGCAAGACAGAATTGCAAGAAACAGATTTCAAGAGATAGATTGGACTCGTCTTTAATGCACATGAAAAGCGGCAGAATTTCGACAATGATGCAGTTGGCCCAAAAGGGCGTATGCGTTTTTTCCTGATTATATCCAGGAAAAAACGCATACGCACTTTATGGGCAACGAAGCAAGCAAGCAATGCAAATGTGCACAACAAAGAAGTCTCACTTCCCACCGGTCAAAAGGGCCATCCTAAAAAACTGTAAAAACCAGAAATGCAGGACAGGCCATGGAGAACAGGGAGCCTTTATACGCTGATGGGCAGTGTGTGAACTGCCGAGAGCCACTCTGGAGAAGTGTATGGTGGTTCCTAAATCATCTAAAAAACAGAGCTACAGAGCATAGGACACTTCCAATCATGGGAGTATATCTAGGGAAGTCTAAAAATCAACAAGACACAAGCACACCACAGTTTAGGGCTACTCTGTTTACAAGAACCTCAACTTCAGTACACCTTAAATATCCCAGGAAAGAGAACAATGGATAAAGAAGATGTGGTACTTATGTACAATGGAATATCTCTTCACCATGAAATCAATGTAATAAGGCTAGTAGAAGGATAAAGAGTGGATTTAGGTCCGATAATACTACTTGAAATAAGTCAAACAGAAAAAGAAACATATCATAAGATATCACTTATAGAGGGAGGGTAAATATGGCTGCACAAGAAATGAATTACAGAACAGAACAGTGTCTCACATTTAGAAAACACACTTATGTCAGCTTAAGGGGAAAGGAGAGGTGGGGTGATGCATAAAACCAGAGTTTGAAATTAGCACAGATACCGTTCAATAAACCAAATAGGTATTAGACAAGATCTACACCTTGCTCAATGAACTGGCCTCAACACACCCTATACACCGCAGAGAAATATATCTGAGTAATAAGAATCTTAAAACCCATGTATTGATATATCTCCATAAGGGAATCAAGTGTGTGCAGAGCGGCACAAACACAGCAGTGAAAATGAGCTAAACCCCATTATAGAAATAAATTTTAAAAAGAAAACGCTGAAACAATGAAAGAGAAAAATTCTTACAAAACTCGCTCAGGGGCTGTGATGTAACCTGGATTGACCACATATAAACCCACAGCTGGATAAGACATAAGGCTGGACACTTGGGGCTGAGAGGATTGGTGAGCTTTGGTGAGCAACTGCCGAAAGTTTAATGCAATACTTCATGCTGCTCAGTCCAAGGTTCCCAACACTCCAGGTTGAAGGGAATCTTCCTACAGCTAAACCATGCTTGGGAAACCCAGTGACTGGTATACCATATGTTCGGGAAAGGTTTCTAAAACGCACCTCATTTTTCCTCTCCTGGGGCTCCGGATTGACATTCCAGCCGCTTTACTAACAACATCCCCACATGGAGTCAATGCCTTTAAGTTCTGGTATCGCACAGTCTGCAGTTAGTGCAGAGGATGAATGGGAATAGGGGGAACCAGTGAGAAACTAGCTGTAGCGGTTTCAATGGGCACATGTCACTCTAATGTCACATCAGTAAGAAGAATTAACCAAAGGCACAGCAAGGTGCCCCAGAAGAAAAATAGGGCTTCAAGGAATCCTGTGGTTATGGGGCAAGACCACAAAAATAAGAGCTGAAAAATGGAGCTAAGGGCCACTGCAATTCAAAAACCTGCAGAGTTATAAAGGCCAACTATATTCAAAAAATATATTGAGGTAAGGCTATGAAGAGGCAATGAAAGCAAGGCAGAATTGCAGGAAACCAATTTCAGGAGGTAGACTGGAATTGCATTGAAAACATATGAAGAGAGTCAGAACCTCGACAATGATGCACTTGGACAAAAAGGGCGTATGCGTTTTTTCCTGAATATATTCAGGAAAAAACGCATACGCCCTTTTTGGCCAACCAAGCAAACCTGCAAAGGAAATCGGCACTACAATGAAGTCTCACTTCCCCCAGGTCAAAAGGGCCATCTGAAAAAAGTGTAAAATCCAGAAAGGCAGGACAGGCCATGGAGAACTGGGAGCCTTGTTATGCTGATGGGCGGGATGTAAATTGCCAACAGACACTCGGGAGAAGTGTATGGTGTTTCCTGAAACATCTAAAAAACAAAGCAACAGAGCCTAGCGCACTTCCACTTATGGTCCTATAGCTTAGGGAAATTAAAATCAAAAAGACACAGCCACCCCAAAGTTTCGGACGGCTCTGTTTACAACAACCTCGTTTACAGTACAAGTTCAATATCACAGAAAGTGAAAAATGGATAAAGAAGTTTGGGTACTCAAGTACAATGCAATATCACTCAGCAATGAAATCTATGTCACCAGGCCCTTAGCAGCACAATGAGTGGATTCGGGTATGGTGATTCTAACTGAAATAAGTCACACAGAAAAAGAAACATCAATAAATATCACTAATACATGGAATGTAAACTTGGCTACAGAGGAACTGAATTACAAAACAGAACAGGGTCTCAAATTGAGAAAACCAACTTATGCTTGCTTAAGGGGAAAGGTGAGTTGGGGTGCTGCATAAAACCAGAGATTGAAATGAGCACAGATAAAGTTCCTTAAGCCAAATATGGAATAGACAAGAGCTACTCCTTGCTCAACGAAATCGACTCAACACCCCATATTAAACGCCTAAGAATGTACCTGACTAGTAAGTATCTTAAAACCTATGGATTGCTATGTCTCCGAAAGAGAATCAAGCGTGTGTACAGGGGCATAAACGCAGCAGTGATAGGATTGGAGAGGTTCGGTGAGCAAATGAAGACCCTTTGAAGTCATATTGCATGGTACCCATTCCAAGGGCCTCAACTCTCCAGGTTAAAGGTATTCTTCCTTCAGCTAAAACATGCATGTGGAACCTAGAGTATGATCAACCATGTGATCGGGAGACGTGTTCAAATATGTCTCACTTTTCATCCCCTGGTACTCGGGTGCAACATTCCCGATGCTTTACCAGCATTCTCCACACTTGGAGAGTCAGCGCCTTTAACCGCCTGTTTGGCCCAGTTTGCAATTTCTGCGGAAGATGAACAGGAATAGGGAGAACCAATGAGAGACTAGCTGGAGGTGTCTGGACGGGAAAATTTAACTCTCATTTCCCACCAGGAAGAGGAATTAACCAAAGGCTCAGCGTGCCGTGCCGGAACCAGATTAGGGCCTGAAGCCATCCTCCGGTGTTGCGGCCAGCTCACAACACAGCGAGTTGAAGAAAGGAGCTCAGGGGCACTGTAATTCACAAACCTGCAGAGTTATAAATGACAGCTATCGTCCAAAACTATACTGAAGTAAGGCTGCCAAGAGGAGTTGAAAGTGGGGCAGAATTGCAGGAAACCGATTTCAGGAGGTAGACTGGAATTGCATTGAAAGCATAGGAAAAGAGGCAGAACGTCCACAATGATGCACTTGGCCAAAAAGGGCGTATGCGTTTTTTCCTGAATATATTCAGGAAAAAACGCATACGCCCTTTTTGGCCAACCAAGCAAGCTTGCAAAGGAAATCTGCACTACTATGAAGTCTCACTTCCCCCCGGTCAAAAGGGCCATCTGAAAAAAGTGTAAAATCCAGAAAGGCAGGACAGGCCATGGAGAACTGGGAGCCTTGTTATGCTGATGGGCGGGATGTAAATTGCCAACAGACACTCGGGAGAAGTGTATGGTGTTTCCTGAAACATCTAAAAAACAAAGCAACAGAGCCTAGGGCACTTCCACTTATGGTCCTATAGCTTAGGGAATTTAAAATCAAAAAGACACAGCCACCCCAAAGTTTGGGACGCCTCTGTTTACAAGAACCTCGTTTACAGTACAAGTTCAATATCACAGAAAGAGAAAAATGGATAAAGAACTTGTGGTACTTACGTACAATGCAGTATCACTCAGCAATGAAATCTATGTCATCAAGCCCGTAGCAGCATAATGAGTGGATTCAGGTATGATGATTCTAAATGAAATAAGTCACACAGAAAAAGAAACATCATAAGATATCAGTAATACACGGAATGTAAACTTGGCTACACAGGAACTGAATTCCAAAACAGAACAGGGTCTCAAATTTAGAAAACCAACTTATGCTTGTTTAAGGGGAAAGGTGAGTTGGGGTGCTGCATAAAACCAGAGATTGAAATGAGCACAGATAAAGTTCCTTAAGCCAAATATGGAATAGACAAGAGCTACTCCTTGCTCAACGAAATGGACTCAACACCCCATATTAAACGCCTAAGAATGTACCTGACTAGTAAGTATCTTAAAACCTATGGATTGCTATGTCTCCGAAAGAGAATCAAGCGTGTGTACAGGGGCATAAACGCAGCAGTGATAGGATTGGAGAGGTTCGGTGAGCAAATGAAGACCCTTTGAAGTCATATTGCATGGTACCCATTACACGGGTCTCAACTCTCCAGGTTTAAGGTATTCTTCCTTCAGCTAAAACATGCATGTGGAACCCAGAGTATGATCAACCGTGTGAACGGCACACGTGTTCAAATATGTCTCAGTTTTCGTACCCTGGTACTCGGGTGCAACATTCCAGACGCTTTACTAACACTCTCCCGACTTGGAGAGTCAGTCCCTTTAACCTCCTGTTTGGCCCAGTTTGCAATTTCTGCGGAAGATGAACAGGAATAGCGAGAACCAATGAGAGACTAGCTGGAGGTGTCTGGACGGGCAAATTTAACTCTCATTTCCCACCAGGAAGAGGAATTAACCAAAGGCTCAGCGTGCCGTGCCGGAACAAGATTAGGGCCTGAAGCCATCCTGCGGTGTTGCGGCCAGCTCACAAGAAAGCGAGTTGAAGAAAGGAGCTCAGGGGCACTGTAATTCACAAACCTGCAGAGTTATAAATGACAGCTATCGTCCAAAAATATACTGAAGTAAGGCTGCCAAGAGGACTTGAAAGCGGGGCAGAATTGCAGGAAACCGATTTCAGGAGGTAGACTGGAATTGCATTGAAAGCATAGGAAAAGAGGCAGAACGTCCCCAATGATGCACTTGGCCAAAAAGGGCGTATGCGTTTTTTCCTGAATATATTCAGGAAAAAACGCATACGCCCTTTTTGGCCAACCAAGCAAGCTTGCAAAGGAAATCTGCACTACAATGAAGTCTCACTTCCCCTGGGTCAAAAGGGTCATCTGAAAAAAGTGTAAAATCCAGAAAGGCAGGACAGGCCATGGAGAACTGGGAGCCTTGTTATGCTGATGGGCGGGATGTAAATTGCCAACAGACACTCGGGAGAAGTGTATGGTGTTTCCTGAAACATCTAAGAAACAAAGCAACAGAGCCAAGGGCACTTCCACTTATGGTCCTATAGCTTAGGGAAATTAAAATCAAAAAGACACAGCCACCCCAAAGGTTGGGACGCCTCTGTTTACAAGAACTTCGTTTACAGTACAAGTTCAACATCGCAGAAAGTGAAAAATGGATAAAGAAGTTGTGGTATTTACTTACAAAGCAATATCACTCAGCAATGAAATCTATGTCATCAGGCCTGTAGCAGCACAATGAGTGGATTCAGGTATGATGATTCTAACTGAAATAAGTCACACAGAAAAAGAAACATCATAAGATATCACTAATACACGGAATGTAAACTTGGCTACACAGGAACTGAATTACAGAACAGAACAGGGTCTCAAATTTAGAAAACCAACTTATGCTTGCTTAAGGGGAAAGGTGAGTTGGGGTGCTGCATAAAACCAGAGATTGAAATGAGCACAGATAAAGTTCCTTAAGCCAAATATGGAATAGACAAGAGCTACTCCTTGCTCAACGAAATGGACCCAACACCGCATATTAAACGCCTAAGAATGTACCTGACTAGTAAGTATCTTAAAACCTATGGATTGCTATGTCTCCAAAAGAGAATCAAGCGTGTGTACAGGGGCATAAACACAGCAGTGATAGGATTGGAGAGGTTTGGTGAGCAGATGAAGACCCTTTGAAGTCATATTGCATGGTACCCATTACACGGGTCTCAACTCTCCAGGTTTAAGGTATTCTTCCTTCAGCTAAAACATGCATGTGGAACCCAGAGTATGATCAACCGTGTGAACGGGAGACGTGTTCAAATATGTCTCAGTTTTCCTCCCCTGGTACTTGGGTGCAACATTCCAGACGCTTTACCAACACTCTCCCCACTTGGAGAGTCAGCGCCTTTAACCTCCTGTTTGGCCCAGTTTGCAATTTCTGCCGAAGATGAACAGGAATAGGGAGAACCAATGAGAGACTAGCTGGAGGTGTCTGGACGGGCAAATTTAACTCTCATTTCCCACCAGGAAGAGGAAATAACCAAAGGCTCAGCGTGCCGTGCGGAACCAGATTAGGGCCTGAAGCCATCCTGCAGTATTGCGGCCAGCTCAAAAGAAAGCGAGTTGAAGAAAAGAGCTCAGGGGCACTGTAATTCACAAACCTGCAGAGTTATAAATGACAGCTATCATCCAAAAATATACTGAAGTAAGGCTGCCAAGAGGACTTGAAAGCGGGGCAGAATTGCAGGAAACCGATTTCAGGAGGTAGACTGGAATTGCATTGAAAGCATAGGAAAAGAGGCAGAACGTCCCCAATGATGCACTTGGCCAAAAAGGGCGTATGCGTTTTTTCCTGAATATATTCAGGAAAAAACGCATACGCACTTTTTGGCCAACCAAGCAAACTTGCAAAGGAAATCTGCACTACAGTGAAGTCTCACTTCCCCCCGGTCAAAAGGGCCATCTGAAAAAAGTGGAAAATCCAGAAAGGCAGGACAGGCCATGGAGAACTGGGAGCCTTGTTATGCTGATGGGCGGGATGTAAATTGCCAACAGACACTCGGGAGAAGTGTATGGTGTTTCCTGAAACATCTAAAAAACAAAGCAACAGAGCCTAGGGCACTTCCACATATGGTCCTATAGCATAGGGAAATTAAAATCAAAAAGACACAGCCACCCCAAAGTTTGCGACGCCTCTGTTTACAAGAACCTCGTTTACAGTACAAGTTCAACATCGCAGAAAGTGAAAAATGGATAAAGAAGTTGTGGTATTTACTTACAAAGCAATATCACTCAGCAATGAAATCTACGTCATCAGGCCCTTAGCAGCACAATGAGTGGATTCAGGTATGATGATTCTAACTGAAATAAGTCACACAGAAAAAGAAACATCATAAGATATCACTAATACACGGAATGTAAACTTGGCTACACAGGAACTGAATTACAGAACAGAACAGGGTCTCAAATTTAGAAAACCAACTTATGCTTGCTTAAGGGGAAAGGTGAGTTGGGGTGCTGCATAAAACCAGAGATGGAAATGAGCACAGATAAAGTTCCTTAAGCCAAATATGGAATAGACAAGAGCTACTCCTTGATCAACGAATTGGACTCAACACACCATATTCAACGCCTAAGAATGTACCTGACTAGTAAGTATCTTAAAACCTATGGATTGCTATGTCTCCAAAAGAGAATCAAGCGTGTGTACAGGGGCATAAACGCAGCAGTGATAGGATTGGAGAGGTTCGGTGAGCAAACGAAGACCCTTTGAAGTCATATTGCATGGTACCCATTACACGGGTCTCAACTCTCCAGGTTTAAGGTATTCTTCCTTCAGCTAAAACATGCATGTGGAACCCAGAGTATGATCAACCGTGTGAACGGGAGACGTGTTCAAATATGTCTCAGTTTTCCTACCCTGGTACTCGGGTGCAACATTCCAGACGCTTTACTAACACTCTCCCCACTTGGAGAGTCAGCGCCTTTAACCTCCTGTTTGGTCCAGTTTGCAATTTCTGCGGAAGATGAACAGGAATAGGGAGAACCAATGAGAGACTAGCTGGAGGTGTCTGGACGGGCAAATTTAACTCTCATTTCCCACCAGGAAGAGGAAATAACCAAAGGCTCAGCGTGCCGTGCCGGAACAAGATTAGGGCCTGAAGCAATCCTGCGGGGTTGCGGCCAGCTCACAACAAAGCGAGTTGAAGAAAGGAGCTCAGGGGCACTGTAATTCACAAACCTGCAGAGTTATAAATGACAGCTATCGTCCAAAAATATACTGAAGTAAGGCTGCCAAGAGGACTTGAAAGCGGGGCAGAATTGCAGGAAACCGATTTCAGGAGGTAGACTGGAATTGCATTGAAAGCATAGGAAAAGAGGCAGAACGTCCCCAATGATGCACTTGGCCAAAAAGGGCGTATGCGTTTTTTCCTGAATATATTCAGGAAAAAACGCATACGCACTTTTTGGCCAACCAAGCAAACTTGCAAAGGAAATCTGCACTACAATGAAGTCTCACTTCCCCCCGGTCAAAAGGGCCATCTGAAAAAAGTGTAAAATCCAGAAAGGCAGGACAGGCCATGGAGAACTGGGAGCCTTGTTATGCTGATGGGCGGGATGTAAATTGCCAACAGACACTCGGGAGAAGTGTATGGTGTTTCCTGAAACATCTGAAAAACAAAGCAACAGAGCCTAGGGCACTTCCACTTATGGTCCTATAGCTTAGGGAAATTAAAATCAAAAAGACACAGCCACCCCAAAGTTTGGGATGCCTGTGTTTACAAGAACCTCGTTTACAGTACAAGTTCAACATCGCAGAAAGTGAAAAATGGATAAAGAACTTGTGGTACTTACATACAATGCAGTATCACTCAGCAATGAAATCTATGTCATCAAGCCCGTAGCAGCATAATGAGTGGATTCAGGTACGATGATTCTAACTGAAATAAGTCACACAGAAAAAGAAACATCATAAGATATCACTAATACACGGAATGTAAACTTGGCTACACAGGAACTGAATTCCAAAACAGAACAGGGTCTCAAATTTAGAAAACCAACTTATGCTTGCTTAAGGGGAAAGGTGAGTTGGGGTGCTGCATAAAACCAGAGATTGAAATGAGCACAGATAAAGTTCCTTAAGCCAAATATGGAATAGACAAGAGCTACTCCTTGCTCAACGAAATGGACTCAACACCCCATATTAAACGCCTAAGAATGTACCTGACTAGTAAGTATCTTAAAACCTATGGATTGCTATGTCTCCAAAAGAGAATCATGCGTGTGTACAGGGGCATAAACGCAGCAGTGATAGGATTGGAGAGGTTCGGTGAGCAAATGAAGACCCTTTGTAGTCATATTGCATGGTACCCATTCCACGGGTCTCAACTCTCCAGGTTTAAGGTATTCTTCCTTCAGCTAAACATGCATGTGGAACCCAGAGTATGATCAACCGTGTGAACAGGAGACGTGTTCAAATATGTCTCAGTTTTCCTCCCCGGTACTCGGGTGCAACATTCCAGACGCTTTACTAACAGTCTCCCCACTTGGAGAGTCAGCGCCTTTAACCTCCTCTTTGGCCCAGTTTGCAATTTCTGCAGAAGATGAACAGGAATGGGGAGAACCAATGAGAGACTAGCTGGAGGTGTCTGGACGGGCAAATTTAACTCTCATTTCCCACCAGGAAGAGGAAATAACCAAAGGCTCAGCATGCCGTGCCGGAACCAGATTAGGGCCTGAAGCCATCCTGCGGTGTTGCGGCCAGCTCAAAAGAAAGCGAGTTGAAGAAAGGAGCTCAGGGGCACTGTAATTCACAAACCTGCAGAGTTATAAATGACAGCTATCGTCCAAAAATATACCGAAGTAAGGCTGCCAAGAGGACTTGAAAGCGGGGCAGAATTGCAGGAAACCGATTTCAGGAGGTAGACTGGAATTGCATTGAAAGCATAGGAAAAGAGGCAGAATGTCCACAATGATGCACTTGGCCAAAAAGGGCGTATGCGTTTTTTCCTGAATATATTCAGGAAAAAACGCATACGCCCTTTTTGGCCAACCAAGCAAGCTTGCAAAGGAAATCTGCACTACAATGAAGTCTCACTTCCCCCCGGTCAAAAGGGCCATCTGAAAAAAGTGTAAAATCCAGAAAGGCAGGACAGGCCATGGAGAACTGGGAGCCTTGTTATGCTGATGGGCGGGATGTAAATTGCCAACAGACACTCGGGAGAAGTGTATGGTGTTTCCTGAAACATCTAAGAAACAAAGCAACAGAGCCTAGGGCACTTCCACTTATGGTCCTATAGCTTAGAGAAATTAAAATCAAAAAGACACAGCCACCCCAAAGTTTGGGACGCCTCTGTTTACAAGAACCTCGTTTACCGTACAAGTTCAATATCACAGAAAGTGAAAAATGGATAAAGAACTTGTGGTACTTACGTACAATGCAGTATCACTCAGCAATGAAATCTATGTCATCAGGCCCTTAGCAGCACAATGAGTGGATTCAGGTATGATGATTCTAACTGAAATAAGTCACACAGAAAACGAAACATCATAAGATATCACTAATACACGGAATGTAAACTTGGCTACACAGGAACTGAATTCCAAAACAGAACAGGGTCTCAAATTTAGAAAACCAACTTATGCTTGCTTAAGGGGAAAGGTGAGTTGGGGTGCTACATAAAACCAGAGATTGAAATGAGCACAGATAAAGTTCCTTAAGCCAAATATGGAATAGACAAGAGCTACTCCTTGCTCAACGAAATGGACTCAACACCGCATATTAAACGCTTAAGAATATACCTGACTAGTAAGTATCTTAAAACCTATGGATTGCTATGTCTCCGAAAGAGAACCAAGCATGTGTACAGGGGCATAAATGCAGCAGTGATAGGATTGGAGAGGTTCGGTGAGCAAATGAAGACCCTTTGAAGTCATATTGCATGGTACCCATTCCACGGGTTTCAACTACCCAGGTTTAAGGTATTCTTCCTTCAGCTAAAACATGCATGTGGAACCTAGAGTATGATCAACCATGTGATCGGGATACGTGTTCAAATATGTCTCAGTTTTCGTACCCTGGTACTCGGGTGCAACATTCCAGACGCTTTACTAACACTCTCCCAACTTGGAGAGTCAGTCCCTTTAACCTCCTGTTTGGCCCAGTTTGCAATTTCTGCGGAAGATGAACAGGAATAGCGAGAACCAATGAGAGACTAGCTGGCGGTGTCTGGACGGGCAAATTTAACTCTCATTTCCCACCAGGAAGAGGAATTAACCAAAGGCTCAGCGTGCCGTGCCCGAAACAGATTAGGGCCTGAAGCCATCTTGCGGTGTTGCGGCCAGCTCAAAAGAAAGCGAGTTGAAGAAAGGAACTCAGGGGCACTGTAATTCACAAACCTGCAGAGTTATAAATGACAGCTATCGTCCAAAAATATACTGAAGTAAGGCTGCCAAGAGGACTTGAAAGCGGGGCAGAATTGCAGGAAACCAATTTCAGGAGGTAGACTGGAATTGCATTGAAAGCATAGGAAAAGAGGCAGAACGTCCACAATGATGCACTTGGCCAAAAAGGGTGTATGCGTTTTTTCCTGAATATATTCAGGAAAAAACGCATACGCCCTTTTTGGCCAACCAAGCAAGCTTGCAAAGGAAATCTGCACTACAATGAAGTCTCACTTCCCCCCGGTCAAAAGGGCCATCTGAAAAAAGTGTAAAATCCAGAAAGGCAGGACAGGCCATGGAGAACTGGGAGCCTTGTTATGCTGATGGGCGGGATGTAAATTGCCAACAGACACTCGGGAGAAGTGTATGGTGTTTCCTGAAACATCTAAAAAACAAAACAACAGAGCCTAGGGCACTTCCACTTATGGTCCTATAGCTTAGGGAAATTAAAATCAAAAAGACACAGCCACCCCAAAGTTTGGAACGGCTCTGTTTACAAGAACCTCGTTTACAGTACAAGTTCAACATCGCAGAAATTGAAAAATGGATAAAGAAGTTGTGGTATATACTTACAAAGCAATATCACTCAGCACTGAAATCTATGTCATCAGGCGCTTAGCAGCACAATGAGTGGATTCAGATATGATGATTCTAACTGAAATAAGTCACACAGAAAAAGAAACATCATAAGATATCACTAATACACGGAATGTAAACTTGGCTACACAGGAACTGAATTCCAAAACAGAACAGCGTCTCAAATTTAGAAAACCAACTTATGCTTGCTTAAGGGGAAAGTTGAGTTGGGGTGCTGCATAAAACCAGAGATTGAAATGAGCACAGATAAAGTTCCTTAAGCCAAATATGGAATAGACAAGAGCTACTCCTTGCTCAACGAAATGGACTCAACACCGCATATTAAACGCCTAAGAATGTACCTGACTAGTAAGTATCTTAAAACCTATGGATTGCTATGTCTCCGAAAGAGAATCAAGCATGTGTACAGGGGCATAAAGGCAGCAGTGATAGGACTGGAGAGGTTCGGTGAGCAAATGAAGACCCTTTGAAGTCATATTGCATGGAACCCATTCCACGGGTTTCAACTACCCAGGTTTAAGGTATTCTTCCTTCAGCTAAAACATGCATGTGGAACCTAGAGTATGATCAACCATATGATCGGGAGACGTGTTCAAATATGTCTCAGTTTTCGTACCCTGGAACTCGGGTGCAACATTCCAGACGCTTTACTAACACTCTCCCGTCTTGGAGAGTCAGCGCCTTTAACCTCCTGTTTGGCCCAGTTTGCAATTTCTGCAGAAGATGAACAGGAATAGGGAGAACCAATGAGAGACTAGCTGGAGGTGTCTGGACGGGCAAATTTAACTCTCATTTCCCACCAGGAAGAGGAAATAACCAAAGGCTCAGCGTGCCGTGCCGGAACCAGATTAGGGCCTGAAGCCATCCTGCAGTGTTGCGGCCAGCTCACAAGAAAGCGAGTTGAAGAAAGGAGCTCAGGGGCACTGTGATTCACAAACCTGCAGAGTTATAAATGACAGCTATCGTCCAAAAATATACTGAAGTAAGGCTGCCAAGAGGACTTGAAAGCGGGGGAGAATTGCAGGAAACTGATTTCAGGAGGTAGACAGGAATTGCATTGAAAGCATAGGAAAAGAGGCAGAACGTCCACAATGATGCACTTGGCCAAAAAGGGCGTATGCGTTTTTTCCTGAATATATTCAGGAAAAAACGCATACGCCCTTTTTGGCCAACCAAGCAAACTTACAAAGGAAATCTGCACTACAATGAAGTCTCACTTCCCCCCGGTCAAAAGGGCCATCTGAAAAAAGTGTAAAATCCAGAAAGGCAGGACAGGCCATGGAGAACTGGGAGCCTTGTTATGCCGATGGGCGGGATGTAAATTGCCAACAGACACTCGGGAGAAGTGTATGGTGTTTCCTGAAACATCTAAAAAACAAAGCAACAGAGCCTAGGGCACTTCCACTTATGGTACTATAGCTTAGGGAAGTTAAAATCAAAAGGACACAGCCACCCCAAAGTTTGGGACACCTCTGTTTACAAGAACCTCGTTTACAGTACAAGTTCAACATCGCAGAAATTGAAAAATGGATAAAGAAGTTGTGGTATTTACTTACAAAGCAATATCACTCAGCACTGAAATCTATGTCACCAGGCCCGTAGCAGCACAATGAGTGGATTCAGATATGATGATTCTAACTGAAATAAGTCACACAGAAAAAGAAACATCATAAGATATCAGTAATACACGGAATGTAAACTTGGCTACACAGGAACTGAATTACAGAACAGAATAGTGTCTCAAATTTAGAAAACCAACTTATGCTTGCTTAAGGGGAAAGGTGAGTTGGGGTGCTGCATAAAAACAGAGATTGAAATGAGCACAGATAAAGTTCCTTAAGCCAAATATAGAATAGACAAGAGCTACTCCTTGCTCAACGAAATGGACTCAACACCCGATATTAAACGCCTAAGAATGTACCTGACTAGTAAGTATCTTAAAACCTATGGATTGCTATGTCTCCGAAAGAGAATCAAGCATGTGTACAGGGGCATAAACGCAGCAGTGATAGGATTGGAGAGGTTCACTGAGCAAATGAAGACACTTTGAAGTCATATTGCATGGTACCCATTCCACGGGTTTCAACTACCCAGGTTTAAGGTATTCTTCCTTCAGCTAAAACATGCATGTGGAACCTAGAGTATGATCAACCATGTGATTGGGAGACGTGTTCAAATATGTCTCAGATTTCGTACTCTGGTACTCGGGTGCAACATTCCAGATGCTTTACTAACACTCTCCCAACTTGGAGAGTCAGTCCCTTTAACCTCCTGTTTGGCCCAGTTTGCAATTTCTGCGGAAGATGAACAGGAATAGCGAGAACCAATGAGAGACTAGCTGGAGGTGTCTGGACGGGCAAATTTAACTCTCATTTCCCACCAGGAAGAGGAATTAACCAAAGGCTCAGCGTGCCATGCCGGAACCAGATTAGGGCCTGAAGCCATCCTGCGGTGTTGCAGCCAGGTCACAAGAAAGCGAGTTGAAGAAAGGAGCTCAGGGGCACTGTAATTCACAAACCTGCAGAGTTATAAATGACAGCTATCGTCCAAAAAATATACTGAAGTAAGGCTGCCAAGAGGACTTGAAAGCGGGGCAGAATTGCAGGAAACCGATTTCAGGAGGTAGACAGGAATTGCATTGAAAGCATAGGAAAAGAGGCAGAACGTCCACAATGATGCACTTGGCCAAAAAGGGCGTATGCGTTTTTTCCTGAATATATTCAGGAAAAAACGCATACGCCCTTTTTGGCCAACCAAGCAAACTTGCAAAGGAAATCTGCACTACAATGAAGTCTCACTTCCCCCCGGTCAAAAGGGCCATCTGAAAAAAGTGTAAAATCCAGAAAGGCAGGACAGGCCATGGAGAACTGGGAGCCTTGTTATGCTGATGGGCGGGATGTAAATTGCCAACAGACACTCGGGAGAAGTGTATGGTGTTTCCTGAAACATCTAAAAAACAAAGCAACAGAGCCTAGGGCACTTCCACTTATGGTCCTTTAGCTCAGGGAAATTAAAATAAAAAAGACACAGCCACCCCAAAGTTTGGGATGCCTGTGTTTACAAGAACCTCGTTTACAGTACAAGTTCAACATCGCAGAAAGTGAAAAATGGATAAAGAACTTGTGGTACTTACATACAATGCAGTATCACTCAGCAATGAAATCTATGTCATCAAGCCCGTAGCAGCATAATGAGTGGATTCAGGTACGATGATTCTAACTGAAATAAGTCACACAGAAAAAGAAACATCATAAGATATCACTAATACACGGAATGTAAACTTGGCTACACAGGAACTGAATTCCAAAACAGAACAGGGTCTCAAATTTAGAAAACCAACTTATGCTTGCTTAAGGGGAAAGGTGAGTTGGGGTGCTGCATAAAACCAGAGATTGAAATGAGCACAGATAAAGTTCCTTAAGCCAAATATGGAATAGACAAGAGCTACTCCTTGCTCAACGAAATGGACTCAACACCCCATATTAAACGCCTAAGAAAGTACCTGACTAGTAAGTATCTTAAAACCTATGGATTGCTATGTCTCCAAAAGAGAATCAAGCGTGTGTACAGGGGCATAAACGCAGCAGTGATAGGATTGGAGAGGTTCGGTGAGCAAATGAAGACCCTTTGAAGTCATATTGCATGGTACCCATTCCACGGGTCTCAACTCTCCAGGTTTAAGGTATTCTTCCTTCAGCTAAACATGCATGTGGAACCCAGAGTATGATCAACCGTGTGAACAGGAGACGTGTTCAAATATGTCTCAGTTTTCCTCCCCGGTACTCGGGTGCAACATTCCAGACGCTTTACTAACTGTCTCCCCACTTGGAGAGTCAGCGCCTTTAACCTCCTCTTTGGCCCAGTTTGCAATTTCTGCAGAAGATGAACAGGAATGGGGAGAACCAATGAGAGACTAGCTGGAGGTGTCTGGACGGGCAAATTTAACTCTCATTTCCCACCAGGAAGAGGAAATAACCAAAGGCTCAGCATGCCGTGCCGGAACCAGATTAGGGCCAGAAGCCATCCTGCGGTGTTGCGGCCAGCTCAAAAGAAAGCGAGTTGAAGAAAGGAGCTCAGGGGCACTGTAATTCACAAACCTGCAGAGTTATAAATGACAGCTATCATCCAAAAATATACCGAAGTAAGGCTGCCAAGAGGACTTGAAAGCGGGGCAGAATTGCAGGAAACCGATTTCAGGAGGTAGACTGGAATTGCATTGAAAGCATAGGAAAAGAGGCAGAACGTCCACAATGATGCACTTGGCCAAAAAGGGCGTATGCGTTTTTTCCTGAATATATTCAGGAAAAAACGCATACGCCCTTTTTGGCCAACCAAGCAAGCTTGCAAAGGAAATCTGCACTACAATGAAGTCTCACTTCCCCCTGGTCAAAAGGGCCATCTGAAAAAAGTGTAAAATCCAGAAAGGCAGGACAGGCCATGGAGAACTGGGAGCCTTGTTATGCTGATGGGCGGGATGTAAATTGCCAACAGACACTCGGGAGAAGTGTATGGTGTTTCCTGAAACATCTAAGAAACAAAGCAACAGAGCCTAGGGCACTTCCACTTATGGTCCTATAGCTTAGAGAAATTAAAATCAAAAAGACACAGCCACCCCAAAGTTTGGGACGCCTCTGTTTACAAGAACCTCGTTTACCGTACAAGTTCAATATCACAGAAAGTGAAAAATGGATAAAGAACTTGTGGTACTTACGTACAATGCAGTATCACTCAGCAATGAAATCTATGTCATCAGGCCCTTAGCAGCACAATGAGTGGATTCAGGTATGATGATTCTAACTGAAATAAGTCACACAGAAAACGAAACATCATAAGATATCACTAATACACGGAATGTAAACTTGGCTACACAGGAACTGAATTCCAAAACAGAACAGGGTCTCAAATTTAGAAAACCAACTTATGCTTGCTTAAGGGGAAAGGTGAGTTGGGGTGCTGCATAAAACCAGAGATTGAAATGAGCACAGATAAAGTTCCTTAAGCCAAATATGGAATAGACAAGAGCTACTCCTTGCTCAACGAAATGGACTCAACACCGCATATTAAACGCCTAAGAATGTACCTGACTAGTAAGTATCTTAAAACCTATGGATTGCTATGTCTCCGAAAGAGAACCAAGCATGTGTACAGGGGCATAAATGCAGCAGTGATAGGATTGGAGAGGTTCGGTGAGCAAATGAAGACCCTTTGAAGTCATATTGCATGGTACCCATTCCTCGGGTTTCAACTACCCAGGTTTAAGGTATTCTTCCTTCAGCTAAAACATGCATGTGGAACCTAGAGTATGATCAACCATGTGATCGGGATACGTGTTCAAATATGTCTCAGTTTTCGTACCCTGGTTCTCGGGTGCAACATTCCAGACGCTTTACTAACACTCTCCCAACTTGGAGAGTCAGTCCCTTTAACCTCCTGTTTGGCCCAGTTTGCAATTTCTGCGGAAGATGAACAGTAATAGGGAGAACCAATGAGAGACTAGCTGGAGGTGTCTGGACGGGCAAATTTAACTCTCATTTCCCACCAGGAAGAGGAATTAACCAAAGGCTCAGCGTGCCGTGCCCAAAACAGATTAGGGCCTGAAGCCATCTTGCGGTGTTGCGGCCAGCTCAAAAGAAAGCGAGTTGAAGAAAGGAACTCAGGGGCACTGTAATTCACAAACCTGCAGAGTTATAAATGACAGCTATCGTCCAAAAATATACTGAAGTAAGGCTGCCAAGAGGACTTGAAAGCGGGGCAGAATTGCAGGAAACCAATTTCAGGAGGTAGACTGGAATTGCATTGAAAGCATAGGAAAAGAGGCAGAACGTCCACAATGATGCACTTGGCCAAAAAGGGCGTATGCGTTTTTTCCTGAATATATTCAGGAAAAAACGCATACGCCCTTTTTGGCCAACCAAGCAAGCTTGCAAAGGAAATCTGCACTACAATGAAGTCTCACTTCCCCCCGGTCAAAAGGGCCATCTGAAAAAAGTGTAAAATCCAGAAAGGCAGGACAGGCCATGGAGAACTGGGAGCCTTGTTATGCTGATGGGCGGGATGTAAATTGCCAACAGACACTCGGGAGAAGTGTATGGTGTTTCCTGAAACATCTAAAAAACAAAGCAACAGAGCCTAGGGCACTTCCACTTATGGTCCTATAGCTTAGGGAAATTAAAATCAAAAAGACACAGCCACCCTAAACTTTGGAACGGCTCTGTTTACAAGAACCTCGTTTACAGTACAAGTTCAACATCGCAGAAATTGAAAAATGGATAAAGAAGTTGTGGTATATACTTACAAAGCAATATCACTCAGCACTGAAATCTATGTCATCAGGCGCTTAGCAGCACAATGAGTGGATTCAGATATGATGATTCTAACTGAAATAAGTCACACAGAAAAAGAAACATCATAAGATATCAGTAATACACGGAATGTAAACTTGGCTACACAGGAACTGAATTACAGAACAGAACAGTGTCTCAAATTTAGAAAACCAACTTATGCTTGCTTAAGGGGAAAGGTGAGTTGGGGTGCTGCATAAAACCAGAGATTGAAATGAGCACAGATAAAGTTCCTTAAGCCAAATATGGAATAGACAAGAGCTACTCCTTGCTCAACGAAATGGACTCAACACCGCATATTAAACGCCTAAGAATGTACCTGACTAGTAAGTATCTTAAAACCTATGGATTGCTATGTCTCCAAAAGAGAATCAAGCGTGTGTACAGGGGCATAAACGCAGCAGTGATAGGATTGGAGAGGTTCGGTGAGCAAATGAAGACCCTTTGAAGTCATATTGCATGGTACCCATTCCACGGGTCTCAACTCTCCAGGTTTAAGGTATTCTTCCTTCAGCTAAAACATGCATGAGGAACCTAGAGTATGATCAACCATGTGATCAGGAGACGTGTTCAAATATGTCTCAGTTTTCGTCCCCTGGTACTCGGGTGCAACATTCCAGACGCTTTACTAACACTCTCCCGACTTGGAGAGTCAGTCCCTTTAATCTCCTGTTTGGCCCAGTTTGCAATTTCAGCGGAAGATGAACAGCAATAGCGAGAACCAATGAGAGACTAGCTGGAGGTGTCTGGACGGGCAAATTTAACTCTCATTTCCCACCAGGAAGAGGAATTAACCAAAGGCTCAGCGTGCCGTGCCAGAACCAGATTAGGGCCTGAAGCCATCCTGCGGTGTTGCGGCCAGGTCACAAGAAAGCGAGTTGAAGAAAGGAGCTCAGGGGCACTGTAATTCACAAACCTGCAGAGTTATAAATGACAGCCATCGTCCAAAAATATACTGAAGGAAGGCTGCCAAGAGGACTTGAAAGCGGGGCAGAATTGCAGGAAACCGATTTCAGGAGGTAGACTGGAATTGCATTGAAAGCATAGGAAAAGAGGCAGAACGTCCACAATGATGCACTTGGCCAAAAAGGGCGTATGCGTTTTTTCCTGAATATATTCAGGAAAAAACGCATACGCCCTTTTTGGCCAACCAAGCAAACTTGCAAAGGAAATCTGCACTACAATGAAGTCTCACTTCCCCCCGGTCAAAAGGGCCATCTGAAAAAAGTGTAAAATCCAGAAAGGCAGGACAGGCCATGGAGAACTGGGAGCCTTGTTATGCTGATGAGCGGGATGTAAATTGCCAACAGACACTCGGGAGAAGTGTATGGTGTTTCCTGAAACATCTAAAAAACAAAGCAACAGAGCCTAGGGCACTTCCACTTATGGTCCTATAGCTTAGGGAAATTAAAATCAAAAAGACACAGCCACCCCAAAGTTTGGGACGCCTGTGTTTACAAGAACCTCGTTTACAGTACAAGATCAACATCGCAGAAAGTGAAAAATGGATAAAGAACTTGTGGTACTTACGTACAATGCAGTATCACTCAGCAATGAAATCTATGTCATCAGGCCCGTAGCAGCATAATGAGTGGATTCAGGTACGATGATTCTAACTGAAATAAGTCACACAGAAAAAGAAACATCATAAGATATCACTAATACACGGAATGTAAACTTGGCTACACAGGAACTGAATTCCAAAACAGAACAGGGTCTCAAATTTAGAAAACCAACTTATGCTTGCTTAAGGGTAAAGGTGAGTTGGGGTGCTGCATAAAACCAGAGATTGAAATGAGCACAGATAAAGTTCCTTAAGCCAAATATGGAATAGACAAGAGCTACTCCTTGCTCAACGAAATGGACTCAACACCCCATATTAAACGCCTAAGAATGTACCTGACTAGTAAGTATCTTAAAACCTATGGATTGCTATGTCTCCAAAAGAGAATCAAGCGTGTGTACAGGGGCATAAACGCAGCAGTGATAGGATTGGAGAGGTTCGGTGAGCAAATGAAGACCCTTTGAAGTCATATTGCATGGTACCCATTCCACGGGTTTCAACTACCCAGGTTTAAGGTATTCTTCCTTCAGCTAAAACATGCATGTGGAACCTAGAGTATGATCAACCATGTGATCGGGAGACGTGTTCAAATATGTCTCAGTTTTCCTCCCCTGGTACTCGGGTGAAACTTTCCAGACGCTTTACTAACACTCTCTCGACTTGGAGAGTCAGTCCCTTTAACCTCCTGTTTGGCCCAGTTTGCAATTTCTGCGGAAGATGAACAGGAATAGCGAGAACCAATGAGAGACTAGCTGGAGGTGTCTGGACGGGCAAATTTAACTCTCATTTCCCACCAGGAAGAGGAATTAACCAAAGGCTCAGCGTGCCGTGCCGGAACCAGATTAGGGCCTGAAGCCATCCTGCGGTGTTGCGGCCAGGTCACAAGAAAGCGAGTTGAAGAAAGGAGCTCAGGGGCACTGTAATTCACAAACCTGCAGAGTTATAAATGACAGCTATCGTCCAAAAATATACTGAAGTAAGGCTGCCAAGAGGACTTGAAAGCGGGGCAGAATTGCAGGAAACCGACTTCAGGAGGTAGACTGGAATTGCATTCAAAGCATAGTAAAAGAGGCAGAACGTCCACAATGATGCACTTGGCCAAAAAGGGCGTATGCGTTTTTTCCTGAATATATTCAGGAAAAAACGCATACGCCCTTTTTGGCCAACCAAGCAAGCTTGTAAAGGAAATCTGCACTACAATGAAGTCTCACTTCCCCCCGGTCAAAAGGGCCATCTGAAAAAAGTGTAAAATCCAGAAAGGCAGGACAGGCCATGGAGAACTGGGAGCCTTGTTATGCTGATGGGCGGGATGTAAATTGCCAACAGACACTCGGGAGAAGTGTATGGTGTTTCCTGAAATATCTAAAAAACAAAGCAACAGAGCCTAGGGCACTTCCACTTATGGTCCTATAGCTTAGGGAAATTAAAATCAAAAAGACACAGCCACCCCAAAGTTTGGGACGCCTCTGTTTACAAGAACCTCGTTTACCGTACAAGTTCAATATCACACAAAGTGAAAAATGGATAAAGAACTTGTGGTACTTACGTACAATGCAGTATCACTCAGCAATGAAATCTATGTCATCAGGCCCGTAGCAGCATAATGAGTGGATTCAGGTACGATGATTCTAACTGAAATAAGTCACACAGAAAAAGAAACATCATAAGATATCACTAATACACGGAATGTAAACTTGGCTACACAGGAACTGAATTCCAAAACAGAACAGGGTCTCAAATTTAGAAAACCAACTTATGCTTGCTTAAGGGTAAAGGTGAGTTGGGGTGCTGCATAAAACCAGAGATTGAAAGGAGCACAGATAAAGTTCCTTAAGCCAAATATGGAATAGACAAGAGCTACTCCTTGCTCAACGAAATGGACTCAACACCCCATATTAAACGCCTAAGAATGTACCTGACTAGTAAGTATCTTAAAACCTATGGATTGCTATGTCTCCAAAAGAGAATCAAGCATGTGTACAGGGGCATAAACGCAGCAGTGATAGGATTGGAGAGGTTCGGTGAGCAAATGAAGACCCTTTGAAGTCATATTGCATGGTACCCATTCCACGGGTCTCAACTCTCCAGGTTTAAGGTATTCTGCCTTCAGCTAAAACATGCATGTGGAACCCAGAGTATGATCAACCGTGTGAACGGGAGACGTGTTCAAATATGTCTCAGTTTTCGTACCCTGGTACTCGGGTGCAACATTCCAGACGCTTTACTAACACTCTCCCGACTTGGAGAGTCAGTCCCTTTAACCTCCTGTTTGGCCCAGTTTGCAATTTCTGCGGAAGATGAACAGGAATAGCGAGAACCAATGAGAGACTAGCTGGAGGTGTCTGGACGGGCAAATTTAACTCTCATTTCCCACCAGGAAGAGGAATTAACCAAAGGCTCAGCGTGCCGTGCCAGAACCAGATTAGGGCCTGAAGCCATCCTGCGGTGTTGCGGCCAGGTCACAAGAAAGCGAGTTGAAGAAAGGAGCTCAGGGGCACTGTAATTCACAAACCTGCAGAGTTATAAATGACAGCTATCGTCCAAAAATATACTGAAGTAAGGCTGCCAAGAGGACTTGAAAGCGGGGCAGAATTGCAGGAAACCGATTTCAGGAGGTAGACAGGAATTGCATTGAAAGCATAGGAAAAGAGGCAGAACGTCCACAATGATGCACTTGGCCAAAAAGGGCGTATGCGTTTTTTCCTGAATATATTCAGGAAAAAACGCATACGCCCTTTTTGGCCAACCAAGCAAGCTTGCAAAGGAAATCTGCACTACAATGAAGTCTCACTTCCCCCCGGTCAAAAGGGCCATCTGAAAAAAGTGTAAAATCCAGAAAGGCAGGACAGGCCATGGAGAACTGGGAGCCTTGTTATGCTGATGGGCGGGATGTAAATTGCCAACAGACACTCGGGAGAAGTGTATGGTGTTTCCTGAAACATCTAAAAAACAAAGCAACAGAGCCTAGGGCACTTCCACTTATGGTCCTATAGTTTAGGGAAATTAAAATCAAAAAGACACAGCCACCCCAAAGTTTGGGACGCCTCTGTTTACAAGAACCTCGTTTACCGTACAAGTTCAATATCACACAAAGTGAAAAATGGATAAAGAACTTGTGGTACTTACGTACAATGCAGTATCACTCAGCAATGAAATCTATGTCATCAGGCCCGTAGCAGCATAATGAGTGGATTCAGGTACGATGATTCTAACTGAAATAAGTCACACAGAAAAAGAAACATCATAAGATATCACTAATACACGGAATGTAAACTTGGCTACACAGGAACTGAATTACAGAACAGAACAGGGTCTCAAATTTAGAAAACCAACTTATGCTTGCTTAAGGGGAAAGGTGAGTTGGGGTGCTGCATAAAACCAGAGATTGAAATGAGCACAGATAAAGTTCCTTAAGCCAAATATGGAATAGACAAGAGCTACTCCTTGCTCAACGAAATGGACTCAACACCCCATATTAAACGCCTAAGAATGTACCTGACTAGTAAGTATCTTAAAACCTATGGATTGCTATGTCTCCAAAAGAGAATCAAGCGTGTGTACGGGGGCATAAACGCAGCAGTGATAGGATTGGAGAGGTTCGGTGAGCAAATGAAGACCCTTTGAAGTCATATTGCATGGTACCCATTCCACGGGTTTCAACTACCCAGGTTTAAGGTATTCTTCCTTCAGCTAAAACATGCATGTGGAACCTAGAGTATGATCAACCATGTGATCGGGAGACGTGTTCAAATATGTCTCAGTTTTCCTCCCCTGGTACTCGGGTGAAACATTCCAGACGCTTTACTAACACTCTCCCGACTTGGAGAGTCAGTCCCTTTAACCTCCTGTTTGGCCCAGTTTGCAATTTCTGCGGAAGATGAACAGGAATAGCGAGAACCAATGAGAGACTAGCTGGAGGTGTCTGGACGGGCAAATTTAACTCTCATTTCCCACCAGGAAGAGGAATTAACCAAAGGCTCAGCGTGCCGTGCCCAAAACAGATTAGGGCCTGAAGCCATCCTGCGGTGTTGCGGCCAGGTCACAAGAAAGCGAGTTGAAGAAAGGAGCTCAGGGGCACTGTAATTCACAAACCTGCAGAGTTATAAATGACAGCTATCGTCCAAAAATATACTGAAGTAAGGCTGCCAAGAGGACTTGAAAGCGGGGCAGAATTGCAGGAAACCGATTTCAGGAGGTAGACTGGAATTGCATTGAAAGCATAGGAAAAGAGGCAGAACGTCCCCAATGATGCACTTGGCCAAAAAGGGCGTATGCGTTTTTTCCTGAATATATTCAGGAAAAAACGCATACGCCCTTTTTGGCCAACCAAGCAAGCTTGCAAAGGAAATCTGCACTACAATGAAGTCTCACTTCCCCCCGGTCAAAAGGGCCATATGAAAAAAGTGTAAAATCCAGAAAGGCAGGACAGGCCATGGAGAACTGGGAGCCTTGTTATGCTGATGGGCGGGATGTAAATTGCCAACAGACACTCGGGAGAAGTGTATGGTGTTTCCTGAAATATCTAAAAAACAAAGCAACAGAGCCTAGGGCACTTCCACTTATGGTCCTATAGCTTAGGGAAATTAAAATCAAAAAGACACAGCCACCCCAAAGTTTGGGACGCCTCTGTTTACAAGAACCTCGTTTACCGTACAAGTTCAATATCACACAAAGTGAAAAATGGATAAAGAACTTGTGGTACTTACGTACAATGCAGTATCACTCAGCAATGAAATCTATGTCATCAGGCCCGTAGCAGCATAATGAGTGGATTCAGTTACGATGATTCTAACTGAAATAAGTCACACAGGAAAAGAAACATCATAAGATATCAGTAATACACGGAATGTAAACTTGGCTACACAGGAACTGAATTCCAAAACAGAACAGGGTCTCCAATTTAGAAAACCAACTTATGCTTGCTTAAGGGGAAAGGTGAGTTGGGGTGCTGCTTAAAAACAGAGATTGAAATGAGCACAGATAAAGTTCCTTAAGCCAAATATGGAATAGACAAGAGCTACTCCTTGCTCAACGAAATGGACTCAACACCGCATATTAAACGCCTAAGAATGTACCTGACTAGTAAGTATCTTAAAACCTATGGATTGCTATGTCTCCAAAAGAGAATCAAGCGTGTGTACAGGGGCATAAACGCAGCAGTGATAGGATTGGAGAGGTTCGGTGAGCAAATGAAGACCCTTTGAAGTCATATTGCATGGTACCCATTCCACGGGTCTCAACTCTCCAGGTTTAAGGTATTCTTCCTTCAGCTAAAACATGCATGTGGAACCTAGAGTATGATCAACCATGTGATTGGGAGACGTGTTCAAATATGTCTCAGTTTTCGTACCCTGGTACTCGGGTGCAACATTCCAGACGCTTTACTAACACTCTCCCGACTTGGAGAGTCAGTCCCTTTAACCTCCTGTTTGGCCCAGTTTGCAATTTCTGCGGAAGATGAACAGGAATAGCGAGAACCAATGAGAGACTAGCTGGAGGTGTCTGGACGGGCAAATTTAACTCTCATTTCCCACCAGGAAGAGGAATTAACCAAAGGCTCAGCGTGCCGTGCCGGAACCAGATTAGGGCATGGAGCCATCCTGCGGTGTTGCGGCCAGCTCAAAAGAAAGCGAGTTGAAGAAAGGAGCTCAGGGGCACTGTAATTCACAAACCTGCAGAGTTATAAATGACAGCTATCGTCCAAAAATATACTGAAGTAAGGCTGCCAAGAGGACTTGAAAGCGGGGCAGAATTGCAGGAAACCGATTTCAGGAGGTAGACTGGAATTGCATTGAAAGCATAGGAAAAGAGGCAGAACGTCCACAATGATGCACTTGGCCAAAAAGGGCGTATGCGTTTTTTCCTGAATATATTCAGGAAAAAACGCATACGCCCTTTTTGGCCAACCAAGCAAGCTTGCAAAGGAAATCTGCACTACAATGAAGTCTCACTTCCCCCCGGTCTAAAGGGCCATCTGATAAAAGTGTAAAATCAAGAAAGGCAGGACAGGCCATGGAGAACTGGGAGCCTTGTTATGCTGATGGGTGGGATGTAAATTGCCAACAGACACTCGGGAGAAGTGTATGGTGTTTCCTGAAACATCTAAGAAACAAAGCAACAGAGCCTAGGGCACTTCCACTTATGGTCCTATAGCTTAGGGAAATTAAAATCAAAAAGACACAGCCACCCCAAAGTTTGGAACGGCTCTGTTTACAAGAACCTCGTTTACAGTACAAGTTCAACATCGCAGAAATTGAAAAATGGATAAAGAAGTTGTGGTATTTACGTACAATGCAGTATCACTCAGCAATGAAATCTATGTCATCAGGACCTTAGCAGCACAATGAGTGGATTCAGGTACGATGATTCTAACTGAAATAAGTCACACAGAAAAAGAAACATCATAAGATATCAGTAATACACGGAATGTAAACTTGGCTACACAGGAACTGAATTCCAAAACAGAACAGGGTCTCAAATTTAGAAAACCAACTTATGCTTGCTTAAGGGGAAAGGTGAGTTGGGGTGCTGCATAAAAACAGAGATTGAAATGAACACAGATAAAGTTCCTTAAGCCAAATATGGAATAGACAAGAGCTACCCCTTGCTCAACGAAATGGACTCAACACCGCATATTAAACGCCTAAGAATGTACCTGACTAGTAAGTATCTTAAAACCTATGGATTGCTATGTCTCCGAAAGAGAACCAAGCATGTGTACAGGGGCATAAACGCAGCAGTGATAGGATTGGAGAGGTTCGGTGAGCAAATGAAGACCCTTTGAAGTCATATTGCATGGTACCCATTCCACGGGTTTCAACTACCCAGGTTTAAGGTATTCTTCCTTCAGCTAAAACATGCATGTGGAACCTAGAGTATGATCAACCATGTGATCGGGATACGTGTTCAAATATGTCTCAGTTTTGGTACCCTGGTACTCGGGTGCAACATTCCAGACGCTTTACTAACACTCTCCCCACTTGGAGAGTCAGCGTCTTTAACCTCCTGTTTGGCCCAGTTTGCAATTTCTGCGGAAGATGAACAGGAATAGGGAGAACCAATGAGAGACTAGCTGGAGGTGTCTGGAGGGGCAAATTTAACTCTCATTTCCCACCAGGAAGAGGAATTAACCAAAGGCTCAGCGTGCCGTGCCCAAAACAGATTAGGGCCTGAAGCCATCTTGCGGTGTTGCGGCCAGCTCAAAAGAAAGCGAGTTGAAGAAAGGAGCTCAGGGGCACTGTAATGCACAAACCTGCAGAGTTATAAATGACAGCTATCGTCCAAAAATATACTGAAGTAAGGCTGCCAAGAGGACTTGAAAGCGGGGCAGAATTGCAGGAAACCGATTTCAGGAGGTAGACTGGAATTGCATTGAAAGCATAGGAAAAGAGGCAGAACGTCCACAATGATGCACTTGGCCAAAAAGGGCATATGCGTTTTTTCCTGAATATATTCAGGAAAAAAAGCATACGCACTTTTTGGCCAACCAAGCAAACTTGCAAAGGAAATCTGCACTACAATGAAGTCTCACTTCCCCCCGGTCAAAAGGGCCATCTGAAAAAAGTGTAAAATCCAGAAAGGCAGGACAGGCCATGGAGAACTGGGAGCCTTGTTATGCTGATGGGCGGGATGTAAATTGCCAACAGACACTCGGGAGAAGTGTATGGTGTTTCCTGAAACATCTAAAAAACAAAGCAACAGAGCCTAGGGCACTTCCACTTATGGTCCTATAGCTTAGGGAAATTAAAATCAAAAAGACACAGCCACCCCAAAGTTTGGAACGGCTCTGTTTACAAGAACCTCGTTTACAGTACAAGTTCAACATCGCAGAAATTGAAAAATGGATAAAGAAGTTGTGGTATATACTTACAAAGCAATATCACTCATCACTGAAATCTATGTCATCAGGACCTTAGCAGCACAATGAGTGGATTCAGATATGATGATTCTAACTGAAATAAGTCACACAGAAAAAGAAACATCATAAGATATCAGTAATACACGGAATGTAAACTTGGCTACACAGGAACTGAATTACAGAACAGAACAGGGTCTCAAATTTAGAAAACCAACTTATGCTTGCTTAAGGGTAAAGGTGAGTTGGGGTGCTGCATAAAACCAGAGATTGAAAGGAGCACAGATAAAGTTCCTTAAGCCAAATATGGAATAGACAAGAGCTACTCCTTGCTCAACGAAATGGACTCAACACCCCATATTCAACGCCTAAGAATGTACCTGACAAGTAAGTATCTTAAAACCTATGGATTGCTATGTCTCCGAAAGAGAATCAAGCATGTGTACAGGGGCATAAACGCAGCAGTGATAGGATTGGAGAGGTTCGGTGGGCAAATGAAGACCCTTTGAAGTCATATTGCATGGTACCCATTCCACGGGTCTCAACTCTCCAGGTTTAAGGTATTCTTCCTTCAGCTAAAACATGCATGTGGAACCTAGAGTATGATCAACCATGTGATCGGGAGACGTGTTCAAATATGTCTCAGTTTTGGTACCCTGGTACTCGGGTGCAACATTCCAGATGCTTTACTAACACTCTCCCGACTTCGAGAGTCAGTCCCTTTAACCTCCTGTTTGGCCCAGTTTGCAATTTCTGCGGAAGATGAACAGGAATAGCGAGAACCAATGAGAGACTAGCTGGAGGTGTCTGGACGGGCAAATTTAACTCTCATTTCCCACCAGGAAGAGGAATTAACCAAAGGCTCAGCGTGCCGTGCCGGAACCAGATTAGGACCTGAAGCCATCTTGCGGTGTTGCGGCCAGGTCACAAGAAAGCGAGTTGAAGAAAGGAGATCAGGGGCACTGTAATTCACAAACCTGCAGAGTTATAAATGACAGCTATCGTCCAAAAATATACTGAAGGAAGGCTGCCAAGAGGACTTGAAAGCAGGGCAGAATTGCAGGAAACCGATTTCAGGAGGTAGACTGGAATTGCATTGAAAGCATAGGAAAAGAGGCAGAACGTCCACAATGATGCACTTGGCCATAAAGGGCATATGCGTTTTTTCCTGAATATATTCAGGAAAAAACGCATACGCCCTTTTTGGCCAACCAAGCAAGCTTGCAAAGGAAATCTGCACTACAATGAAGTCTCACTTCCCCCCGGTCAAAAGGGCCATCTGAAAAAAGTGTAAAATCCAGAAAGGCAGGACAGGCCATGGAGAAATGGGAGCCTTGTTATGCTGATGGGCGGGATGTAAATTGCCAACAGACACTTGGGAGAAGTGTATGGTGTTTCCTGAAACATCTAAAAAACAAAGCAACAGAGCCTAGGGCACTTCCACTTATGGTCCTATAGCTTAGGGAAATTAAAATCAAAAAGACACAGCCACCCCAAAGTTTGGGACGCCTCTGTTTACAAGAACCTCGTTTACCATACAAGTTCAATATCACAGAAAGTGAAAAATGGATAAAGAACTTGTGGTACTTTCGTACAATGCAGTATCACTCAGCAATGAAATCTATGTCATCAGGCCCGTAGCAGCATAATGAGTGGATTCACGTACGATGATTCTAACTGAAATAAGTCACACAGAAAAAGAAACATCATAAGATATCACTAATACACGGAATGTAAACTTGGCTACACAGGAACTGAATTCCAAAACAGAACAGGGTCTCAAATTTAGAAAACCAACTTATGCTTGCTTAAGGGGAAAGGTGAGTTGGGGTGCTGCATAAAACCAGAGATTGAAATGAGCACAGATAAAGTTCCTTAAGCCAAATATGGAATAGACAAGAGCTACTACTTGCTCAACGAAATGGACTCAACACCCCATATTAAACGCCTAAGAATGTACCTGACTAGTAAGTATCTTAAAACCTATGGATTGCTATGTCTCCAAAAGAGAATCAAGCATGTGTACAGGGGCATAAACGCAGCAGTGATAGGATTGGAGAGGTTCGGTGAGCAAATGAAGACCCTTTGAAGTCATATTGCATGGTACCCATTCCACGGGTCTCAACTCTCCAGGTTTAAGGTATTCTGCCTTCAGCTAAAACATGCATGTGGAACCCAGAGTATGATCAACCGTGTGAACGGGAGACGTGTTCAAATATGTCTCAGTTTTCGTACCCTGGTACTCGGGTGCAACATTCCAGACGCTTTACTAACACTCTCCCGACTTGGAGAGTCAGTCCCTTTAACCTCCTGTTTGGCCCAGTTTGCAATTTCTGCGGAAGATGAACAGGAATAGCGAGAACCAATGAGAGACTAGCTGGAGGTGTCTGGACGGGCAAATTTAACTCTCATTTCCCACCAGGAAGAGGAATTAACCAAAGGCTCAGCGTGCCGTGCCAGAACCAGATTAGGGCCTGAAGCCATCCTGCGGTGTTGCGGCCAGGTCACAAGAAAGCGAGTTGAAGAAAGGAGCTCAGGGACACTGTAATTCACAAACCTGCAGAGTTATAAATGACAGCTATCGTCCAAAAATATACTGAAGTAAGGCTGCCAAGAGGACTTGAAAGCGGGGCAGAATTGCAGGAAACCGATTTCAGGAGGTAGACAGGAATTGCATTGAAAGCATAGGAAAAGAGGCAGAACGTCCACAATGATGCACTTGGCCAAAAAGGGCATATGCGTTTTTTTCCTGAATATATTCAGGAAAAAACGCATACGCCCTTTTTGGCCAACCAAGCAAGCTTGCAAAGGAAATCTGCACTACAATGAAGTCTCACTTCCCCCCGGTCAAAAGGGCCATCTGAAAAAAGTGTAAAATCCAGAAAGGCAGGACAGGCCATGGAGAACTGGGAGCCTTGTTATGCTGATGGGCGGGATGTAAATTGCCAACAGACACTCGGGAGAAGTGTATGGTGTTTCCTGAAACATCTAAAAAACAAAGCAACAGAGCCTAGGGCACTTCCACTTATGGTCCTATAGCTTAGGGAAATTAAAATCAAAAAGACACAGCCACCCCAAAGTTTGGGACGCCTCTGTTTACAAGAACCTCGTTTACCGTACAAGTTCAATATCACACAAAGTGAAAAATGGATAAAGAACTTGTGGTACTTACGTACAATGCAGTATCACTCAGCAATGAAATCTATGTCATCAGGCCCGTAGCAGCATAATGAGTGGATTCAGGTACGATGATTCTAACTGAAATAAGTCACACAGAAAAAGAAACATCATAAGATATCACTAATACACGGAATGTAAACTTGGCTACACAGGAACTGAATTCCAAAACAGAACAGGGTCTCAAATTTAGAAAACCAACTTATGCTTGCTTAAGGGGAAAGGTGAGTTGGGGTGCTGCATAAAACCAGAGATTGAAATGAGCACAGATAAAGTTCCTTAAGCCAAATATGGAATAGACAAGAGCTACTCCTTGCTCAACGAAATGGACTCAACACCCCATATTAAACGCCTAAGAATGTACCTGACTAGTAAGTATCTTAAAACCTATGGATTGCTATGTCTCCAAAAGAGAATCAAGCGTGTGTACGGGGGCATAAACGCAGCAGTGATAGGATTGGAGAGGTTCGGTGAGCAAATGAAGACCCTTTGAAGTCATATTGCATGGTACCCATTCCACGGGTTTCAACTACCCAGGTTTAAGGTATTCTTCCTTCAGCTAAAACATGCATGTGGAACCTAGAGTATGATCAACCATGTGATCGGGAGACGTGTTCAAATATGTCTCAGTTTTCCTCCCCTGGTACTCGGGTGAAACATTCCAGACGCTTTACTAACACTCTCTCGACTTGGAGAGTCAGTCCCTTTAACCTCCTGTTTGGCCCAGTTTGCAATTTCTGCGGAAGATGAACAGGAATAGCGAGAACCAATGAGAGACTAGCTGGAGGTGTCTGGACGGGCAAATTTAACTCTCATTTCCCACCAGGAAGAGGAATTAACCAAAGGCTCAGCGTGCCGTGCCGGAACCAGATTAGGGCCTGAAGCCATCCTGCGGTGTTGCGGCCAGCTCACAAGAAAGCGAGTTGAAGAAAGGAGCTCAGGGGCACTGTAATTCACAAACCTGCAGAGTTATAAATGACAGCTATCGTCCAAAAATATACTGAAGTAAGGCTGCCAAGAGGACTTGAAAGCGGGGCAGAATTGCAGGAAACCGATTTCAGGAGGTAGACTGGAATTGCATTGAAAGCATAGGAAAAGAGGCAGAACGTCCACAATGATGCACTTGGCCAAAAAGGGCGTATGCGTTTTTTCCTGAATATATTCAGGAAAAAACGCATACGCCCTTTTTGGCCAACCAAGCAAGCTTGCAAAGGAAATCTGCACTACAATGAAGTCTCACTTCCCCCCGGTCAAAAGGGCCATCTGAAAAAAGTGTAAAATCCAGAAAGGCAGGACAGGCCATGGAGAACTGGGAGCCTTGTTATGCTGATGGGCGGGATGTAAATTGCCAACAGACACTCGGGAGAAGTGTATGGTGTTTCCTGAAATATCTAAAAAACAAAGCAACAGAGCCTAGGGCACTTCCACTTATGGTCCTATAGCTTAGGGAAATTAAAATCAAAAAGACACAGCCACCCCAAAGTTTGGGACGCCTCTGTTTACAAGAACCTCGTTTACCGTACAAGTTCAATATCACACAAAGTGAAAAATGGATAAAGAACTTGTGGTACTTACGTACAATGCAGTATCACTCAGCAATGAAATCTATGTCATCAGGCCCGTAGCAGCATAATGAGTGGATTCAGGTACGATGATTCTAACTGAAATAAGTCACACAGAAAAAGAAACATCATAAGATATCACTAATACACGGAATGTAAACTTGGCTACACAGGAACTGAATTCCAAAACAGAACAGGGTCTCAAATTTAGAAAACCAACTTATGCTTGCTTAAGGGGAAAGGTGAGTTGGGGTGCTGCATAAAACCAGAGATTGAAATGAGCACAGATAAAGTTCCTTAAGCCAAATATGGAATAGACAAGAGCTACTCCTTGCTCAACGAAATGGACTCAACACCCCATATTAAACGCCTAAGAATGTACCTGACTAGTAAGTATCTTAAAACCTATGGATTGCTATGTCTCCAAAAGAGAATCAAGCATGTGTACAGGGGCATAAACGCAGCAGTGATAGGATTGGAGAGGTTCGGTGAGCAAATGAAGACCCTTTGAAGTCATATTGCATGGTACCCATTCCACGGGTCTCAACTCTCCAGGTTTAAGGTATTCTGCCTTCAGCTAAAACATGCATGTGGAACCCAGAGTATGATCAACCGTGTGAACGGGAGACGTGTTCAAATATGTCTCAGTTTTCGTACCCTGGTACTCGGGTGCAACATTCCAGACGCTTTACTAACACTCTCCCGACTTGGAGAGTCAGTCCCTTTAACCTCCTGTTTGGCCCAGTTTGCAATTTCTGCGGAAGATGAACAGGAATAGCGAGAACCAATGAGAGACTAGCTGGAGGTGTCTGGACGGGCAAATTTAACTCTCATTTCCCACCAGGAAGAGGAATTAACCAAAGGCTCAGCGTGCCGTGCCAGAACCAGATTAGGGCCTGAAGCCATCCTGCGGTGTTGCGGCCAGGTCACAAGAAAGCGAGTTGAAGAAAGGAGCTCAGGGGCACTGTAATTCACAAACCTGCAGAGTTATAAATGACAGCTATCGTCCAAAAATATACTGAAGTAAGGCTGCCAAGAGGACTTGAAAGCGGGGCAGAATTGCAGGAAACCGATTTCAGGAGGTAGACAGGAATTGCATTGAAAGCATAGGAAAAGAGGCAGAACGTCCACAATGATGCACTTGGCCAAAAAGGGCATATGCGTTTTTTCCTGAATATATTCAGGAAAAAACGCATACGCCCTTTTTGGCCAACCAAGCAAGCTTGCAAAGGAAATCTGCACTACAATGAAGTCTCACTTCCCCCCGGTCAAAAGGGCCATCTGAAAAAAGTGTAAAATCCAGAAAGGCAGGACAGGCCATGGAGAACTGGGAGCCTTGTTATGCTGATGGGCGGGATGTAAATTGCCAACAGACACTCGGGAGAAGTGTATGGTGTTTCCTGAAACATCTAAAAAACAAAGCAACAGAGCCTAGGGCACTTCCACTTATGGTCCTATAGCTTAGGGAAATTAAAATCAAAAAGACACAGCCACCCCAAAGTTTGGGACGCCTCTGTTTACAAGAACCTCGTTTACCGTACAAGTTCAATATCACACAAAGTGAAAAATGGATAAAGAACTTGTGGTACTTACGTACAATGCAGTATCACTCAGCAATGAAATCTATGTCATCAGGCCCGTAGCAGCATAATGAGTGGATTCAGGTACGATGATTCTAACTGAAATAAGTCACACAGAAAAAGAAACATCATAAGATATCACTAATACACGGAATGTAAACTTGGCTACACAGGAACTGAATTCCAGAACAGAACAGGGTCTCAAATTTAGAAAACCAACTTATGCTTGCTTAAGGGGAAAGGTGAGTTGGGGTGCTGCATAAAACCAGAGATTGAAATGAGCACAGATAAAGTTCCTTAAGCCAAATATGGAATAGACAAGAGCTACTCCTTGCTCAACGAAATGGACTCAACACCCCATATTAAACGCCTAAGAATGTACCTGACTAGTAAGTATCTTAAAAGCTATGGATTGGTATGTCTCCAAAAGAGAATCAAGCGTGTGTACGGGGGCATAAACGCAGCAGTGATAGGATTGGAGAGGTTCGGTGAGCAAATGAAGACCCTTTGAAGTCATATTGCATGGTACCCATTCCACGGGTTTCAACTACCCAGGTTTAAGGTATTCTTCCTTCAGCTAAAACATGCATGTGGAACCTAGAGTATGATCAACCATGTGATCGGGAGACGTGTTCAAATATGTCTCAGTTTTCCTCCCCTGGTACTCGGGTGAAACATTCCAGACGCTTTACTAACACTCTCCCGACTTGGAGAGTCAGTCCCTTTAACCTCCTGTTTGGCCCAGTTTGCAATTTCTGCGGAAGATGAACAGGAATAGCGAGAACCAATGAGAGACTAGCTGGAGGTGTCTGGACGGGCAAATTTAACTCTCATTTCCCACCAGGAAGAGGAATTAACCAAAGGCTCAGCGTGCCATGCCCAAAACAGATTAGGGCCTGAAGCCATCCTGCGGTGTTGCGGCCAGGTCACAAGAAAGCGAGTTGAAGAAAGGAGCTCAGGGGCACTGTAATTCACAAACCTGCAGAGTTATAAATGACAGCTATCGTCCAAAAATATACTGAAGTAAGGCTGCCAAGAGGACTTGAAAGCGGGGCAGAATTGCAGGAAACCGATTTCAGGAGGTAGACTGGAATTGCATTGAAAGCATAGGAAAAGAGGCAGAACGTCCACAATGATGCACTTGGCCAAAAAGGGCGTATGCGTTTTTTCCTGAATATATTCAGGAAAAAACGCATACGCCCTTTTTGGCCAACCAAGCAAGCTTGCAAAGGAAATCTGCACTACAATGAAGTCTCACTTCCCCCCGGTCAAAAGGGCCATCTGAAAAAAGTGTAAAATCCAGAAAGGCAGGACAGGCCATGGAGAACTGGGAGCCTTGTTATGCTGATGGGCGGGATGCAAATTGCCAACAGACACTCGGGAGAAGTGTATGGTGTTTCCTGAAATATCTAAAAAACAAAGCAACAGAGCCTAGGGCACTTCCACTTATGGTCCTATAGCTTAGGGAAATTAAAATCAAAAAGACACAGCCACCCCAAAGTTTGGGACGCCTCTGTTTACAAGAACCTCGTTTACCGTACAAGTTCAATATCACACAAAGTGAAAAATGGATAAAGAACTTGTGGTACTTACGTACAATGCAGTATCACTCAGCAATGAAATCTATGTCATCAGGCCCGTAGCAGCATAATGAGTGGATTCAGGTACGATGATTCTAACTGAAATAAGTCACACAGAAAAAGAAACATCATAAGATATCACTAATACACGGAATGTAAACTTGGCTACACAGGAACTGAATTACAGAACAGAACAGGGTCTCAAATTTAGAAAACCAACTTATGCTTGCTTAAGGGGAAAGGTGAGTTGGGGTGCTGCATAAAACCAGAGATTGAAATGAGCACAGATAAAGTTCCTTAAGCCAAATATGGAATAGACAAGAGCTACTCCTTGCTCAACGAAATGGACTCAACACCCCATATTAAATGCCTAAGAATGTACCTGACTAGTAAGTATCTTAAAACCTATGGATTGCTATGTCTCCAAAAGAGAATCAAGCGTGTGTACGGGGGCATAAACGCAGCAGTGATAGGATTGGAGAGGTTCGGTGAGCAAATGAAGACCCTTTGAAGTCATATTGCATGGTACCCATTCCACGGGTTTCAACTACCCAGGTTTAAGGTATTCTTCCTTCAGCTAAAACATGCATGTGGAACCTAGAGTATGATCAACCATGTGATCGGGAGACGTGTTCAAATATGTCTCAGTTTTCCTCCCCTGGTACTCGGGTGAAACATTCCAGACGCTTTACTAACACTCTCCCGACTTGGAGAGTCAGTCCCTTTAACCTCCTGTTTGGCCCAGTTTGCAATTTCTGCGGAAGATGAACAGGAATAGCGAGAACCAATGAGAGACTAGCTGGAGGTGTCTGGACGGGCAAATTTAACTCTCATTTCCCACCAGGAAGAGGAATTAACCAAAGGCTCAGCGTGCCGTGCCGGAACCAGATTAGGGCCTGAAGCCATCCTGCGGTGTTGCGGCCAGGTCACAAGAAAGCGAGTTGAAGAAAGGAGCTCAGGGGCACTGTAATTCACAAACCTGCAGAGTTATAAATGACAGCTATCGTCCAAAAATATACTGAAGTAAGTCTGCCAAGAGGACTTGAAAGCGGGGCAGAATTGCAGGAAACCGATTTCAGGAGGTAGACTGGAATTGCATTGAAAGCATAGGAAAAGAGGCAGAACGTCCACAATGATGCACTTGGCCAAAAAGGGCGTATGCGTTTTTTCCTGAATATATTCAGGAAAAAACGCATACGCCCTTTTTGGCCAACCAAGCAAGCTTGCAAAGGAAATCTGCACTACAATGAAGTCTCACTTCCCCCCTGTCAAAAGGGCCATCTGAAAAAAGTGTAAAATCCAGAAAGGCAGGACAGGCCATGGAGAACTGGGAGCCTTGTTATGCTGATGGGCGGGATGTAAATTGCCAACAGACACTCGGGAGAAGTGTATGGTGTTTCCTGAAATATCTAAAAAACAAAGCAACAGAGCCTAGGGCACTTCCACTTATGGTCCTATAGCTTAGGGAAATTAAAATCAAAAAGACACAGCCACCCCAAAGTTTGGGACGCCTCTGTTTACAAGAACCTCGTTTACCGTACAAGTTCAATATCACACAAAGTGAAAAATGGATAAAGAACTTGTGGTACTTACGTACAATGCAGTATCACTCAGCAATGAAATCTATGTCATCAGGCCCGTAGCAGCATAATGAGTGGATTCAGGTACGATGATTCTAACTGAAATAAGTCACACAGAAAAAGAAACATCATAAGATATCACTAATACACGGAATGTAAACTTGGCTACACAGGAACTGAATTCCAAAACAGAACAGGGTCTCAAATTTAGAAAACCAACTTATGCTTGCTTAAGGGGAAAGGTGAGTTGGGGTGCTGCATAAAACCAGAGATTGAAATGAGCACAGATAAAGTTCCTTAAGCCAAATATGGAATAGACAAGAGCTACTCCTTGCTCAACGAAATGGACTCAACACCCCATATTAAACGCCTAAGAAAGTACCTGACTAGTAAGTATCTTAAAACCTATGGATTGCTATGTCTCCAAAAGAGAATCAAGCATGTGTACAGGGGCATAAACGCAGCAGTGATAGGATTGGAGAGGTTCGGTGAGCAAATGAAGACCCTTTGAAGTCATATTGCATGGTACCCATTCCACGGGTTTCAACTCTCCAGGTTTAAGGTATTCTTCCTTCAGGTAAAACATGCATGTGGAACCCAGAGTATGATCAACCGTGTAAACGGGAGACGTGTTCAAATATGTCTCAGTTTTCGTACCCTGGTACTCGGGTGCAACATTCCAGACGCTTTACTAACACTCTCCCGACTTGGAGAGTCAGTCCCTTTAACCTCCTGTTTGGCCCAGTTTGCAATTTCTGCGGAAGATGAACAGGAATAGCGAGAACCAATGAGAGACTAGCTGGAGGTGTCTGGACGGGCAAATTTAACTCTCATTTCCCACCAGGAAGAGGAATTAACCAAAGGCTCAGCGTGCCGTGCCAGAACCAGATTAGGGCCTGAAGCCATCCTGCGGTGTTGCGGCCAGGTCACAAGAAAGCGAGTTGAAGAAAGGAGCTCAGGGGCACTGTAATTCACAAACCTGCAGAGTTATAAATGACAGCTATCGTCCAAAAATATACTGAAGTAAGGCTGCCAAGAGGACTTGAAAGCGGGGCAGAATTGCAGGAAACCGATTTCAGGAGGTAGACAGGAATTGCATTGAAAGCATAGGAAAAGAGGCAGAACGTCCACAATGATGCACTTGGCCAAAAAGGGCATATGCGTTTTTTCCTGAATATATTCAGGAAAAAACGCATACGCCCTTTTTGGCCAACCAAGCAAGCTTGCAAAGGAAATCTGCACTACAATGAAGTCTCACTTCCCCCCGGTCAAAAGGGCCATCTGAAAAAAGTGTAAAATCCAGAAAGGCAGGACAGGCCATGGAGAACTGGGAGCCTTGTTATGCTGATGGGCGGGATGTAAATTGCCAACAGACACTCGGGAGAAGTGTATGGTGTTTCCTGAAACATCTAAAAAACAAAGCAACAGAGCCTAGGGCACTTCCACTTATGGTCCTATAGCTTAGGGAAATTAAAATCAAAAAGACACAGCCACCCCAAAGTTTGGGACGCCTCTGTTTACAAGAACCTCGTTTACCGTACAAGTTCAATATCACACAAAGTGAAAAATGGATAAAGAACTTGTGGTACTTACGTACAATGCAGTATCACTCAGCAATGAAATCTATGTCATCAGGCCCGTAGCAGCATAATGAGTGGATTCAGGTACGATGATTCTAACTGAAATAAGTCACACAGAAAAAGAAACATCATAAGATATCACTAATACACGGAATGTAAACTTGGCTACACAGGAACTGAATTCCAGAACAGAACAGGGTCTCAAATTTAGAAAACCAACTTATGCTTGCTTAAGGGGAAAGGTGAGTTGGGGTGCTGCATAAAACCAGAGATTGAAATGAGCACAGATAAAGTTCCTTAAGCCAAATATGGAATAGACAAGAGCTACTCCTTGCTCAACGAAATGGACTCAACACCCCATATTAAACGCCTAAGAATGTACCTGACTAGTAAGTATCTTAAAAGCTATGGATTGGTATGTCTCCAAAAGAGAATCAAGCGTGTGTACGGGGGCATAAACGCAGCAGTGATAGGATTGGAGAGGTTCGGTGAGCAAATGAAGACCCTTTGAAGTCATATTGCATGGTACCCATTCCACGGGTTTCAACTACCCAGGTTTAAGGTATTCTTCCTTCAGCTAAAACATGCATGTGGAACCTAGAGTATGATCAACCATGTGATCGGGAGACGTGTTCAAATATGTCTCAGTTTTCCTCCCCTGGTACTCGGGTGAAACATTCCAGACGCTTTACTAACACTCTCCCGACTTGGAGAGTCAGTCCCTTTAACCTCCTGTTTGGCCCAGTTTGCAATTTCTGCGGAAGATGAACAGGAATAGCGAGAACCAATGAGAGACTAGCTGGAGGTGTCTGGACGGGCAAATTTAACTCTCATTTCCCACCAGGAAGAGGAATTAACCAAAGGCTCAGCGTGCCATGCCCAAAACAGATTAGGGCCTGAAGCCATCCTGCGGTGTTGCGGCCAGGTCACAAGAAAGCGAGTTGAAGAAAGGAGCTCAGGGGCACTGTAATTCACAAACCTGCAGAGTTATAAATGACAGCTATCGTCCAAAAATATACTGAAGTAAGGCTGCCAAGAGGACTTGAAAGCGGGGCAGAATTGCAGGAAACCGATTTCAGGAGGTAGACTGGAATTGCATTGAAAGCATAGGAAAAGAGGCAGAACGTCCACAATGATGCACTTGGCCAAAAAGGGCGTATGCGTTTTTTCCTGAATATATTCAGGAAAAAACGCATACGCCCTTTTTGGCCAACCAAGCAAGCTTGCAAAGGAAATCTGCACTACAATGAAGTCTCACTTCCCCCCGGTCAAAAGGGCCATCTGAAAAAAGTGTAAAATCCAGAAAGGCAGGACAGGCCATGGAGAACTGGGAGCCTTGTTATGCTGATGGGCGGGATGCAAATTGCCAACAGACACTCGGGAGAAGTGTATGGTGTTTCCTGAAATATCTAAAAAACAAAGCAACAGAGCCTAGGGCACTTCCACTTATGGTCCTATAGCTTAGGGAAATTAAAATCAAAAAGACACAGCCACCCCAAAGTTTGGGACGCCTCTGTTTACAAGAACCTCGTTTACCGTACAAGTTCAATATCACACAAAGTGAAAAATGGATAAAGAACTTGTGGTACTTACGTACAATGCAGTATCACTCAGCAATGAAATCTATGTCATCAGGCCCGTAGCAGCATAATGAGTGGATTCAGGTACGATGATTCTAACTGAAATAAGTCACACAGAAAAAGAAACATCATAAGATATCACTAATACACGGAATGTAAACTTGGCTACACAGGAACTGAATTACAGAACAGAACAGGGTCTCAAATTTAGAAAACCAACTTATGCTTGCTTAAGGGGAAAGGTGAGTTGGGGTGCTGCATAAAACCAGAGATTGAAATGAGCACAGATAAAGTTCCTTAAGCCAAATATGGAATAGACAAGAGCTACTCCTTGCTCAACGAAATGGACTCAACACCCCATATTAAATGCCTAAGAATGTACCTGACTAGTAAGTATCTTAAAACCTATGGATTGCTATGTCTCCAAAAGAGAATCAAGCGTGTGTACGGGGGCATAAACGCAGCAGTGATAGGATTGGAGAGGTTCGGTGAGCAAATGAAGACCCTTTGAAGTCATATTGCATGGTACCCATTCCACGGGTTTCAACTACCCAGGTTTAAGGTATTCTTCCTTCAGCTAAAACATGCATGTGGAACCTAGAGTATGATCAACCATGTGATCGGGAGACGTGTTCAAATATGTCTCAGTTTTCCTCCCCTGGTACTCGGGTGAAACATTCCAGACGCTTTACTAACACTCTCCCGACTTGGAGAGTCAGTCCCTTTAACCTCCTGTTTGGCCCAGTTTGCAATTTCTGCGGAAGATGAACAGGAATAGCGAGAACCAATGAGAGACTAGCTGGAGGTGTCTGGACGGGCAAATTTAACTCTCATTTCCCACCAGGAAGAGGAATTAACCAAAGGCTCAGCGTGCCGTGCCGGAACCAGATTAGGGCCTGAAGCCATCCTGCGGTGTTGCGGCCAGGTCACAAGAAAGCGAGTTGAAGAAAGGAGCTCAGGGGCACTGTAATTCACAAACCTGCAGAGTTATAAATGACAGCTATCGTCCAAAAATATACTGAAGTAAGGCTGCCAAGAGGACTTGAAAGCGGGGCAGAATTGCAGGAAACCGATTTCAGGAGGTAGACTGGAATTGCATTGAAAGCATAGGAAAAGAGGCAGAACGTCCACAATGATGCACTTGGCCAAAAAGGGCGTATGCGTTTTTTCCTGAATATATTCAGGAAAAAACGCATACGCCCTTTTTGGCCAACCAAGCAAGCTTGCAAAGGAAATCTGCACTACAATGAAGTCTCACTTCCCCCCTGTCAAAAGGGCCATCTGAAAAAAGTGTAAAATCCAGAAAGGCAGGACAGGCCATGGAGAACTGGGAGCCTTGTTATGCTGATGGGCGGGATGTAAATTGCCAACAGACACTCGGGAGAAGTGTATGGTGTTTCCTGAAATATCTAAAAAACAAAGCAACAGAGCCTAGGGCACTTCCACTTATGGTCCTATAGCTTAGGGAAATTAAAATCAAAAAGACACAGCCACCCCAAAGTTTGGGACGCCTCTGTTTACAAGAACCTCGTTTACCATACAAGTTCAATATCACACAAAGTGAAAAATGGATAAAGAACTTGTGGTACTTACGTACAATGCAGTATCACTCAGCAATGAAATCTATGTCATCAGGCCCGTAGCAGCATAATGAGTGGATTCAGGTACGATGATTCTAACTGAAATAAGTCACACAGAAAAAGAAACATCATAAGATATCACTAATACACGGAATGTAAACTTGGCTACACAGGAACTGAATTCCAAAACAGAACAGGGTCTCAAATTTAGAAAACCAACTTATGCTTGCTTAAGGGGAAAGGTGAGTTGGGGTGCTGCATAAAACCAGAGATTGAAATGAGCACAGATAAAGTTCCTTAAGCCAAATATGGAATAGACAAGAGCTACTCCTTGCTCAACGAAATGGACTCAACACCCCATATTAAACGCCTAAGAAAGTACCTGACTAGTAAGTATCTTAAAACCTATGGATTGCTATGTCTCCAAAAGAGAATCAAGCATGTGTACAGGGGCATAAACGCAGCAGTGATAGGATTGGAGAGGTTCGGTGAGCAAATGAAGACCCTTTGAAGTCATATTGCATGGTACCCATTCCACGGGTTTCAACTCTCCAGGTTTAAGGTATTCTTCCTTCAGGTAAAACATGCATGTGGAACCCAGAGTATGATCAACCGTGTAAACGGGAGACGTGTTCAAATATGTCTCAGTTTTCGTACCCTGGTACTCGGGTGCAACATTCCAGACGCTTTACTAACACTCTCCCGACTTGGAGAGTCAGTCCCTTTAACCTCCTGTTTGGCCCAGTTTGCAATTTCTGCGGAAGATGAACAGGAATAGCGAGAACCAATGAGAGACTAGCTGGAGGTGTCTGGACGGGCAAATTTAACTCTCATTTCCCACCAGGAAGAGGAATTAACCAAAGGCTCAGCGTGCCGTGCCAGAACCAGATTAGGGCCTGAAGCCATCCTGCGGTGTTGCGGCCAGGTCACAAGAAAGCGAGTTGAAGAAAGGAGCTCAGGGGCACTGTAATTCACAAACCTGCAGAGTTATAAATGACAGCTATCGTCCAAAAATATACTGAAGTAAGGCTGCCAAGAGGACTTGAAAGCGGGGCAGAATTGCAGGAAACCGATTTCAGGAGGTAGACAGGAATTGCATTGAAAGCATAGGAAAAGAGGCAGAACGTCCACAATGATGCACTTGGCCAAAAAGGGCATATGCGTTTTTTCCTGAATATATTCAGGAAAAAACGCATACGCCCTTTTTGGCCAACCAAGCAAGCTTGCAAAGGAAATCTGCACTACAATGAAGTCTCACTTCCCCCCGGTCAAAAGGGCCATCTGAAAAAAGTGTAAAATCCAGAAAGGCAGGACAGGCCATGGAGAACTGGGAGCCTTGTTATGCTGATGGGCGGGATGTAAATTGCCAACAGACACTCGGGAGAAGTGTATGGTGTTTCCTGAAACATCTAAAAAACAAAGCAACAGAGCCTAGGGCACTTCCACTTATGGTCCTATAGCTTAGGGAAATTAAAATCAAAAAGACACAGCCACCCCAAAGTTTGGGACGCCTCTGTTTACAAGAACCTCGTTTACCGTACAAGTTCAATATCACACAAAGTGAAAAATGGATAAAGAACTTGTGGTACTTACGTACAATGCAGTATCACTCAGCAATGAAATCTATGTCATCAGGCCCGTAGCAGCATAATGAGTGGATTCAGGTACGATGATTCTAACTGAAATAAGTCACACAGAAAAAGAAACATCATAAGATATCACTAATACACGGAATGTAAACTTGGCTACACAGGAACTGAATTCCAGAACAGAACAGGGTCTCAAATTTAGAAAACCAACTTATGCTTGCTTAAGGGGAAAGGTGAGTTGGGGTGCTGCATAAAACCAGAGATTGAAATGAGCACAGATAAAGTTCCTTAAGCCAAATATGGAATAGACAAGAGCTACTCCTTGCTCAACGAAATGGACTCAACACCCCATATTAAACGCCTAAGAATGTACCTGACTAGTAAGTATCTTAAAAGCTATGGATTGGTATGTCTCCAAAAGAGAATCAAGCGTGTGTACGGGGGCATAAACGCAGCAGTGATAGGATTGGAGAGGTTCGGTGAGCAAATGAAGACCCTTTGAAGTCATATTGCATGGTACCCATTCCACGGGTTTCAACTACCCAGGTTTAAGGTATTCTTCCTTCAGGTAAAACATGCATGTGGAACCTAGAGTATGATCAACCATGTGATCGGGAGACGTGTTCAAATATGTCTCAGTTTTCCTCCCCTGGTACTCGGGTGAAACATTCCAGACGCTTTACTAACACTCTCCCGACTTGGAGAGTCAGTCCCTTTAACCTCCTGTTTGGCCCAGTTTGCAATTTCTGCGGAAGATGAACAGGAATAGCGAGAACCAATGAGAGACTAGCTGGAGGTGTCTGGACGGGCAAATTTAACTCTCATTTCCCACCAGGAAGAGGAATTAACCAAAGGCTCAGCGTGCCGTGCCGGAACCAGATTAGGGCCTGAAGCCATCCTGCGGTGTTGCGGCCAGGTCACAAGAAAGCGAGTTGAAGAAAGGAGCTCAGGGGCACTGTAATTCACAAACCTGCAGAGTTATAAATGACAGCTATCGTCCAAAAATATACTGAAGTAAGTCTGCCAAGAGGACTTGAAAGCGGGGCAGAATTGCAGGAAACCGATTTCAGGAGGTAGACTGGAATTGCATTGAAAGCATAGGAAAAGAGGCAGAACGTCCACAATGATGCACTTGGCCAAAAAGGGCGTATGCGTTTTTTCCTGAATATATTCAGGAAAAAACGCATACGCCCTTTTTGGCCAACCAAGCAAGCTTGCAAAGGAAATCTGCAGTACAATGAAGTCTCACTTCCCCCCGGTCAAAAGGGCCATCTGAAAAAAGTGTAAAATCCAGAAAGGCAGGACAGGCCATGGAGAACTGGGAGCCTTGTTATGCTGATGGGCGGGATGGAAATTGCCAACAGACACTCGGGAGAAGTGTATGGTGTTTCCTGAAATATCTAAAAAACAAAGCAACAGAGCCTAGGGCACTTCCACTTATGGTCCTATAGCTTAGGGAAATTAAAATCAAAAAGACACAGCCACCCGAAAGTTTGGGACGCCTCTGTTTACAAGAACCTCGTTTACCGTACAAGTTCAATATCACACAAAGTGAAAAATGGATAAAGAACTTGTGGTACTTACGTACAATGCAGTATCACTCAGCAATGAAATCTATGTCATCAGGCCCGTAGCAGCATAATGAGTGGATTCAGGTACGATGATTCTAACTGAAATATGTCACACAGAAAAAGAAACATCATAAGATATCACTAATACACGGAATGTAAACTTGGCTACACAGGAACTGAATTCCAAAACAGAACAGGGTCTCAAATTTAGAAAACCAACTTATGCTTGCTTAAGGGGAAAGGTGAGTTGGGGTGCTGCATAAAACCAGAGATTGAAATGAGCACAGATAAAGTTCCTTAAGCCAAATATGGAATAGACAAGAGCTACTCCTTGCTCAACGAAATGGACTCAACACCCCATATTAAACGCCTAAGAATGTACCTGACTAGTAAGTATCTTAAAACCTATGGATTGCTATGTCTCCAAAAGAGAATCAAGCGTGTGTACGGGGGCATAAACGCAGCAGTGATAGGATTAGAGAGGTTCGGTGAGCAAATGAAGACCCTTTGAAGTCATATTGCATGGTACCCATTCCACGGGCCTCAACTCTCCAGGTTTAAGGTATTCTTCCTTCAGGTAAAACATGCATGTGGAACCCAGAGTATGATCAACCGTGTGGACGGGAGACGTGTTCAAATATGTCTCAGTTTTCCTCCCCTGGTACTCGGGTGAAACATTCCAGACGCTTTACTAACACTCTCCCCACTTGGAGAGTCAGTGCCTTTAACCTCCTGTTTGGCCCATTTTGCAATTTCTGCGGAAGATGAACAGGAATAGCGAGAACCAATGAGAGACTAGCTGGAGGTGTCTGGACGGGCAAATTTAACTCTCATTTCCCACCAGGAAGAGGAAATAACCTAAGGCTCAGCGTGCCGTGCCGGAACCAGATTAGGACCTGAAGCCATCCTGCGGTGTTGCGGCCAGCTCAAAAGAAAGCGAGTTGAAGAAAGGAGCTCAGGGGCACTGTAATTCACAAACCTGCAGAGTTATAAATGACAGCTATCGTCCAAAAATATACTGAAGTAAGGCTGCCAAGAGGACTTGAAAGCGGGGCAGAATTGCAGGAAACCGATTTCAGGAGGTAGACTGGAATTGCATTGAAAGCATAGGAAAAGAGGCAGAACGTCCACAATGATGCACTTGGCCAAAAAGGGCGTATGCGTTTTTTCCTGAATATATTCAGGAAAAAACGCATACGCCCTTTTTGGCCAACCAAGCAAGCTTGCAAAGGAAATCTGCACTACAATGAAGTCTCACTTCCCCCCGGTCAAAAGGGCCATCTGAAAAAAGTGTAAAATCCAGAAAGGCAGGACAGGCCATGGAGAACTGGGAGCCTTGTTATGCTGATGGGCGGGATGTAAATTGCCAACAGACACTCGGGAGAAGTGTATGGTGTTTCCTGAAATATCTAAAAAACAAAGCAACAGATCCTAGGGCACTTCCACTTATGGTCCTATAGCTTAGGGAAATTAAAATCAAAAAGACACAGCCACCCAAAAGTTTGCGACGCCTCTGTTTACAAGAACCTCGTTTACAGTACAAGTTCAACATCGCAGAAAGTGAAAAATGGATAAAGAAGTTGTGGTATTTACTTACAAAGCAATATCACTCAGCAATGAAATCTATGTCATCAGGCCCTTAGCAGCACAATGAGTGGATTCAGGTATGATGATTCTAACTGAAATAAGACACACAGAAAAAGAAACATCATAAGATATCAGTAATACACGGAATGTAAACTTGGCTACAAAGGAACTGAATTACAGAACAGAACAGGGTCTCAAATTTAGAAAACCAACTTATGCTTGCTTAAGGGGAAAGGTGAGTTGGGGTGCTGCATAAAACCAGAGATTGAAATGAGCACAGATAAAGTTCCTTAAGCCAAATATGGAATAGACAAGAGCTACTCCTTGCTCAACGAAAAGGACTCAACACCCCATATTAAACGCCTAAGAATGTACCTGACTAGTAAGTATCTTAAAACCTATGGATTGCTATGTCTCCAAAAGAGAATCAAGCGTGTGTACAGGGGCATAAACGCAGCAGTGATAGGATTGGAGAGGTTCGGTGAGCAAATGAAGACCCTTTGAAGTCATATTGCATGGTACCCATTCCACGGGTTTCAACTACCCAGGTTTAAGGTATTCTTCTGTCAGCTAAAACATGCATGTGAAACCCAGAGTATGATCAACCGTGTGGACGGGAGACGTGTTCAAATATGTCTCAGTTTTCCTCCCCTGGTACTCGGGTGAAACATTCCAGACGCTTTACTAACACTCTCCCCCCTTGGAGAGTCAGTCCCTTTAACCTCCTGTTTGGCCCAGTTTGCAATTTCTGCGGAAGATGAACAGGAATAGGGAGAACCAAAGAGAGACTAGCTGGAGGTGTCTGGACGGGCAAATTAACTCTCAATTCCCACCAGGAAGAGGAAATAACCAAAGGCTCAGCGTGCCGTGCCGTAACCAGATTAGGACCTGAAGCCATCCTGCGGTGTTGCGGCCAGCTGAAAAGAAAGCGAGTTGAAGAAAGGAGCTCAGGGGCACTGTAATCCACAAACCTGCAGAGTTATAAATGACAGCTATCGTCCAAAAATATACTGAAGTAAGGCTGCCAAGAGGACTTGAAAACGGGGCAGAATTGCAGGAAACCGATTTCAGGAGGTAGACTGGAATTGCATTGAAAGCATAGGAAAAGAGGCAGAACGTCCACAATGATGCACTTGGCCAAAAAGGGCGTATGCGTTTTTTCCTGAATATATTCAGGAAAAAACGCATACGCCCTTTTTGGCCAACCAAGCAAGCTTGCAAAGGAAATCTGCACTACAATGAAGTCTCACTTCCCCCCGGTCAAAAGGGCCATCTGAAAAAAGTGTAAAATCCAGAAAGGCAGGACAGGCCATGGAGAACTGGGAGCCTTGTTATGCTGATGGGCGGGATGTAAATTGCCAACAGACACTCGGGAGAAGTGTATGGTGTTTCCTGAAACATCTAAAAAACAAAGCAACAGAGCCTAGGGCACTTCCACTTATGGTCCTATAGCTTAGGGAAATTAAAATCAAAAAGACACAGCCACCCCAAAGTTTGGGACGCCTCTGTTTACAAGAACCTCGTTTACCGTACAAGTTCAATATCACAGAAAGTGAAAAATGGATAAAGAACTTGTGGTACTTACGTACAATGCAGTATCACTCAGCAATGAAATCTATGTCATCAGGCCCGTAGCAGCATAATGAGTGGATTCAGGTACGATGATTCTAACTGAAATAAGTCACACAGAAAAAGAAACATCATAAGATATCACTAATACACGGAATGTAAACTTGGCTACACAGGAACTGAATTCCAAAACAGAACAGGGTCTCAAATTTAGAAAACCAACTTATGCTTGCTTAAGGGGAAAGGTGAGTTGGGGTGCTGCATAAAACCAGAGATTGAAATGAGCACAGATAAAGTTCCTTAAGCCAAATATGGAATAGACAAGAGCTACTGCTTGCTCAACGAAATGGACTCAACACCCCATATTAAACGCCTAAGAATGTACCTGAATAGTAAGTATCTTAAAACTTATGGATTGCTATGTCTCCAAAAGAGAATCAAGTGTGTGTACAGGGGCATAAACACAGCAGTGATAGGATTGGAGAGGTTCGGTGAGCAAATGAAGACCCTTTGAAGTCATATTTCATGGTACCCATTCCACGGGTCTCAACTCTCCAGGTTTAAGGTATTCTTCCTTCAGGTAAAACATGCATGTGGAACCCAGAGTATGATCAACCGTGTGGACGGGAGACGTGTTCAAATATGTCTCAGTTTTCCTCCCCTGGTACTCGGGTGCAACATTCCAGACGCTTTACTAACACTCTCCCGACATGGAGAGTCAGTCCCTTTAACCTCATGTTTGGCCCAGTTTGCAATTTCTGCGGAAGATGAACAGGAATAGGGAGAAACAATGAGAGACTAGCTGGAGGTGTCTGGACGGGCAAATTTAACTCTCATTTCCCACCAGGAAGAGGAAATAACCAAAGGCTCAGCGTGCCGTGCCGGAACCAGATTAGGGCCTGAAGCCATCCTGCGGTGTTGCGGCCAGCTCAAAAGAAAGCGAGTTGAAGAAAGGAGCTCAGGGGCACTGTAATTCACAAACCTGCAGAGTTATAAATGACAGCTATCGTCCAAAAATATACTGAAGTAAGGCTGCCAAGAGGACTTGAAAGCGGGGCAGAATTGCAGGAAACCGATTTCAGGAGGTAGACTGGAATTGCATTGAAAGCATAGGAAAAGAGGCAGAATGTCCACAATGATGCACTTGGCCAAAAAGGGCGTATGTGTTTTTTCCTGAATATATTCAGGAAAAAACGCATACGCCCTTTTTGGCCAACCAAGCAAGCTTGCAAAGGAAATCTGCACTACAATGAAGTCTCACTTCCCCCCGGTCAAAAGGGCCATCTGAAAAAAGTGTAAAATCCAGAAAGGCAGGACAGGCCATGGAGAACTGGGAGCCTTCTTATGCTGATGGGCGGGATGTAAATTGCCAACAGACACTCGGGAGAAGTGTATGGTGTTTCCTGAAACATCTAAAAGACAAAGCAACAAAGCCTAGGGCACTTCCACTTATGGTCCTATAGCTTAGGGAAATTAAAATCAAAAAGACACAGCCACCCCAAAGTTTGGGACGCCTCTGTTTACAAGAACCTCGTTTACAGTACAAGTTCAACATCGCAGAAAGTGAAAAATGGATAAAGAACTTGTGGTACTTACGTACAATGCAGTATCACTCAGCAATGAAATCTATGTCATCAGGCCCGTAGCAGCATAATGAGTGGATTCAGGTACGACGATTCTAACTGAAATAAGTCATACAGAAAAAGAAACATCATAAGATATCAGTAATACACGGAATGTAAACTTGGCTACACAGGAACTGAATTCCAAAACAGAACAGGGTCTCAAATTTAGAAAACCGTCTTATGCTTGCTTAAGGGGAAAGGTGAGTTGGGGTGCTGCATAAAACCAGAGATTGAAATGAGCACAGATAAAGTTCCTTAAGCCAAATATGGAATAGACAAGAGCTACTCCTTGCTCAACGAAATGGACTCAACACCCCATATCAAACGCCTAAGAATGTACCTGACTAGTAAGTATCTGAAAACCTATGGATTGCTATGTCTCCAAAAGAGAATCAAGCGTGTGTACAGGGGCATAAATGCAGCAGTGATAGGATTAGAGAGGTTCGGTGAGCAAATGAAGACCCTTTGAAGTCATATTGCATGGTACCCATTCCACGGGTCTCAACTACCCAGGTTTAAGGTATTCTTCCTTCAGCTGAAACATGCATGTGGAACCCAGAGTATGATCAACCGTGTGAACGGGAGACGTGTTCAAATATGTCTCAGTTTTCCTGCCTGGTACTCGGGTGCAACATTCCAGACGCTTTACTAACACTCTCCCGACATGGAGAGTCAGTCCCTTTAACCTCATGTTTGGCCCAGTTTGCAATTTCTGCGGAAGATGAACAGGAATAGGGAGAAACAATGAGAGACTAGCTGGAGGTGTCTGGACGGGCAAATTTAACTCTCATTTCCCACCAGGAAGAGGAATTAACCAAAGGCTCAGCGTGCCGTGCCGGAACCAGATTAGGGCCTGAAGCCATCCTGCGGTGTTGCGGCCAGCTCAAAAGAAAGCGAGTTGAAGAAAGGAGCTCAGGGGCACTGTAATTCACAAACCTGCAGAGTTATAAATGACAGCTATCGTCCAAAAATATACTGAAGTAAGGCTGCCAAGAGGACTTGAAAGCCGGGCAGAATTGCAGGAAACCGATTTCAGGAGGTAGACTGGAATTGCATTGAAAGCATAGGAAAAGAGGCAGAACGTCCACAATGATGCACTTGGCCAAAAAGGGCGTATGCGTTTTTTCCTGAATATATTCAGGAAAAAACGCATACGCCCTTTTTGGCCAACCAAGCAAGCTTGCAAAGGAAATCTGCACTACAATGAAGTCTCACTTCCCCCCGGTCAAAAGGGCCATCTGAAAAAAGTGTAAAATCCAGAAAGGCAGGACAGGCCATGGAGAACTGGGAGCCTTGTTATGCTGATGGGCGGGATGTAAATTGCCAACAGACACTCGGGAGAAGTGTGTGGTGTTTCCTGAAACATCTAAAAAACAAAGCAACAGAGCCTAGGGCACTTCCACTTATGGTCCTATAGCTTAGGGAAATTAAAATCAAAAAGACACAGCCACCCCAAAGTTTGGGATGCCTCTGTTTACAAGAACCTCGTTTACCGTACAAGTTCAATATCACAGAAAGTGAAAAATGGATAAAGAACTTGTGGTACTTACGTACAATGCAGTATCACTCAGCAATGAAATCTATGTCATCAGGCCCGTAGCAGCATAATGAGTGGATTCAGGTACGATGATTCTAACTGAAATAAGTCACACAGAAAAAGAAACATCATAAGATATCACTAATACACGGAATGTAAACTTGGCTACACAGGAACTGAATTCCAAAACAGAACAGGGTCTCAAATTTAGAAAACCAACTTATGCTTACTTAAGGGGAAAGGTGAGTTGGGGTGCTGCATAAAACCAGAGATTGAAATGAGCACAGATAAAGTTCCTTAAGCCAAATATGGAATAGACTAGAGCTACTGCTTGCTCAACGAAATGGACTCAACACCCCATATTAAACGCCTAAGCATGTTCCTGAATAGTAAGTATCTTAAAACCTATGGATTGCTATGTCTCTGAAAGAGAATCAAGCGTGTGTACAGGGGCATAAACGCAGCAGTGATAGGATTGCAGAGGTTCAGTGAGCAAATGAAGACCCTTTGAAGTCATATTGCATGGTACCCATTACACGGGTCTCAACTCTCCAGATTTAAGGTATTCTTCCTTCAGCTAAAACATGCATGTGGAACCCAGAGTATGACCAACCGTGTGAACGGGGGACGTGTTCAAAAATGTCTCAGTTTTCCTACCCTGGTACTCGGGTGCAACATTCCAGATGCTTTACTAACACTCTCCCGACTTGGAGAGTCAGTCCCTTTAACCTCCTGTTTGGCCCAGTTTGCAATTTCTGCGGAAGATGAACAGGAATAGCGAGAACCAATGAGAGAATAGCTGGAGGTGTCTGGACGGGCAAATTTAACTCTCATTTCCCACCAGGAAGAGGAATTAACCAAAGGCTCAGCGTGCCGTGCCGGAACCAGATTAGGGCCTGAAGCCATCCTGCGGTGTTGCGGCCAGCTCAAAAGAAAGCGAGTTGAAGAAAGGAGCTCAGGGGCACTGTAATTCACAAACCTGCAGAGTTATAAATGACAGCTATCGTCCAAAAATATACTGAAGTAAGGCTGCCAAGAGGACTTGAAAGCGGGGCAGAATTGCAGGAAACCGATTTCAGGAGGTAGACTGGAATTGCATTGAAAGCATAGGAAAAGAGGCAGAACGTCCACAATGATGCACTTGGCCAAAAAGGGCGTATGCGTTTTTTCCTGAATATATTCAGGAAAAAACGCATACGCCCTTTTTGGCCAACCAAGCAAACTTGCAAAGGAAATCTGCACTACAATGAAGTCTCACTTCCCCCCGGTCAAAAGGGCCATCTGAAAAAAGTATAAAATCCAGAAAGGCAGGACAGGCCATGGAGAACTGGGAGCCTTGTTATGCTGATGGGCGGGATGTAAATTGCCAACAGACACTCGGGAGAAGTGTATGGTGTTTCCTGAAACATCTAAAAAACAAAGCAACAGAGCCTAGGGCACTTCCACTTATGGTCCTATAGCTTAGGGAAATTAAAATCAAAAAGACACAGCCACCCCAAAGTTTGGGACGCCTCTGTTTACAAGAACCTCGTTTACCGTACAAGTTCAATATCACAGAAAGTGAAAAATGGATAAAGAACTTGTGGTACTTACGTACAATGCAGTATCACTCAGCAATGAAATCTATGTCATCAGGCCCGTAGCAGCATAATGAGTGGATTCAGGTACGATGATTCTAACTGAAATAAGTCACACAGAAAAAGAAACATCATAAGATATCACTAATACACGGAATGTAAACTTGGCTACACAGGAACTGAATTCCAAAACAGAACAGGGTCTCAAATTTAGAAAACCAACTTATGCTTGCTTAAGGGGAAAGGTGAGTTGGGGTGCTGCATAAAACCAGAGATTGAAATGAGCACAGATAAAGTTCCTTAAGCCACATATGGAATAGACAAGAGCTACTCCTTGCTCAACGAAATGGACTCAACACCCCATATTAAACGCCTAAGAATGTACCTGACTAGTAAGTATCTTAAAACCTATGGATTGCTATGTCTCCAAAAGAGAATCAATCGTGTGTACAGGGGCATAAACGCAGCAGTGATAGGATTGGAGAGGTTCGGTGAGCAAACGAAGACCCTTTGAAGTCATATTGCATGGTACCCATTCCACGGGTCTCAACTCTGCAGGTTTAAGGTATTCTGCCTTCAGCTAAAACATGCATGTGGAACCCAGAGTATGATCAACCGTGTGAACGGGAGACGTGTTCAAATATGTCTCAGTTTTCCTCCCCTGGTACTCGGGTGCAACATTCCAGATGCTTTACTAACACTCTCCTGACATGGAGAGTCAGTCCCTTTAACCTCCTGTTTGGCCCAGTTTGCAATTTCTGCGGAAGATGAACAGGAATAGCGAGAACCAATGAGAGACTAGCTGGAGGTGTCTGGACGGGCAAATTTAACTCTCATTTCCCACCAGGAAGAGGAATTAACCAAAGGCTCAGCGTGCCATGCCGGAACCAGATTAGGGCCTGAAGCCATCCTGCGGTGTTGCGGCCAGGTCACAAGAAAGCGAGTTGAAGAAAGGAGCTCAGGGGCACTGTAATTCACAAACCTGCAGAGTTATAAATGACAGCTATCGTCCAAAAATATACTGAAGTAAGGCTGCCAAGAGGACTTGAAAGCGGGGCAGAATTGCAGGAAACCGATTTCAGGAGGTAGACTGGAATTGCATTGAAAGCATAGGAAAAGAGGCAGAACGTCCCCAATGATGCACTTGGCCAAAAAGGGCGTATGCGTTTTTTCCTGAATATATTCAGGAAAAAACGCATACGCCCTTTTTGGCCAACCAAGCAAGCTTGCAAAGGAAATCTGCACTACAATGAAGTCTCACTTCCCCCCGGTCAAAAGGGCCATCTGAAAAAAGTGTAAAATCCAGAAAGGCAGGACAGGCCATGGAGAACTGGGAGCCTTGTTATGCTGATGGGCGGGATGTAAATTGCCAACAGACACTCGGGAGAAGTGTATGGTGTTTCCTGAAACATCTAAAAAACAAAGCAACAGAGCCTAGGGCACTTCCACTTATGGTCCTATAGCTTAGGGAAATTAAAATCAAAAAGACACAGCCACCCCAAAGTTTGGGACGCCTCTGTTTACAAGAACCTCGTTTACCGTACAAGTTCAATATCACAGAAAGTGAAAAATGGATAAAGAACTTGTGGTACTTACGTACAATGCAGTATCACTCAGCAATGAAATCTATGTCATCAGGCCCGTAGCAGCATAATGAGTGGATTCAGGTACGATGATTCTAACTGAAATAAGTCACACAGAAAAAGAAACATCATAAGATATCACTAATACACGGAATGTAAACTTGGCTACACAGGAACTGAATTCCAAAACAGAACAGGGTCTCAAATTTAGAAAACCAACTTATGCTTGCTTAAGGGGAAAGGTGAGTTGGGGTGCTGCATAAAACCAGAGATTGAAATGAGCACAGATAAAGTTCCTTAAGCCAAATATGGAATAGACAAGAGCTACTGCTTGCTCAACGAAATGGACTCAACACCCCATATTAAACGCCTAAGAATGTACCTGAATAGTAAGTATCTTAAAACTTATGGATTGCTATGTCTCCAAAAGAGAATCAAGTGTGTGTACAGGGGCATAAACACAGCAGTGATAGGATTGGAGAGGTTCGGTGAGCAAATGAAGACCCTTTGAAGTCATATTGCATGGTACCCATTCCACGGGCCTCAACTCTCCAGGTTTAAGGTATTCTTCCTTCAGGTAAAACATGCATGTGGAACCCAGAGTATGATCAACCGTGTGGACGGGAGACGTGTTCAAATATGTCTCAGTTTTCCTCCCCTGGTACTCGGGTGCAACATTCCAGACGCTTTACTAACACTCTCCCGACATGGAGAGTCAGTCCCTTTAACCTCATGTTTGGCCCAGTTTGCAATTTCTGCGGAAGATGAACAGGAATAGGGAGAAACAATGAGAGACTAGCTGGAGGTGTCTGGACGGGCAAATTTAACTCTCATTTCCCACCAGGAAGAGGAAATAACCAAAGGCTCAGCGTGCCGTGCCGGAACCAGATTAGGGCCTGAAGCCATCCTGCGGTGTTGCGGCCAGCTCAAAAGAAAGCGAGTTGAAGAAAGGAGCTCAGGGGCACTGTAATTCACAAACCTGCAGAGTTATAAATGACAGCTATCGTCCAAAAATATACTGAAGTAAGGCTGCCAAGAGGACTTGAAAGCCGGGCAGAATTGCAGGAAACCGATTTCAGGAGGTAGACTGGAATTGCATTGAAAGCATAGGAAAAGAGGCAGAACGTCCACAATGATGCACTTGGCCAAAAAGGGCGTATGCGTTTTTTCCTGAATATATTCAGGAAAAAACGCATACGCCCTTTTTGGCCAACCAAGCAAGCTTGCAAAGGAAATCTGCACTACAATGAAGTCTCACTTCCCCCCGGTCAAAAGGGCCATCTGAAAAAAGTGTAAAATCCAGAAAGGCAGGACAGGCCATGGAGAACTGGGAGACTTGTTATGCTGATGGGCGGGATGTAAATTGCCAACAGACACTCGGGAGAAGTGTATGGTGTTTCCTGAAACATCTAAAAGACAAAGCAACAAAGCCTAGGGCACTTCCACTTATGGTCCTATAGCTTAGGGAAATTAAAATCAAAAAGACACAGCCACCCCAAACTTTGGGACGCCTCTGTTTACAAGAACCTCGTTTACAGTACAAGTTCAACATCGCAGAAAGTGAAAAATGGATAAAGAAGTTGTGGTATTTACTTACAAAGCAATATCACTCAGCAATAAAATCTATGTCATCAGGCCCTTAGCAGCACAATGAGTGGATTCAGGTACGATGATTCTAACTGAAATAAGTCACACAGAAAAAGAAACATCATAAGATATCAGTAATACACGGAATGTAAACTTGGCTACACAGGAACTGAATTACAGAACAGAACAGGGTCTCAAATTTAGAAAACCAACTTATGCTTGCTTAAGTGGAAAGGTGAGTTGGGGTGCTGCATAAAACCAGAGATTGAAATGAGCACAGATAAAGTTCCTTAAGCCAAATATGGAATAGACAAGAGCTACTCCTTGCTCAACGAAAAGGACTCAACACCCCATATTAAACGCCTAAGAATGTACCTGAATAGTAAGTATCTTAAAACTTATGGATTGCTATGTCTCCAAAAGAGAATCAAGCGTGTGTACAGGGGCATAAACGCAGCAGTGATAGGATTGGAGAGGTTCGGTGAGCAAATGAAGACCCTTTGAAGTCATATTGCATGGTACCCATTACACGGGTCTCAACTACCCAGGTTTAAGGTATTCTTCCTTCAGCTGAAACATGCATGTGGAACCCAGAGTATGACCAACCGTGTGAACGGGAGACGTGTTCAAATATGTCTCAGTTTTCCTCCCCTGGTACTCGGGTGCAACATTCCAGATGCTTTACTAACACTCTCCCGACATGGAGAGTCAGTCCCTTTAACCTCCTGTTTGGCCCAGTTTGCAATTTCTGGGGAAGATGAACAGGAATAGTGAGAACCAATGAGAGACTAGCTGGAGGTGTCTGGACGGGCAAATTTAACTCTCATTTCCCACCAGGAAGAGGAATTAACCAAAGGCTCAGCGTGCCGCGCCGGAACCAGATTAGGGCCTGAAGCCATCCTGCGGTGTTGCGGCCAGCTCAAAAGAAAGCGAGTTGAAGAAAGGAGCTCAGGGGCACTGTAATTCACAGACCTGCAGAGTTATAAATGACAGCTATCGTCCAAAAATATACTGAAGTAAGGCTGCCAAGAGGACTTGAAAGCGGGGCAGAATTGCAGGAAACCGATTTCAGGAGGTAGACTGGAATTGCATTGAAAGCATAGGAAAAGAGGCAGAACGTCCACAATGATGCACTTGGCCAAAAAGGGCGTATGCGTTTTTTCCTGAATATATTCAGGAAAAAACGCATACGCCCTTTTTGGCCAACCAAGCAAACTTGCAAAGGAAATCTGCACTACAATGAAGTCTCACTTCCCCCCGGTCAAAAGGGCCATCTGAAAAAAGTGTAAAATCCAGAAAGGCAGGACAGGCCATGGAGAACTGGGAGCCTTGTTATGCTGATTGGCGGGATGTAAATTGCCAACAGACACTCGGGAGAAGTGTATGGTGTTTCCTGAAACATCTAAAAAACAAAGCAACAGAGCCTAGGGCACTTCCACTTATGGTCCTATAGCTTAGGGAAATTAAAATCAAAAAGACACAGCCACCCCAAAGTTTGGGACGCCTCTGTTTACAAGAACCTCGTTTACCGTACAAGTTCAATATCACAGAAAGTGAAAAATGGATAAAGAACTTGTGGTACTTACGTACAATGCAGTATCACTCAGCAATGAAATCTATGTCATCAAGCCCGTAGCAGCATAATGAGTGGATTCAGGTACGACGATTCTAACTGAAATAAGTCATAAAGAAAAAGAAACATCATAAGATATCAGTAATACACGGAATGTAAACTTGGCTACACAGGAACTGAATTCCAAAACAGAACAGGGTCTCAAATTTAGAAAACCGTCTTATGCTTGCTTAAGGGGAAAGGTGAGTTGGGGTGCTGCATAAAACCAGAGATTGAAATGAGCACAGATAAAGTTCCTTAAGCCAAATATGGAATAGACAAGAGCTACTCCTTGCTCAACGAAATGGACTCAACACCCCATATCAAACGCCTAAGAATGTACCTGACTAGTAAGTATCTGAAAACCTATGGATTGCTATGTCTCCAAAAGAGAATCAAGCGTGTGTACAGGGGCATAAACGCAGCAGTGATAGGATTAGAGAGGTTCGGTGAGCAAATGAAGACCCTTTGAAGTCATATTGCATGGTACCCATTCCACGGGTCTCAACTACCCAGGTTTAAGGTATTCTTCCTTCAGCTGAAACATGCATGTGGAACCCAGAGTATGATCAACCGTGTGAACGGGAGACGTGTTCAAATATGTCTCAGTTTTCCTGCCTGGTACTCGGGTGCAACATTCCAGACGCTTTACTAACACTCTCCCGACATGGAGAGTCAGTCCCTTTAACCTCATGTTTGGCCCAGTTTGCAATTTCTGCGGAAGATGAACAGGAATAGGGAGAAACAATGAGAGACTAGCTGGAGGTGTCTGGACGGGCAAATTTAACTCTCATTTCCCACCAGGAAGAGGAATTAACCAAAGGCTCAGCGTGCCGTGCCGGAAACAGATTAGGGCCTGAAGCCATCCTGCGGTGTTGCGGCCAGCTCAAAAGAAAGCGAGTTGAAGAAAGGAGCTCAGGGGCACTGTAATTCACAAACCTGCAGAGTTATAAATGACAGCTATTGTCCAAAAATATACTGAAGTAAGGCTGCCAAGAGGACTTGAAAGCCGGGCAGAATTGCAGGAAACGGATTTCAGGAGGTAGACTGGAATTGCATTGAAAGCATAGGAAAAGAGGCAGAACGTCCACAATGATGCACTTGGCCAAAAAGGGCGTATGCGTTTTTTCCTGAATATATTCAGGAAAAAACGCATACGCCCTTTTTGGCCAACCAAGCAAGCTTGCAAAGGAAATCTGCACTACAATGAAGTCTCATTTCCCCCTGGTCAAAAGGGCCATCTGAAAAAAGTGTAAAATCCAGAAAGGCAGGACAGGCCATGGAGAACTGGGAGCCTTGTTATGCTGATGGGCGGGATGTAAATTGCCAACAGACACTCGGGAGAAGTGTATGGTGTTTCCTGAAACATCTAAAAAACAAAGCAACAGAGCCTAGGGCACTTCCACTTATGGTCCTATAGCTTAGGGAAATTAAAATCAAAAACACACAGCCACCCCAAAGTTTGGGATGCCTCTGTTTACAAGAACCTCGTTTACCGTACAAGTTCAATATCACAGAAAGTGAAAAATGGATAAAGAACTTGTGGTACTTACGTACAATGCAGTATCACTCAGCAATGAAATCTATGTCATCAGGCCCGTAGCAGCATAATGAGTGGATTCAGGTACGATGATTCTAACTGAAATAAGTCACACAGAAAAAGAAACATCATAAGATATCACTAATACACGGAATGTAAACTTGGCTACACAGGAACTGAATTCCAAAACAGAACAGGGTCTCAAATTTAGAAAACCAACTTATGCTTACTTAAGGGGAAAGGTGAGTTGGGGTGCTGCATAAAACCAGAGATTGAAATGAGCACAGATAAAGTTCCTTAAGCCAAATATGGAATAGACTAGAGCTACTGCTTGCTCAACGAAATGGACTCAACACCCCATATTAAACGCCTAAGCATGTTCCTGAATAGTAAGTATCTTAAAACCTATGGATTGCTATGTCTCTGAAAGAGAATCAAGCGTGTGTACAGGGGCATAAACGCAGCAGTGATAGGATTGGAGAGGTTCGGTGAGCAAATGAAGACCCTTTGAAGTCATATTGCATGGTACCCATTACACGGGTCTCAACTCTCCAGGTTTAAGGTATTCTTCCTTCAGCTAAAACATGCATGTGGACCCCAGAGTATGACCAACCGTGTGAACGGGGGACGTGTTCAAAAATGTCTCAGTTTTCCTACCCTGGTACTCGGGTGCAACATTCCAGATGCTTTACTAACACTCTCCCGACTTGGAGAGTCAGTCCCTTTAACCTCCTGTTTGGCCCAGTTTGCAATTTCTGCGGAAGATGAACAGGAATAGCGAGAACCAATGAGAGAATAGCTGGAGGTGTCTGGACGGGCAAATTTAACTCTCATTTCCCACCAGGAAGAGGAATTAACCAAAGGCTCAGCGTGCCGTGCCGGAACCAGATTAGGGCCTGAAGCCATCCTGCGGTGTTGCGGCCAGCTCAAAAGAAAGCGAGTTGAAGAAAGGAGCTCAGGGGCACTGTAATTCACAAACCTGCAGAGTTATAAATGACAGCTATCGTCCAAAAATATACTGAAGTAAGGCTGCCAAGAGGACTTGAAAGCGGGGCAGAATTGCAGGAAACCGATTTCAGGAGGTAGACTGGAATTGCATTGAAAGCATAGGAAAAGAGGCAGAACGTCCACAATGATGCACTTGGCCAAAAAGGGCGTATGCGTTTTTTCCTGAATATATTCAGGAAAAAACGCATACGCCCTTTTTGGCCAACCAAGCAAACTTACAAAGGAAATCTGCACTACAATGAAGTCTCACTTCCCCCCGGTCAAAAGGGCCATCTGAAAAAAGTGTAAAATCCAGAAAGGCAGGACAGGCCATGGAGAACTGGGAGCCTTGTTATGCTGATGGGCGGGATGTAAATTGCCAACAGACACTCGGGAGAAGTGTATGGTGTTTCCTGAAACATCTAAAAAACAAAGCAACAGAGCCTAGGGCACTTCCACTTATGGTCCTATAGCTTAGGGAAATTAAAATCAAAAAGACACAGCCACCCCAAAGTTTGGGACGCCTCTGTTTACAAGAACCTCGTTTACCGTACAAGTTCAATATCACAGAAAGTGAAAAATGGATAAAGAACTTGTGGTACTTACGTACAATGCAGTATCACTCAGCAATGAAATCTATGTCATCAGGCCCGTAGCAGCATAATGAGTGGATTCAGGTACGATGATTCTAACTGAAATAAGTCACACAGAAAAAGAAACATCATAAGATATCACTAATACACGGAATGTAAACTTGGCTACACAGGAACTGAATTCCAAAACAGAACAGGGTCTCAAATTTAGAAAACCATCTTATGCTTGCTTAAGGGGAAAGGTGAGTTGGGGTGCTGCATAAAACCAGAGATTGAAATGAGCACAGATAAAGTTCCTTAAGCCAAATATGGAATAGACAAGAGCTACTCCTTGCTCAACGAAATGGACTCAACACCCCATATCAAACGCCTAAGAATGTACCTGACTAGTAAGTATCTTAAAACCTATGGATTGCTATGTCTCCAAAAGAGAATCAAGCGTGTGTACAGGGGCATAAACGCAGCAGTGATAGGATTAGAGAGGTTCGGTGAGCAAATGAAGACCCTTTGAAGTCATATTGCATGGTACCCATTCCACGGGTCTCAACTACCCAGGTTTAAGGTATTCTTCCTTCAGCTGAAACATGCATGTGGAACCCAGAGTATGATCAACCGTGTGAACGGGAGACGTGTTCAAATATGTCTCAGTTTTCCTGCCTGGTACTCGGGTGCAACATTCCAGATGCTTTACTAACACTCTCCCGACATGGAGAGTCAGTCCCTTTAACCTCATGTTTGGCCCAGTTTGCAATTTCTGCGGAAGATGAACAGGAATAGGGAGAACCAATGAGAGACTAGCTGGAGGTGTCTGGACGGGCAAATTTAACTCTCATTTCCCACCAGGAAGAGGAATTAACCAAAGGCTCAGCGTGCCGTGCCGGAACCAGATTAGGGCCTGAAGCCATCCTGCGGTGTTGCGGCCAGCTCAAAAGAAAGCGAGTTGAAGAAAGGAGCTCAGGGGCACTGTAATTCACAAACCTGCAGAGTTATAAATGACAGCTATCGTCCAAAAATATACTGAAGTAAGGCTGCCAAGAGGACTTGAAAGCCGGGCAGAATTGCAGGAAACCGATTTCAGGAGGTAGACTGGAATTGCATTGAAAGCATAGGAAAAGAGGCAGAACGTCCACAATGATGCACTTGGCCAAAAAGGGCGTATGCGTTTTTTCCTGAATATATTCAGGAAAAAACGCATACGCCCTTTTTGGCCAACCAAGCAAACTTGCAAAGGAAATCTGCACTACAATGAAGTCTCACTTCCCCCCGGTCAAAAGGGCCATCTGAAAAAAGTATAAAATCCAGAAAGGCAGGACAGGCCATGGAGAACTGGGAGCCTTGTTATGCTGATGGGCGGGATGTAAATTGCCAACAGACACTCGGGAGAAGTGTATGGTGTTTCCTGAAACATCTAAAAAACAAAGCAACAGAGCCTAGGGCACTTCCACTTATGGTCCTATAGCTTAGGGAAATTAAAATCAAAAAGACACAGCCACCCCAAAGTTTGGGACGCCTCTGTTTACAAGAACCTCGTTTACCGTACAAGTTCAATATCACAGAAAGTGAAAAATGGATAAAGAACTTGTGGTACTTACGTACAATGCAGTATCACTCAGCAATGAAATCTATGTCATCAGGCCCGTAGCAGCATAATGAGTGGATTCAGGTACGATGATTCTAACTGAAATAAGTCACACAGAAAAAGAAACATCATAAGATATCACTAATACACGGAATGTAAACTTGGCTACACAGGAACTGAATTCCAAAACAGAACAGGGTCTCAAATTTAGAAAACCAACTTATGCTTGCTTAAGGGGAAAGGTGAGTTGGGGTGCTGCATAAAACCAGAGATTGAAATGAGCACAGATAAAGTTCCTTAAGCCACATATGGAATAGACAAGAGCTACTCCTTGCTCAACGAAATGGACTCAACACCCCATATTAAACGCCTAAGAATGTACCTGACTAGTAAGTATCTTAAAACCTATGGATTGCTATGTCTCCAAAAGAGAATCAAGCGTGTGTACAGGGGCATAAACGCAGCAGTGATAGGATTGGAGAGGTTCAGTGAGCAAACGAAGACCCTTTGAAGTCATATTGCATGGTACCCATTCCACGGGTCTCAACTCTGCAGGTTTAAGGTATTCTGCCTTCAGCTAAAACATGCATGTGGAACCCAGAGTATGATCAACCGTGTGAACGGGAGACGTGTTCAAATATGTCTCAGTTTTCCTCCCCTGGTACTCGGGTGCAACATTCCAGATGCTTTACTAACACTCTCCCGACATGGAGAGTCAGTCCCTTTAACCTCCTGTTTGGCCCAGTTTGCAATTTCTGCGGAAGATGAACAGGAATAGCGAGAACCAATGAGAGACTAGCTGGAGGTGTCTGGACGGGCAAATTTAACTCTCATTTCCCACCAGGAAGAGGAATTAACCAAAGGCTCAGCGTGCCGTGCTGGAACCAGATTAGGGCCTGAAGCCATCCTGCGGTGTTGCGGCCAGGTCACAAGAAAGCGAGTTGAAGAAAGGAGCTCAGGGGCACTGTAATTCACAAACCTGCAGAGTTATAAATGACAGCTATCGTCCAAAAATATACTGAAGTAAGGCTGCCAAGAGGACTTGAAAGCGGGGCAGAATTGCAGGAAACCGATTTCAGGAGGTAGACTGGAATTGCATTGAAAGCATAGGAAAAGAGGCAGAACGTCCACAATGATGCACTTGGCCAAAAAGGGCGTATGCGTTTTTTCCTGAATATATTCAGGAAAAAACGCATACGCCCTTTTTGGCCAACCAAGCAAACTTACAAAGGAAATCTGCACTACAATGAAGTCTCACTTCCCCCCGGTCAAAAGGGCCATCTGAAAAAAGTGTAAAATCCAGAAAGGCAGGACAGGCCATGGAGAACTGGGAGCCTTGTTATGCTGATGGGCGGGATGTAAATTGCCAACAGACACTCGGGAGAAGTGTATGGTGTTTCCTGAAACATCTAAAAAACAAAGCAACAGAGCCTAGGGCACTTCCACTTATGGTCCTATAGCTTAGGGAAATTAAAATCAAAAAGACACAGCCACCCCAAAGTTTGGGACGCCTCTGTTTACAAGAACCTCGTTTACCGTACAAGTTCAATATCACAGAAAGTGAAAAATGGATAAAGAACTTGTGGTACTTACGTACAATGCAGTATCACTCAGCAATGAAATCTATGTCATCAGGCCCGTAGCAGCATAATAAGTGGATACAGGTTCGATGATTTTAACTGAAATAAGTCACACAGAAAAAGAAACATCATAAGATATCACTAATACACGGAATGTAAACTGGGCTACACAGGAACTGAATTCCAAAACAGAACAGGGTCTCAAATTTAGAAAACCAACTTATGCTTGCTTAAGGGGAAAGGTGAGTTGGGGTGCTGCATAAAACCAGAGATTGAAATGAGCACAGATAAAGTTCCTTAAGCCAAATATGGAATAGACAAGAGCTACTCCTTGCTCAACGAAATGGACTCAACACCTCATATTAAACGCCTAAGAATGTACCTGACTAGTAAGTATCTTAAAACCTATGGATTGCTATGTCTCCAAAAGAGAATCAAGCGTGTGTACAGGGGCATAAACGCAGCAGTGATAGGATTGGAGAGGTTCGGTGAGCCAATGCAGACCCTTTGAAGTCATATTGCATGGTACCCATTCCACGGGTTTTAACTACCCAGGTTTATGTTATTCTTCCTTCAGCTAAAACATGCATGTGGAACCCAGAGTATGATCAACCGTGTGAACGGGAGATGTGTTCCAATATGTCTCAGTTTTCCTCCCCTGGTACTCGGGTGCAACATTCCAGACACTTCACTAACACTCTCCCCACTTGGAGAGTCAGCGCCTTTAACCTCCTGTTTGGCCCAGTTTGCAATTTCTGCGGAAGATGAACAGGAATAGGGAGAACCAATGAGAGACTAGCTGGAGGTGTCTGGACGGGCGAATTTAACTCTCATTTCCCACCAGGAATAGGAATTAACCAAAGGCTCAGCGTGCCGTGCCCGAACCAGATTAGGGCCTGAAGCCATCCTGCTGTGTTGCGGCCAGGTCACAAGAAAGCGAGTTGAAGAAAGGAGCTCAGGGGCACTGTAATTCACAAACCTGCAGAGTTATAAATGACAGCTATCGTCCAAAAATATACTGAAGTAAGGCTGCCAAGAGGACTTGAAAGCGGGGCAGAATTGCAGGAAACCGATTTAAGGAGGTAGACTGGAATTGCATTGAAAGCATAGGAAAAGAGGCAGAACGTCCACAATGATGCACTTGGCCAAAAAGGGCGTATGCGTTTTTTCCTGAATATATTCAGGAAAAAACGCATACGCCGTTTTTGGCCAACCAAGCAAACTTGCAAAGGAAATCTGCACTACAATGAAGTCTCACTTCCCCCCGGTCAAAAGGGCCATCTGAAAAAAGTGTAAAATCCAGAAAGGCAGGACAGGCCATGGAGAACTGGGAGCCTTGTTATGCTGATGGGCGGGATGTAAATTGCCAACAGACACTCGGGAGAAGTGTATGGTGTTTCCTGAAACATCTAAAAAACAAAGCAACAGAGCCTAGGGCACTTCCACTTATGGTCCTATAGCTTAGGGAAATTAAAATCAAAAAGACACAGCCACCCCAAAGTTTGGGACGCCTCTGTTTACAAAAACCTCGTTTACGGTACAAGTTCAATATCACAGAAAGTGAAAAATGGATAAAGAACTTGTGGTACTTACGTACAATGCAGTATCACTCAGCAATGAAATCTATGTCATCAGGCCCGTAGCAGCATAATGAGTGGATTCAGGTACGATGATTCTAACTGAAATAAGTCACACAGAAAAAGAAACATCATAAGATATCACTAATACACGGAATGTAAACTTGGCTACAGAGGAACTGAATTACAGAACAGAACAGGGTCTCAAATTTAGAAAACCAACTTATGCTTGCTTAAGGGGAAAGGTGAGTTGGGGTGCTGCATAAAACCAGAGATTGAAATGAGCACAGATAAAGTTCCTTAAGCCAAATAAGGAATAGACAAGAGCTACTCCTTGCTCAACGAAATGGACTCAATACCCCATATTAAACGCCTAAGAATGTACCTGACTCTTAAGTATCTTAAAACCTATGGATTGCTATGTCTCCAAAAGAGAATCAAGAGTGTGTACAGGGGCATAAACGCAGCAGTGATAGGATTGGAGAAGTTCGATGAGCAAATGAAGACCCTTTGAAGTCATATTGCATGGTACCCTTTTCACGGGTCTCAACTCTCCAGGTTTAAGGTATTCTTCCTTCAGCTAAAACATGCATGTGGAACCCAGAGTATGGTCAACCGTGTGAACGGTAGACGTGTTCAAATATGTCTCAGTTTTCCTCCCCTGGTACTCGGGTGCAACATTCCAGACGCTTTACTAACACTCTCCCCACTTGGAGAGTCAGCGCCTTTAACCTCCTGTTTGGCCCAGTTTGCAATTTCTGCGGAAGATGAACAGGAATAGGGAGAACCAATGAGAGACTAGCTGGAGGTGTCTGGACGGGCAAATTTAACTCTCATTTCCCACCAGGAAGAGGAATTAACCAAAGGCTCAGCGTGCCGTGCCGGAACCAGATTAGGGCCTGAAACCATCCTGCGGTGTTGCGGCCAGGTCACAAAAAAGCGAGTTGAAGAAAGGAGCTCAGGGGCACTGTAATTCACAAACCTGCAGAGTTATAAATGACAGCTATCGTCCAAAAATATACTGAAGTAAGGCTGCCAAGAGGACTTGAAAGCGGGGCAGAATTGCAGGAAACCAATTTCAGGAGGTAGACTGGAATTGCATTGAAAGCATAGGAAAAGAGGCAGAACGTCCACAATGATGCACTTGGCCAAAAAGGGCGTATGCATTTTTTTCCTGAATATATTCAGGAAAAAACGCATACGCCCTTTTTGGCCAACCAAGCAAGCTTGCAAAGGAAATCTGCACTACAATGAAGTCTCACTTCCCCCCGGTCAAAAGGGCCATGTGAAAAAAGTGTAAAATCCAGAAAGGCAGGACAGGCCATGGAGAACTGGGAGCCTTGTTATGCTGATGGGCGGGATGTAAATTGCCAACAGACACTCGGGAGAAGTGTATGGTGTTTCCTGAAACATCTAAAAAACAAAGCAACAGAGCCTAGGGCACTTCCACTTTTGGTCCTATAGCTTAGGGAAATTAAAATCAAAAAGACACAGCCACCCCAAAGTTTGGGACGCCTCTGTTTACAAGAACCTCGTTTACAGTACAAGTTCAACATCGCAGAAAGTGAAAAATGGATAAAGAAGTTGTGGTATTTACTTACAAAGCAATATCACTCAGCACTGAAATCTATGTCATCAGGCCCTTAACAGCACAATGAGTGGATTCAGGTGTGATGATTCTAACTGAAATAAGTCACACAGAAAAAGAAACATCATAAGATATCAGTAATACACGGAATGTAAACTTGGCTACACAGTAACTGAATTACAGAACAGAACAGGGTCTCAAATTTAGAAAACCAACTTATGCTTGCTTAAGGGGAAAGGTGAGTTGGGGTGCTGCATAAAACCAGAGATTGAAATGAGCACAGATAAAGTTCCTTAAGCCAAATATGGAATAGACAAGAGCTACTCCTTGCTCAACGAAATGGACTCAACACCCCATATTAAACGCCTAAGAATGTACCTGACTAGTAAGTATCTTAAAACCTATGGATTGCTATGTCTCCAAAAGAGAATCAAGCGTGTGTACAGGGGCATAAACGCAGCAGTGATAGGATTGGAGAGGTTCGGTGAGCAAATGAAGACCCTTTGAAGTCATATTGCATGGTACCCATTCCACGGGTTTTAACTACCCAGGTTAAAGTTATTCTTCCTTCAGCTAAAACATGCATGTGGAACCCAGAGTATGATCAACCGTGTGAACGGGAGACGTGTTCAAATATGTCTCAGTTTCCCTCCCCTGGTACTCGGGTGCAACATTCCAGACGCTTCACTAACACTCTCCCCACTTGGAGAGTCAGCGCCTTTAATCTCCTGTTTGGCCCAGTTTGCAATTTCTGCGGAAGATGAACAGGAATAGGGAGAACCAATGAGAGACTAGCTGGAGGTGTCTGGACGGGCAAATTTAACTCTCATTTCCCACCAGGAAGAGGAAACAACCAAAGGCTCAGCGAGCCATGCCGGAACCAGTTTAGGGCCTGAAGCCATCCTGCGGTGTTGCGGCCAGGTCACAAGAAAGCGAGTTGAAGAAAGGAGCTCGGGGCACTGTAATTCACAAACCTGCAGAGTTATAAATGACAGCTATCGTCCAAAAATATACTGAAGTAAGGCTGCCAAGAGGACTTGAAAGCGGGGCAGAATTGCAGGAAACCGATTTCAGGAGGTAGACTGGAATTGCATTGAAAGCATAGGAAAAGAGGCAGAACGTCCACAATGATGCACTTGGCCAAAAAGGGCGTATGCGTTTTTTCCTGAATATATTCAGGAAAAAACGCATACGCCCTTTTTGGCCAACCAAGCAACCTTGCAAAGAAATCTGCACTACAATGAAGTCTCACTTCCCCCCAGTCAAAAGGGCTATCTGAAAAAAGTGTAAAATCCAGAAAGGCAGGACAGGCCATGGAGAACTGGGAGCCTTGTTATGCTGATGGGCGGGATGAAAATTGCCAACAGAAACTCGGGAGAAGTGTATGGTGTTTCCTGAAACATCTAAAAAACAAAGCAACAGAGCCTAGGGCACTTCCACTTATGGTCCTATAGCTTAGGGAAATTAAAATCAAAAAGACACAGCCACCCCAAAGTTTGGGACGCCTCTGTTTACAAGAACCTTGTTTACAGTAGAAGTTCAACATCGCAGAAAGTGAAAAATGGATAAAGAAGTTGTGGTATTTACTTACAAAGCAATATCACTCAGCAATGAAATCTATGTCATCAGGCCCTTAGCAGCACAATGAGTGGATTCAGGTATGATGATACTAACTGAAATAAGTCACACAGAAAAAGAAACAACATAAGATATCAGTAATACACGGAATGTAAACTTGGCTACACAGGAACTGAATTACAGAACAGAACAGGGTCTCAAATTTAGAAAACCAACTTATGCTTGCTTAAGGGGAAAGGTGAGTTGGGGTGCTGCATAAAACCAGAGATTGAAATGAGCACAGATAAAGTTCCTTAAGCCAAATATGGAATAGACAAGAGCTACTCCTTGCTCAACGAAATGGACTCAACACCCCATATTAAACGCCTAAGAATGTACCTGACTAGTAAGTATCTTAAAACCTATGGATTGCTATGTCTCCGAAAGAGAATCAAGCATGTGTACAGGGGCATAAACGCAGCAGTGATAAGATTGGAGAGGTTCACTGAGCAAATGAAGACCCTTTGAAGTCATATTGCATGGTACCCATTCCACGGGTTTCAACTACCCACGTTTAAGGTATTCTTCCTTCAGCTAAAACATGCATGTGGAACCTAGAGTATGATCAACCATGTGATCGGGAAACGTGTTCAAATATGTCTCAGTTTTCATACCCTGGTACTCAGGGGCAACATTCCAGACGCTTTACTAACACTCTCCCGACTTGGAGAGTCAGTCCCTTTAACCTCCCGTTTGGCCCAGTTTGCAATTTCTGCGGAAGATGAACAGGAATAGGGAGAACCAATGAGAGACTAGCTGGAGGTGTCTGGACGGGCGAATTTAACTCTCATTTCCCACCAGGAATAGGAATTAACCAAAGGCTCAGCGTGCCGTGCCCGAACCAGATTAGGGCCTGAAGCCATCCTGCGGTGTTGCAGCCAGGTCACAAGAAAGCGAGTTGAAGAAAGGAGCTCAGGGGCACTGTAATTCACAAACGTGCAGAGTTATAAATGACAGCTATCGTCCAAAAATATACTGAAGTAAGGCTGCCAAGAGGACTTGAAAGCGGGGCAGAATTGCAGGAAACCGATTTCAGGAGGTAGACCGGAATTGCATTGAAAGCATAGGAAAAGAGGCAGAACGTCCACAATGATGCACTTGGCCAAAAAGGGCGTATGCGTTTTTTCCTGAATATATTCAGGAAAAAACGCATACGCCCTTTTTGGCCAACCAAGCAAACTTGCAAAGGAAATCTGCACTACAATGAAGTCTCACTTCCCCCCGGTCAAAAGGGCCATCTGAAAAAAGTGTAAAATCCAGAAAGGCAGGACAGGCCATGGAGAACTGGGAGCCTTGTTATGCTGATGGGCGGGATGTAAATTGCCAACAGACACTCGGGAGAAGTGTATGGTGTTTCCTGAAACATCTAAAAAACAAAGCAACAGAGCCTAGGGCACTTCCACTTATGGTCCTATAGCTTAGGGAAATTAAAATCAAAAAGACACAGCCACCCCAAAGTTTGGGACGCCTCTGTTTACAAAAACCTCGTTTACTGTACAAGTTCAATATCACAGAAAGTGAAAAATGGATAAAGAACTTGTGGTACTTACGTACAATGCAGTATCACTCAGCAATGAAATCTATGTCATCAGGCCCGTAGCAGCATAATGAGTGGATTCAGGTACGATGATTCTAACTGAAATAAGTCACACAGAAAAAGAAACATCATAAGATATCACTAATACACGGAATGTAAACTTGGCTACACAGGAACTGAATTACAGAACAGAACAGGGTCTCAAATTTAGAAAACCAACTTATGCTTGCTTAAGGGGAAAGGTGAGTTGGGGTGCTGCATAAAACCAGAGATTGAAATGAGCACAGATAAAGTTCCTTAAGCCAAATAAGGAATAGACAAGAGCTACTCCTTGCTCAACGAAATGGACTCAATACCCCATATTAAACGCCTAATAATGTACCTGACTCTTAAGTATCTTAAAACCTATGGATTGCTATGTCTCCAAAAGAGAATCAAGAGTGTGTACAGGGGCATAAACGCAGCAGGGATAGGATTGGAGAAGTTCGATGAGCAAATGAAGACCCTTTGAAGTCATATTGCATGGTACCCTTTTCACGGGTCTCAACTCTCCAGGTTTAAGGTATTCTTCCTTCAGCTAAAACATGCATGTGGAACCCAGAGTATGATCAACCGTGTGAACGGTAGACGTGTTCAAATATGTCTCAGTTTTCCTCCCCTGGTACTCGGGTGCAACACTCCAGACGCTTTACTAACACTCTCCCCACTTGGAGAGTCAGCGCCTTTAACCTCCTGTTTGGCCCAGTTTGCAATTTCTGCGGAAGATGAACAGGAATAGGGAGAACCAATGAGAGACTAGCTGGAGGTGTCTGGACGGGCAAATTTAACTCTCATTTCCCACCAGGAAGAGGAATTAACCAAAGGCTCAGCGTGCCGTGCCGGAACCAGTTTAGGGCCTGAAACCATCCTGCGGTGTTGCGGCCAGGTCACAAAAAAGCGAGTTGAAGAAAGGAGCTCAGGGGCACTGTAATTCACAAAGCTGCAGAGTTATAAATGACAGCTATCGTCCAAAAATATACTGAAGTAAGGCTGCCAAGAGGACTTGAAAGCGGGGCAGAATTGCAGGAAACCGATTTCAGGAGGTAGACTGGAATTGCATTGAAAGCATAGGAAAAGAGGCAGAACGTCCACAATGATGCACTTGGCCAAAAAGGGCGTATGCGTTTTTTTCCTGAATATATTCAGGAAAAAACGCATACGCACTTTTTGGCCAACCAAGCAAGCTTGCAAAGGAAATCTGCACTACAATGAAGTCTCACTTCCCCCCGGTCAAAAGCGCCATGTGAAAAAAGTGTAAAATCCAGAAAGGCAGGACAGGCCATGGAGAACTGGGAGCCTTGTTATGCTGATGGGCGGGATGTAAATTGCCAACAGACACTCGAGAGAAGTGTATGGTGTTTCCTGAAACATCTAAAAAACAAAGCAACAGAGCCTAGGGCACTTCCACTTATGGTCCTATAGCTTAGGGAAATTAAAATCAAAAAGACACAGCCATCCCGAAGTTTGGAACGGCTCTGTTTACAAGAACCTCGTTTACAGTACAAGTTCAACATCGCAGAAAGTGAAAAATGGATAAAGAAGTTGTGGTATTTACTTACAAAGCAATATCACTCAGCACTGAAATCTATGTCATCAGGCCCTTAACAGCAGAATGAGTGGATTCAGGTATGATGATTCTAACTGAAATAAGTCACACAGAAAAAGAAACATCATAAGATATCACTAATACACGGAATGTAAACTTGGCTACACAGTAACTGAATTACAGAACAGAACAGGGTCTCAAATTTAGAAAACCAACTTATGCTTGCTTAAGGGGAAAGGTGAGTTGGGGTGCTGCATAAAACCAGAGATTGAAATGAGCACAGATAAAGTTCCTTAAGCCAAATATGGAATAGACAAGAGCTACTCCTTGCTCAACGAAATGGACTCAACACCCCATATTAAACGCCTAAGAATGTACCTGACTAGTAAGTATCTTAAAACCTATGGATTGCTATGTCTCCAAAAGAGAATCAAGCGTGTGTACAGGGGCATAAACGCAGCAGTGATAGGATTGGAGAGGTTCGGTGAGCAAATGAAGACCCTTTGAAGTCATATTGCATGGTACCCATTACACGGGTTTTAACTACCCATGTTTAAGTTATTCTTCCTTCAGGTAAAACATGCATGTGGAACCCAGAGTATGATCAACCGTGTGAACGGGAGACGTGTTCAAATATGTCTCAGTTTCCCTCCCCTGGTACTCGGGTGCAACATTCCAGACGCTTCACTAACACTCTCCCCACTTGGAGAGTCAGCGCCTCTAATCTCCTGTTTGGCCCAGTTTGCAATTTCTGCGGAAGATGAACAGGAATAGGGAGAACCAATGAGAGAATAGCTGGAGGTGTCTGGACGGGCAAATTTAACTCTCATTTCCCACCAGGAAGAGGAAACAACCAAAGGCTCAGCGTGCCATGCCGGAACCAGTTTAGGGCCTGAAGCCATCCTGCGGTGTTGCGGCCAGGTCACAAGAAAGCGAGTTGAAGAAAGGAGCTCGGGGCACTGTAATTCACAAACCTGCAGAGTTATAAATGACAGCTATCGTCCAAAAATATACTGAAGTAAGGCTGCCAAGAGGACTTGAAAGCGGGGCAGAATTGCAGGAAACCGATTTCAGGAGGTAGACTGGAATTGCATTGAAAGCATAGGAAAAGAGGCAGAACGTCCACAATGATGCACTTGGCCAAAAAGGGCGTATGCGTTTTTTCCTGAATATATTCAGGAAAAAACGCATACGCCCTTTTTGGCCAACCAAGCAAGCTTGCAAAGGAAATCTGCACTACAATGAAGTCTCACTTCCCCCCGGTCAAAAGGGCCATCTGAAAAAAGCGTAAAATCCAGAAAGGCAGGACAGGCCATGGAGAACTGGGAGCCTTGTTATGCTGATGGGCGGGATGTAAATTGCCAACAGAAACTCGGGAGAAGTGTATGGTGTTTCCTGAAACATCTAAAAAACAAAGCAACAGAGCCTAGGGCACTTCCACTTATGGTCCTATAGCTTAGGGAAATTAAAATCAAAAAGACACAGCCACCCCAAAGTTTGGGACGCCTCTGTTTACAAGAACCTTGTTTACAGTAGAAGTTCAACATCGCAGAAAGTGAAAAATGGATAAAGAAGTTGTGGTATTTACTTACAAAGCAATATCACTCAGCAATGAAATCTATGTCATCAGGCCCTTAGCAGCACAATGAGTGGATTCAGGTATGATGATACTAACTGAAATAAGTCACACAGAAAAAGAAACAACATAAGGTATCAGTAATACACGGAATGTAAACTTGGCTACACAGGAACTGAATTACAGAACAGAACAGGGTCTCAAATTTAGAAAACCAACTTATGCTTGCTTAAGGGGAAAGGTGAGTTGGGGTGCTGCATAAAACCAGAGATTGAAATGAGCACAGATAAAGTTCCTTAAGCCAAATATGGAATAGACAAGAGCTACTCCTTGCTCAACGAAATGGACTCAACACCCCATATTAAACGCCTAAGAATGTACCTGACTAGTAAGTATCTTAAAACCTATGGATTGCTATGTCTCCAAAAGAGAATCAAGCGTGTGTACGGGGGCATAAACGCAGCAGTGATAGGATTGGAGAGGTTCGGTGAGCAAATGAAGACCCTTTGAAGTCATATTGCATGGTACCCATTCCACGGGTTTCAACTACCCACGTTTAAGGTATTCTTCCTTCAGCTAAAACATGCATGTGGAACCTAGAGTATGATCAACCATGTGATCGGGAGACGTGTTCAAATATGTCTCAGTTTTCCTCCCCTGGTACTCGGGTGAAACATTCCAGACGCTTTACTAACACTCTCCCCACTTGGAGAGTCAGCGCCTTTAACCTCCTGTTTGGCCCATTTTGCAATTTCTGCGGAAGATGAACAGGAATAGCGAGAACCAATGAGAGACTAGCTGGAGGTGTCTGGACGGGCAAATTTAACTCTCATTTCCCACCAGGAAGAGGAAATAACCTAAGGCTCAGCGTGCCATGCCGGAACCAGATTAGGACCTGAAGCCATCCTGCGGTGTTGCGGCCAGCTCAAAAGAAAGCGAGTTGAAGAAAGGAGCTCAGGGGCACTGTAATTCACAAACCTGCAGAGTTATAAATGACAGCTATCGTCCAAAAATATACTGAAGTAAGGCTGCCAAGAGGACTTGAAAGCGGGGCAGAATTGCAGGAAACCGATTTCAGGAGGTAGACTGGAATTGCATTGAAAGCATAGGAAAAGAGGCAGAACGTCCACAATGATGCACTTGGCCAAAAAGGGCGTATGCGTTTTTTCCTGAATATATTCAGGAAAAAACGCATACGCCCTTTTTGGCCAACCAAGCAAGCTTGCAAAGGAAATCTGCACTACAATGAAGTCTCACTTCCCCCCGGTCAAAAGGGCCATCTGAAAAAAGTGTAAAATCCAGAAAGGCAGGACAGGCCATGGAGAACTGGGAGCCTTGTTATGCTGATGGGCGGGATGTAAATTGCCAACAGACACTCGGGAGAAGTGTATGGTGTTTCCTGAAATATCTAAAAAACAAAGCAACAGATCCTAGGGCACTTCCACTTATGGTCCTATAGCTTAGGGAAATTAAAATCAAAAAGACACAGCCACCCAAAAGTTTGCGACGCCTCTGTTTACAAGAACCTCGTTTACAGTACAAGTTCAACATCGCAGAAAGTGAAAAATGGATAAAGAAGTTGTGGTATTTACTTACAAAGCAATATCACTCAGCAATGAAATCTATGTCATCAGGCCCTTAGCAGCACAATGAGTGGATTCAGGTATGATGATTCTAACTGAAATAAGTCACACAGAAAAAGAAACATCATAAGATATCAGTAATACACGGAATGTAAACTTGGCTACACAGGAACTGAATTACAGAACAGAACAGGGTCTCAAATTTAGAAAACCAACTTATGCTTGCTTAAGGGGAAAGGTGAGTTGGGGTGCTGCATAAAACCAGAGATTGAAATGAGCACAGATAAAGTTCCTTAAGCCAAATATGGAATAGACAAGAGCTACTCCTTGCTCAACGAAAAGGACTCAACACCCCATATTAAACGCCTAAGAATGTACCTGAATAGTAAGTATCTTAAAACCTATGGATTGCTATGTCTCCAAAAGAGAATCAAGCGTGTGTACAGGGGCATAAACGCAGCAGTGATAGGATTGGAGAGGTTCGGTGAGCAAATGCAGACCCTTTGAAGTCATATTGCATGGTACCCATTCCACGGGCCTCAACTCTCCAGGTTTAAGGTATTCTTCCTTCAGGTAAAACATGCATGTGGAACCCAGAGTATGATCAACCGTGTGGACGGGAGACGTGTTCAAATATGTCTCAGTTTTCCTCCCCTGGTACTCGGGTGAAACATTCCAGACGCTTTACTAACACTCTCCCCACTTGGAGAGTCAGCACCTTTAACCTCCTGTTTGGCCCATTTTGCAATTTCTGCGGAAGACGAACAGGAATAGCGAGAACCAATGAGAGACTAGCTGGAGGTGTCTGGACGGGCAAATTTAACTCTCATTTCCCACCAGGAAGAGGAAATAACCTAAGGCTCAGCGTGCCGTGCCATAACCAGATTAGGACCTGAAGCCATCCTGCGGTGTTGCGGCCAGGTCACAAGAAAGCGAGTTGAAGAAAGGAGCTCAGGGGCACTGTAATTCACAAACCTGCAGAGTTATAAATGACAGCTATCGTCCAAAAATATACTGAAGTAAGGCTGCCAAGAGGACTTGAAAGCGGGGCAGAATTGCAGGAAACCGATTTCAGGAGGTAGACTGGAATTGCACTGAAAGCATAGGAAAAGAGGCAGAACGTCCACAATGATGCACTTGGCCAAAAAGGGCGTATGCGTTTTTTCCTGAATATATTCAAGAAAAAACGCATACGCCCTTTTTGGCCAACCAAGCAAACTTGCAAAGGAAATCTGCACTACAATGAAGTCTCACTTCCCCCTGGTCAAAAGGGCCATCTGAAAAAAGTGTAAAATCCAGAAAGGCAGGACAGGCCATGGAGAACTGGGAGCCTTGTTATGCTGATGGGCGGGATGTAAATTGCCAACAGACACTCGGGAGAAGCGTATGGTGTTTCCTGAAACATCTAAAAAACAAAGCAACAGAGCCTAGGGCACTTCCACTTATGGTCCTATAGCTTAGGGAAATTAAAATCAAAAAGACACAGCCACCCCAAAGTTTGTGACGCCTCTGTTTACAAGAACCTCGTTTACGGTACAAGTTCAATATCACAGAAAGTGAAAAATGGATAAAGAACTTGTGGTACTTACGTACAATGCAGTATCACTCAGCAATGAAATCTATGTCATCAGGCCCGTAGCAGCATAATGAGTGGATTCAGGTACGATGATTCTAACTGAAATAAGTCACACAGAAAAAGAAACATCATAAGTTATCACTAATACACGGAATGTAAACTTGGCTACACAGGAACTGAATTCCAAAACAGAACAGGGTCTCAAATTTAGAAAACCAACTTATGCTTGCTTAAGGGGAAAGGTGAGTTGGGGTGCTGCATAAAACCAGAGATTGAAATGAGCACAGATAAAGTTCCTTAAGCCAAATATGGAATAGACAAGAGCTACTCCTTGTTCAACGAAATGGACTCAACACCCCATATTAAACGCCTAAGAATGTACCTGACTAGTAAGTATCTTAAAACCTATGGATTGCTATGTCTCCAAAAGAGAATCAAGCGTGTGTACAGGGGCATAAACGCAGCAGTGATAGGATTGGAGAGGTTCGGTGAGCAAATGAAGACCCTTTGATGTCATATTACATGGTACCCATTCCACGGGTCTCAACTCTCCAGGTTTAAGGTATTCTGCCTTCAGCTAAAACATGCATGTGGAACCTAGAGTATGATCAACCATGTGAACGGGAGACGTGTTCAAATATGTCTCAGTTTTCATCCCCTGGTACTCGGGTGCAACATTCCAGATGCTTTACTAACACTCTCCCGACATGGAGAGTCAGTCCCTTTAACCTCCTGTTTGGCCCAGTTTGCAATTTCTGCGGAAGATGAACAGGAATAGCGAGAAACAATGAGAGACTAGCTGGAGGTGTCTGGACAGGCAAATTTAACTCTCATTTCCCACCAGGAAAAGGAATTAACCAAAGGCTCAGCGTGCCGTGCCGGAACCAGATTAGGGCCTGAAGCCATCCTGCGGTGTTGCGGCCAGCTCAAAAGAAAGCGAGTTGAAGAAAGGAGCTCAGAGGCACTGTAATTCACAAACATGCAGAGTTATAAATGACAGCTATCGTCCAAAAATATACTGAAGTAAGGCTGCCAAGAGGACTTGAAAGCGGGGCAGAATTGTAGGAAACCGATTTCAGGAGGTAGACTGGAATTGCATTGAAAGCATAGGAAAAGAGGCAGAACGTCCACAGTGGTGCACTTGGCCAAAAAGGGCGTATGCGTTTTTTCCTGAATATATTCAGGAAAAAACGCATACGCCCTTTTTGGCCAACCAAGCAAGCTTGCAAAGGAAATCTGCACTACAATGAAGTCTCACTTCCCCCCGGTCAAAAGGGCCATCTGAAAAAAGTGTAAAATCCAGAAAGGCAGGACAGGCCATGGAGAACTGGGAGCCTTGTTATACTGATGGGCGGGATGTAAATTGCCAACAGACACTCGGGAGAAGTGTATGGTGTTTCCTGAAATATCTAAAAAACAAAGCAACAGATCCTAGGGCACTTCCACTTATGGTCCTATAGCTTAGGGAAATTAAAATCAAAAAGACACAGCCACCCAAAAGTTTGCGACGCCTCTGTTTACAAGAACCTCGTTTACAGTACAAGTTCAACATCGCAGAAAGTGAAAAATGGATAAAGAAGTTGTGGTATTTACTTACAAAGCAATATCACTCAGCAATGAAATCTATGTCATCAGGCCCTTAGCAGCACAATGAGTGGATTCAGGTATGATGATTCTAACTGAAATAAGTCACACAGAAAAAGAAACATCATAAGATATCACTAATACACGGAATGTAAACTTGGCTACACAGGAACTGAATTACAGAACAGAACAGGGTCTCAAATTTAGAAAACCAACTTATGCTTGCTTAAGGGGAAAGGTGAGTTGGGGTGCTGCATAAAACCAGAGATTGAAATGAGCACAGATAAAGTTCCTTAAGCCAAATATGGAATAGACAAGAGCTACTCCTTGCTCAACGAAAAGGACTCAACACCCCATATTAAACGCCTAAGAATGTACCTGAATAGTAAGTATTTTAAAACCTATGGATTGCTATGTCTCCAAAAGAGAATCAAGCGTGTGTACAGGGGCATAAACGCAGCAGTGATAGGATTGGAGAGGTTCGGTGAGCAAATGCAGACCCTTTGAAGTCATATTGCATGGTACCCATTCCACGGGCCTCAACTCTCCAGGTTTAAGGTATTCTTCCTTCAGGTAAAATATGCATGTGGAACCCAGAGTATGATCAACCGTGTGGACGGGAGACGTGTTCAAATATGTCTCAGTTTTCCTCCCCTGGTACTCGGGTGAAACATTCCAGACGCTTTACTAACACTCTCCTCACTTGGAGAGTCAGCGCCTTTAACCTCCTGTTTGGCCCAGTTTGCAATTTCTGCGGAAGATGAACAGGAATAGCGAGAACCAATGAGAGACTAGCTGGAGGTGTCTGGACGGGCAAATTTAACTCTCATTTCCCACCAGGAAGAGGAAATAACCTAAGGCTCAGCGTGCCGTGCCGGAACCAGATTAGGACCTGAAGCCATCCTGCGGTGTTGCGGCCAGCTCAAAAGAAAGCGAGTTGAAGAAAGGAGCTCAGGGGCACTGTAATTCACAAACCTGCAGAGTTATAAATGACAGCTATCGTCCAAAAATATACTGAAGTAAGGCTGCCAAGAGGACTTGAAAGCGGGGCAGAATTGCAGGAAACCGATTTCAGGAGGTAGACTGGAATTGCATTGAAAGCATAGGAAAAGAGGCAGAACGTCCACAATGATGCACTTGGCCAAAAAGGGCGTATGCGTTTTTTCCTGAATATATTCAGGAAAAAACGCATACGCCCTTTTTGGCCAACCAAGCAAGCTTGCAAAGGAAATCTGCACTACAATGAAGTCTCACTTCCCCCCGGTCAAAAGGGCCATCTGAAAAAAGTGTAAAATCCAGAAAGGCAGGACAGGCCATGGAGAACTGGGAGCCTTGTTATGCTGATGGGCGGGATGTAAATTGCCAACAGACACTCGGGAGAAGCGTATGGTGTTTCCTGAAACATCTAAAAAACAAAGCAACAGAGCCTAGGGCACTTCCACTTATGGTCCTATAGCTTAGGGAAATTAAAATCAAAAAGACACAGCCACCCCAAAGTTTGTGACGCCTCTGTTTACAAGAACCTCGTTTACGGTACAAGTTCAATATCACAGAAAGTGAAAAATGGATAAAGAACTTGTGGTACTTACGTACAATGCAGTATCACTCAGCAATGAAATCTATGTCATCAGGCCCGTAGCAGCATAATGAGTGGATTCAGGTACGATGATTCTAACTGAAATAAGTCACACAGAAAAAGAAACATCATAAGTTATCACTAATACACGGAATGTAAACTTGGCTACACAGGAACTGAATTCCAAAACAGAACAGGGTCTCAAATTTAGAAAACCAACTTATGCTTGCTTAAGGGGAAAGGTGAGTTGGGGTGCTGCATAAAACCAGAGATTGAAATGAGCACAGATAAAGTTCCTTAAGCCAAATATGGAATAGACAAGAGCTACTCCTTGTTCAACGAAATGGACTCAACACCCCATATTAAACGCCTAAGAATGTACCTGACTAGTAAGTATCTTAAAACCTATGGATTGCTATGTCTCCAAAAGAGAATCAAGCGTGTGTACAGGGGCATAAACGCAGCAGTGATAGGATTGGAGAGGTTCGGTGAGCAAATGAAGACCCTTTGATGTCATATTACATGGTACCCATTCCACGGGTCTCAACTCTCCAGGTTTAAGGTATTCTGCCTTCAGCTAAAACATGCATGTGGAACCTAGAGTATGATCAACCATGTGAACGGGAGACGTGTTCAAATATGTCTCAGTTTTCATCCCCTGGTACTCGGGTGCAACATTCCAGATGCTTTACTAACACTCTCCCGACATGGAGAGTCAGTCCCTTTAACCTCCTGTTTGGCCCAGTTTGCAATTTCTGCGGAAGATGAACAGGAATAGCGAGAAACAATGAGAGACTAGCTGGAGGTGTCTGGACAGGCAAATTTAACTCTCATTTCCCACCAGGAAAAGGAATTAACCAAAGGCTCAGCGTGCCGTGCCGGAACCAGATTAGGGCCTGAAGCCATCCTGCGGTGTTGCGGCCAGCTCAAAAGAAAGCGAGTTGAAGAAAGGAGCTCAGAGGCACTGTAATTCACAAACATGCAGAGTTATAAATGACAGCTATCGTCCAAAAATATACTGAAGTAAGGCTGCCAAGAGGACTTGAAAGCGGGGCAGAATTGTAGGAAACCGATTTCAGGAGGTAGACTGGAATTGCATTGAAAGCATAGGAAAAGAGGCAGAACGTCCACAGTGGTGCACTTGGCCAAAAAGGGCGTATGCGTTTTTTCCTGAATATATTCAGGAAAAAACGCATACGCCCTTTTTGGCCAACCAAGCAAGCTTGCAAAGGAAATCTGCACTACAATGAAGTCTCACTTCCCCCCGGTCAAAAGGGCCATCTGAAAAAAGTGTAAAATCCAGAAAGGCAGGACAGGCCATGGAGAACTGGGAGCCTTGTTATACTGATGGGCGGGATGTAAATTGCCAACAGACACTCGGGAGAAGTGTATGGTGTTTCCTGAAATATCTAAAAAACAAAGCAACAGATCCTAGGGCACTTCCACTTATGGTCCTATAGCTTAGGGAAATTAAAATCAAAAAGACACAGCCACCCAAAAGTTTGCGACGCCTCTGTTTACAAGAACCTCGTTTACAGTACAAGTTCAACATCGCAGAAAGTGAAAAATGGATAAAGAAGTTGTGGTATTTACTTACAAAGCAATATCACTCAGCAATGAAATCTATGTCATCAGGCCCTTAGCAGCACAATGAGTGGATTCAGGTATGATGATTCTAACTGAAATAAGTCACACAGAAAAAGAAACATCATAAGATATCACTAATACACGGAATGTAAACTTGGCTACACAGGAACTGAATTACAGAACAGAACAGGGTCTCAAATTTAGAAAACCAACTTATGCTTGCTTAAGGGGAAAGGTGAGTTGGGGTGCTGCATAAAACCAGAGATTGAAATGAGCACAGATAAAGTTCCTTAAGCCAAATATGGAATAGACAAGAGCTACTCCTTGCTCAACGAAAAGGACTCAACACCCCATATTAAACGCCTAAGAATGTACCTGAATAGTAAGTATTTTAAAACCTATGGATTGCTATGTCTCCAAAAGAGAATCAAGCGTGTGTACAGGGGCATAAACGCAGCAGTGATAGGATTGGAGAGGTTCGGTGAGCAAATGCAGACCCTTTGAAGTCATATTGCATGGTACCCATTCCACGGGCCTCAACTCTCCAGGTTTAAGGTATTCTTCCTTCAGGTAAAATATGCATGTGGAACCCAGAGTATGATCAACCGTGTGGACGGGAGACGTGTTCAAATATGTCTCAGTTTTCCTCCCCTGGTACTCGGGTGAAACATTCCAGACGCTTTACTAACACTCTCCTCACTTGGAGAGTCAGCGCCTTTAACCTCCTGTTTGGCCCAGTTTGCAATTTCTGCGGAAGATGAACAGGAATAGCGAGAACCAATGAGAGACTAGCTGGAGGTGTCTGGACGGGCAAATTTAACTCTCATTTCCCACCAGGAAGAGGAAATAACCTAAGGCTCAGCGTGCCGTGCCGGAACCAGATTAGGACCTGAAGCCATCCTGCGGTGTTGCGGCCAGCTCAAAAGAAAGCGAGTTGAAGAAAGGAGCTCAGGGGCACTGTAATTCACAAACCTGCAGAGTTATAAATGACAGCTATCGTCCAAAAATATACTGAAGTAAGGCTGCCAAGAGGACTTGAAAGCGGGGCAGAATTGCAGGAAACCGATTTCAGGAGGTAGACTGGAATTGCATTGAAAGCATAGGAAAAGAGGCAGAACGTCCACAATGATGCACTTGGCCAAAAAGGGCGTATGCGTTTTTTCCTGAATATATTCAGGAAAAAACGCATACGCCCTTTTTGGCCAACCAAGCAAGCTTGCAAAGGAAATCTGCACTACAATGAAGTCTCACTTCCCCCCGGTCAAAAGGGCCATCTGAAAAAAGTGTAAAATCCAGAAAGGCAGGACAGGCCATGGAGAACTGGGAGCCTTGTTATGCTGATGGGCGGGATGTAAATTGCCAACAGACACTCAGGAAAAGTGTATGGTGTTTCCTGAAATATCTAAAAAACAAAGCAACAAATCCTAGGGCACTTATGGTCCTATAGCTTAGGGAAATTAAAATCAAAAAGACACAGCCACCCAAAAGTTTGCGACGCCTCTGTTTACAAGAACCTCGTTTACCGTACAAGTTCAATATCACAGAAAGTGAAAAATGGATAAAGAACTTGTGGTACTTACGTACAATGCAGTATCACTCAGCAATGAAATCTATGTCATCAGGCACGTAACAGCATAATGAGTGGATTCAGGTACGATGATTCTAACTGAAATAAGTCACACAGAAAAAGAAACATCATAAGATATCACTAATACACGGAATGTAAACTTGGCTACACAGGAACTGAATTCCAAAACAGAACAGGGTCTCAAATTTAGAAAACCAACTTATGCTTGCTTAAGGGGAAAGGTGAGTTGGGGTGCTGCATAAAACCAGAGATTGAAATGAGCACAGATAAAGTTCCTTAAGCCAAATATGGAATAGACAAGAGCTACTCCTTGCTCAACGAAATGGACTCAACACCTCATATTAAACGCCTATGAATGTACCTGACTAGTAAGTATCTTAAAACCTATGGATTGCTATGTCTCCAAAAGAGAATCAAGCGTGTGTACAGGGGCGTAAACGCAGCAGCGATAGGATTGGAGAGGTTCGGTGAGCAAATGAAGACCCTTTGAAGTCATATTGCATGGTACCCATTCCACGGGTTTCAACTACCCAGGTTTAAGGTATTCTTCCTTCAGCTAAAACATGCATGTGGAACCTAGAGTATGATCAACCATGTGATCAGGAGACGTGTTCAAATATGTCTCAGTTTTTGTACCCTGGTACTAGGGTGCAACATTCCAGACGCTTTACTAACACTCTCCCGAATTGGAGAGTCACTCCCTGTAACCTCCTGTTTGGCCCAGTTTGCAATTTCTGCGGAAGATGAACAGGAATAGCGAGAACCAATGAGAGACTAGCTGGAGGTGTCTGGACGGGCAAATTTAACTCTCATTTCCCACCAGGAAGAGGAATTAACCAAAGGCTCAGCGTGCCGTGCCGGAACCAGATTAGGGCCTGAAGCCATCCTGCGGTGTTGCGGCCAGCTCAAAAGAAAGCGAGTTGAAGAAAGGAGCTCAGGGGCACTGTAATTCACAAACCTGCAGAGTTATAAATGACAGCTATCGTCCAAAAATATACTGAAGTAAGGCTGCCAAGAGGACTTGAAAGCGGGGCAGAATTGCAGGAAACCGATTTCAGGAGGTAGACTGGAATTGCATTGAAAGCATAGGAAAAGAGGCAGAACGTCCACAATGATGCACTTGGCCAAAAAGGGCGTATGCGTTTTTTCCTGAATATATTCAGGAAAAAACGCATACACCCTTTTTGGCCAACCAAGCAAACTTGCAAAGGAAATCTGCACTACAATGAAGTCTCACTTCCCCCCGGTCAAAAGGGCCATCTGAAAAAAGTGTAAAATCCAGAAAGGCAGGACAGGCCATGGAGAACTGGGAGCCTTGTTATGCTGATGGGCGGGATGTAAATTGCCAACAGACAGTCGGGAGAAGTGTATGGTGTTTCCTGAAACATCTAAAAAACAAAGCAACAGAGCCTAGGGCACTTCCACTTATGGTCCTATAGCTTAGGGAAATTAAAATCAAAAAGACACAGCCACCCCAAAGTTTGGGACGCCTCTGTTTACAAGAACCTCATTTACCGTACAAGTTCAACATTGCAGAAAGTGAAAAATGGATAAAGAAGTTGTGGTATTTACTTACAAAGCAATATCACTCAGCAATGAAATCTATGTCATCAGGCCCTTAGCAGCACAATGAGTGGATTCAGGTATGATGATTCTAACTGAAATAAGTCACACAGAAAAAGAAACATCATAAGATATCAGTAATACACGGAATGTAAACTTGGCTACACAGGAACTGAATTACAGAACAGAACAGAGTCTCAAATTTAGAAAACCAACTTATGCTTGCTTAAGGGGAAAGGTGAGTTGGGGTGCTGCATAAAACCAGAGATTGAAATGAGCACAGATAAAGTTCCTTAAGCCAAATATGGAATAGACAAGAGCTACTCCTTGCTCAACGAAAAGGACTCAACACCCCATATTAAACGCCTAAGAATGTACCTGACTAGTAAGTATCTTAAAACCTATGGATTGCTATGTCTCCAAAAGAGAATCAAGCGTGTGTACAGGGGCATAAACGCAGCAGTGATAGGATTGGAGAGGTTCGGTGAGCAAATGAAGACCCTTTGAAATCATATTGCATGGTACCCATTCCACGGGTTTCAACTACCCAGGTTTAAGGTATTCTTCCGTCAGCTAAAACATGCATGTGAAACCCAGAGTATGATCAACCGTGTGGACGGGAGACGTGTTCAAATATGTCTCAGTTTTCCTCCCCTGGTACTCGGGTGAAACATTCCAGACGCTTTACTAACACTCTCCCCCCTTGGAGAGTCAGTCCCTTTAACCTCCTGTTTGGCCCAGTTTGCAATTTCTGCGGAAGATGAACAGGAATAGGGAGAACCAAAGAGAGACTAGCTGGAGGTGTCTGGACGGGCAAATTAACTCTCAATTCCCACCAGGAAGAGGAAATAACCAAAGGCTCAGCGTGCCGTGCCGGAACCAGATTAGGACCTGAAGCCATCCAGCGGTGTTGCGGCCAGCTCAAAAGAAAGCGAGTTGAAGAAAGGAGCTCAGGGGCACTGTAATTCACAAACCTGCAGAGTTATAAATGACAGCTATCGTCCAAAAATATACTGAAGTAAGGCTGCCAAGAGGACTTGAAAGCCGGGCAGAATTGCAGGAAACCGATTTCAGGAGGTAGACTGGAATTGCATTGAAAGCATAGGAAAAGAGGCAGAACGTTCACAATGATGCACTTGGTCAAAAAGGGCGTATGCGTTTTTTCCTGAATATATTCAGGAAAAAACGCATACGCCCTTTTTGGCCAACCAAGCAAGCTTGCAAAGGAAATCTGCACTAAAATGAAGTCTCACTTCCCCCCGGTCAAAAGTGCCATCTGAAAAAAGTGTAAAATCCAGAAAGGCAGGACAGGCCATGGAGAACTGGGAGCCTTGTTATGCTGATGGGCGGGATGTAAATTGCCAACAGACACTCGGGAGAAGTGTATGGTGTTTCCTGAAACATCTAAAAAACAAAGCAACAGAGCCTAGGGCACTTCCACTTATGGTCCTATAGATTAGGGAAATTAAAATCAAAAAGACACAGCCACCCCAAAGTTTGGGACGCCTCTGTTTACAAGAACCTCTTTTACCGTACAAGTTCAATATCACAGAAAGTGAAAAATGGATAAAGAACTTGTGGTACTTACGTACAATGCAGTATCACTCAGCAATGAAATCTATGTCATCAGGCCCGTAGCAGCATAATGAGTGGATTCAGGTACGACGATTCTAACTGAAATAAGTCATACAGAAAAAGAAACATCATAAGATATCACTAATACACGGAATGTAAACTTGGCTACACAGGAACTGAATTCCAAAACAGAACAGGGTCTCAAATTTAGAAAACCATCTTATGCTTGCTTAAGGGGAAAGGTGAGTTGGGGTGCTGCATAAAACCAGAGATTGAAATGAGCACAGATAAAGTTCCTTAAGCCAAATATGGAATAGACAAGAGCTACTCCTTGCTCAATGAAATGGACTCAACACCCCATATTAAACGCCTAAGAATGTACCTGAATAGTAAGTATCTTAAAACTTATGGATTGCTATGTCTCCAAAAGAGAATCAAGCGTGTGTACAGGGGCATAAACACAGCAGTGATAGGATTGGAGAGGTTCGGTGAGCAAATGAAGACCCTTTGAAGTCATATTGCATGGTACCCATTCCACGGGCCTCAACTCTCCAGGTTTAAGGTATTCTTCCTTCAGGTAAAACATGCATGTGGAACCCAGAGTATGATCAACCGTGTGGACGGGAGACGTGTTCAAATATGTCTCAGTTTTCCTCCCCTGGTACTCGGGTGCAACATTCCAGACGCTTTACTAACACTCTCCCGACATGGAGAGTCAGTCCCTTTAACCTCATGTTTGGCCCAGTTTGCAATTTCTGCGGAAGATGAACAGGAATAGGGAGAAACAATGAGAGACTAGCTGGAGGTGTCTGGACGGGCAAATTTAACTCTCATTTCCCACCAGGAAGAGGAAATAACCAAAGGCTCAGCGTGCCGTGCCGGAACCAGATTAGGGCCTGAAGCCATCCTGCGGTGTTGCGGCCAGCTCAAAAGAAAGCGAGTTGAAGAAAGGAGCTCAGGGGCACTGTAATTCACAAACCTGCAGAGTTATAAATGACAGCTATCGTCCAAAAATATACTGAAGTAAGGCTGCCAAGAGGACTTGAAAGCCGGGCAGAATTGCAGGAAACCGATTTCAGGAGGTAGACTGGAATTGCATTGAAAGCATAGGAAAAGAGGCAGAACGTCCACAATGATGCACTTGGCCAAAAAGGGCGTATGCGTTTTTTCCTGAATATATTCAGGAAAAAACGCATACGCCCTTTTTGGCCAACCAAGCAAGCTTGCAAAGGAAATCTGCACTACAATGAAGTCTCACTTCCCCCCGGTCAAAAGGGCCATCTGAAAAAAGTGTAAAATCCAGAAAGGCAGGACAGGCCATGGAGAACTGGGAGCCTTGTTATGCTATTGGCGGGATGTAAATTGCCAACAGACACTCGGGAGAAGTGTATGGTGTTTCCTGAAACATCTAAAAAACAAAGCAACAGAGCCTAGGGCACTTCCACTTATGGTCCTATAGATTAGGGAAATTAAAATCAAAAAGACACAGCCACCCCAAAGTTTGGGACGCCTCTGTTTACAAGAACCTCGTTTACCGTACAAGTTCAATATCACAGAAAGTGAAAAATGGATAAAGAACTTGTGGTACTTACGTACAATGCAGTATCACTCAGCAATGAAATCTATGTCATCAGGCCCGTAGCAGCATAATGAGTGGATTCAGGTACGACGATTCTAACTGAAATAAGTCATACAGAAAAAGAAACATCATAAGATATCAGTAATACACGGAATGTAAACTTGGCTACACAGGAACTGAATTCCAAAACAGAACAGGGTCTCAAATTTAGAAAACAATCTTATGCTTGCTTAAGGGGAAAGGTGAGTTGGGGTGCTGCATAAAACCAGAGATTGAAATGAGCACAGATAAAGTTCCTTAAGCCAAATATGGAATAGACAAGAGCTACTGCTTGCTCAACGAAATGGACTCAACACCCCATATTAAACGCCTAAGCATGTTCCTGAATAGTAAGTATCTTAAAACCTATGGATTGCTATGTCTCTGAAAGAGAATCAAGCGTGTGTACAGGGGCATAAACGCAGCACTGATAGGATTGGAGAGGTTCGGTGAGCAAATGAAGACCCTTTGAAGTCATATTGCATGGTACCCATTACACGGGTCTCAACTACCCAGGTTTAAAGTATTCTTCCTTCAGCTAAAACATGCATGTGGAACCTAGAGTATGATCAACCATGTGATCGGGAGACGTGTTCAAATATGTCTCAGTTTTCCTCCCCTGGTACTCGGGTGAAACATTCCAGACGCTTTACTAACACTCTCCCCACTTGGAGAGTCAGCGCCTTTAACCTCCTGTTTGGCCCAGTTTGCAATTTCTGCGGAAGATGAACAGGAATAGGGAGAACCAATGAGAGACTAGCTGGAGGTGTCTGGACGGGCAAATTTAACTCTCATTTCCCACCAGGAAGAGGAATTAACCAAAGGCTCATCATGCCGTGCCGGAACCAGATTAGGGCCTGAAGCCATCCTGCGGTGTTGCGGCCAGCTCAAAAGAAAGCGAGTTGAAGAAAGGAGCTCAGGGGCACTGTAATTCACAAACCTGCAGAGTTATAAATGACAGCTATCGTCCAAAAATATACTGAAGTAAGGCTGCCAAGAGGACTTGAAAGCGGGGCAGAATTGCAGGAAACCGATTTCAGGAGGTAGACTGGAATTGCATTGAAAGCATAGGAAAAGAGGCAGAACGTCCACAATGATGCACTTGGCCAAAAAGGGCGTATGCGTTTTTTCCTGAATATATTCAGGAAAAAACGCATACGCCCTTTTTGGCCAAGCAAGCAAACTTGCAAAGGAAATCTGCACTACAATGAAGTCTCACTTCCCCCTGGTCAAAAGGGCCATCTGAAAAAAGTGTAAAATCCAGAAAGGCAGGACAGGCCATGGAGAACTGGGAGCCTTGTTATGCTGATGGGCGGGATGTAAATTGCCAGCAGCCACTCGGGAGAAGTGTATGGTGTTTCCTGAAACATCTAAAAAACAAAGCAACAGAGCCTAGGGCACTTCCACTTATGGTCCTATAGCTTAGGGAAATTAAAATCAAAAAGACACAGCCACCCCAAAGTTTGGGACGCCTCTGTTTACAAGAACCTCGTTTACCGTACAAGTTCAATATCACAGAAAGTGAAAAATGGATAAAGAACTTGTGGTACTTACGTACAATGCAGTATCACTCAGCAATGAAATCTATGTCATCAGGCCCGTAGCAGCATAATAAGTGGATTCAGGTTCGATGATTTTAACTGAAATAAGTCACACAGAAAAAGAAACATCATAAGATATCACTAATACACGGAATGTAAACTGGGCTACACAGGAACTGAATTCCAAAACAGAACAGGGTCTCAAATTTAGAAAACCAACTTATGCTTGCTTAAGGGGAAAGGTGAGTTGGGGTGCTGCATAAAACCAGAGATTGAAATGAGCACAGATAAAGTTCCTTAAGCCAAATATGGAATAGACAAGAGCTACTCCTTGCTCAACGAAATGGACTCAACACCTCATATTAAACGCCTAAGAATGTACCTGACTAGTAAGTATCTTAAAACCTATGGATTGCTATGTCTCCAAAAGAGAATCAAGCGTGTGTACAGGGGCATAAACGCAGCAGTGATAGGATTGGAGAGGTTCGGTGAGCAAATGCAGACCCTTTGAAGTCATATTGCATGGTACCCATTCCACGGGTTTTAACTACCCAGGTTTATGTTATTCTTCCTTCAGCTAAAACATGCATGTGGAACCCAGAGTATGATCAACCGTGTGAACGGGAGATGTGTTCAAATATGTCTCAGTTTTCCTCCCCTGGTACTCGGGTGCAACATTCCAGACGCTTCACTAAAACTCTCCCCACTTGGAGAGTCAGCGCCTTTAACCTCCTGTTTGGCCCAGTTTGCAATTTCTGCGGAAGATGAACAGGAATAGGGAGAACCAATGAGAGACTAGCTGGAGGTGTCTGGACGGGCGAATTTAACTCTCATTTCCCACCAGGAATAGGAATTAACTAAAGGCTAAGCGTGCCGTGCCCGAACCAGATTAGGGCCTGAAGCCATCCTGCGGTGTTGCGGCCAGGTCACAAGAAAGCGAGTTGAAGAAAGGAGCTCAGGGGCACTGTAATTCACAAACGTGCAGAGTTATAAATGACAGCTATCGTCCAAAAATATACTGAAGTAAGGCTGCCAAGAGGACTTGAAAGCGGGGCAGAATTGCAGGAAACCGATTTCAGGAGGTAGACTGGAATTGCATTGAAAGCATAGGAAAAGAGGCAGAACGTCCACAATGATGCACTTGGCCAAAAAGGGCGTATGCGTTTTTTCCTGAATATATTCAGGAAAAAACGCATACGCCCTTTTTTGCCAACAAAGCAAACTTGCAAAGGAAATCTGCACTACAATGAAGTCTCACTTCCCCCCGGTCAAAAGGGCCATCTGAAAAAAGTGTAAAATCCAGAAAGGCAGGACAGGCCATGGAGAACTGGGAGCCTTGTTATGCTGATGGGCGGGATGTAAATTGCCAACAGACACTCGGGAGAAGTGTATGGTGTTTCCTGAAACATCTAAAAAACAAAGCAACAGAGCCTAGGGCACTTCCACTTATGGTCCTATAGCTTAGGGAAATTAAAATCAAAAAGACACAGCCACCCCAAAGTTTGGGACGCCTCTGTTTACAAAAACCTCGTTTACTGTACAAGTTCAAAATCACAGAAAGTGAAAAATGGATAAAGAACTTGTGGTATTTACTTACAAAGCAATATCACTCAGCACTGAAATCTATGTCATCAGGCCCTTAACAGCACAATGAGTGGATTCAGGTATGATGATTCTAACTGAAATAAGTCACAGAGAAAAAGAAACATCATAAGATATCACTAATACACGGAATGTAAACTTGGCTACACAGTAACTGAATTACAGAACAGAACAGGGTCTCAAATTTAGAAAACCAACTTATGCTTGCTTAAGGGGAAAGGTGAGTTGGGGTGCTGCATAAAACCAGAGATTGAAATGAGCACAGATAAAGTTCCTTAAGCCAAATATGGAATAGACAAGAGCTACTCCTTGCTCAACGAAATGGACTCAACACCCCATATTAAACGCCTAAGAATGTACCTGACTAGTAAGTATCTTAAAACCTATGGATTGTTATGTCTCCAAAAGAGAATCAAGCGTGTGTACAGGGGCATAAACGCAGCAGTGATAGGATTGGAGAGGTTCGGTGAGCAAATGTAGACCCTTTGAAGTCATATTGCATGGTATCCATTCCACGGGTTTTAACTACCCAGGTTTAAGTTATTCTTCCTTCAGCTAAAACATGCATGTGGAACCCAGAGTATGATCAACCGTGTGAACGGGAGACGTGTTCAAATATGTCTCAGTTTCCCTCCCCTGGTACTCGGGTGCAACATTCCAGACGCTTCACTAACACTCTCCCCACTTGGAGAGTCAGCGCCTTTAATCTCCTGTTTGGCCCAGTTTGCAATTTCTGCGGAAGATGAACAAGAATAGGGAGAACCAATGAGAGACTAGCTGGAGGTGTCTGGACGGGCAAATTTAACTCTCATTTCCCACCAGGAAGAGGAAACAACCAAAGGCTCAGCGTGCCATGCCGGAACCAGTTTAGGGCCTGAAGCCATCCTGCGGTGTTGCGGCCAGGTCACAAGAAAGCGAGTTGAAGAAAGGAGCTCGGGGCACTGTAATTCACAAACCTGCAGAGTTATAAATGACAGCTATCGTCCAAAAATATACTGAAGTAAGGCTGCCAAGAGGACTTGAAAACGGGGCAGAATTGCAGGAAACCGATTTCAGGAGGTAGACTGGAATTGCATTGAAAGCATAGGAAAAGAGGCAGAACGTCCACAATGATGCACTTGGCCAAAAAGGGCGTATGCGTTTTTTCCTGAATATATTCAGGAAAAAACGCATACGCCCTTTTTGGCCAACCAAGCAAGCTTGCAAAGGAAATCTGCACTACAATGAAGTCTCACTTCCCCCCGGTCAAAAGGGCCATCTGAAAAAAGCATAAAATCCAGAAAGGCAGGACAGGCCATGGAGAACTGGGAGCCTTGTTATGCTGATGGGCGGGATGTAAATTGCCAACAGAAACTCGGGAGAAGTGTATGGTGTTTCCTGAAACATCTAAAAAACAAAGCAACAGAGCCTAGGGCACTTCCACTTATGGTCCTATAGCTTAGGGAAATTAAAATCAAAAAGACACAGCCACCCCAAAGTTTGGGACGCCTCTGTTTACAAGAACCTCGTTTACCGTACAAGTTCAATATCACAGAAAGTGAAAAATGGATAAAGAACTTGTGGTACTTACGTACAATGCAGTATCACTCAGCAATGAAATCTATGTCATCAGGCCCGTAGCAGCATAATGAGTGGATTCAGGTACGATGATTCTAACTGAAATAAGTCACACAGAAAAAGAAACATCATAAGATATCACTAATACACGGAATGTAAACTTGGCTACACAGGAACTGAATTCCAAAACAGAACAGGGTCTCAAATTTAGAAAACTAACTTATGCTTGCTTAAGGGGAAAGGTGAGTTGGGGTGCTGCATAAAACCAGAGATTGAAATGAGCACAGATAAAGTTCCTTAAGCCAAATATGGAATAGACAAGAGCTACTCCTTGCTCAACGAAATGGACTCAACACCCCATATTAAACGCCTAAGCATGTTCCTGAATAGTAAGTATCTTAAAACCTATGGATTGCTATGTCTCTGAAAGAGAATCAAGCGTGTGTACAGGGGCATAAACGCAGCAGTGATAGGATTGGAGAGGTTCGGTGAGCAAATGAAGACCCTTTGAAGTCATATTGCATGGTACCCATTACACGGGTCTCAACTCTCCAGGTTTAAGGTATTCTTCCTTCAGCTAAAACATGCATGTGGAACCCAGAGTATGACCAACCGTGTGAACGGGGGACGTGTTCAAATATGTCTCAGTTTTCGTACCCTGGTACTCGGGTGCAACATTCCAGATGCTTTACTAACACTCTCCCGACTTGGAGAGTCAGTCCCTTTAACCTCCTGTTTGGCCCAGTTTGCAATTTCTGCGGAAGATGAACAGGAATAGCGAGAACCAATGAGAGACTAGCTGGAGGTGTCTGGACGGGCAAATTTAACTCTCATTTCCCACCAGGAAGAGGAATTAACCAAAGGCTCAGCGTGCCGTGCCGGAACCAGATTAGGGCCTGAAGCCATCCTGCGGTGTTGCGGCCAGCTCAAAAGAAAGCGAGTTGAAGAAAGGAGCTCAGGGGCACTGTAATTCACAAACCTGCAGAGTTATAAATGACAGCTATCGTCCAAAAATATACTGAAGTAAGGCTGCCAAGAGGACTTGAAAGCGGGGCAGAATTGCAGGAAACCGATTTCAGGAGGTAGACTGGAATTGCATTGAAAGCATAGGAAAAGAGGCAGAACGTCCACAATGATGCACTTGGCCAAAAAGGGCGTATGCGTTTTTTCCTGAATATATTCAGGAAAAAACGCATACGCCCTTTTTGGCCAACCAAGCAAACTTGCAAAGGAAATCTGCACTACAATGAAGTCTCACTTCCCCCCGGTCAAAAGGGCCATCTGAAAAAAGTGTAAAATCCAGAAAGGCAGGACAGGCCATGGAGAACTGGGAGCCTTGTTATGCTATTGGCGGGATGTAAATTGCCAACAGACACTCGGGAGAAGTGTATGGTGTTTCCTGAAACATCTAAAAAACAAAGCAACAGAGCCTAGGGCACTTCCACTTATGGTCCTATAGATTAGGGAAATTAAAATCAAAAAGACACAGCCACCCCAAAGTTTGGGACGCCTCTGTTTACAAGAACCTCGTTTACCGTACAAGTTCAATATCACAGAAAGTGAAAAATGGATAAAGAACTTGTGGTACTTACGTACAATGCAGTATCACTCAGCAATGAAATCTATGTCATCAGGCCCGTAGCAGCATAATGAGTGGATTCAGGTACGACGATTCTAACTGAAATAAGTCATACAGAAAAAGAAACATCATAAGATATCAGTAATACACGGAATGTAAACTTGGCTACACAGGAACTGAATTCCAAAACAGAACAGGGTCTCAAATTTAGAAAACCATCTTATGCTTGCTTAAGGGGAAAGGTGAGTTGGGGTGCTGCATAAAACCAGAGATTGAAATGAGCACAGATAAAGTTCCTTAAGCCAAATATGGAATAGACAAGAGCTACTCCTTGCTCAACGAAATGGACTCAACACCCCATATCAAACGCCTAAGAATGTACCTGACTAGTAAGTATCTTAAAACCTATGGATTGCTATGTCTCCAAAAGAGAATCAAGCGTGTGTACAGGGGCATAAACGCAGCAGTGATAGGATTAGAGAGGTTCGGTGAGCAAATGAAGACCCTTTGAAGTCATATTGCATGGTACCCATTCCACGGGTCTCAACTACCCAGGTTTAAGGTATTCTTCCTTCAGCTGAAACATGCATGTGGAACCCAGAGTATGATCAACCGTGTGAACGGGAGACGTGTTCAAATATGTCTCAGTTTTCCTGCCTGGTACTCGGGTGCAACATTCCAGATGCTTTACTAACACTCTCCCGACATGGAGAGTCAGTCCCTTTAACCTCATGTTTGGCCCAGTTTGCAATTTCTGCGGAAGATGAACAGGAATAGGGAGAAACAATGAGAGACTAGCTGGAGGTGTCTGGACGGGCAAATTTAACTCTCATTTCCCACCAGGAAGAGGAATTAACCAAAGGCTCAGCGTGCCGTGCCGGAACCAGATTAGGGCCTGAAGCCATCCTGCGGTGTTGCGGCCAGCTCAAAAGAAAGCGAGTTGAAGAAAGGAGCTCAGGGGCACTGTAATTCACAAACCTGCAGAGTTATAAATGACAGCTATCGTCCAAAAATATACTGAAGTAAGGCTGCCAAGAGGACTTGAAAGCGGGGCAGAATTGCAGGAAACCGATTTCAGGAGGTAGACTGGAATTGCATTGAAAGCATAGGAAAAGAGGCAGAACGTCCACAATGATGCACTTGGCCAAAAAGGGCGTATGCGTTTTTTCCTGAATATATTCAGGAAAAAACGCATACGCCCTTTTTGGCCAACCAAGCAAGCTTGCAAAGGAAATCTGCACTACAATGAAGTCTCACTTCCCCCTGGTCAAAAGGGCCATCTGAAAAAAGTGTAAAATCCAGAAAGGCAGGACAGGCCATGGAGAACTGGGAGCCTTGTTATGCTGATGGGCGGGATGTAAATTGCCAACAGACACTCGGGAGAAGTGTATGGTGTTTCCTGAAACATCTAAAAAACAAAGCAACAGAGCCTAGGGCACTTCCACTTATGGTCCTATAGCTTAGGGAAATTAAAATCAAAAAGACACAGCCACCCCAAAGTTTGGGACGCCTCTGTTTACAAGAACCTCGTTTACCGTACAAGTTCAATATCACAGAAAGTGAAAAATGGATAAAGAACTTGTGGTACTTACGTACAATGCAGTATCACTCAGCAATGAAATCTATGTCATCAGGCCCGTAGCAGCATAATGAGTGGATTCAGGTACGATGATTCTAACTGAAATAAGTCACACAGAAAAAGAAACATCATAAGATATCACTAATACACGGAATGTAAACTTGGCTACACAGGAACTGAATTCCAAAACAGAACAGGGTCTCAAATTTAGAAAACTAACTTATGCTTGCTTAAGGGGAAAGGTGAGTTGGGGTGCTGCATAAAACCAGAGATTGAAATGAGCACAGATAAAGTTCCTTAAGCCAAATATGGAATAGACAAGAGCTACTCCTTGCTCAACGAAATGGACTCAACACCCCATATTAAACGCCTAAGCATGTTCCTGAATAGTAAGTATCTTAAAACCTATGGATTGCTATGTCTCTGAAAGAGAATCAAGCGTGTGTACAGGGGCATAAACGCAGCAGTGATAGGATTGGAGAGGTTCGGTGAGCAAATGAAGACCCTTTGAAGTCATATTGCATGGTACCCATTACACGGGTCTCAACTCTCCAGGTTTAAGGTATTCTTCCTTCAGCTAAAACATGCATGTGGAACCCAGAGTATGACCAACCGTGTGAACGGGGGACGTGTTCAAATATGTCTCAGTTTTCGTACCCTGGTACTCGGGTGCAACATTCCAGATGCTTTACTAACACTCTCCCGACTTGGAGAGTCAGTCCCTTTAACCTCCTGTTTGGCCCAGTTTGCAATTTCTGCGGAAGATGAACAGGAATAGCGAGAACCAATGAGAGACTAGCTGGAGGTGTCTGGACGGGCAAATTTAACTCTCATTTCCCACCAGGAAGAGGAATTAACCAAAGGCTCAGCGTGCCGTGCCGGAACCAGATTAGGGCCTGAAGCCATCCTGCGGTGTTGCGGCCAGCTCAAAAGAAAGCGAGTTGAAGAAAGGAGCTCAGGGGCACTGTAATTCACAAACCTGCAGAGTTATAAATGACAGCTATCGTCCAAAAATATACTGAAGTAAGGCTGCCAAGAGGACTTGAAAGCGGGGCAGAATTGCAGGAAACCGATTTCAGGAGGTAGACTGGAATTGCATTGAAAGCATAGGAAAAGAGGCAGAACGTCCACAATGATGCACTTGGCCAAAAAGGGCGTATGCGTTTTTTCCTGAATATATTCAGGAAAAAACGCATACGCCCTTTTTGGCCAACCAAGCAAACTTGCAAAGGAAATCTGCACTACAATGAAGTCTCACTTCCCCCCGGTCAAAAGGGCCATCTGAAAAAAGTGTAAAATCCAGAAAGGCAGGACAGGCCATGGAGAACTGGGAGCCTTGTTATGCTATTGGCGGGATGTAAATTGCCAACAGACACTCGGGAGAAGTGTATGGTGTTTCCTGAAACATCTAAAAAACAAAGCAACAGAGCCTAGGGCACTTCCACTTATGGTCCTATAGATTAGGGAAATTAAAATCAAAAAGACACAGCCACCCCAAAGTTTGGGACGCCTCTGTTTACAAGAACCTCGTTTACCGTACAAGTTCAATATCACAGAAAGTGAAAAATGGATAAAGAACTTGTGGTACTTACGTACAATGCAGTATCACTCAGCAATGAAATCTATGTCATCAGGCCCGTAGCAGCATAATGAGTGGATTCAGGTACGACGATTCTAACTGAAATAAGTCATACAGAAAAAGAAACATCATAAGATATCAGTAATACACGGAATGTAAACTTGGCTACACAGGAACTGAATTCCAAAACAGAACAGGGTCTCAAATTTAGAAAACCATCTTATGCTTGCTTAAGGGGAAAGGTGAGTTGGGGTGCTGCATAAAACCAGAGATTGAAATGAGCACAGATAAAGTTCCTTAAGCCAAATATGGAATAGACAAGAGCTACTCCTTGCTCAACGAAATGGACTCAACACCCCATATCAAACGCCTAAGAATGTACCTGACTAGTAAGTATCTTAAAACCTATG